>NC_084795.1:38059439-38755689 GCF_963169125.1 Humulus lupulus
TTCAATAGTGTGCAACTCTTTTTATTTTCTATTTGTTTATATCCCTTTTCTTTATGTATTTTTTTGGACCACGTTAATGGTAATCACTAAAAGTTATTGTATTTATTGACAGACGGGTATTGCGAATGCTGTTTGTGTTCTTGATGATTAACCAACTATAAGTGGGAGACATTATAGTTCGATTGATCCCAGCATATGTCAAACGAAAAAAGTTAGTTTTTTAATTGTTGTGATGATTCAACCCAAGTCTGGACCTGTTTGCGTTCTAGGCACTGAATTTCAGTAGAAAATTTGTTGGGAAATCTTGGTGGCTGGTTCTGAGCAAGGTATTGAAGCTAGACAAGTTGGGCTTCGATTGATCACGAAAGGTGATAGACCACAGTTTCTAAGGAATGGAGCATTAGTGCAACAAGTAATATTGCGGATGGAAGGTTCTAACATTTTTCCTTCTTAAGAACCATTATAACCAATTTGTCCAGTTATTCATGAGTATTCTTTCTTTCATTACCTGGTGTTTGTGCTCTACTTTTTAGATCGAAATTATTCTAGAGAAATCATCTACCTATAATGCTTTCACACTTTATACTAGTTCTTGTTCGCTAACCAGTCTATATTAATATACATTGTAGGGGAGGCAACTTGCTATTTAGATGGAAACTTGCTATTAAGTAGTTAATTTGATAAGTAAAAGGTACATTTGAAGTCAAATCTCTAAGCACAGTTCAAACTTCAAACCATACAGCTGAGTTAATTTAACAAAAGGCTAAATACTAATTTGATTATATATGGTTTTCTTTTATCATCTTTTTGGTTGAATCTTTTGTAGGATTCTTTCTATTAATAGTGGAGATTTGTTGGTTGTGAGTAGAGCTTTAATTTGTCACAAATCTAACAACTTGAACTCTCATTTGCATGATAATTTTGACTATTTTTTTTTTGGAAAGAGTGAGCTATATGTATATATATATATATATGTCCACAAAAGCATATATACCAGTTACATAATTGGGAAAAACGTTTGTCTAGGACTTTTGAAAGAGTAAATATATATATAAATTAAAGAAGACTAAGTATATATGTTATATTCTTTTGTTTTGATAATATTGTTATTGTTTGGAGATGCTTCAGCATAAACAAGACTATAGAGCGGTATACTCAAAGGAGAGTCAAGGATGGTGGCAGCCATAACACTACTAATAAAACTGTTTCAGAAGATAATGATCAGCACCTGCAGGTAAAGCCTCATCTATATATATACCATGTTGTTATTAGCAATTGGTTTAAAATATATATTACCAATAATTAATGCATGACTACTGGTACAATGTTGATTGTTTATATATGAATAACTATGTATAATTATATATTTCCCCTATGTCTGGAGAGACTTATCACAACAACAATAATAATAATAATATTAATAATATATAACTAAATAATTGAATTCTTTTTGCGCAAATGATTGGAAGAATAAATTGGATGGTTGATCGTTCAGAAAAAGGCCTACGTCAAAGCGGGGGAATCATGGTGAACTATGTTTACAGGTAATTTTTCTAATCACAACCAACTTTTTTTTTCAAACTGGGCACGTACAAAATTTCTGTTTCTCTGAGAATGTTTATGTTCCAAAAGTATCTTATGAAATTGAATGGGACCCAACTCATTAGTTATTATTGCTTTCGTGGAAGGTCTGCTGCCTTGTCACATGCTAACTATATGTTGTATATTAACTCACATTGGATTGGGGCTAGACTAATTATTTTGATCTTGCTGATATTTATTTTCAATGTATGAACTTAAAAAATATTTTATCAGGAGTTTTCCTAAAATATTTCGAACAATGCTTTGCAGGGTAGAGAGCATTGAATAATATGCTCAATCATATTTCAGCACAGGGCACATACATGCTTCTAGCAACCTTTGGCACTATGTTGAGGTATGCATATGTTATGGTTGAGGTATATATATTTTTTTATTACATATTGTTTTTAAGTTGCTGAGATAGTGTTTGTTTTAGTTTTTTAGTAGCTGAATTTAAGATAGAATGAGCCGAAATGATGGTGATTATGAAAATGATGATTTTTTTGGACATTTGAGTTGGAATATGTTTATTTATGTTAAGTTTGAACCATTAATGAATATAGTTTATGATTTTAAGACTCGTAACAAGTAATTTTATGAATTTTGTGGTTTTATTGTATCATTTAATTTTAATTTTGTATTAATCTTTTATGTATTGATTATATTCTTTAGGTTGTTGATTGAATTGGTGAGGAGCATTGCAAAGTTAATTAACTTGATTATTAATTGCAAGACGTACGGAAGTATGTTCTCTTAACTCTTTTATTAATATCATACAAATGGTAGACGAGTATGAATATCTTAATATTCATCCGTAGAGAAGTAGGTTTTGAGATTAAACTTGTGTGTTGCGCTGATAACAGAAGCTTGAAAACTTGTGTGTCTTAGAGAAGTAGGTTCTGGAAAATTTGTTTGTGTGTTGCGGTGATATAAGGAAGAAAACTTATTGTGTGTTGTTTGAATTTTTTTACTTGGTATTGATAGATTGTTAGGTAAGCTTTTATATGGGAAACGATGTCAGATTTTATCTAGAATTATGTATTATCTTCTTACAAATAATTGTGTTTGCTTGAATTGGTTTGATTATATTGATAGATATCTCGCCTGGGGTGTGAATAAGGGTATTTTTCACGTCCCCAACCTTAGGGTTTGAATAATAAAACATTATACATATGAGTTGTGATTGGAAAAATGCATAATCTGATAATGCCTCAATGAGTTCTAAGTCAAATATAATTACCCAAAACATCAAAAATATAATTACCCAAAGCGAATAGTTGACCATTGAAATCTGCTGATCTTCCATCCTATTGTAGAGTCCAAGAACTTTACTTAGCTAATTATTTAGTAGTATTATAGTATGTATAGTATTATCTTTGTTACTGTGGATTTTTGGTTCAGACCGGGAATTATTTGGACACTCATAGTAGTACTTATAGACTTTCTAAGTTTAACCTATAGTTTAAGAATATTAATTTTAACCTAAGGTTTGATTATATAGTTGATATTAAGAATAATATTTATTATACTATAAGGTTTAGATATCAACCAATAGGATTTTAAGCACATGTTATGAATGGTGATTAAGGATTAAGTATTTTTGAGGATTAAATTTAATAAGGAGTAAAGTTTGAATGTTATAGGGTCAGTCAGCAGCTTTGAGTACGTTGAAGGCTTAGTCAAGGCTGTTTACTTCATTCAAACTTAGCTAAAAATGTGTAATTTCGTGTTTAAATATTCAGCGTGTGCCGATATATCGCAGCTATAGGGGGCGATATATCGCAGCACGTAGATACGGAAAACACGAGACGATGCACGGTCGCCTCGGGCATACTGGCCCAGGCGATATATCGCCTACAGGGGGCGATATATCGCCTCCTCCAGTATGTTTTCAAATGTTTTTGAATTCATTTCCTCTCAGCCATTCAAACTCCTTCAACAGTCCAGCATCTTTTGAACGAGTCTTCAGCCTCTGCTGAACGATTATTCAAATGATTTTCATCTAAAAAGCCATTATTTTTATTCAAGTAAAATCAAGATACTTTCATTCCCAAACTCTATAAATAGGACCTAGTACCCAGCCATTATTCACCATTTGCTCTAAGTTCAGAAGCTGCTAGTGTTAAGTAAGTGTGAGAGTGTAAACACTTGGTTTGGGGAAAAATTATAAGCTTAAACATCATAAGCTTATCAAACACTTTGGGAAGTGAGTTCTATAGTATTTCGGTAGAGGTTAGATTGATCTTGCAAATCTTTGAGGTAAACCCGAAACTCTACTTCATTCATTTCATGTTATTTCCTTTCTCAAAACCTTCTACTCAGTCCCCTAACCTCATTCTTATTTTGGTTAGGAAATCCAAGTTCTTAAGCATATAAGTCGGTAAGTATGTTTTTTATGGTTTAGTCTTTCCATCCTTTTCATTTCTTATTCTTCTTTCAACTCACTCTTGTTCATTATGGTTTTAGGAGTTTTCCAAAAGTCCCAACTCAGTCCATTATCCCGGTAACTTTGGTAAGGAAAATAGGCTAGAATCAATATGTTGTGTGCTTATGTTATCTATATGTTTTATGTTATTAAAAGTGTTATGATATGTATATATGTTTGTAGGCTTGGGCATATGACCCATATGACTAACAAGACCCCAAATGGGTTATGGGCATATGACCTACTTAGCTAGTAGGACCCCACTAATCCCATGGGCATATGCTTGTTTAGTCTATGGGACCCCAAGTAATAATGGCCATTATAATAAGTGTATGTTATATGTATTATGTTAAGTCTTTATGTTTTCTTATGAAATTATGTATATGACTATGTGTTAGATTTTCCTTGCTGGGCATTAGGCTCACTCCTTTCTGTTTATGTGCAGGAAAATAAGCTTTAGAGGCGGTAAGATTCGTGACGCTTGGAGGATGTGTATCGATGGTGAATGGAGTCAAGGGGCCGAGCATTATTCGATTCGAGGATGTAGTCTCATTTTATCTGTTTATGGTTTTATATGTATTTTCTGCATTTCTTATGTAATTCTTTTCATTTAAATCATGTTTTGTTTTTAAAGACAATGGGATCCCATATCCTTCTTAGTATTTATTTGTAAGTAACTCTTATATTACAAGTTACTCAATAAAATTATGGTATTTTCGTAAAAATGTAAGTTTATGTATAGTTTCGTTAATGGTCCAAAAAGTCTAGATTAGTGGGTCATTACAGTTGGTATCAGAGCAACGGTTCCTTTGCATGAAGTTCTCCTCGATACACACGCTTGAAGCTCCGAACCTGACCGCCAAGTAAGTGTTTAAGTTACAAGTTACTTTGCCTATGTGTATAGCTAACAACTTTAGTGTTTATGTTTCAGTTAAGAATGAACGGAGCTTTAACCTACCAAGATATCCGAGCCATTAAGGCCTTAAAAAGAATAAGGGAGCCAAGAAACACCGTAGGAGCCCAAGAAAGGATCACTCGAAGGTTGCTTTTGTTTCACCAAGAGATAGGTGGCCTTCAAGAAGCTAAGCAAATAATGCTAAGATCAACAGAACAATATGTACTAGTGATTTGGCTATTTAAAGATTTCCATCCTATAATAGCAGCTTTAGAAGAAATAAGGGAAGAGATGCATGAGGAGGATGAATTACCATTAGCGATGAGATACTATTTCCTCTTAGTTAGGTTCACCGCAAAATTTGAGTTTCAATTCACAAATGAGCAAAAATATAGGATTCTCACCAACCTTCCTAGAGGACGTTTCGATGCACATGACAATGATGATTATGAACAAATAGATGATGATATGCTAGATGACGGATCGGATGTAGAAGATCCCGATTTTTAGATTAGTAGTTTTTATTTTTTTTATTTACTTTTTATGTTATGATTGTAATAAGTGAAAAAATATTTTCCAAATGAATAACATGCTATTTGAATATCATGTGTGAGTTTGATTTTATTTTCGCAATCATAATAAATACTAAATATAATGAATAATGACTAAGTTCAGTGAGGGTGCATACAAATCAATGAACCTAGTTTCCTTATTGAGAGTTAGGGGGCCATAGTAGTGGGAACGATTTTACTGATCCCAGCCCTCCCTCAATATGGTTAACTTTGGAACAAAGATAAGTTTCGAGCCTGAGAATTAAGTCATATAGGATGGTTAGAAACACACTTAGAAAATAAATATGACTTGTTTTTCTAAGTATAGAAACCCACTCTGATAATAAATAAAGACCTATATAATTTTTCATAAGAAGTCATAATAAATAGGTCCGAGATATGTTTGTTTTAGAATAAGTTTTTGCCTTAGAGCCTATTAGGAAAAGTTCTAACATGTTTCTTTCAACTGTTAGAACTCTGCCATGATGTCGCTCCGAAGATCTGCACGCACCAACGGAAACGCCTCCAACGATGTTCCAGCGACCAATGCGGTCCCTACAGTTCGCCGAAGGGGAGTGCATACTACTGCTCGCCGCAAAGCACCGGCACCGCCAACTGATAACACTGCGGAGATTGCCAGACTGCGACAGCAAGTCAAGGAACTTCTGCAGCAACGCCAATAGGCTCAATCTCAGCCTCAACCTCCGCCACAGCCATAGCCGCAGCCACAGCAAATGGCCCCAGCTCCCCAACAAGTTGGTCCATATGGGGGATGGCCAATGACCAATCACGTGCTGTATCCAGTACAGCACCTGGAGCCAGTGTATGAAAGGTTCCGTAAGCAGCACGCTCCACACTTCGAAGGGACTACAGACCCCTTTGAGGCGGAAGAATGGCTAAGGAATGTGGAGCCGATTCTAGCCCACATGAACCTTAGTAATGCAGACCGCATATCCTACGTCTCATCTTTGCTCAAGAAAGATGCCAGGATATGGTGGGACTTGGTCCAGCAATCCCATGATGCTGCCACCATGATATGGACCCGATTTGTGGAGCTCTTCCACAAGAAGTACTACAATTCAGCGATACTTGCTACGAGAGTTGAGGAGTTCACCAACCTGAAGCAAGGGAATTTAACAGTGGCGGAATATGCTCGTCAGTTTGACCGCTTAGCCAAGTTCGCAGCAGAGTTAGTCCCAACCGATTATCTGAAGGTGAACAAATTCGTGAGAGGACTCTGACCGAAGATCGAGATGGGGGTTAAACTAGCAAACCCAGGAAACACTTCATATGCCGACGTTCTTGAGACGGCAATCGAAGTAGAAAGGTTGCAGGCGAACGTAAGCAAAGAAGAAGCCAGTAAGCCTGAACCTAGACAGCAAAGCCAACCTCAGGCCAGTCGGAATAACAATCAGTCTAGCAATAGTGGCAACAATCAGTCCAACAACAACGGTAACGGACAGAAGAGAATGCATCCTGACAACAAGCAAATTGACAATAATAAAAGGGCACGACCAAATAATGGGGGAAATAGGTCGGGCTACGTGGAATACCCGCCATGTGCCAAATGTCAGAAGAAGCATCCTGGAGAATGTCGCGCCAACACTAAGGAGTGTTTCAACTGTGGTCAAGAAGGGCATCGTAAGAAAGAGTGTCCTCAGCAAAAGCCAGAAGGAAAGAAGGACGAAAAGATGGTTCCTGCTCGGGTTTTTTCTTTAACCCAAGAAGAGGCGGATGCTAGCAACAAGGTGGTCACAGGTCAGGTTTCTATCCTCAATAACTTATGTCATGTATTATTTGATTCGGGTGCCACTCATTCATATATTTCGTTAGGAATGATAGAAAAACTAGACAAACCTAGTGAAAGATTTAGAACTAGGTTTGTAACTGAGTTGCCTTCGGGCAAAGTAGTTATATCATCACGAATTGTACGAGGCGTACCAATCAAGATTGAGGACAAGGAACTAGAAGGAGACCTGATAGAACTGGTGATCAAATACTTCGACGTCATACTAGGCATGGATTGGCTAGCACGTCATGGCGCAACGATCGACTGCAGACGCAAGAAGGTGATGTTCGAGACTCCTGACGGCCAGAAACTGTGCTTCATGGGACAAGCTTCACGACTACGCACCCCATTAGTGTCATCTCTCAAAGCTCAGAGAATGATGGAGAAAGGATGACAAGCGTTCTTAGCCAGCATCACAAATGTGGAGAAGGAGACATCACTTAAAGTTGGAGATGTTCGGGTTATACAAGAATTTCCAGAAGTTTTTCCCGATGACTTGCCAGGATTGCTTACAAATCGAGAAATAGACTTCACGATAGAATTAGTACCAGGCACCGAGCCTATCTCTAAGGCACCATACCGGATGGCACCTACAGAACTCAAGGAGTTAAACAAGCAGCTACAAGAACTCCTAGAATTGGGTTTCATTAGGCCAAGCCATTCACCATGGGGAGCTCCGGTACTATTTGTGAAGAAGAAGGATGGGAGTATGCGGATGTGCATAGACTATCGTGAGCTGAACAAAGTAACGATCAAGAACAAGTACCCGCTACCTCGGATAGACAATTTGTTTGATCAACTCCGAGGTGCGACTGTATTTTCTAAGATCGATCTACGGTCCGGGTATCATCAGCTCAAGGTAAAGGGAGAAGATATCCCTAAGACAGCCTTTAGGACTCGTTATGGACATTACGAGTTCTTGGTTATGTCTTTTGGTCTTACTAACGCGCCAGCCGCGTTTATGGACTTAATGAATAGGGTCTTCAAAGACTACTTGGATAAATTCGTCGTTGTGTTCATCGACGACATTTTAATTTACTGCAAGGATGAAGGAGAGCACGAGGAACTCTTGAGGTTGATTTTGACGTGTTTGAAGGAGCATAAACTCTACGCCAAGTTCAAGAAATGCGAATTTCGACTTTCGCAAGTGGCGTTCCTCGGGCACATCATATCAAAAGACGGAGTTGCAGTAGATCCATTGAAGGTAGAGGCCGTGAAGGATTGGCCTAGGCCAAAGAACGCGTCAGAAGTATGAAGCTTCTTAGGGCTAGCAGGTTATTATAGAAAGTTTGTAGAGGGCTTTTCTAAGATAGCCACTCCACTCACCTACTTGACCCGGAAGCAACAAAAGTTTAACTGGAATGATAAGTGTGAGGAAAGCTTCCAGTTGCTTAAGGATAAGCTTTGCTCAACACCAGTACTTAGTGTCCCAAAACCAGTACTTAGTGTCCCAACACCCAACGACAAGTTCGTTGTCTACTGTGATGCATCAAAGCTAGGATTGGGATGCGTACTGATGCAAAACAACAAGGTGATAGCCTATGCCTCACGTCAGTTGAAGGAGTATGACCAACGCTATTCAACTCACAATATGGAGTTGGCAGCGGTGATCTTTGCGTTAAAAATCTGGCGCCATTATCCTTACGGAGAACGGTGCGAGATTTATACGGACCACAAGAGTTTAAAATACTTCTTTACGCAGAAGGAGCTCAACATGAGGCAGCGCAGGTGGTTAGAGTTAGTGAAGGATTATGACTGCGAAATCCTATACCACCCAGGGAAAGCAAATGTAGTTGCCGATGCACTTAGCCGGAAAAGTTATGGGAACTTAGCAGCCTTATCCGGAATAGAAAAGCCACTACAGCAGGAGCTTATCAGTGCTAGAATAGAAATGGTTGTAGGCAAGCTGGCTAACTTGTCTATCCAATCAGATTTGTTAGAAGATATACGAATTGGTCAGGGACATGACGACACACTAGCAGCACACATGGATGCAGTCAGAGAAAGCAAGACAACAGATTTCTCAATATCCTGTCAAGGTTTATTGAGATATAAGGATCGAGCATTAAGAAGGCGATCTTAAAAGAAGTGCACAATACCCCGTACTCAGTTCATCCAGGGTCTACCAAGATGACTCATGACATCAAGGCAGTCTATTGGTGGCCAGGGATGAAGAAGGAGATAGCAGAGTATATATCTAAGTGTCTCGTATGCCAGCAAATGAAAGCGAAGCATCAGCGGCCTGCAGGATTATTGCAACCGCTTAGCATACCGGAATGGAACTGGGACGACATAGCCATGGACTTCGTGACGGGTCTGCCAAAGATGAATAAGCAGCATGATTCCGCTTGGATAGTAATAGATAGACTAACCAAGTCGGCTCATTTCCTGCCTGTTAAGACTTCATATACGGTAGACCAATATGCAGACATCTACATCCAAGAGGTTGTATGATTGCATGGAATCCCCAAGACGATAGTGTCAGATAGAGGATCAGTGTTTACGTCAAGATTTTGGAGAAGCTTACAGCAAGCCATGGGTACTAAGTTAAGTCTTAGTACATCTTTCCATCCTCAGACAGATGGGCAGTCCAAGCGTGCGATTCAGATTTTAGAGGATATGCTACGCGCATGTGTACTTGATTTCGGAGGATCATGGAACAAGTACTTACCACTGATCGAGTTCTCGTACAACAACAGCTACCAGTCGACGATCGGAATGGCACCTTATGAGTTTCTATATGGAAGAAGGTGTTGATCACCGTTGCACTGGGATGCGGTAGGAGAAAGGCAGCTTCTAGGGCCCGAAGCTGTTAGACAAGCTCAAGAAGCAGTAGCGCTTATTAGACAGCGTATGCTTGCTGCTCAAAGCTGTCAGAAAAGCTATGCGGATACCAAGAGACGCGATGTGGAGTTCCAAGTTGAAGATCAAGTCTTCCTGAAGATATCTCCTATGAAAGGTGTCAAGCGATTTGGGAAGAAAGGCAAACTTAGTCCCCGATTTATAGTTCCTTTTGAGATATTGGACAAAGTGGGACCAGTAGCTTATAAACTAGCCCTACCGCCAGCACTAGCCGATAGTCACAACGTCTTCCACATCTTGATGTTACGCAAGTATGTGTCAGACCCATCTCACGTCCTCAAGTACGATACCATAGCACTCCAGAAAGAATTATGTTATGAGGAACGACCGATTAGAATCCTAGATAGAAGGATGAAGCAGTTACGGTCCAAGAGCTTTCCTATAGTCAAAGTCCTATGGAGCAATAGTTCTGAACGCGAGGCAACGTGGGAGTTGTAGGAGGACATGCAGAGCCGATATCGGGAGTTGTTTGGTAAGTAAATTTCGAGGACAAAATTCTTTTTAGTAGGGGAGAATTGTAGAGTCCAAGAACTTTACTTAGCTAATTATTTAGTAGTATTATAGTATGTATAGTATTATCTTTGTTACTGTGGATTTTTGGTTCAGATCGGGAATTATTTGGACACTCATAGTAGTACTTATAGACTTTCTAAGTTTAACCTATAGTTTAAGAATATTAATTTTAACCTAAGGTTTGATTATATAGCTGATATTAAGAATAATATTTATTATACTATAAGCTTTAGATATCAACCAATAGGATTTTAAGCACATGTTATGAATGATGATTAAGGATTAAGTATTTTTTAGGATTAAATTTAATAAGGAGTAAAGTTTGAATGTTATAGGCCCAGTCAGCAGCTTTGAATACGTTGAGGGCTTAGTCAAGGCTGTTTACTCCATTCAAACTTAGCTAAAAATGTGTAATTTCGTGTTTAAATATTCAGCGTGTGCCGATATATCGCAACTATAGGGGGCGATATATCGCAGCACGTAGATACAGAAAACACGAATCGATGCACGGTCGCCTCAGGAACAATGGTCCAGGCGATATATCGCCTATAGGGGCTATATATCGCCTCCTCCAGCATATGTTCAAACCTTTTTGAATTCTTTTCCTTTCAGCCATTCAAACTCCTTCATAAGTCCAGCATCTTTTGAACGAGTCTTTAGCCTCTGCTGAACAATGATTCAAATTATTTTCACCTAAAAAGCCATTATTTTTATTCAAGTAAAATCAAGATACTTTCATTCCCAAACTCTATAAATAGGACCTAGTACCCAGCCATTATTCACCTTTTACTCTAAGTTCAGAAGCTGCAAGTACTAGGAGAGTGTGAGAGTTAAACACTTGGGTGGGAAAGTCATAAGCTTAATCATCTTTAGCTTATCAAACACTTTGGGAAGTAAGGTTCTTCAGTATTTCGGTTGTGGATAGATTGGTCTTGCAAGTCATTGAGGTAAACCCGAAACTCTATTTCATTTGGTTCATGTTGTTTTCTTTCTCAAAGCCTTCTACTCAGTCCCCTAACCTCGTTCTTATTTTGGTTAGGGAATCCAAGTTCTTAAGCACATAAGTTGTGGTAAGCATATTTCTCAATGGTTTAGTCTTCCTATTCATTTTCATTTCTTCTTCTTCATAAGACTCACTCTTTCTCATATGGTTTTAGGAGTGTTCCAAAAGTCCCAACTCAGTCCATCATACCCGGTAACTTTGGTAAGGAAAATAGGATAGAATCTATATGTGTATTGCTTATGTGTTATGTTATGAAATATGATATGTTATGAATATGTTATGAATGTGCATGTTTGTAGGCTTGGGCTTATGCCCTATTTGACTAACAAGACCCCAAAAAGATTATGGGCATATGCCTACTTAGCTAGTAGGAACCCACTAATCTCATGGGCATAAGCTTGTTTAGTCTGTGGGACCCCAAGTAATAATGGCCATTATAATAAGTGTATATATTAAGTGTTATGATATATCTTTACGTTTATTATGAAATTTATGTTTATGACTATGTGTTAGATTTTCCTTGCTGGGCATTAGGCTCATTCCTTTTATGTGCAGGAAAATAGCTTTAGAGGCGGTAAGATTCGTGACGCTTAGAGGATGTGTATCGATGGTGAATGGAGTCAAGGGGCCGAGCGTTATTCGATTCGAGGATGTAGTCTCATTTTATCTTTTTATGGTTTTATATGTATTTTCCGCATTTCTTATGTAATTCTTTTCATTTAAATCATGTTTTGTGTTTAAAGACAATGGGATCCCATATCCTTCTTAGTATTTATTTGTAAGTAACTCTTATTTTACAAGTTACTCAATAAAATTATGGTATTTTCGTAAAAATGTAAGTTTATGTATAGTTTCGTTAATGGTCCAAAAATTCTAGATTAGTGGGTCATTACACCTATACTCATTGATAACCCCATTATGAGCCAGGACAAACCATGAATACACATTGCTAAGTGATTTTTCTTCAATATTTGCCTCTGTGTGGACACCATAACAGCCATAAAGAGTTATATAGCTTCAACCCATTACTGAAATTGATAAATTTGTTTCTTCTCTCTTTTGTTCTCTTCTGTTTCTCTTTTTTTAGGGTCATTTAAATTCAATGGATAGTTAAAATAAATTAGAAAGTGGTGGAGATTGGACCTTTTTTCCCATTCATTTTTATAAAAATGTATAATCTTTAGGAAATATTGAGAAGTAGGCAAAGCATTGCTTTAGGTGTCGAGGTAGAAAGTAATTGCTTAACCATAGAGCTGGAAGAATGTTGTTATTTTGATTTTCTTGAAATTGCAACTCCCATAATTCTCATTCCAAACATCATCATGAACAAAAAGAAACTTCTTCCCTATCAAAGCCTTACTCGGCTCATTTAGAAGTTGATGTATGTCCTCAATCTCACATTTCTTGAAAGTGACAGACTCCAAAATTGTCTTTGTTATTTTTAAAATATAAAACTCTATAGAGACAGTAACCCATGCTTTCATGTGAAAATGTCTTTGGACACTCCTTTCCTTGTAAAAAAAAATGTACATGGTGTGACTGTACAAAAGTTCTTGCTACTATTTACTATAAGTGAGTGACTAAAATGATCCTCTAGAAGTGGGAATTGTATGAAATGCCATTGATGATTGCTGGTTCTTATTATAGCCATGGAAATGTGTCAAAGAAATATGTTGCTGGTGGGTCTTAGCAAGCCACATGCACGTGGTTAGTGCAGCTCAAGCTATACATACATATATATTTGTCTATATTTGGAGTACCTAAATGTCAAAATCTTGATGAATAAGCATAATACAAAGTCTTGGAAGACAGACAGAAGAGCCACATAACATTTTAGTAACAATAACATTACAATGAACATTTTTCTTGTAAGAAAAGGTTCAATCTCTTCACACCTAACCATGCTTGTGTTTAAACATGGCTAGTCTAAATCAGATAATGAACATTCAGCTATAGAAAAACTTAATGGAAACCATACCAAATTTCAAGGATTTTCGTACACGTAATTTTAGGGAAAGAAAAACATGTTTGTAGTAATTGTTATCATATATACATAAGAACTCTTATATTCTTTAATTTTTATCCTCTGTAATTTTCTAGCACTATATCATATATACATAAATGCCCTCAATATTCCACAATCCAACAATATTCCTTCTCCTAAGGTAAATCTTCAAATTGTTTTCTTTCTTTTTAAGGAAACAAATACAAAAATTAATATACTGTCTTTAAAATTAATTTTGCAGAGTGTTGGAGTTAAAAAGGGCCATAACTTTACAGAAGCAAGGAATGCCTGCTACTTGCTCGATTGGTCAGATGCAATTATTGTTGAAGGTCGTTGGGATTCTAGTGATCTAGACTTAGAGGTGCACGAAATTCCTCTTGGACTAGATTTTATGTGTGTATGGGTTGATGTTGATGTTGTGCTTGGTGCTTGATTATTTAGTCCTAACTATGCGATGCTTACTATACGAGGAGTTGTTGGTTCAACAGTTGCATGGCCTTCTCAAAAGGTTATTCCAAGAGGTATTTATTTGGTTATTTAATTATATAATGCTTGTTCAACATTAACTGATATGCAATCCAAGATTATGATAGCATTATTGACTATTTTAGATGAATGATATGATATTTCATGACCTCATTAGTTTTTCTTTTATGTTTTATGTACCAAATTCAACAAGTCAAGTGCAAAAGAAAATCTGATTTGGAAGGCTTTGGTGTGCTGACATTTGGAAGATCATGAATTACTACCTTTACTTTTGAATATGCAACTGTTTAAGACTATTTTGTTAACTATTGTGAGAATGTTTTGTTTATGTTAATTAGGCAGTGTTGAATATCTTAAGACTTTTGGATTATTTTTGAGTTAATCTTGAATGTATTTTGACACAATTATTTGGTTATATGTGTTATGAACCATACAATTAGTACTCAAAAATATATTTCTACAATGTTAAGGGTGTCTTAAGTATATTAAATGAAGCGGGTTTGAATTAAAGAAATAAAAAATAATTATAATGTACAAGTTTATATAATGATAATTCAAGCTTATCCAAATATTAGAATAATACAAAAAATGTGTTATTGTATCTTTTGTAATAGCACTGGTTTATAAGCATAAAATTATGTTATGCAAACTATTTTCTATAATGCAGAAAGTGTGTTATTAAAAAGTTTATCATAACACTACTTTATAAGTACAAAAAAGTGTTATATAATCTACTTATAAAAAGCATAATAAAATACTTATCTAACTATTAAAATAACACAATAAAAGTGTTATCGTAGGCTATACCATAACACATGTCTACAACTATGGAAAAGTGTTATGCAAAGTGCTCCGACCTACTACAACACCGCTTTCCTTATGACATCAAAAAGTGTTATGGTATATATTTGATAATACCTTTTCGGTCTTATTGAAAGTATTTTTTCTTGTCGTGGAACTGTGTGTTGCGGTGATATAAGGTTTGAATTATGCATGTGTTGATTGATTAATTGGTTTGTTGTGTTTATGTGATGAATATATGTTCATTTAAATTTGGGAAATGTGATAGAAATAGGGGAAATGCTGCCCAATTTTTTTTTTAGATTTAGTAATATGAGAATTATGCATGTGTTGATTGATTTTTTGAATACTTTTGTGTATATTTTCTATTGTATACATGTATGTTATAAATTTGGGAAATGTGATAGAAATAGGGGAAATGCTGCCCAAATTTTTTTGGACATATTGTTTCCTTTATTTACTTGTCAATTTGGTAATTCATGTACCTAATTGTTAATGTTTGTTACTTCATTTGTTTGTGTGAAGTTTGACAATGGATAAAGATTGGATGTCAGCGGATAGGTTATCAATGAAATATATGAATGAATTTGAGTTTTTCTTGCAATTTTGTGCAAGGAATACTGAATCTCCTAATAGTATTCCTTGTCCTTGTGTTAAGTGTGGTAATGTTGTCAGGATGACAATTGTTAAAATAAAATATCACTTTTTTAGGAACGGAATAGACAAAAGTTATAAAGTATGGTTTTTGCACGAAGAAAGAACGAAAGTCACTGATGAGGGACCATCTAAGAATAATAAGTATTTTGATGTGGATTATGAAGTTGATGATATTGCATAAATGATTGATGATGCACAATATGAATCATATGCGGATCAGTTAAATTTCAGTCATTCTTAGAAGATGCTGAGAAACTCATTTTCTCTAATTGTACAAGGTTCACTAAATTATTAGCACTTTTTAGGTTGTATAACTTAAAAGCCAAACATGGGTGGAGTTATAAGGGAATGACAGAGTTATTATCATTTTTAGGAGATTTATTATCAGAAGGTAATGAAATTTCATCTTTATTCTATGAGGCAAAGAAGACATTTCGTTCGTTAGGCATGCAATAAGAATAAATACATGCTTGTCCTAATGATTGCATCTTATACCGAAAGATATTTATTGATGCAATTTCATGTCCGACATGGAGCGAGTCTAGATGGTAAAAGAAAAAAAAAATGCGGTTAAAAAAGGTGTCCCTGCAAAGGTTTTATGGTATCTATCACCAATACCTTGTTTGGTTTGGTTGTATTGAAATGATGATCATGCTAAAAATTTAATTTGGCATGCCAAAGATAGAGTAAAGGATGGTAAGCTGAGACATCCGACTGACTCTCTAACTTGTTAATAGTTGATGTCAAATTGCCTGAATTTGGCAATGAACTGAGGAATATTCGTTTGAGTCTTTCTACTGACGAAATTAATCCACACACTTCCTTTAGTAGTAAATATAGTTGTTGGCCTGTAATGCAAGTAATCTATAATTTACCGCCATGGTTGTGTATGAGAGGAATTTTACAATGTCGACATTGTTGATATTAGGTCCTAAGCAACCTGGAAATGATATTGATGTATACATAAATCCTTTAATTGACGATTTAAGCACATTGTGGTATGAGGGGGTTAATGCTTACGATGCTTATAGGAAAGAAAATTTCAATCTTAAAGTAGTGTTGTTGTGGACCATTAATGATTTTTCAGCCTTACGTAATCTTTGTACATTTAGTGTGAAAGGGCATAAGACATGTCCCATATGTGAAGAGGGGACTCATTTTGAATACTTGGAGCATTTGGTTTTGTGGCACAACATGGATGTGATGCACATTGAGAAAAACGTGTTGGATGGCTTAATTAGTACATTGCTGAATATTCCTGGTCGAAGTAAAGACATAATTAAAGCTCGGTAGGATTTAAAAGTAATGGATATATGCAAAAACTTATAACTAGAGGTTGGTCAGTGACGGACTTATTTACCACCTGCGTGTTATGCCCTGTCTATAGAAGACAAACAAATGGTACATCATTCTTTGTCGAATGTGAAAGTACCAGAAGGTTATTCTTCAAATATTTCTGCATTGGTAGAATGAAAATTTTGAATGTACTTAGAATGAAGGCACATGATCACCATACACTACTTGATGGTAACTATCAAATTTGTGTTGCCCAAAAAAGTTCGATATGCAATTACCAAAGTATGCTTCTTTTTTAAATTTATTTGTTGTAAAGTGGTAGATGTATCAAAGTTTGACAATGTAACAGTCAGAATCCTGTGATCCGTAGGGGGAAAGACATGGTAAAAGCTGTGCAATCCCACATTGCATGGGGAAAGTCAAGTGTGATGATTCTACGACTGTGTAGATATCGGACTACACAGATGAAGAAGAATTAAATGGATTGATGGGTACTACCTATGCCAACAAGATGCATCTTCTTTTCGGTAGCCCATCACTTGAGAACTCCAAAGTTAAGTGTGCTTGTCCTGGAGTAGTCTCATGATGGGTGACCTCCTGGGAAGTTTTCATAGGAAGCGTGCGAGTGAGGACAAAGCACATAGGAAAGATTCGTTTTGGTTTGTAGGGCCAGTTGTCATTCCAGGACGGATCCATAGTGACATGGGGCATTACAAATGGTATCAGAGCTTTGACCCAGCCGAAAGTGTGGTCAACGGGGACGTCGGACCCCTAAGGTGGGGTGATTGTGACAATCAGAATCCCGTGATCTGCAGGGGGAAAGATCGGGTAGAAGCTATGCAATCCCCCATCGCTTGGGGAAGGTTAAGTGTGATGATTCTAAGACTTTGTATGTATGGGACTACACAATTGAAGAGGGCTGAAATGGATTGATGGGTACTACCTATGCAAACAAGATGCATCTTCTTTTTGGTAGCCCATTACTTGAGAACTCCAAAGTCAAGCATGCTTGACCTGGAGTAGTCCCATCATGGGTGACCTCCTGGGAAGTTTTTCCAAGAAGCGTGCAAGTGAGGACAAAGCACACTGGAAAGACTCGTGTTGGTTTGCAGGGTCATTCGTCATTCCAGGAAGCAACCATAGTGATGTTGGGCGTTAAAGAAAATATCCAAACAAATCTCGTGATAACTTTATGTGAGTTAGAGTAGTATTTCCCACCTTCAATTTTTGACATAATGATTCATTTAATAGTTCATTTGGTGAGAGAGGTAAAATTGTGTGGACAAGTATACTTGAGATGGATGTACATATTTTGAAAGGTACATGAAGATTTTAAAAGGTTATGTTAGAAATAGAAGTAGGCTTGAGGGTTGCATAGTTGAATCCTACATTGTTAAATGAGCAATGGAGTTTTGCTCAGAATACATATCTCCTAAAATTGAGTTTGAAATAAGTAAAGGTGGAAGAGGTGGTGTTGTTTCTAAAGTAAATAAATCTGATAGAGATGAAGCACATCTCCTAGTCTTACAAAATGTTGATGACGTTCAACTATACATCGAGTAAGTTCCTATACATATGCATGGTCAATCTTATTTTGCTATTTCAGTATATTGTTAATTAATGTAGTTTGTTGATATAAATGGTTTTTCTGGAAGAGAACATTGCAATTGGATCAGACTACTTATCCTAGTAGGTCTCGAAATAAAAAATGGGTACAAGATGAAAATTATCGAAATTGCAGTACTTGGTTAGAGAATGAGGTAAAATACTTGTGTTTTTCACTTTGTTTGAGTTTTATTGTATTTTAATTTGTTACAATTTGATATACTTGGTTTTACGTTGTCTATTCAAGGTTTTGAATAACACCAAAAACAAATTATTTGACACACTAAAATTGATAGCACGAGGTCCTTCAATGAGTGTAATTAAGTATCAATGTTATTATAACAACGATACTCAATTTAATACCATGGATCATGATAATATTAGAAAGACACAGAATAGTGGTGTTACTATTATCACCCAAACTTTTCAAATATCTAGTTCCAAAGATAAAAATTCTATACAATGTGAGATATAACATTTTATGGGGTGATAAAAGAAATTTAGGAACTAGATTATGTGACTTTTTAGATTCCTCTCTTCTTATGTGATTGGGTGAAAAGTGACAACAGGGTCAAAACAGATGAGTTAGGATTCACACTGGTAGACTTAAACCAAAGAGGACATAAATTTGATCGCTTTATAATGGCGTCACAAGTCAATCAAGTATTTTATGTGACTGATCCAGTAGATGCTCGATGGTTAGTTTTCCTAACAATTCAGTCGAAAGATAATCTACTCAATGAGTTTGAGAGCAATGATATTTTACTTTAACAAGCAACATTTACAATTGCTTCACTGCTTATTGATGTCACCATTGATAATGATGATGACTATATACACGAGAATGGTGAAGGGTTGTGGGTAGATAATTAAAGGTATATATATTAATTTTGTTATTTTGTTATTATGTTTTTATGCATTTTTGTGAGTTTTATACTATATACTATATACTTGAGCATGGTGAAGATTTAAGTAAACTAACATTTAATTTTTTTTTTCATTTAACTGCAAATTCATTGATTATGGATCCACCATATGATGATGATGGTGATCCGTTTGTTGATGATGATGGTAATGGTCCGGAAGGGGTCATCCTACCGCATCAACAAATACACAAGATAAGAAGTGTAGAGAAAAACGATTTGTAGTGATGTATTCAAAACAAAAAGTGATGGTCGCAATTATGAGGTCGAGTACAATCGCTTTGGCCGAGTGATGTGGGGGATCAAGATGAACAACACCATTGGTCTTCTATGACGTACAACCCTTTCTTTAAATGTCTATTGGAAACAAATACCGAAGGATAAAAAGGAAACTATTTGGGGTCAAATCCAGGTAAACTTTAATATTAACTATTAAATTTATCCTAAAAAATTAATCTATTTAAAAAAAATTAAAATTTTATTGTTAATTTTATGCATGGTACGTTTAAACCACAAAATTCTGCTAAAATAGACGTTCTCAAAGAAGCACGAAAGACATGGAGAAACTGGAAAACAAGACTAAGAAAAGATCTTGTTTATGTATATAAGAAGGTAGGTCCTAAGCTTCTTGCCAAACTGCCATCGGACTACATCGAGTATTATAATCGTGAAGATTGGAAAAATTTTGTCGCGAAAAGACTAACCCCAAAGTGGGAAGAGATGAGGCTGATAAAACAAGATACTCAAGCTCAAAACAAGTATCCACATCACTTAGGACGTGATGGTTATGCACTGGTAGAGCAAACATTAGAACAGAAACTGGGTCATGAGTTGACTGAATATGACAGATCTGAGATGTGGACACGGGCCCAGATGAATAAGAAAGGAGAAGTTGTTGACGAAGAAGCTCGAGAGGTGGTCAAAAGGATTGTAAGTGTTCTTTGACTTTTTTTTTTTTTACTAATTTCAATTATTAACGTGTGTGTTAAATTCTAGTTGATTTAATGGTTTAATGTATATATGCGGAATACAGGCAAAAATTAGCAGATGATGAGTTGGTGAAAGAAGGTTCAAACGATATACTAACTATGACATTAGGCACTCCAGAGCATGGGGGACGTATTAGGGCGGTTGGTGGGCATGTCGTTCGCCACTAACATTCAAAAAAATAATTTTTTCTTTAATTCAAAAATATTAAAATTAAAAATAATTCAAAATTTTGAAAAAATCTTTTATCTTTTTAATTCTTAAAAGAATAATTTTTTAATAAATTCTTAAAAGATTAATTAATTAAAATTTTTTAAATATTAAAAAAATAAACTGAAACTCATCTAATCTTTTTTTGTTTGGCAAAAATAAATACTTTATTTTAATAATGATGGAATTAAATTAGTTTAATTTTTGTAAAAGAAATAGATCATTTTTGTTTTTTTAATATTTGAAAATTTTATTTAATTAATATGTTAATAATTTATTAAAAAAAATAATCTTTTAAGAATTTAAGAGAATTTTTTTTTTTAGTTTTTGAAATATTTTTAATTTTAATATTCTATAAGAAATATATATATTTTAATTTTAAATTATTTTAGTTTAAAATTATACACATGTCACTGACGTGACAATGCCAAATCAGCACTCCGTTAGTCACATAAGATAAAACGTAACAGAAGTCCCACTTTACAACACTGTGAATAGTTTGAGGGTAATTTTTAATAATACTATGTATTGGTCATAGTTCGGGGGCGAAAATTCTAAATAGCCTAAATATACTTAATACTTATCTAAATTTAATTAATTTTAAAGGTATATTACGTTAAATATTTATAATATTCTATTAAAGTTAACAAAAAAACTGTTAAAATCAAGATTTTTCGTTATCTATGCAATTTTTATATAGAATAGATATAGATATAGATTATTATATTTAAAAAATAGAATAAATATATATTTTTTTTAGAAAAAAAAATTAATACAAAAATGGCAAAAAATAAGAAAATAGATCAAGTGATTTAGAGCAATTTTAAAGTGTCACGACTCCCCTTCGTGTATATATATATACTAGGTATAAAATACGTGCAATGCACGTTATATTTCGGTGAAGCAAAATATAGAACATGATGCCTGCATTTGGTGCCTTGTTATGTGCACGTACAAGGCACGTGCTATAGCATTATAAAATCATCATCATTATAAAATTATCATAATCATATATAAAATCCAACAAAATCTTCAATAATTTTGGGCACAATCGAAATTCTACTGATGTTTGACAATATCATAAGTCGTCTGAAATCGTTCATTGGGACGTACTTTCTCCATGTCAGTGAAGAATTGAATCAGGTCATTCTTCAATGGATTTTCATTGCTAAACACCCCTGCCTCCTTCTGTGTTATATATAACACATATAATTAATTATTATCTTGTTAAAAATATATAAACAATTAAATAAAAACAAGAAATGATGGCGATGATTGTTTTACCATCTTAGTTACCGAAAAGTCGATTTCAGTGTGGAACCTATCCCAGACCTGAAAAGTAAAAGAAAGAAAAAAACATCAACACTTAAAAAATTAAAAATCAAATAATTTTTCTTTTTCTTTTTCTTTTAAGATAATTGGAACATATATATATATATATATATATACCCTGTCACAGAATTGAGTTTTACAAATATCAATCAATGAATGATTTTCTAGATGTAAATGCGCTGCAACTTTCTCCACACGAGCAAATATTATCTGAAGATATCTTTTGTATTGTTCTAGCTCTGTTCATTGTATCACAATTTCAATCATGAACTCTTCACCGTGCATATCTTCCAATGAAGGAATCACCTACACCAACACACAAACTTAATAATATCATGTTTTTAATAAAGAATCTATATGATTTCATTTTTATTCTAGTTTAAAAAAAAAAACCCTATGAATTAAGTCACGGAGCTTACATAGTTTGAAATCCTTTGTGTCAAAATGCTCTCATATTTATCATAAAACTCACGAATTACATAATGCCAAAAACCATGTATGTCTTTCGTACAGAAAACGTTGTAAACAACACTGTATAACATGGAAATGGGTAATATGTTAAAATATAATTAACGCAATCTATTATTAATATATGTTTAAACTTTGAAAATCAAAAGGGAATATTATATTTACATATATATACTTACGTGTATGCATTCATTCTGTCCTCCATATTCCATTCCTCTCTAACATCTTCATCAAGTTTCATATGTATTTTACGAATCGATGCATTCACAACCACCATTGTATCTCTTATAATTTTCTTAACCACTTCTTCACGATTGTTTCTTCTAGTCTCTTCATCATTAGCAGTAGTAATTATCAACAACTTGGCCATACTTCTTGATTTTGATGAATTGAGTACTTCTTGCTAATCACCAAATATATATATATGAAAACAAAATCAGAGAAATTTTTTATGGTTGTGTACTATATTAGGGTGAACCTCGATAAGATCTATGTCTTTGTTTTCTTTTCTCCCATTTTTTATTCTGACTTGTTGCCTTAGTCTTTTTTGTTTGTGTTTCTTTGAAGCTTGTGATTGTTTTTTGTTTAAATCTGAAAGAGTAAAGAGGAGTTAGGGTAAACATTGACTCTAATTGTTACTGTGCATGTGTGATACATGTGTGGTAGAGGTGGTCCGAATATATCTATGAAAGGTCATCAATGACCTTGTGGTTCTAATGATTTTGTGAGTTGGTGTAGGGTCAGAATAGGGATTTCCCTATAGAAAACGACATAAGTACTTTCTTCATGCAGTTCAAAGACTTTGTAAGAATCTCCCACTTGAGTCACCAATTGCTTAACCCTTTCACAGTAACCACAAAAAGTTTTACAACCATAAATTGAGGTTAAAACCAAAATTAGTGTTTATATAATTCTTTTTATTATGAGATATAAAGAAGAAAGAATTATTACTTGCCCCAAATTCACAACAGTGAAAAATTTTCTATATTTTACACGCAAATTACAAAGAAAAAAAAATCCAATTTTCAGAATCAAGGTCAATAGCCAAAATTGATTTTTTTTTGCCCTTCTTCTAAAAGATTTACGATATTTGATGAGTTGGGTTGTGTTCTAAATTAAAGAAAATTTAAGTTTGTGATAATAAAAATCAAAAATTAAGAGAAAAGGAAAAGACATAAAAGAGAAGGACCTGAAGATGACGACAGGGTGAGAGGAGACGATTTACTTGGCCTTATTGAGCGCCATTTGAATTTCTTCCAGGGGTTGCGGTTATGGTGGGTTTGAGGAAACCAACTTAAATATTACATTGCAAAAATAGTGCACACAGAAGGAAAAAACTCTATTTGTAGAAATAATTCGATATTTAAATAATTACATATGAAAGATTGAGGAGTCATTTTCATTTATTTGAAGATTCAATATGGATGTAGAAGTTTGAGTAGTCGTCTGTTTGGATGAAGATTGGAGTGGTGTTTTTTTTATTTTCTTTCAAATGTTATTAATAGGATAAGCAAAACACACACTGCTTCACTGAATAGTTTCCACTTTATAACTCTCTTTGAGAAGTTGTAAACCAAAAGACATGCTTATTCATTGATTAGTAACCATTGCATCCGAAAACTGAAGCTCGCTTCAAATGGGACTGCATTTCTGATCACAGTTTCTGTGTGATTCGTAATCAAGAAGTTAATGCTGTGGGATTTATCCCTTTTCGGTTTGGTAATCACTGGATGTAGTTTGGTGGCTACAGAGAAGCTGTTCTTCACTGTTGGAATGCGCCTGTTATTTATGGTGGTGGTCTCAGCAAGATAATCCAGAAATTATATCGGGTGAAGCGTACTTTAAAAAGGTTTAATAGAGAGGAGGTTGGTGATATTGTTTTGAGCTATAAGAAGGCCAAGGAGGAGTATAGCAGAGTTCAGGAGGCATTGGCCTCTAATCCTTCAGACCTGTCTTTGCTTCATTCGGCTACTCAAGCCCAGATCAATGTTCTGTTTTGCAGCGCTGTTATGCCAGTTTTCTCAAACAGCAGAGTAAACTTAATTGGATTAAGTTTAGTGATGATAATTCGAAATTTTTTCATGCTTTTATGCGAAAAAGAAGAGTTGATAATAGGATTTCTTCCTTCACAATAGGAGGCAAAACAGAAGAGGATTATTCTAAAGTTGTAGAGCATTTTCTGTCTCACTTCCAATTGTTTATGGGGAAAGGAAATTCGGCTTCAGTGGCGATTGACCATAGCTGTTTCATGCAGGGAAACAGATTGACTTTGGATCTCCAAATCAAACTTCTGAGACCTTTTACCAAGAATGATGTGAAGAAGGCTATATTTAGCATTCACTCTTATAAAAGTCCTGGTTTGGATGGTTTTGGCTCGGGCTTTTTTAAGGGGTTGTGGTCTGATATTGGTGCTGAAGTTTCTTCCGCTGTGTTGGCTTTCTTTCATGATGGTCACTTGCCGAAGGATTTGAATGAAACTGTAATTTCTCTTATCCCTAAGCTTGCTAATCCGTGTTCAGCTAGTGACTATCGTCCTATTGCTTGTTGTAACACTCTCTATAAATGCATTTCGAAGATGATTTGCTCTAGACTTTCGGAAGTGCTTCCCTTTCTTGTTCATAGTAATCAAGGGGCATTTATTAAAAATAGAGTTCTAGCTCATAATATCATGATATTCCAAGATCTCCTCAAGGGGTATACTAGAAAGAATATTTCAGCTAGATGTTTAATGAAGATCGATTTGAGTAAGGCTTACGACACAGTTGATTGGCATTTTGTGGAAGAGTTGCTTAAACATCTATGTTTTCCCTCTAGATTTATTGGCTGGATTCTAGTTTGCTTAAAAGGTACCAAGTACAATCTGTTAATGAATGGGAGAATTCAGGGCTCTTTCAAAGGGGAAAAAGGCCTAAGGCACGGGGACCCCATGTCTCCTCTCTTGTTTGTTCTTATTATGGAGTACCTCACTCCTTTATTGGCTCATTACTCTGACATGAAAGGCTTTGGTTATCATCCTTTGTGTAAACATCTTAGGTTGACTAACCTCTGTTTTGCAGATGATTTGATTATCTTTTGTAAAGGTAATGTTAGTTCAGTGAGTAAGATTCATGAAGCCTTCTCTTCGTTTTGTAATGCTTCTGGTCTTTCTGCGAATAAATCTAAGTCCCATATATATTTTGGAGGGGTGTCAGAGTCTACCAAAGCTCAGATTCTTGAGATTTTGCATATGGAAGAAGGCTCCTTTCCTTTGAAGTACTTGGGAGTTCCTCTTCGGCCCACCAAGTGGAAGGCTTCAGACTGTGGGATTATTTTGGATAAGTTGAACAAGAAGCTTAATAGTTGGGCGAGTAGGAACTTGTCTTTTGCTGGTCGTGCCCAACTCATTCACTCAGTATTGCTTGGAATTAGGAATTTTTGGATGAGTATATTCATTCTTCCGGCCAAGATTACTGCTGCCATCGATAAGAGCTGTCGAGAGTTTCTTTGGGGAACTAATGGGAATAGAAGTAAGTTGCATCTCCCGTCGTGGGAAAAAGTTTGTCTCCCTAAAAAGCTGGGTGGTATTGGCTTCCGTGAGGGTAAGAAATGGAACTTGGCGTTGATGGCTAATTTTATATGGGCAATTTCTTCCAAGCAAGACTGCCTGTGGGTCAAATGGATAAGTTCCATTTATTTGAAGGAGCTTAGCATCTGGACAGTGCCTATAAAACCGGATATGAGCTGGTATATCAAGAAAATATTGAGGCTAAGATTTTTCATGGATGAGGATAGCTTGATGCTAGCTGTTAAGGGAGGTAAATTTCATAGTAAGCTCTTCTATTTCTCCCTTGTTGCTGCGAATTCTGTTGGTTTTACTAAGACAGTTTGGAACAAGCTTATAATGCCTAAGCACCGGTTCATTTACTGGCAAATTTTTAATAGTCAGCTTCTTACTAGAGACCACTTATGCCGATATATTCAACTTACATCTGTTCTCTGCCCTGTGTGCGAATCTGGTGTAGAAACTCATAGTCATTTGTTTATGAAGTGTATATATTCCAGGAGAGTTTATGAGGAAATTGGTAGATGGCTGGGAGTTTTCCATTGGCCTGAATCATATGAGGAGCTCTCTAATTGGTGCTTGTTGGCCAATCATAGCTTACAGAATCAGATTATCAATGCTGTTATAGCAGCTTCCTGGTACTTCATTTGGTGCAACAGAAACAGTTGCATCTTCGAATCCAGTTGCAAAATGGCCCGCAGCCTCAGTTTGGAAGTTAAAGAAGTAGTTAAGTATAGAGTCTTGAGTTGGGGTTATTTCTCTCTTCACAAAAAGGATGTCTATTTTCGCCAAATAGTAGAAAGATGGTAGTTAGTTCTTTGTAGCGTTTCTTCTTGCTGGTTTTTTGAGTTTGCTGCCTGCTGGGTTGTAGCAGCTGCTTTGTTTTGTCTTGTAATTTTGCTTGGTTTTTGAATAAAATTTTTCTTTTGTTCAAAAAAAATAAAATAAACCATTGCATCTATTGAAGAGTGTTATCAGTATTTGAAACAATTGCATCTCTTGAAAGTTGTTAATATTTGACAAAATCGGTTAAAACTAACAATTTGGCACAACCAAATCTGTTAAGCAAAACAAATTTCCATCCAATAGGCACTTATATTATATATAAATTCGTAACAAATTCTGTTAAAACATACCAAAATCCGTTAAATACTAAACTCTGTTAGATAACCACTTATATAATAGGTAAGATATAGAAATATATAATAAATACAAACAATGTGCAATGCACATTTGCTTAGTTTTATTTAAAAAATCTATTAATTATATTCATTAAATTTGTATCATTGTCATATAAATTTCATATAAATAAACAATATTATATATAAAAAATAACATATACATATTAAATCAAAATATTGTTTATGTGTTTTTTATATATATAATATGATACTCTTTTAAAAAATAAATGATAATTTTTTTAATAAAAATTAAGATTATGTATATATTATTATAATAATGATATTTTATAATATTCAAATTTATATTAATATAGATATTAAATATTATTTTATAATATTTGAATTCTAATTAATAAAAAATTAGGATTATATATTATTATCATAATAATATTTTATAACATATAAATTTATATTAATATAATTATCAAAAATCTAGTGTGGCATTATATATTATTATATAATGATATTTTGTAACATTTAAATTTGAATTTTGTTGACGACATTTTTCGTCAACTTAAAGAAGAAGAGTAATTAAACAACAATATACTAGATGAAATAAAAATGTAGACAAGATCTTTTACATGGTTCTGCAGTTAAAATCTGTCTAGTTCACGAGTTTATGTTATTAGTGTAACGACCCACTACTCTAGACTAATTGGACCATTAACGAAACTATACATAAAATCCTTAAAAGAACTTACATTTGCGAAAATACCATAATTTATTGAGTAACTTGCAAAGTAAGAGTTATTTACAAAGTAAATACCAAAACGGATATGAGATCCCATTGTCTTTAAAACAAAAACAAAATTTCAAAATAATAAGACATTACATAATTAGTGCAGAAAATACATGTAAAAAGACATAAAACCGAAACTACATCCTCGAATCGAATAACACTCGGCCCCTTGACTCCATTCACCATCGATACACATCCTCCAAGCGTCACGAATCTTACCGCCTCTAAAGCTTATTTTCCTGCACATAAACAGAAAGGAGTGAGCCTAATGCCCAGCAAGGAAAATCTAACACATAGTCATATACATAATTTCATAAGAAAACATAAAGACTTAACATAATACATATAACATACACTTATTATAATGGCCATTATTACTTGGGGTCCCATAGACTAAACAAGCATATGCCCATGGGATTAGTGGGGTCCTACTAGCTAAGTAGGTCATATGCCCATAACCCATTTGGGGTCTTGTTAGTCATATGGGTCATATGCCCAAGCCTACAAACATATATACATATCATAACACTTTTAATAACATAAAACATATAGATAACATAAGCACACAACATATTGATTCTAGCCTATTTTCCTTACCAAAGTTACCGGGATAATGGACTGAGTTGGGACTTTTGGAAAACTCCTAAAACCATAATGAACAAGAGTGAGTTGAAAGAAGAATAAGAAATGAAAAGGATGGAAAGACTAAACCATAAAAAACATACTTACCGACTTATATGCTTAAGAACTTGGATTTCCTAACCAAAATAAGAATGAGGTTAGGGGACTGAGTAGAAGGTTTTGAGAAAGGAAATAACATGAAATGAATGAAGTAGAGTTTCGGGTTTACCTCAAAGATTTGCAAGATCAATCTAACCTCTACCGAAATACTATAGAACTCACTTCCCAAAGTGTTTGATAAGCTTATGATGTTTAAGCTTATAATTTTTCCCCAAACCAAGTGTTTACACTCTCACACTTACTTAACACTAGCAGCTTCTGAACTTAGAGCAAATGGTGATTAATGGCTGGGTACTAGGTCCTATTTATAGAGTTTGGGAATGAAAGTATCTTGATTTTACTTGAATAAAAATAATGGCTTTTTAGATGAAAATCATTTGAATAATCGTTCAGCAGAGGCTGAAGACTCGTTCAAAAGATGCTGGACTGTTGAAGGAGTTTGAATGGCTGAGAGGAAATGAATTCAAAAACATTTGAAAACATACTGGAGGAGGCGATATATCGCCCCCTGTAGGCGATATATCGCCTGGGCCAGTATGCCCGAGGCGACCGTGCATCATCTCGTGTTTTCCGTATCTACGTGCTGCGATATATCGCCCCCTATAGCTGCGATATATCGGCACACGCTGAATATTTAAACACGAAATTACACATTTTTAGCTAAGTTTGAATGAAGTAAACAGCCTTGACTAAGCCTTCA
This sequence comes from Humulus lupulus, assembly GCF_963169125.1. Taxonomy (NCBI): domain Eukaryota; kingdom Viridiplantae; phylum Streptophyta; class Magnoliopsida; order Rosales; family Cannabaceae; genus Humulus; species Humulus lupulus. The sequence goes on from NC_084795.1 coordinate 38,088,731, forward strand.
ACGTACTCAAAGCTGCTGACTGACCCTATAACATTCAAACTTTACTCCTTATTAAATTTAATCCTCAAAAATACTTAATCCTTCATCACCATTCATAACATGTGCTTAAAATCCTATTGGTTGATGTCTAAACCTTATAACATAGTAAATATAATCCTTAATATCAGTCACATTAATCAAACCTTAGGTTATACTTAACATTCTTAAACTATAGATTAAACTTAGAAAATCTATAAGTATTACTATGAGTGTCCAAATAATTCCCGGTCTGAACCAAAAATCCATAGTAACAAAGATAACACTAAACATACTATAACACTACTAAACAATTAGCTAAGTAAAGTTCTTGGACTCTACAATTCTCCCCTACTAAAAAGAATTTCGTCCTCGAAATTTACTTACCAAATAACTCCGGATACCGGCCTTGCATGTCCTCTTCCAACTCCCACGTTGCCTCGCGTTCAGAACTATTGCTCACTAGGACTTTGACTATAGGAAAGCTCTTGGACCGTAACTGCTTCATCCCTCTATCTAGGATGCTAACCGGTCGTTCCTCATAACTTAAGTCTTTCTGGAGCGCTATGGTATCGTACTTGAGGACGTGAGATGGGTCTGACACATACTTGCGTAACATCGAGATGTGGAAGACGTTGTGACTATCGGCTAGTGTTGGCGGTAGGGCTAGTCTATACGCAACTGGTCCCACTTTGTCCAATATCTCAAAAGGACCTATGAATCAGGGACTGTGCTTGCCTTTCTTCCCGAACCGCTTGACACCCTTCATAGGAGATATCTTCAGGAAGACTTGATCTCCAACTTGGAACTCCACATCGCGTCGCTTGGTATCCGCATAGCTTTTTTGTCGGCTTTGAGCAGCAAGCATACGCTGTCTAATAAGCGTTACTGCTTCTTGTGCTTGTCTAACAGCTTCGGGCCCTAGAAGCTGCCTTTCTCCTACCTCGTCCCAGTGCAACGGTGTTCGGCACCTTCTTCCATATAGCAACTCATAAGGTGCCATCTTGATCGTTGACTGGTAGCTGTTGTTGTACGAGAACTCGATCAGTGGTAAGTACTTGTTCCACGATCCTCCAAAGTCAAGTACACATGCGCGTAGCATATCCTCTAAAATCTGAATCGTACGCTCGGACTGCCCATCTGTCTGAGGATGGAAAGGTGTACTAAGACTTAACTTAGTACCCATGGCTTGCTGTAAGCTTCTCCAAAATCTTGACGTAAATATTGATCCTCTATCTGATACTATCGTCTTGGGGATTCCATGCAATCGTACAATCTCTTGGATGTAAATGTCTGCATATTGGTCTGCCGTATAAGAAGTCTTAACAGGCAGAAAATGAGCCGACTTGGTTAGTCTATCTATGACTATCCAAGCAGAATCATGCTGCTTATTCGTCTTTGGCAGACCGTCACGAAGTCCATGGCTATATCATCCCACTTCCATTCCGGTATGCTAAGCGGTTGCAATAATCCTGCAGGCCGCTGATGCTCCGCCTTCACTTGTTGGCATACCAGACACTTAGATACATACTCTGCTATGTCCTTCTTCATCCCTGGCCACCAATAGACTGCCTTGATGTCGTGAGTCATCGTGGTAGACCCTGGATGAACCGAGTATGGGGTGCTGTGCGCTTCTTCTAGGATCGTCTTCTTAATACTTTGATCGTCTGGCACGCATACCCGATCCTTATATCTCAATAAACCTTGACTGGATATTGAGAAATCTGTAGTCTTGCCTTCTCTGACTGCATCCATGTGTGTTGCTTGTGTGCTATCATGTCTCTGACCAATCCGTATGTCCTCTAGCAGATTTGATTGGATAGACAAGTTAGCCAGCTTGCCTACAACCATTTCTATTCCAGCACTGATAAGCTCCTGCTGTAGTGGCTTTTCTATCCCAGATAAGGCTGCTAAGTTCCCATAATTTTTCCAGCTAAGTGCATCGGCAACTACATTCGCTTTCCCTGGGTGGTATAGGATTTCGCAGTCGTAATCCTTTACTAATTCCAACCACCGGCGCTGCCTCATGTTGAGCTCCTTCTGCGTAAAGAAGTATTTTAAACTTTTGTGGTCCGTGTAAATCTCGCACCGTTCTCCATAAAGATAATGGCGCCAGATTTTTAACACAAAGACCACCGCTGCCAACTCCATATCATGAGTTGGATAGCGTTGTTCATACTCCTTTAACTGACGTGAGGCGTAGGCTATCACCTTGTCATTCTGCATCAGTACGCATCCCATTCCTAACTTTGATGCATCACAGTAGACAACGAACTTGTGGTTGGGTGTTGGGACACTAAGTACTGGTGTTGAGCAAAGCTTATCCTTAAGCAACTAGAAGATTTCCTCACACTTATCATTCCAGTTAAACTTTTGTTGCTTCCGGGTCAGGTTGGTGAGTGGAGTGGCTATCTTAGAAAAGCCCTCTACAAACTTTCTATAGTAACCTGCTAGCCCTAAGAAGCTTCTTACTTCCGACGCGTTCTTTGGTCTAGGCCAATCCTTCACGGCCTCTACCTTCGATGGATCTACTGCAACTCCGTCTTTTGATATGATGTGCCCGAGGAACGCCACTTGTGAAAGCCAAAACTCGCATTTCTTGAACTTCGCGTAAAGTTGGTGCTCCTTCAATCGCGTCAAAATCATCCTCAAGTGTTCCTCGTGTTCCACTTCATCCTTGGAGTAAATTAAAATGTCGTCGATGAACACAACGATGAATTTATCCAAGTAGTCTTTGAAGACCCTATTCATTAAGTCCATAAACGCGGCTGGCACCTTAGTAAGACCAAAAGACATAACCAAGAACTCGTAATGTCCATAACGAGTCCTAAAGGCTATCTTAGGGATATCTTCTCCCTTTAACTTGAGCTGATGATACCCGGACCGTAAATCAATCTTAGAAAATACAGTCGCGCCTCGAAGTTGATCAAACAAATCATCAATCCGAGGTAGCGGGTATTTGTTCTTAATTGTTACTTTATTCAGCTCACGGTAGTCTATGCACATGCGCATACTTCCGTCCTTCTTCTTCACGAATAGTACCGGAGCTCCCCATGGTGAATGGCTTAGCCTAATGAAACCCAAGTCTATGAGTTCTTGTAGCTGTGTCTTTAACTCCTTGAGTTCCGTAGGTGCCATCCGGTATGGTGCCTTAGAGATAGGCTCGGTGCCCGGTACTAATTCTATCGTGAAGTCTATTTCTCTAGTTGGCGGCAATCCTGGCAAGTCATCGGGGAAAACTTCCGGAAAATCTTGTATGACTCGAACATCTTCAACTTTGAGTGACGTCTCCTTCTCCACATTCCTGATGCTGGCTAAGAATGCTTGGCATCCTTTCTCCATCATTCTCTGAGCTTTGAGAGATGACACTAACGGGGTGCGTAGTCCTGAAGCTTGTCCCATGAAGTAAAGTTTCTGGTCGTCAAGAGTCTCGAACTCCACCTTCTTGCGTTTGCTGTCGATCGTTGCGCCATGCTGTGCTAGCCGATCCATGCCTAGTATTACGTCGAAGTCCTTGATCACTAGCTCTATCAGGTCTCCTTCTAGTTCTATGTCCTCAATCTTGATCGGTACGCCTCGTACTATTCGTGATGATAGAACTACTTTGCCCGAAGGCAACTCGGTTACAAACCTAGTTCTAAATCTTTCACTAGGTTTGTCTAGTTTTTCTATCATTCCTAACGAGATCTACGAGTATACAGCTACCAATCAAGCGATACTAGAACATATACTATCGAGGATAGGATCTGACCTGTAAATCCTTGTTACTAGCATGGGTTCCTCCTTGGGTCAAGGCAAAGACCTTGGTCTGGAACCATCGTTTAATCCTTCTTCTCCTCACTAACATTCATCAGAATCCTTTATACTTCGATTGCCGTCTCTAGAACATTGGCATAGGTAGTGGTTCCCAGGTTTGCTAACTTAACCCCTAATTCCATCTTTGGTCCAAGTCCTCTGACGAACTTGGTCAACCTCGTAAAGTCGGTTGGGACCAACTCTGGTGCAAACTTGACTAATCTGTTGAACTGACGAGCATATTCTTCTATCATTAGCGATGAATGCCGAGGTGTAATACTTCTTGTGGAACAGCTCCTTAAATCTTGTCCATATCATGGTGGTGACATCGTTAGTCTGCTGAACTAAGTCCCACCATATTCTGGCATCCTTCCTGAGTAATGACGAGACGCAGGATATGCGGTCGGTATTACTTAGGTTCATGTGCGTAAGAATTGGCTCCACATTCCTTAGCCACTCTTCTGCCTCAAAGGGGTCTATAGTCCCTTCAAAGTTTGGAGTGTGCTGCTTGCGGAACCTTTCATACACTGACTCCATATTCGGTACTGGATGTGGCGCGTAGTTCGTCACTGGCCATCCCCCATATGGTCCAACTTGTTGGGGTGCTAGGGCCATTTGTTGTAGCTGCGGCTGCGGTTGCGGCGAAGGCTGAGGCTGAGTCTGCACCTGTTGACGTTGTTGCTGCAAGAGTTCCTCGACTTTTTGTCGCCGTCTAGCGATTTCCGCAGTGTTGTCAGCTGACGGGGTCGGCGCGTTGCGGCTAGTAGTAGCATGCACTCCTCTTCTGCGAACTGGAGGGCATCATTGGTCGTTGGAACAATGTTGGAGGCGTTTCCGTTGGTGCGTGCAGATCTTCGGAGCGACATCTTCACCAAAAGTTCTAGCAGTCGAGAACTTGTTAGAACTTACCCTAATAAGCTCTAAGGCAAAAACTTATTCTAAAACAAACATATCTCGGACCTATTTATTATGACTTCTTATGAAAAATTATATAGGTCTTTATTTATTATTAGAGTGGGTTTCTATACTTAGAAAAACAAGTCATCTTTATTTTCTAAGTGTGTTTCTAATCATCCTATATGACTTAATTCTCAGGCTCGAAACTTATCTTTGTTCCAAAGTTAACCATATTGAGGGAGGGCTGGGATCAGTAAAATCGTTCCCACTACTAAGGCCCCCTAACTCTCAATAAGGAAACTTGGTTCATTGATTTGTATCCACCTTCACTGAACTTAGTCATTATTCATTTTATTTATTACTTATTATGATTGCGAAAATAAAATCAAACTCATACATGATGATAAAATAACATGAAATTAATTTGGAAAAATAATTTTCACTTATTACAATCATAAAATAAAGATTTAAACAAAACAAACAATGAAAAACTAGCTATTCTAAAAATCGGGATCTTCTACATCCGATCCTTCATCTAGCATATTATCATCTATCTCCTTATAATCATCGTTGTCTTGAGCCTCAAAATTTCCTCGGGGAAGATTCAAGAAGATCCTATGTTGTTGCTCATTAGTGAATTGAAACTCTAAATCATAGGTGAACTTAAGTATGAGAGAATAATATCTTAGGGCTGCTTGTAAGTCATCATCATTATTTATATTCTCCCATATTTCTTCTAAAGTTAAAATTGCTGAAGGAAAATCTTTTAAAAGCCTAATTACTAGGACATATTGTTCTGCAGCTCTCATCATGATTTGCTTAGACTCTTGAAGGTGACCTATCTCTTTGTGGAACAAGATCAATCTTCGAGTGATCTTTTCTAGTGCTCCTACGGTGTTTCTTGGCTCCCTTATTCTTTTTAAAGCCTTAATGGCTCGGATATCCTCATTGCTTAAAGCTCCGTTCATTCTTAACTGAAAACATAAACACTAAAAGTGTTAGCTATACACATAAGTAACATAACTAGTAACTTAAACACTTACTTGGCGGTCCGATTCGGAGCTTTGAGCGTGTGTATCGAGGAGAACTTCATGCAAAAGAACCGTTGCTCTGATACAAACTGTAACGACCCACTACTCTAGACTAATTGGACCATTAACGAAACTATACATAAAATCCTTAAAAGAACTTACATTTGCGAAAATACCATAATTTATTGAGTAACTTGCAAAATAAGAGTTATTTACAAAGTAAATACCAAAACGGATATGGGATCCCATTGTCTTTAAAACAAAAACAAAATTTCAAAATAATAAGACATTACATAATTAGTGCGGAAAATACATGTAAAAAGACATAAAACCGAAACTACATCCTCGAATCGAATAACGCTCGGCCCCTGACTCCATTCACCATCGATACACATCCTCCAAGCGTCACGAATCTTACCGCCTCTAAAGCTTATTTTCCTGCACATAAACAGAAAGGAGTGAGCCTAATGCCCAGCAAGGAAAATCTAACACATAGTCATATACATAATTTCATAAGAAAACATAAAGACTAAACATAATACATATAACATACACTTATTATAATGGCCATTATTACTTGGGGTCCCATAGACTAAACAAGCATATGCCCATGGGATTAGTGGGGTCCTACTAGCTAAGTAGTTCATATGCCCATAGCCCATTTGGGGTCTTGTTAGTCATATGGGTCATATGCCCAAGCCTACAAACATATATACATATCATAACACTTTTAATAACATAAAACATATAGATAACATAAGCACACAACATATTGGTTCTAGCCTATTTTCCTTATCAAAGTTACCGGGATAATAGACTGAGTTGGGACTTTTGGAAAACTCCTAAAACCATAATGCACAAGAGTGACTTGAAAGAAGAATAAGAAATGAAAAGGATGGAAAGACTAAATCATAAAAAACATACTTACCGACTTATATGCTTAAGAACTTGGATTTCCTAACCAAAATAAGAATGAGGTTAGGGGACTGAGTAGAAGGTTTTGAGAAAGGAAATAACATGAAATGAATGAAGTAGAGTTTCGGGTTTACCTCAAAGATTTGCAAGATCAATCTAACCTCTACCGAAATACTATAGAACTCACTTCCCAAAGTGTTTGATAAGCTTATGATGTTTAAGCTTATAATTTTTCCCCAAACCAAGTGTTTACACTCTCACACTTACTTAACACTAGCAGCTTCTGAACTTAGAGCAAATGGTGAATAATGGCTGGGTACTAGGTCCTATTTATAGAGTTTGGGAATGAAAGTATCTTGATTTTACTTGAATAAAAATAATGGCTTTTTAGATGAAAATCATTTGAATAATCGTTCAGCAGAGGCTGAAGACTCGTTCAAAAGATGCTGGACTGTTGAAGGAGTTTAAATGGCTGAGAGGAAATGAATTCAAAAACATTTGAAAACATACTGGAGGAGGCGATATATCGCCTGGGCCAGTATGCCCGAGGCGACCGTGCATCGTCTCGTGTTTTCCGTATCTACGTGCTGCGATATATCGCCCCCTATAGCTGCGATATATCGGCACACGCTGAATATTTAAACACGAAATTACACATTTTTAGCTAAGTTTGAATGAAGTAAACAGCCTTGACTAAGCCTTCAACGTACTCAAAGCTGCTGACTGACCCTATAACATTCAAACTTTACTCCTTATTAAATTTAATCCTCAAAAATACTTAATCATTCTTCACCATTCATAACATGTGCTTAAAATCCTATTGGTTGATGTCTAAATCTTATAACATAGTAAATATAATCCTTAATATTAGTCACATTAATCAAACCTTAGGTTATACTTAATATTCTTAAACTATAGATTAAACTTAGAAAATCTATAAGTATTACTATGAGTGTCCAAATAATTCCCGGTCTGAACCAAAAATCCATAGTAACAAAGATAACACTAAACATACTATAACACTACTAAACAATTAGCTAAGTAAAGTTCTTGGACTCTACAATTAGCTCTTTGGGATTCTCTGGTAGCTTTCAGGAAGCAATTATCGAGATTTTTCCCAATCTCAATTTTTCGGTCCCCTACAAATGAACTATCCCTCTCTATTTATAGAGGGGTTTTCTTAATTGCTTCCCACATATTTCGGGAAGATATTCTATAAATCAAATCAAATAATGCCATTAAATGCATTAGTTACTATGTACATGGTAGTATCCCATAAAATGTGGGATTTAATAACAAATTATATCAGATCCCTTAAACATAGGGAATTTATAACAATAAATACATTCACACACAACCGAAGAGCTTAGACACTAGATCTGTGTGCCTTCGAGACCATTTGCCTATTACGAGCTCGTCATCTTGATTCGCCTATGCTTCAAACAAGTAACCATTGACGTAGCCATCATCTTCGAGCTTACATCTCTCGATCTTGAACAATCTTGTCTGAGGGCAGGAATTGAATCAAGAAGTTTATACAAGTGTAGAACCATTGCTACTGTAAGTTAAGATCCTAACTTATAACCTCGGAGCACATCCGAGACTACTTAGTTTTCGAGCTCACCAATCTGAGGTTGCCACTTGCTGTCTTAGCAAGACTCCCCCTGACTCGCGGATCACATGCCTACACCTTACGAGCCTGAGTTTCGAGATCAAGATTTCCATTCTCGAAATCTGGGTGTACATTTTGCCCCCTCAAAAGTATCAATTCGAATCCCATGAGAAAGAAACTTTTGAACTGCCCCTTTCGAAAACTGAGCCACTTAATATACTCGATTGTGGACACGCGTCAATCATGGGTTGCTCAATCAGAGTGCTCAAGTACTTTTTCACCAAACCCACGTCTGTTCGCCTGCCAACTTTATGCCGCCATCACCACGTTTGTAGTCAACCGTCTTATCAAATACCGAATCTGTCCAATGGCTCAGATCAATTCAACCTTTGACATTCCCTGGGGCTTATAAATATGCCCATATCATCTTCTTTGTCCCATTTTTGCATCTTGAATTTTCAGAGAAAAAAGAAGACAAACCAGAACCAACAGTCTGTTCTATTCTTGCCCTCAGGTCCAGGCTAGGCCTCCCGTAGATCTAGTCCAAGAAAGGATTGAACAGTTGGAGAGAGAATTCAGGCTCTTACAGAACGAGCGTAGCAGGGAGAAGAATGAAGAGTACGATGAGAAGCTCAAGCCATTTTCCCCACATATATCCAACACCCCGTCAACTTCGAAACCCCCTGGGGGCAACCCTTCCAAAAGGAAGAAAAACGAAGGGAATAACCCCGAGACAGATGGGGGAAAGAAGAAGAAAGGGGAAAGATACTTCTTCGTATACAAAGTGTATACCGAGCTCAATGAGTCTCGGGAAAACATCTACCTGGCTAATGAAAACGTGGTTCATTCAGACGACCTGACCAAATGAGGAATCAAAAAGCAAAGAGAGATTCTAGTAGGTACTGTAGATTTCACCAGTATATCGGACATACAACCGATGAGTGTCGATAGTTAAAAGACGAAATCAAAGGATTGATCTCGAGGGGTTATTTCAGACAATAAATAAAAAATCAAAATCCCAACCAAGCTTCCACCAGCCAAAGGGCAGCAGCTGCACCACCTGCCCAGAAAAGTAAATCCTGAGCTTGGGAGGATGAGTGACCCCCTCCGACTGATGGAGAAGATGTCATAACCATCTCGGGGGGACCCCATATCGCAAGATCGGGCAGGAATTCCCAAAAGAGATATGTAAACATACTCAAGACAGGTGATGGTTCTCCCTATGAACCTGAACCAAGAGCCCCGAAACAGCAAAGGGTTGAAACTCAACCCATAACTTTCACTGAAGAGGACGCATCTAATGTCCAATTTCCTTATAACGACCCCATGGTCATAACCCTCCAGCTCGTGAACAAGAGAGTACACTGAGTCTTGATTGATAATGGGAGTTTAGTGAATATCCATTATAAAGCCACTCTAGAAAGGATGGGACTCGTGCTTCGTGACCTAAAGGCATCTGGGACCACACTGTACGGTTTTTCAGGAGAAGGGATTGCTTGTATGGGATCCATTGAACTCCCTGTGACCTTGGGAGACTATCCAGTCTCTGTGACCAAGTTGATGGAGTTCGTAGTGGTGGATCTCCCATCTGCCTACAATGAACTGCTCAGAAGACCTGCCCTAGTTGGGATGGGGGGCAGTATCATCTGTTAGGCACTTGGCCATCAAGTTCCCGACTTCTAGTGGCATCGGGACTCTGAAATGGGACCAGCTTGCAGGGAGAGAGTGATATAGCATATCTGTTAAGGGAAAGAAACAAACAAGTGCACAGGCGCTTGTGATAACACAGAACAAGGACAGAATGATCTTCGAGATAGATGAAGAGATCGACCCCAGAATATTGAAAATGACTGACCTCGAGCCTCTGGAAGAGCTCGAGGAGGTCAAGCTTGAAGAAGTCGATCTTACGAACACAGTGAAGGTGGGTAAGAATCTTTCTGAAGAAGCGAAATAGCAATTAATTCACTTCTTAAAAGAGAACCAGGATGTATTTGCATGGTCGCATTTGGATATGGTGGGAATAAATAAAAATGTCATCAGTCATTCACTTAACATTGACAAGAGCTTCCCCCCGAAGCAGAAAAAATGAAGACTCCTAGACAACAATAGAAAGAAGGCCCTAAAGGAAGAAGTTGACAGGTTAAAGGAAAATTGATTCATACAAGATGCCTTCTATCCTGATTGGATTGCCAATCTAGTATTGGTTCTGAAACCGAACGAATTATGGCGAACATGCATCGACTACTCCGACCTTAACAAGGCATGCCACAAGGATTGTTTTCCCTTACCTCGAATCGATCAGCTCGTAGATGCCACTGCAGGTCACAGCCTCATGTCGTTCATGGATGCCTACTTTGGATATAACCAGATTTCCATGCACGCACCTGACCAAGAGCATACGAGCTTTGTAACCGATAAAGGACTGTACTGCTACAATGACATGCCTTTTGAACTTAAAAATACTGGAGCAACATACCAAGGACTTGTGAACAGAATGTTCTCCGAACAGATAGGTAATAACATGGAAGTTTATGTTGACGACATGTTAGTCAAGCCCAAACATAACGATAACCATGTGGATGGCCTCGAAGAATGCTTCGTCGTATTACGAAAATATAACATGAAACTCAACCCACAAAAATGCTCTTTCAGAGTACCTACTGGAAAGTTTCTAGGGATTATAGTAAACACGCAAGGGATAGAGGTCAATCCTAACAAGATCAAGGCATTGATTGATATGCCCTCACCTCGAAAGCATAAAGACGTCCAGAGTTTAACTGGATGGATGGCAGCATTAAGTAGGTATGTTTCAAAATCATCAGACCGTTGTCTTCCTTTCTTTAACCTTTTAAGAAGTGCAAAAAGTTCGAGTGGATAGAGGAATGCAAGCTCGCATTCCAGGAGTAAAAGAAACATCTCGCAAAACCTCTAATCTTTTCAAAGCCTAACACAGGAGAAGTTCTATACTTGTATCTCGCTACTACCGAGCACGCCATAAGTGTTGTGCTCGTCTGAGAAGACAAGAAGGTACAAAAACCAGTGTATTATGTTAGCAAAAGGTTACTGGGGGCAGAATCGAGATACCCTTTAATGGAAAAGATGGCTCTTAGCCTGATCCACTCATCTCGAAAGCTCCGACCTTATTTCCAAGAACATCCTATTAATGTGTTGACTGACCAACCGATGCGGAAAGTCTTGTCTAATCCAGAAGCCTCACGTAGATTGTTAAAGTGGGCAGTCGAACTTGGACAGTTCGAGATTACATATCACCCAAGAACGACTATAAAGGGGCAAGCCCTTGTAGATCTCATCGTAGAATGCACTGGAGTGTCTGACTAAGTTATAACCCCAGTTCGGGAGTTGTGGAAAATTTATGTCGACGGATCATCCAACGAAATTTGATCAGGGGCAGGGATCATATTGATCACTCTAGTAGGAAGTCATTTTCATTCCGCTTTGAGGTTCAACTTCAAAGCGTCCAATAACGAAGCTGAATACGAAGCATTATTAGCAGGACTTCGAATAGCCAAGGAGCTTAAAGCAAAGGAAATACACTGCTACATTGATTCGCAGTTAGTGGTCAACCAAATTTTGGGGTAATATCAAGCTCGTGGCATAAGGATGGCCGCATATGTAGAAAAAGCCAAGGTTGCGCTCGGACAATTCGAGTTCTACGCTATAGAGAAGGTTCCCCAAGAGAAAAATTCAAATGCGGATGCCTTAGCCAGGTTCTCTACGACCAGTGAGGCCGACACACTGAACGTGGTCCCAATAGAATTTCTATTGAACCCTAGTATCAGCGAGCCTGACGAGGTAGACGGTTGCATGATTGACTCCCAACCGACCTTGATGACCCCAATAGTCGACTACCTCGAAACTGGAATTCTCCCCGTATAACGGAATGAGGCTCAGAAATTGATGTATCAAATCCCAAGATACACTATTTTGGAAGGAAGGTTGTACCGAAGAGGATATGTTATGACAGTACTCTGATATGTAACTCCACCCAAGGCAGTAAATATTCTAGAATAAATTCATGGGGGGGGGGGGGGGGGGGGGGGGGCACAGTCTGTCCAAAAAATTTATAAGACAAGGATATTTCTAGCCCACAATCAAAGCATATGCGTTCGAGTATGTCAAAAAATGTGATAAATGTCAGAGATTCACCTCGATTCTGCGAGCTCCACCAACCGATCTAACCATGCTGACTTCCCCATGGCCATTTGCGTTATGGGGAATCGATCTCATAGGCTCATTACCAATAGGAAAAGGTGAGTAAGGTATGTAGTGGTCGCGGTCGATTATTTTACAAAATGGACCAAAGTCGAACCCCTGGCAACAATTTGAACCCCTGGCAACAATTACCTCGAAAAAAGTTTTAGACTTTGTGGTAAAAAACATGATCTGCCGATACAGAATGCTTAGGAAGATAGTATCGAACAATGGTAACCAGTTCGCCAGTGAGTTATTTACCCATTTTTGTGAAAAAAAGTTTCTCCTCAGTTGCCCATCCCCAAGCAAATGGCGAGGTCGAAGCAGTCAACAAAACCCTTAAGAACTCCATGAAAAAAAGGTTTGAGGAGGCTAAGGGAAAATGGCCCGAAGAGTTACACCAGGTTTTGTGCCCTTATCGAACCACAACTCTCACTTCCATAGGACATAATCCCTTCTCCCTAGCATATGGATGCGAGGCCATGTTGTCGATTGAAGTCGAAATACCTACAATTCGGAGCCATGCCTACAATCAGGCCTCGAACGAATCCCAGCTCGAAGAAAGTCTAGACCTTATTGAAGAAAGACGAGATGAAGCTCAACTAAAAAATATCGCATATCAGCAACGAGCTACCCTATACTTCAATAAAAAGGTTCGAGATAGAAAATTCAGATTGAGAGACTTGGTATTAAGACGTGTATTCCTGGCTACAAGGGACTTGTCTGCTAGAGTACTCGGACCTAACTGGGAGGGACCTTACCAGATCGAGTCCATTATTCGACCTGGAGTTTATTTATTGGTGAGATTGAACGGAGAACTAGTACCGCGAGCTTGGAATGGTGAACATCTACGACCTTACTATTAGTAGTGTAGGAATGATGTTTTTTTTTTTTTTGTAACCAAGCTTGTTTATTTTTCAGACCTTTGACTAATAAAGTGTTAAACTCTGCTTAAAAGTTATTTTTCTTTACTAAATGTTGTATTTTTTGGAAACTCTCTTAATTCAATAACCTATGATCAAACTCCTAGGATATTAAGGGGGCATCAGTGGTATACAATAATACCATAAGTTTGAAAAAATAAATCACATAAGATAAAAATGTCTTGATGGTTAACTAGATTATTAAAATTATAAGTGTCTGGATATAACCAGATGCACGAGCTAAGATGATCTGGACATAACCAGATTATTAAAATTATAAATGCTAGACATGACCAGATGCGCGAGCTAAGATGATCTGGACATAACCAGATTATTAAAATTATAAGTGTCTGGATATGACCAGATGCACGAGCTAAGATGATCTGGACATAACCAGATTATTAAAATTACAAGTGTATGGATTTCAAACCAGACACGAGCTAAAAAAGTTTGGAACAAACAAACTAAAACTAATCGATAGAAAGTTGGAATTCAAATAAACCTACTTCTAGTTAAGTGGAGTTCGAGGCTGGAATATTTTTGAAAAGGATAGTTTCGACCACACAACCTTGGGGAGCTACTCGAGGAAGAGGAAAAGGAACTAGAAAAGCAAGATATAACTAAACTTCCTATCTTACACACCATATAAGTACTTTCGAGTGCATGGTAAAAGTAAGGTCCAACCTTGACAAATAACGAGATCGGACACGGATACATTGAGTAAAATGTGCATGAATGCATTGAAACTCAAGCTCAAATCCAACAAATGTGTTTGTATGAATAAACAAACATAAAAGCAAAACTCCAATATAAGATGCTTGAAATACTTCGACCTAGAAATGTAAAGCAAAAATGTTAAAGTAAACGCTTAATAAAGGTTCTCGAGCAAAGAAAATCATATATATAAATAGATATCTAAATAAATATAAAATAGCCCCCAAGCAAACTGTGGACTGTCTTTGCCCCAAGGGCATAAATAAAAAAAAAAAAAGGAGTATTACAATAGTATTAATGGGACGCAGCCCATGGCCTCGCTTCTATGAAGCAGGAGCATCCCCCCTAGCGGTATCTGACTTCTCCTTTGCCTTTTCATCCTACTCCTCGGCATCCTCCACTTCCAGTCAAGCTTGCCACCTCGCAAGGAACTCATCCTCGAGAGTATCCAAGAAGCTTGTATCGAGGTTAGCATTGTTTGCCCAAATTCTATACATTGCCATATCAACTACGCAATCCTTCTTTTGCTTGAATTCTTCAAGGAGGCGAGCCTTTTCACCCTCGATTATGTCAAACGTGGCCTTCTTCTTTTCCTCGAGCTTGGAATTTAGCTCCTCAAGCTCCTTGATTCTTAAGTCCTTCTCCTTAATCTGAGCCTCCAACTTTGACTTAGTAGCCTTAAGCTCGTCAGCAAGCTTGAGCTGGAGATTCTTCGACTCTTGAGCATAGAACATGCTCGAATGGAATTCATTGTTTAGCTTGTAGTTCAGCTGAGCAAATGCAGCAAGGGCCTATACACAAACAAATTGGGTTAGCACATATACCAAATAAACTCAAACAGACAACATGACAAAGTTAAAAGAGAAAATTACCGAGGAAATGAGCTCGCTACCCTTGTCATAAAGGGTATTGGTATACTAGCAGTTATTTAGGAACTGTCAATGAGGGGAGTCAATATTGCTGAAGCTTTGGCCCACTAGAGATAGAACATCCAAGCCAAGGGTGGCTCCGTGTGTCCCCGTGGCATTTTCAATCACATACTCACTGGAGTGAGTCGAAATCGAGAACAAACGCTCCCAAGTTGGAACCTTTGGAGGTATGGTTTTTTGGGAGGCTTGAATTGCAGAAGGTAAAGGGAGAGCGACCTCGGCAGGTAACCCGACCACGGGGTCTATGGCATTGGCTTGGGTCGGGCTCTGGGAGTCTGGAGGAGGAGGGGTTGCCTTAATTCTTTTCAAGACCTTAGAAGGTCGTCCCGCCCTCTGTGACGCCCTCAGGCGTTTGCTTTGTTTCGCCCCCGCGCGGCGGTTGATCGACGAATTTAAACTACTAAAAAGAAACAAGACTTCAAGTGACATGAAACCTAACTGGCACTCTCCCCCAAGCTTGCGCTCGACGACCATGTAATCCCCCTATCTTCGGAGGAGGCTAGGGGAGTCCCTTCCCTATATGTGGGAGATAGCCTCGAAAGGTCTCTATAGTCATTTGTTCCGTACTAAATGGCTATCCCATCCCAAACTTCAATTAAGCTAAACATAGTTTGGAATTTCCCTAACCAACTATCGAACCTATTAACTCTCCAATCTACCCAAGACAATACATAGAAATTATCCCTGGAATCTAGGAATAGAATCAGGGTATCGGGACTATACTCTAGCATGGAGGGAGACCACATAGTCGAGCTGAGAATGACTTTACCTCCACCATTCGAGCTTGAAGCCTCGTCATTTGCTTCATTTCTCAAGCACGGGTATTCGTGATAACGAGCCACGGGGGAGTGGAACCTTGAGCTTGTTAACCTCTATCTCGGAGGAAGCTTCTTCGTAGGGAGTGGTATGTGCTCCCAGATAGTATACTTGCGGTAAGCAGTGTCGTCTGTCAACTGATCCTCCTCTAGGAGGCCGCAAGCTCGAAGTTTATCTTCATGAAGAAGATAAGACAAGGAACGCCTACCATCCGGCAGCTAGAGCAAAGTTTTCTTGTGCCCCACCATTGAGTCCAAATGTGTGGGACGACAATGATTGGCTAAAACAGATACGTTTCATTAGTCTGAACCTAATCATTAATTGAGTGAAAAAGAAAATAAGTGTGTAAACTTATGAATTCGTTGGAATGATTAAAATTTGAAAGGAGTCAGGTCGTTCGTCCAGAAGAAGGCTAGCTTGAAGTTTGGAGGGTGGTTCAACATATCCTCAAAGATCTTGATCTCCTTCGGGTAGCTCAACAGGTAGTAAAAGCCATCTCCTCCCCGAGCCTGAGAGGGATTGCTTTTCAAACAAAAGAGATAGAGGATCTCTCTTGGTGGAGGTCCTTCCCACTTTAACCTGTGGTATAGCGGCCTTAGGGCTGACAAGACCCTATATGAATTAGTCTGGAGTTGGAAGGGCGCGACCCCAACAAAATCCAGAAAATCCTTGAAAAAGGATTTCAGGGGCAGCAAAGCCCCTTCATGTGCTCGCGACTCCAGGCCGCGAGCTTAAGTTTATTGTCGGATCGACCATCACCCGGGGAGTAGCAGCTCAACACCTTAGCGAGCCGGACAGTCCTAAGCTGTGGCGAGCAAGGATATCAGAAATTTGTCTCATTGAACTCACCGAGCTCCAGTAGTGCTCGGCTTCAAAGAATTCCTCCCTGGAGGTAGGAATGGCAGCAGCTTGTGAGGTAGATAGACGGTTTGAAGGGTCCCCCATCAAGGAAAAGGAAAGTACACCAGGCTCGAAGGCAACAATGATTTAAGCATGGGATTGAGGGGGATCGGTCTGAGCTCGGGGTCTGGATTTGAATAAATCGCGACCGAAAGTTTCTTCCTTTTTCTTTCCTCGACCTCATCGATTTGACGTCGGAAATAGGCTCGTATATCCTCTTGCTCGCACCTCACTCTGTACTCGCGAATCAACCGTTGAATTCAAGTGAAGGGTGATTCTGGACTTGGAGTTTTTGGAGAGTAAAGGATTGCGAGCACTGACCCCCACCAGTTCTCAGAATTCTACGACATCTAGCAAGAAACAAAAGAGTGAGAGCCAGGCATACAAAAAACAAAGTATGATTTATGTGATTCAAGCTCGAAGGCTCGAGATCACAGAGTAAGCTCGATCGAGACCAATATCTCGAAAGGACGGGTCGAATTCAAGGTAGAATGTAATGCCTTACTTCCTTAGAGCCATTACTAAGTGAGTTTAAAACGTGCAACTAACTCGCTAATCTAGGATTTAGGTCAAAAGTGTAGCTAAACTATAATAAAAGCCATATAACTTGAAAATGTAATCATCTATTAAAAATTATAAAGCGTTAAACATTTGGGATCCCAACATACTGTTTAGAAATATTTACAACTCAAAAAAGTATGATAAAAGTCAACTAAACGACAAAATTAGGTTTAATACAAACATCTCCCAAAAATACCCCTGGTCGTGGCAGCCAGGCAGGCCAAACATGTACACGTCGCTTAACGTTCTCCATACTCATGGTTGGTGGACTTTCCCCTTGCCCTTACCTGCACCATAGAGCACCCGTAAGCCGAAGCCCAGCAAGAAAACTCCACACAAGCAATCACATATGCATATCTATCAATCAACATATAATAAAACCGCCAATAGGCTAAACACATAATGGCCATGCCGTCCCAGGTGCTTTACCAGGCCCTGGGTTCGCGGTCTACACCGTGAGGATATCCCAGGTATCCTATAGGGTCTCACTCTGGAAACTTGAACTCTGCGTGCTTAACGCTGCTCCCGACCTCTTGGCGTACTCGGCCTTGCACTCCACGTGCTTAACATCGTTCCCGACCCTTTTCCGTACCCGGCCTTGCCGTTCTCAGCCTTTGCCATTATTGGCCCTTTGCCGTACATTTATAGATATGCAACACATAGCATAAACTTAATAAACACTTAAACAAATACAAGCATACACAATAGAGATACACCCTGCATCATAATCACATAGGGCTGTGCTCTGAAACAAAGCAATAGGGCCATGCCCTGCTCTATGGGTACAATAGTTTTCTTACCTGTGTCCCGAGCTTTTCGAGCACCGATATCCTGAGCACAGTCCCCCTAGTCCAAGTCTCACTGAAAACCTAGTCACAACGCATCAACAACATCCATCCATCAAGTTTTAATCCATTAAATAACTTTGGGTTACAATTCTAGTCTCCGGGACCTAGAATTATATCAATCCGGGTGTAAAATCCATCCCGAGACTTAACTTTTGGATTCTTGAGCCTAAATCCTTCTTGGGGTTCAAAAACCCACTAAGAGGCACGACCCAATGGCCTTGTGCCATAGCCCGCCTTAACCAGATACCCAACCCCCAAAAATTATCCTATGCGCGCCGCGGCCCAGCCTATGGTGTGCTGCGGCCCGCCCTTCTACCTCGCCTCCCAATTGTTTTAGAGGATCGTGGCTCAACAAGAACAATAACGCGACCCGACCCTTCGAACCCAGAAAAATCCTCCATTTTCATAACTAAAACCAAGCTAATTTACCCCAAAATCAATCTAACAACCCAATTCAATCACCACAGAAGTTCTACTATAGTCTCAACAACAAAACCTAACAAGAATTAACCCCAAACCTCATCTAGAAACTCAAGAGTCATCCACCACCTAGCTGTCATGCATAACCTTGAAACACCAACAAAACTCAGCATAAACCCACATAATTGAGTGCTAGGATCCTTACCTCAATGATAGCTTTGCCCTTGAGATAATCCTCAATCACAACCAGCTTCCATTCCCTTGATAAGTAAGCCCAAAATTCTCTAATACATCAAAGTCCTCAAGCTTCCAAAGAGAGAGAAACACCAAGATAGGGAGAGGGTCGGTTCACCAAGTTTATGAATGTTTCCTTAGTTTTTTTTTTCTTATCTAAGTTACTTAAGTTACCTCCAAGGCTCGGGGTACCAAAAACGTCCCCGAGGGCAAAATGGTAAATTTCCCCGATAATCCCTCCTAAACGTTCTAACTTCAAATATATCTCCAAATATTTATTTTCATAACCCGATAACCCATAAATCGCCTAATGCTCGAAATACCTCTCGATTCGCCCCGAGTCGGGTATTCGACCCCGTTGTGACTTTCTAGCTAAAGCGCACCCTAGGACTGTCTCGGATCATGCAACGCAAATATATCACAATATTCACAAATATTACATTTATGCCCTCAGTAGGCTAAAATTACAAACATGCCCCTAACAACTAAACGGGCCCACACGCATATTTAATTCACCTAAACATGCATTTCTAATCACATACTCATCAATTTCACACATTAACATAATAAACCACTTATTGCCCTCCAAGCACACTAATCAAGGCCCAAAGCCTTATTAGAAAATTTGAGACACTACAACTATCTCCTCCTTACAGAAATTGCATCCTCAAAATTACTTGAACAACTCGGGATACAGCTCCTGAATATCTGATTCAAGTTCCCACGTCGCCTCCTCAACCATGTTGTTCCTCCATAACACTTTTACCACGGCGGTGTTCTCATTCCGCAAGACTTTATCATGCTAGTCAAAAACTGAACCGACTTCTCCTCATATGATAAATTATTATCTTGCTCCAAGTTCTCATAACTCAGTGCATTTGTAAAATCTGATACATACTTCTGGAGCATGGACACGTGAAAAACATCATGAACCTCTGATAAAGCTGGAGGCATTGCCAATCTATAAGCTACCTCTCCAACCCATTCCAAAATCTCAAAGGGGCCAACAAACCTAGGACTCAGCTTCCCCCGAACACCAAATAGTTTCACTCCTCTGAAAGGTGAAACCTTAAGGAACACATGGCCAGCGACCTGAAATTCTACACTCATGCATTTTAAGTCCGAGTAACTCTGCTGGTGACTCTGGGAGGTGAGCATTTGAGCTCTAATCTTTTCAATCTCCTCAAGGGTCCTCTAAACCATCTCAAGACCTAAGTACCTCCTCTCACCCCTCTCGACCCAATGGATAGTTGATCTGCACTTCCTCCCATATAGCATCTCATACGGAGCCACTACGATAGTCGCCTGATAACTGTTATTGTACAAAAAATCAATCAAAGGGAGATAGGATCCCCAAAATCTAGCACACAGGCTCGTAACATATCTTTCAGTATCTGAATCGTCCTTTCAGACTGTCCATCTGTCTGAGGATGATAAGCGGTACTAAACAGCAAATGTGTGCCCATAGCCTTCTGCAGACTCTCCCAAAACTTGGAGGTAAAGGTGGGGTCCCTGTCGGGTACTATCATCCTCGGAGCCCCATAAAGTCGAACAATTTCCTTCACATATAACTCGGCATACTGCTCCACAGTATAAGTCATCCTGACAGGTAAAAAGTGGACAGACTTGGTATACCTATCCACAATCACCCACACTGAATCATACTGCCCCACAGTCTTCGGCAAACCAACCATGAAGTACATAGTGATATTCTCCCACTTCTACTCTGGAATCCCTAGGGGCTACAATAACCTCGCTGGCCTCTGATGTTCAGCCTTTACCTGCTGACAAGTTAAACACTTGGCCACATAATCCACCATGTCTCTCTCCATTCCTGACCACCAATAAAAGGTTCTCAAATCTTGGTACATCTTTGTCGTACATGGATGTAAAGAATATGGAGTGGTATGTGATTCATCCAAGATCTCTCGCAGGATATCAGAATCCATCGGAACATAGATCCGACCCTTGTACTTTAGTAATCCCATCTCCGAGATAGAAAAGTCCTTAGCTGCTACGACTAAGACACTCTCTCTGTGCCCTCTCAACTGGGAACCCCTTCCCTGCGCCTCCTTGTTCCTCTCAAGGAGTGTAGACTGAAGAGTGATGTTGGCTAACTGACCAACCACCAACTCTCTACTCGCTCTAGTCATCTCCTCAGCTAACTTATCAGATACTGCCTTAAACTAAACAATTGTTCTGGGCCCTTCCGACTCAATGCATCAACCACTACATTAGCCTTCCTAGGATGGTATAGGATATCACTATCATAATCCTTTGCCAACTCCAGCCACCGTCTCTAAGGCATATTCAGATCCTTCTGGGTAAAGAAGTACTTCAAACTCTTATGGTTGGTGTATATTTCGCACTTCTCACCCTACAGATAGTGTCTCCAAACCTTAAGTGCAAATACCACCGTTGCCAACTCCAGATCATGCGTGGGATATCTTTGCTCATACTCCTTTAGCTGTCTCAATGCATAGGCTATCACCTTTCCAGCTTGCATTAGCACACACCCTAAACCTTATCTAGAAGTGTCACAATAAACCACGAACTTTTCATTGTCTGTCGGCAGACTCAACACTGGAGCAGTGATTAGTCGTCGCTTCAATTCCTTGAAATTGTTCTCACACCTGTTTGTCCACACATACTTAGTCTTCTTCCTTGTCAATTCAGTCAACAATGTGGCTATCCTAGAGAACCCCTCAATGAACCGCTGATAATACCCTACCAGTCCTAGAAAACTCCTAAGTTTCAGAACACTGCTCGGTCTAGGCATATCTCTCACTACCTCAATCTTACCTGGGTCAACCAAAATCCCCTCCTTAAATACAATATGGCCCAGAAATGTGACTTGTGGTAGCCAAAACTCGCACTTGTTGAACTTAGCATATAACCTATGGTCTCTCAACCGCTGCAATACCAAACGTAGATGTTACTCATGCTCTGTCTCTAACTGAGAGTATAGTAGTATGTCATCAATAAACATAATCACGAACTTGTCCAAATAGTATTTGAAAACCCTATTCATCATATCCATAAAATTTAATGGGGCATTGGTTAATCTTAAGGACATAACCAGGAATTCATAGTGTCCATATCTTGTGCGAAAATCGGTCTTTGGTATGTCCTCCTCTTTAATCTTTAACTGATGGTAACATGACTGTAGATCAATCTTAGAAAACACGGTCTTTCCCTGCAGTTGGTCCAATAAATCGTCGATCCTAGGCAATGGGTACTTATTCTTAATGGTCAACTTGTTCATCTCCCTATAGTCAATACACATCCTAAGAGATCCATACTTCTTGTTCAAAAACAACACCGGAGCACCGCATGGCGAGAAACTCGGTCTGATGAACCCCAAATCCAGTAATTCCTGCAACTGAATCTTCAATTTCTTTAACTCTGCCGGAGCCATTCTGTAAGGTGTCTTGGATACTGGCTTCGTCCTTGGCTCCAACTCTATAACAAACTCGATCTCCCATTATGGCGGCAACCCTGGAAAATCAGCTAGATATAAATCAGGAAACTCACATACAAATCTGGTCTCACTCGGTCCAACCGACACAACCCTAGAGGTATCCACAAGGTTTGCTAGGAATCCTATGCAACCTTCCTGCATCATGTCTCTAGCCTTCAGTGTTGAAATCATAGTTACTCGCGGTCCACTATTTCTCCCCACAAATACAAAAGGGTGCCTCCCCTTCTAGTTCAAAAGTCACCATCCTGCGCTTGTAGTCAATCGTCGCCCCATACTTCGATAACCAATCACTCCCTAGAATCATATTGAAGTCATCCATCACTGGCTCAATCAGATCCACAGACAATTCCCTACCGTCTATTTTTAATAGCAATGCTCTAATCCATCTCCTAGAGACTACCAGTTCCCCAGTTGGCAACAAAGTTCTAAAACCCCTAGCATACAAATCACTAGGTATACACAGTTGATCTATCACTCTAGTAGACACAAATGAATGGGTAGCTCCTGAATCAATCAATGCAGTATAAGAAGAACCAACACTAGAAATCTGACTTGTCACGACCGAGGGGCTAGCCTCAACCTCAATCTGAGTCAAGGTGAATACTCTAGTAGGAGCGAGGCTATCACCCTACTTCGGCTCCTCTTTCCTGGCTTGTGGGCAATCCTTCTTCAGATGATTGATACTCCCACAAGTAAAGCAAGCCCTGGTCTCGCACTCTCCCTGATGTCGTCGTCTGCCCTGAAGACCACTAAAAGCACCCCATGCCCTCCTATCCGAGCTAGGAGGAACGAAAGAATCTGGGTCCTTTCTCTTCTATTCAATGGGGCCACTACCCCGACTAGTTCCAGTAAAAGGAGGCACCGTCTGTAATGACCCACTACTCTAGACTTTTGGACCATTAATGAAACTATACACACAAATCCTTAATAAAACTTACATTTACGAAAATACCATAACTTTATTAGAAACTTGTAGAAATAAGAGTTACTTTCATAAAATAAAGAAGTAGGATATGGGATCCCATTGTCTTAAAAACAAAACATAATTTAAAATAAAAGGAGTTACATAGAAAGTTCGGAAAAATACATGTAAAACCATAAAACAAGACTACATCCTCGAAAATCGAACTCTCGACTCCTTGAATCCATTCACCACCGATACACATTCTCCCAAGCATCCACGAATCTTTCCCGTAACTATAGCTATTTTCCTTCACATATAAACAAAAAGGAATGAGCCTAATGCCCAGCAAGGAAAATCTAACACATAGTTCATATACATAAATTTCGTAAGAAACATAAAAACATAACATAACATAACATATATATATATATATCATACACATACTATAATGGCCATTATTACTTGGGGTCCCATAGACTAATCAAGTCATATGCCCATTAGATTAGTGGGGTCCTACTAGCTAAGTAGGTCATATGCCCAAGCCTAGAAACATACATATTTCATAACATATTTTATAACATATTTCATAGCATAAAACATAAGATAACATAAGCATATAACATATAGATTCTATCCTATTTTTCTTACCAAAGTTACCGGGATGTGAGGACAGAGTTGGGACTTTTGGAACACTCCTAAAACCATATATAACAGGGTGAGTAGATTTGAAGAAAAAGAAATGAAAGGAATGGAAGGACTAATCCTTGAGAAAAATACTTACCAAAACCTTTTTGCTTAAGAACTTAGATTTCCTAACCAAAATAAAGATTAAGGTTAGAGGCTGAGTAAAAGACTATGAGAACTTAAAAGAACAAGTACAGAAATGAACTAGAGTTTTGGGTTACCTTGAAGACTTGTAAGACCAATCTACACCTCAAACCGAAATACTATAAAACCTTACTTCCCCAAGTGTTTGATAAGCTTATGATGGTCAAGCTTATGATTCCCCAACCCAGGTGTTTACACTCTCACACTCACTTAGCACTTGTAGCCTCTGAACTTAGAGTAAAAGATGAATAATGGCTGGGTACTAGGTCCTATTTATAGAGTTTAGGAATGAAAGGATCTTAATTTTACTTGAATAAAAATAATATCTTTTTAGGTGAAAATAATTTGAATTATCGTTCAGCAGAGGCTGAAGACTCGTTCAAAAAGATGCTGGACTTATCAAGAGGTCGAATGGCTGAATGGAAAAAGAATTCAAAAACATTCAAAATATACTGAAGGAGGCGATATATCGCCCCCTGTAGGCGATATATCGCCTGGGCCAGTATGCCTGAGGCTGTCGTGCATCGTCTCGTGTTTTTCGTATCTACGTGCTGCGATATATCGCCCCCTATAGTTGCGATATATCGGCACACGCTGATTATTTAAACACGAAATTACACGTTTTTAGCTAAGTTTGAATGGAGTAAACAGCCTTGACTAAGCCCTCAACGTATTCAAAGCTGCTGACTGACCTTATAGCATTCAAACTTTTACCCTTATTAAATTTAATCCTCAAAATACTTAATCCTTAATCACCCATTCATAACATGTGCTTAAAATCCTATTGGTCCTTATCTAAACCTTATAGTATAATAAATATTATCCTTAATATCAGTCATATTAATCAAACCTTAGGTTAAAATCAATATTCTTAAACTAAAGGTTAAACTTAGAAAATCTACAAGTACTACTATGAGTGTCGAAATAAATCCCGGTCTGAACCAAAAATCCACAGTTACAAAGATAATGCTATAAATACTATAATACTACTACCTAACTAGTTAAGTAAAGTTCTTGGACTCTATAATTCTCCCCTACTAAAAAGAATTTCGTCCTCGAAATTTACTTACCAAATAATTCCGGATACCGGCCTTGCATGTCCTCCTCCAACTCCCACGTTGCGTCTTGTTCAGAACTGTTACTCCATAGGACTTTGACTATAGGAAAGCTTTTGGACCGTAACTGCTTCATCCCTCTATATAGGATGCTAACCGGTCGTTCCTCGTAACTCAAGTCTTTCTGGAGTGCTATCGTATCGTACTTGAGGACGTGAGAAGGGTCTGACACATATTTGCGTAGCATCGAAATGTGGAACACGTTGTGACTATCAGCTAGTGCAGGCGGTAGGGCTAGTCTATACGCAACTGGTCCCACTTTGTCAAATATCTCGAAAGGACCTATGAATCGGGGACTAAGCTTGCCTTTCTTCCTGAACCGCTTGACACCTTTCATAGGAGATATCTTCAGGAAGACTTGATCTCCAACTTGGAACTCAACATCGCGTCGCTTGGTATCCGCATAGCTTTTCTGACGACTTTGAGCAGCAAGCATACGCTGTCTAATAAGCGCTACTGCTTCTTGATCTTGTCTAACAGCTTCGGGCCCTAGAAGTTGCCTTTCTCCTACCTCATCCCAGTGCAATGGTGATCGGCACCTTCTTCCATATAGTAACTCATAAGGTGCCATCCCGATCGTCGACTGGTAGCTGTTGTTGTAGGAAAACTTTATTAGTGGCAAGTACTTATTCCATGATCCTCCGAAATCAAGTACACACGCGCGTAGCATATCCTCTAAAATCTGAATCGTACGCTCGGACTGCCCATCTGTCTGAGGATGAAAATCTGTACTAAGGCTTAACTTAGTACCCATAGTTGCTGTAAACTCCCTCAAAATCTCGATGTAAACACCGATCCTCTATCTGACACTATTGTCTTGGGGATTCCATGCAACCGTACTATCTCTTGGTTGTAGATGTCTGCATATTGGTTTGCCGTGTATGAAGTCTTAACAGGCAGAAAATGAGCCAACTTGGTTAGTCTATCGATAACTATCCAAGCGGAATCATGCTGCTAATTCATCTTTGGTAGGCCCGTCACGAAGTCCATGGCTATATCGTCCCACTTCCATTCTGGTACGCTAAGCGGTTGCAATAAACCTGTAGGCCGCTGATGCTCCTCTTTTACTTGCTGGCATACAAGACACTTAGATACATACTCTGCTATGTCCCTCTTCATCCCTGGCCACCAGTAGATTGCCTTGATGTCATGAGTCATCTTGGTAGACCCTGGATGAACTGAGTACGGGGTACTGTGCGCTTCTTCTAGGATCGCCTTCTTAATACCTTGATCATTTGGCACGCATACCCGATCCTTATATCTCAATAAGCCTTG
Source organism: Humulus lupulus (assembly GCF_963169125.1). Taxonomy (NCBI): domain Eukaryota; kingdom Viridiplantae; phylum Streptophyta; class Magnoliopsida; order Rosales; family Cannabaceae; genus Humulus; species Humulus lupulus. Next base: position 38,115,156 of record NC_084795.1, read on the forward strand.
GCTAGATATTGAGAAATCTGTAGTCTTGCCTTCTCTGACTGCATCCATATGTGCTGCTAGCGAGTCATCATGTCTTTGATCGATCCGTATGTCCTCTAGCAGATTCGACTGGATAGACAAGTTAGCCAGCTTGCCTATGACTACTTCTATTCCAGCACTGATCAGCTCCTGCTATAGCGGCTTTTCTATTCCGGCTAAAGCTGATAAATTCCCATAACTTTTCCTACTAAGTGCATCGGCAACTACGTTCACCTTCCCTGGGTGGTATAGGATTTCGCAGTCGTAATCCTTTACTAACTCCAACTACCTGCGCTGCCTCATGTTGATCTCCTTCTGCGTAAAGAAGTATTTTAAACTCTTGTGGTCTGTATAAATCTCGCACCGTTCTCCGTAAAGATAATGGCGCCAGATTTTTAACGCAAAGACACTGCTGCCAACTCCATATCGTGAGTTGGATAGCGTTGCTCATACTCCTTTAACTGACGTGAGGCGTAGGCTATCACCTTGTCATTTTGCATCAGCACGCATCCCAATCCTAGCTTTGATGCATCGCAGTAGACAACAAACTTATCGTTGGGTGTCGGTGTTAGGAGTGTGTCCTAAAAGCATGTAAAGACATTTGTTTTTTCTGTGAATAAATAAATACGATGGGTTTATTATTATTGTTATATTTAGATTGTTAAATTATTGTTTGAATAATTTTGTAAATATCAGAAAAATTCCATATTCATTATTGAGGATGTGATCTTGTATTAGTACGAGAGAATTAAGATCACATGAATGAATAAAAATAGTCAACAACAACAAATTAAAGTTATGGAATTCTTTAATTGGAGTTGTAAGTACGGTTTACTGAGTATCATTATGATACAAATAATCTAAATTCGGATTATTGATGTGGTAAGACATCTCGGTAAAGGTGCTTTATATAATATGATTATATATGACAAGGGCCGATGTGAATTAAAGTCTTTATCCAAAAACCATTTAACAATAAAGACTTGTAATTCATATCATAACTGATGATCATTTATAGATCAACCTGAATCCTGAGTGTGCATGAACTCCTGTTCATGTTTATTAAATCTTTTGATTCATTCGTTAAGGTCTCTTCAAAGAATGAGGCTAATGACTTTTGTTTTGGAGATTTAATATCACAGATGGCTGGGAACATGTATCAACAATACGGAATCTAATCTTTCCTGACGGCTCGTATATTAGTTCCCTTAAGGGTTAATTCTGGAACTGAATGATTTTGAGCTCAAATCTATAATTAGATTATAGATTAATTATTCACTAGTGAATTAATGGTACTTAAGGAATAAGAAGTAAATTAGAAAGGTTAAATGGTAATTCTTCCATTCTAATTTATGAACTAATTAATTAGAGGGTTGAACTATTACAAGATGGTTATATCTATGGACGACTTAAGAAAAAAAAATTCTGTAAAAGTATATCTATAACATAAAGAGTGCAATTCTGAATTTATAGTGGAGTAATATCAAAATTAATAAATTAACTATTATAATTAAAGAGTTTAATTATTTAGTTTCAATTTATTGGAGCTTAATGTTATAGTTCCATGGTCCCCGAAATGGCTCAAACAATCACAGTCAAAGACAAATACAAAAATGGGCAAAAAGGACTTATGTGATAAGTAAAATATTTTTCTATGTATCAAACATAATTATTGATTAATTATGTGTAATTAATTAATTAAGAATTAATTAATTATTTGATTTAACAAAAATATAATTAATTTTGAATTAATTTACTTTTTGGGATTTTTGGTATTTAAATAATAATAAAATTGGGAAAAATCACATGCCTGCACATGCATGTGGTACACGTGTGGCGCAGTGCACAGGCATTGTGCTACACGCATAAGAGAGAGACTTGGTCTCTTGATTCCACAATTTTAGTTATTTAAATATTAAATAAATAATGAGATATTTTGATTTGATTTAAATATTATTATTTAAACAAAAATCTGATAACTGATCAGTTATTTTGAATTTGTTTAAAATAACAAATATTTTAATATATTGGATATTATTAAATATTGGATATCAGTTTTCAAAGAACGTAAGTTTTCAGGGATAGAAAAATATCTAGGATTCTCTCAGAGAAAGAGAACAGTGACAAAAACAAAGGTCATTGTTCTTCACAAAACCTAGGTCCAAACTTTATCAGATCTCATGTGTTGAGAATATTTGATAAATAGTTATTTCCTATTATTTGTATAGCGAGCCCACACTCGTTCTTTGGGTGACTGAGAATATTTTGGAAGATCTTGGTGTGAGATCTCAAGGATTCAGCCATACGAAAAGATAGCAGCAAGGAAGGACTTGAGGTAATGTTTCTATTCTTGTCTTTGATTCAATATATATATATGAGTGTGAAGAAGTAGATCTAGAAATCTTGTGGGATTAATCTGACAATTTGATTGTTGTCCCGCTGCGCATAATCTCTGATTTGATCAATAAAAACCAACAGTCGGTACACTGAGTACTGGTGTTGAGCAAAGCTTATCTTTAAGCAACTGGAAGCTTTCTTCACACTTATCATTCCAGTTAAACTTTTGTTGCTTCTGGGTCAGGTTGGTAAGCGGAGTGGCTATCTTAGAAAAGCCCTCTACAAACTTTCTATAATAACCTGCTAGCCCTAGTAAGCTTCTTACTTCTGATGCGTTCTTTGGTCTAGGCCAATCCTTCATGGCCTCTACCTTTGATGGGTCTACTGCAACTCCATCTTTCGATATAATGTGCCCGAGGAACACCACTTGCGAAAGCCTAAATTCGCATTTCTTGAACTTTGCGTAGAGTTGATGCTCCTTCAATCGCGTCAAAATCAACCTCAAATGTTCCTCGTGCTCTACTTCATCCTTGGAGTATATTAAAATGTCGTCGATAAACACAACGACGAATTTATCCAAGTAGTCTTTGAAGACCCTATTCATTAAGTCCATAAATGCGGCTGGTGCGTTAGTAAGACCAAAAGACATAACCAAGAACTCGTAATGTCCATAACGAGTCCCAAAGGTTGTCTTAGGAATATCTTTTCCCTTTACCTTGAGCTGATGATACCCGGACAGTAAATCGATCTTAGAAAATATAGTCGCGCCTCAGAGTTGATCAAACAAATCATCAATCCGATGTAGCGGGTATTTGTTCTTAATCGTTACTTTGTTCAGCTCACGATAGTCTATGCACATCTGCATACTTCCGTCCTTCTTCTTCACGTATAGTACCTGAGCTCCCCATGGTGAATGGCTTGGCCTAATAAAACCCAAGTCTAGAAGTTCTTGTAGCTGCGTCTTTAACTCCTTGAGTTTCGTAGGTGCCTGGTACTAATTCTATCGTGAAGTCTATTTCTCGAGTTGGCGGCAATCCTGGCAGGTCATCGGGAAATACTTCTGGAAATTCTTGTATCATTCGAACATCTCCAACCTTAAGTGGTGTCTCCCTTTCCACATTCGTGATGCTGGCTAAGAATGCTTGACATCCTTTCTCCATCATTCTCTGAGCTTTGAGAGATGACACTAACGGTGTGCGCAATCCCGAAGCTTGTCCCATGAAGCATAGTCTCTGACCGTCAGGAGTCTCGAACATCACCTTCTTTCGTTTGCAGTCGATGGTGGCGCCATGCTGTGCTAGCCAATCCATGCCTAGTATGACATCGAAGTCCTTGATCACCAGCTCTATCAGGTCCCCTTCTAGTTCTTTATCCTCAATCTTGATTGGTACTCCTCATACTATTTGTGATGATAGAACTACTTTGCCCGAAGGCAACTCGGTTACAAACCTAGTTCTAAATCTTTCACTAGGTTTGTTTAGTTTTTCTATCATTCCTAACGAGATATACGAATGAGTGGCTCCTGAATCAAATAATACATGACATAAATTATTGAGGATAGAAACCTGACCTGTGACCACCTTGTTGCTAGCATCAGCCTCTCCTTGGGTTAAAGCAAAAACCCTAGCAGGAACCATCTTTTCATCCTTCTTCCCTTCTGGCTTTTGCTGAGGACAATCTCTTTTACGATGCCCTTCTTTACCACAGTTGAAGCACTCCTTGGTGTTTGCGCGGCATTCTCCAGGATGCTTCTTCTGACACTTAGAACATGGTGGGTACTCCACGTAGCCCGGCCTATTTCCCCCATTATTCGTACATGCCCTTTTATCGCTATCGACTTTCTTGTTATCAGGATGTCGTCTTTTCTAGCCGTTACCGTTGTTGCCTGATTGATTGTTGCCATTATGGTTGTTGCTCTGATTGGTCTGCGGTTGATTATGCTGTCTTGGTTCAGGCTTACTGGCTTCTTCTTTGCTTACATTGGCCTGCAACCTTTCTACTTCAATTGCCGTCTCAAGAACCTCGACATATGTAGTGTTTCCCAGGTTCGCTAGCTTAACCCACATCTCGATCTTCGGTCGAAGTCCTCTAACAAACTTGTTCACCCTTAGAAAATCGGTTGGAACCATCTCGGAGGCGAACTTGGCTAAGCGGTCAAACTGACGAGCATACTCTGCCACTGTTAAATTTCCTTACTTCAGGTTGGCAAACTCCTTAACTCTTGACGCGAGTACAGCTGAGTTGTAGTACTTTTTGTGGAACAGCTCCACAAATCGGGTCCACGTCATGGTGGCAGCATCATGGGATTGCTGGACCAAGTCCCACCATATCCTGGCATCTTTCTTGAGCAAAGATGAGACGCAGGATATGCAGTCTGCATTACTTAGGTTCATGTGGGCCAGAATTGGCTCCACATTTCTTAACCACTCTTCTGCCTCAAAGGGGTCTGTAGTCCCTTCGAAGTTTGGAGCGTGCTGCTTGCGGAACCTCTCATACACTGGTTCTATGTTCGGTACTGGATATAGCGCGTAGTTCCTCATTGGCCATCCCCCATATGGACCAACTTGTTGGGGTGCTGGGGCCATTTGCTGTGGCTGCGGCTGCGGCGGAGGCTGAGGCTGAGATTGAGCCTGTTGGCGTTGTTGCTGCATAAGTTCCTCGACTTGCTGTCGCAGTCTGGCGATCTCCGCAGTGCTGTCAGCTGGCGGTGCCGGCGCGTTGCGGCGGGCAGTAGCACGCACTCCCCTTCGGCGAACTGGAGGGGCTTCATTGGTTGCTGGGACGACATTGGAGGCATTTCCGTTGGTGCGTGCAGATCTTCGGAGCAACATGGTAGCAAAGTTCTAACAGTTAAAAGAAACATGTTAGAACATTACCTAATAGGCTCTAAGGCAAAAACTTATTCTAAAACAAACATATCTCTGACCTATTTATTATGACTTCTTATGAAAAAATTTATAGGTCTTTATTTATTATTAGAGTGGGTTTCTATACTTAGAAAAACAAGTCATCTTTATTTTCTAAGTGTGTTTCTAATCATCCTATATGACTTAATTCTCAGGCTCGAAACTTATCTTTGTTCCAAAGTTAACCATATTGAGGGAGGGCTGGGATCAGTAAAATCGTTCCCACTACTATGGCCCCCTAACTCTCAATAAGGAAACTTGGTTCATTGATTTGTATCCACCCTCACCGAACTTAGTCATTATTCATTTTATTTATTACTTATTAAGATTGCGAAAATAAAATCAAACTCATACATGGTAATAAAATAGCATGTTATTCATTTGGAAAAAAACAATTTTCACTTATTACAATCATAAAATAAAGAAGTAAATAAAACAAACAATGAAAAATACTATTCTAAAAATCGGGATCTTCTACATCCGACCCTTCATCTAGCATATCGTCATCTATCTCCTCATAATCATCGTTATCATGAGCATCAAAGTGTCCTCTAGGAAGGTTTTTGAGAATCCTATGTTTTTGCTCATTTGTGAACTGAAACTCGAATTTTGCAGTGTACCTAACTAAGAGGAAATAATATCTCATCGCTAATGGCAATTCATCCTCATCATTCATAGTTTCCCATATTTCTGCTAAGGCTGCTATTACAGGATGGAAATCTTTAAATAGCCTAATTATTAGTACATATTGTTCCGTTGATCTTAACATTATTTGCTTAGACTCTTGAAGGTGACCTATCTCTTGGTGGAACAAAAGCAGTCTTCGTGTGATTCTTTCTAGTGCTCCTACGGTGTTTCTTGGCTCCCTTATTCTTTTTAAGGCCTTAATGGCTCGGATATCTTGGTAGGTTAAAGCTCTGTTCATACTTAACTGAAAACATAAACACTAAAGTTGTTAGCTATACACATAAGCAAAATAACTATAACTTAAATACTTACTTGGCGGTCAAATTCGGAGCTTTTGAGTGTGTGTATCGAGGAGAACTTCATGCGAAGGAACCGTCTCTCTGATACCAACTGTAATGACCCACTACTCTAGACTTTTGGACCATTAACAAAACTATACATACAAATCCTTAATAAAACTTACATTTGCGAAAATACCATAACTTTATTAGAAACTTGTAGAAATAAGAGTTACTTTCATAAAATAAAGAAGTAGGATATGGGATCCCATTGTCTTAAAAAAAAAAAACATAATTTAAAATAAAAGGAGTTACATTAAAAGTGCGGAAAAATACATGTAAAACCATAAAACAAGACTACATCCTCGAAAATCGAACTCTCGACTCCTTGAATCCATTCACCACCAATACACATTCTCCCAAGCATCCACGAATCTTTCCCGCCACTATAGCTATTTTCCTTCACATATAAACAAAAAGGAATGAGCCTAATGCCCAGCAAGGAAAATCTAACACATAGTTCATATACATAAATTTCGTAAGAAACATAAAAACATAACATAACATAACATATATATATATATCATACACATACTATAATGGCCATTATTACTTGGGGTCTCATAGACTAATCAAGTCATATGCCCATTAGATTAGTGGGGTCCTACTAGCTAAGTAGGTCATATGACCATAATCTATTTGGGGCTTGTTAGTCAAATGGGTCATATGCCCAAGCCTAGAAACATACACATTTCATAACATATTTTATAACATATTTCATAGCATAAAACATAAGATAACATAAGCATATAACATATAGATTCTATCCCATTTTCCTTACCAAAGTTACCGGGATGTGAGGACAGAGTTGGGACTTTTGGAACTCTCCTAAAACCATATATAACAGGGTGAGTAGATTTGAAGAAAAATAAATGAAAGGAATGGAAGGACTAAACCTTGAGAAAAATACTTACCAAAACCTTTTCGCTCAAGAACTTAGATTTCCTAACCAAAATAAAGATTAAGGTTAGAGGCTCAGTAGAAGACTATGAGAACTTAAAAGAACAAGTACAGAAATGAACTAGAGTTTTGGGTTACCTTGAAGACTTGTAAGACCAATCTACACCTCAAACCGAAATACTATAAAACCTTACTTCCCCAAGTGTTTGATAAGCTTATGATGATCAACCTTATGATTCCCCAACCCAGGTGTTTACACTCTCACACTCACTTAGCACTTGCAGCCTCTGAACTTAGAGTAAAAGATGAATAATGGCTGGGTACTAGGTCCTATTTATAGAGTTTAGGAATGAAAGGATCTTAATTTTACTTGAATAAAAATAATAGCTTTTTAGGTGAAAATAATTTGAATTATCGTTCAGCAGAGGCTGAAGACTCGTTCAAAAAGATGCTGGACTTATCAAGAGGTCGAATGGCTGAATGGAAAAAGAATTCAAAAACATTCAAAATATACTGAAGGAGGCGATATATCGCCCCCTGTAGGCGATATATCGCCTGGGCCAGTATGCCCGAGGCTGTCGTGCATCGTCTCGTGTTTTCCATATCTACGTGCTGCGATATATCGCCCCCTATAGCTGCGATATATCGGTACACGTTGATTATTTAAACACGAAATTACGCGTTTTTAGCTAAGTTTGAATGGAGTAAACAGCCTTGACTAAGCCCTCAACGTATTCAAAGCTGCTGACTGACCTTATAGCATTCAAACTTTTACCCTTATTAAATTTAATCCTCAAAATACTTAATCCTTAATCACCCATTCATAACATGTGCTTAAAATCCTATTGGTCCTTATCTAAACCTTATAGTATAATAAATATTATCCTTAATATCAGTCATATTAATCAAACCTTAGGTTAAAATTAATATTCTTAAACTATAGGTTAAACTTAGAAAATCTACAAGTACTACTATGAGTGTCGAAATAAATCCCGGTCTGAACCAAAAATCTACAGTTACAAAGATAATGCTATAAATACTATAATACTACTACCTAACTAGTTAAGTAAAGTTCTTGGACTCTACACCATCCTCCTGGCATCGCGCCTAACAATGCTCTCTCTCCATATCTGATCCTCGGCCCCCTTAGCTATAAGGTCCTTGTCCACTGCCTGGGAATATGTAGTAGTCTCTGGATCCAAAGTAATCTTCACATCACGGGCAATCATAACATTCAACCCCCGTACAAATCTATCCCTTCTTGTCGCATCAGTCGACACCTAATCTGGCACAAACTTCGCCAACCGGTCAAATATCAAGGCGTACTCAGTAACGGTCAATCGGTTCTTGGTTAGGTTGATAAACTCATCAACCTTTGCAGCTCGAACTGCAACACTGTAATATTTCTCATTAAAGATGTTTATGAACTATTCCCAGGTCATAACTGCAACATTCCTTCTCTGAGTCACTACATCCCAAGCTACCATCTCGTTCCCTACCACCCTCATAAAGTCCAAGATGGAGGAAATCATATTCATTCACTGCTCTGCCTGCAGTGGGTCTGGTCCACCCTCAAAGGTGGGAGGATGCTACTTCCTGAACCTCTCCTACAAAGGTTCCCACCTATTTTCCATAACAGGCTGAACCGGCACTGGCGCTACAGCCTGCTGAACTGAAAACCTAGTGGCCTGACGAGGGGCTTGCTGCCTCAGCTGTCAAAGTTCTTCCTCTGTTCGATGCAATCTAGCTTCCATTTCGGCAAACATCTGTTGCCAATTATGTGGGGCAGGTGGAGGGTCCTGACTCTGACTGTCATCCTTAGCCCTACTACCAGAGTCTCGATGATTGTCGAGGCATCTCAATAATGCAATCAACGACGCCGCTCATCAGGCATGATAACAACATCCAAAACCACCTCCCAATTCACATCAACCAACAACAAACAACAATCCACAGCGCACAAATAACATACATCACTCAAGGGGCCATGCCCTAGCATCATGCATATGTTAACTCATTCATCAAGCTCTATGTAAAATAATCAAGCATATAGGGCATTTAAACACATAATCAAGCATATAATTCAATCATTACAAACCAAACCTAAGTCGAGCTTGTCACTGACAGCGAGCGTACATGTTCGGTCAATCTCCAGGAACCATAAACCTTGGCTCTCTCTGATACCAAGTTGTAACGCCCTACTTCCTTAGAGCCCTTACTAAGTGAGTTTAAAATGTGCAACTAACTCGCTAATCGAGGATGTAGGTCAAAAGTGTAGCTAAACTATAATAAAGTCCATATAACTTGAAAATATAATCATTCATTGAAAACTATAAAGCGTTAAGCATTTGGGATCCCAAAATACTGTTTAGAAATATTTACAACTCAAAAAAATATGATAAAAGTCGACTAAACGACAAAATTAGGTTTAATACAAACATCTCCCGAAAACACCCCTGGCCATGGTAGCTAGGCAGGCCAAACATGTACACATCGCTTCACGCTCTCTGTACTCATGGTTGGTCGACTTTTCCCTTGCCCTTACCTGCACCGTAGAGCACTCGTGAGCCAAAGCCCAACTCCACATAAGCAATCACATACGCATATCTATCAATCATCATATAATAAAACCGCCAACATGCTAAACACATAACGACCATGGCGTCCTAGGCGCTTTACCAGGCCCTGGGTTCGCGGTCTACACCGTGAGGATATCCCAGGTATCCTATAGGGTCTCACCCTGGAAACTTGCACTCCGCATGCTTAACGCTGCTCTCGGCCCCTTGCTGTACTCGGCCTTGCACTCCACGTGCTTGACGCCATTCCTGGCCCTTTGCCATACCCGGCCTTGCAGTTCTCGGCCTTCGCCGTTCCCAACCCTTTGCCGTACATTTACAGATATGCGACACATAGTGTAAAATTAATAAACACTTAAACAAATACAAGCATACACAATAGAGCTACACCCTACATCATAATCACATAGGGTCGTTCCCTGAAACACAGCTATAGGGCCATGCTCTGCTCTATGGGTACAACAGTTTTCTTACTTGTGTCCCGAGCTTTCCGAGCACCGATATCCTGAGTACAGTCCCCCTACTCCGAGTTTCGCTGAAAACCTAGTCACAACGCATCAACAACATCCATCCATCAAGTTCTAATCCATTAAATAACTTTGGGTTACAATTCTAGTCTCCGAACCTTGAATTCTATCAATCTGAGTGATAAAATCAATCCCGAGCCTTATCTTTTGGATTCCCGAGCCTAAAACCTTCTTGGGGTTCAAAAACCCACTAAGCGTTGCCTGCCTCAACCAGAAACCCAACCCCCAAAAATCAGCCTACGCGTGCCGCGACCCAACGTTTGGTGTGTCATGGCCCGCCCTTCTTCCTGGCCTCCCAATTGTTCTAGAGGGTCGCGGCTCTGCAAGAACAATTCTGCGGCCCGACCCTTCGATCCCAGAAAAATATCCCATTTTCATAACTAAAACCAAGCCAATTTACCCCAAAATCAATCTAACAACCCAATTCAATCACCACAGAAGTTCTACTATAGTCTCAACAACAAAACCTAACAAGAATTAACCCCAAACCTCATCTAGAAACTCAACATTGATCCACCACCTAGCTCACATGCATAACTTTGAAACACCATCAAAACTCAGAATAAATCCTGATAATTGAGTTCTAGGATCCTTACCTCAACTAATAGCTTTGCCCTTGAGATAATCCTCAATCACAACCAGCTTCAATTCCCTTGATAAGTAAGCCCAAAATTCTCTAATACATCAATGTCCTCAAGCTTCCAAAGAGAGAGAAACACCAAGATAGGGAGAGGGTCGGTTGACCAAGTTTCTGAATGTTTCCTTTGTTTTGTTTTTATTTTCTAAGTTACTTAAGTTACCTCCAAGGCTCGGGGTACCAAAAACATCCCCGAGGGCAAAATCGTAAATTTCCCCAATAATCCCTCCTAAACGTTTTAACTTCAAATATATCTCCAAATATTTATTTTCATAACCCGATAACCCATAAAATGCCTGATGCTCGAAATACCCCTCAATTCGCCCCGAGTCGGGTATTCGACCCCGTTGTGACTTTCTAGCTAAAGCGTTACCTAGGACTGTCTCGGATCGTGCAACGCAAATATATCAAATTATTCACAAATATTACATTTATGACCTCAATGGGATAAAATTACAAACATACCCCTAACAACCAAACGTGGCCCACACGCATATTTAATTCACCTAAACATGCATTTCTAATCACATGCTCATCAAATTCACACATTAACATAATAAGCCACTTATTGCCCTCCAGGCATGCTAATCAAGATCCAAAGCCTTATTAGCAAATTTTGGACGCTACAAAGAACCCAGAACTATTGTAAAGTTCAGGCTTCGAGCATGTATTTAACACGAGAATGGGAAAGTTTGGATTCATTTTAAGAATCCCGGATTTTCAGGGCAAAAGTTGACGATTACTCAAAAAAGTGATAGTTAAGGGATTCGGGCAATTTAAAACCCTAATCCAATACCCCATTTCTTGGTCTACATGATACATCACCCGTAGTCTAAAGGGTAAAAAACCTATATCTGCGTTTTTTGCACAAAATCTGGGTTTAATACCCACGATTTCAAAAATATTTGGGTCCAAAGATTATGTAATATCATCTAAACTACATTGCTAAGGCAACAAACTATTGAGTACATTCGCACAGTAGGGAATCACGTAAAAATACATAAATAAAAGAGCTAGGTGAAGAATAAGGAGTAGAACTTACACACAAATGTATGCGGGTACAAAGAGATTATTGATTGAAGTGTTGGTAACAGGGAAGACCTCATTGAATCGAATATAGTGGAGGTAGATTGTTTTTGTGGTTTGGAAAACATGTAAGAACAAAACAGATTGTTGGTTCTGGTTTGTCTTCTTTTTTCTCTGAAAATTCAAGGCGCGGAAATGGGATGAAGAAGATGATATGGGCATATTTATAAGCCCCAGGGAATGTCAAAGGTTGAATTGATCTGAGCCATTGGCCAAATTCGGTATCTGATCAGACGGTTGGGTACAAACGTGGTGATGGCGGCATAAAATTGGGAGGCGAACAGACGTGTGTATGGTGAAAAAGTACTCGAGTACTCTGATTGAGCAACTTGTCATGTGATCCGCGAGTCAGAGGGAGTCTCGCTAAGACAGGAAGTGGGAACCTCCGATTGGTGAGCTCGGAAACTAAGTAGTCTCGGAGGTGCTCCGAGGTTATAAGTTTCCGAGCTCACCATCCGAAGTTGCCACTTGCTGTCTTAGCGAGACTCCCTATGACTCGCGGATCACATGACAAATTTGCTTATCTCGAGCTTACACCTTACGAGCCAAAGTTTCAAGATCAATATTTCTATTTTCGAAATCTGGGTGTAACAAATTTATATTAATATAATTATTATATATGTAGTGTTATATTAAATATTATTATAATAATGATATTTTATTATATTTGAATTTATATTAATATAACTAATAAATATATATTTTTAGTTAGTTTTAAAGAGTTATTCCGTTTAATATTTAGAATATTCTGTTAAAGTTAATAAAACAAGCCGTTAAAACTAATAATTTTCCTTATCTACACACTTTTTATATAGAAGAGATATTTACTAAGTCGTTTATTTATTATTATTTTTTACTCAATTAAATAAATCGGCCTTTTAGTTTTTTTTTTTTATCTATTTGGGAATATTACGTTTGTTTCATTTTTATGTTTTCTACAACCAAATACTCAAGGTGTTGGATTATTAGTCGACAACAATGAAATATCAACGTGAGAAAAGATATATATATATATATATATATATAGGGTAATTCTCCTGTTGAAGAATTTTTAGTTATAGCTTTTAATTTTATCTAAGATTTTGATTTAGTTTTAGTCTCTATTAATATTATTGTGTTAATTTTCTATTACTTAAAATAGTTTTTATTTATTTTTTTAATTTTAAAAATAATATAATTAATTCTTTATTTAAATTATATTTTTTATTAATTATTTAATTAATAAAACTCGGGGAAATTTTAGTCATAGTAAAAAAAATATTTGAGGAGAATTGGGTTTTATTAAATTTTATAAAATACAGGGTCCGTACTATCTATATATATATAAAGGAGAGCTCCAAGGAGATGATGTGGCACTCTAAAATTACTCCAAACTATTTTTTCTATTTTCTCCTTAAATCTAATTTTTTTATTCATTTTTATTAATAAGGAGATGATGTGTCATTCTAAAATTGCTCCAAACTATTTTTTCTATTTTCTCCTTTAATCTAATTTTTTATTTATTTTTATTAATAATTATTTAAACTTTATTTTTTTAGATATTTAAATAAGATATTTTTTTAATTAAATACCTAATGAACTAACAAAAAATAAAATAAAACAAAAACTACATTAAACGTTATTTTTTTAGATATTTAAATAAGATATTTTTTGAATTAAATACCTAATGAACTAACAAAAAATAAAATAATAAAAAAAACTACAAATATATACTACATAATATACTAATAAAATAACATCTTTGAAGCGGTATATAAAAAATTATCCAAACGTGTAATCAACATTTTGATAAAACACAAAGTCCACGAGTTAATTTTAAAAAATAAAGGGTCCAAACCGGTAATCGACTAAAATACAAAATCCAAAATAGTGTGTATATATAGTTTATTTTCTATAAAGAATTTTTAACATTTTGAATAAATACATAGTCCAAAGGTTAATTTTTAAAAATAAAGAGTCAAAACAAGTAATCGGTCAAAGTATAGTGTTCAGATAACCAATCTATCTATTCCTATTTTTAACATCTTGACAAAACTTGAGGTCCACAAGTTAATTTTTAAATATAAAGACCCCAACGAGTAATCGGCTAAAATACAATGTTCAAAATGATGTGAACCCTTACAAAAAATCATAAATTATATATAATTTAATTTTTATAAAGAATTTTTAACCTTTTGAATAAATATATGGTCCAAATGTTAATTTATAAAAATAAAGGGTCAAAATGGGTAATCGGTCAAAATACAATGTTCAAATAATCGATCTATCCAATCCTATATTTAACCTTTTGACAAAACACAAGTTCTAAAACTTAATTTTTAGAAATAAAAGGTTCAAACGGGTAATCGCTCAAAATAAGTCTTACACAAAATATAAATTTTCATATACATAATTTAGACTTTTTATAAAAAAAATCACGCAAAGCGTATAATAATGATAATAATAATAAAAAAATAAATGCACACGTACAACAAATTTTTTGAACTTTGTTTTCGGTACTTTAATTATTCAGAATTTTACAAAAACTTGCAAGAAATTTTATATACAATGGACACCATTATGAAGAAAAAAAAATTGTATTCAATACGCCCTCACGTGTCCATATAAGGAACATGTTGTACGAGTAGGGTGAAAAAAAATTCATGTCGTAGCATTCTCCTAAAAGTATTTTAAAATATGTATATTTTTTAATAATTACAAAAGACTGCGCGAAGCGCGGTTATGTTTTATAGTATATATATAAATGAGAGCTTCAAGGAGATTACGTGGCATTCTATAATCTCTTCAAATCACTAATTATATTTTCTCCATTAATCTAATTTTTTAATTCATTTACAAAATCCATCATTTTTAAAAAAATTTAAATTCATATACATTATCTCTCTACAATATCTTCAAAGCACTAATTCTTTTTCTCCATTAATCTATTTTTTCAATTCATTTACAAAGATTATGTGGCATTCTACAATCTCTTCAAAGCAATAATTATATTTTAACACCTAATAAACTTACAAAAATTTAAATAAGATAATAAACTTACAAATTTTTAAATAATATATTTATATAAGATAATTTTTGAGTTATTATTATTAACAAAGAATAGAAATAGTGCCTTGAATGAGTAATTTATTACTAATTTGTAATATTATTAATTAAAAATGCGTAATATATATTTTTTAGTATAATATCAATTGTTATCCATACAGATTTTTATTAAGTAAGCCACGTTTACATTTTTATCAATTGTTATTAATTAAGCTACGTTTAGATTTTTTAGTATAATATCATTATTAAGTAAGCCATACAGATGCTTTATTTATTTGATTTAGATTTTTATATTTTCAGTTACACACATGATTTTTTTTAATTTGTAATATATATTTTAGACCCCCTCTATATATTATTATATTTTTATATTATTATATAAAAATATGAAGTACATGATATTATTATAGTGTAACCATATTTTGATTTTTATACCATTTAATTATTATATAAATTAATAATATTATATATAAATATCTCTTCGTGATATTATGTATATATATATTCTACACTTTCTCTATAACTCATATTTTCTTTTACTCTATTTTTTTTTTCTCTTTTTCTCTCTAAACTCATTCAATAATTTTCATAATGAAGTATTATTTTCTTTTCGACTTAAACAATGATAGAGATGATTGGATGGTAAGGATCAGAGTTTGTAGAGTGTAGGAGTCTGTCAATACTAAGAAGAATGAAGAATTAATTAGTATGGATATGATTTTTCTATATGAGAAGGTTGAATCAAAATTTCTTTTCTCAGTTTTCTTTATATTATCAATTATTTTATATTTAATTAATATATTGTGTATATATATAAATGAGAGCTTGAAGGAGATGATGTGACACTCTAAAATTACTCCAAACTATTTTTTCTATTTTCTCCTTTAATCTAATTTTTTTATTCATTTTTATTATTAATAACTATTTTTTCTGTTTTTTCCTTTAATCTAATTTTTTTTATTCATTTTTATTATTAATTATTTAAACTTTATTTAAGGAGAGCTTGAAGGAGATGATGTGTGTTGACGCCGTTTTTCGTCAACAGATAAAAGAAGAGAGCACGTAAACAATTAAAGACAATGGCCAAAAGAAACAAACGAATCAAACACACGGTTTTTTACGTGGTTCAGCAGTTAAATCTGCCTAGTCCACGAGTCTCTGTTATTAATCTCAATATTATCTCTGGACAATTCTTTAGCATGAATTCTCCAGAGTTTTCTCTCAAAGATCAGAATTTCGGTCCTTTACAATGGTGCATGGCTTCTCTATTTATAGAGAAGGATGCAGACTACTATCCCACATATTTTGGGTAGTTACTCTTTTGTGAATAAAAATAAATGGCTTTAAATGCCAATAATTAGATATAAAAGGAAACGTCCCCCAAAGATCAGGGGGCGCATAACTGAATAAATAATATCCCACAATTCTTGGGGATTTACATCAATTAATGAGGGTTACATCTCATGTTCACAATACTTGTAGATATTCAAGGTGGTTATAACGTATCTTCAAGGCTCCAGCATTTCAGGTTTCATGTCATTGTGCGAGCCACTGACATCTCCCGAGCTAACGTTGCTTTCGAGATAGGATATCGAGCTCAAGACCCATGCTCCGAAGTTCCTGAAGATGAAGGTGTTCTCGGAGCTACCTTTCGAGATCGAGATCATTTCGAGATCACCGCATTCGAGATCATATATCATACTTTGCAGGCTTCGACTTACAATCCTAGATCACTCTAATCCTCAGGAGACCATTTGTTGCGAACTCAGCTTTCGAGGTCATATTTACTATGGCTCGAAATCTGGGTATAACAATGTGGCACTCGAAAATTACTCCAAAATATTTTTTCTATTTTCTCTTTTAATCTAATTTTTTTATTCATTTTTATTATTAATAACTATTTTTTCTGTTTTTTCCTTTAATCTAATTTTTTTATTCATTTTTATTATTAATTATTTAAACTTTATTTTTTTAAATATTTAATTAAGATATTTTTTTAATATATATATAAATGAGAGCTTCAAGGAGATGATGTGACACTCTAAAATTACTCTAAACTATTTTTTCTATTTTCTCCTTAAATCTAATTTTTTTATTCATTTTTATTATTAATTATTTAAACTTTATTTTTTTAAATATTTAAATAAGATATTTTTTTAATATATATATAAATGAGAGCTTCAAGGAGATGATGTGTCACTCTAAAATTACTCCAAACTATTTTTTCTATTTTCTCCTTTAATCTAATTTTTTTATTCATTTTTATTATTAATTATTTAAAATTTATTTTTTTAAATATTTAAATAAGATATTTTTTTAATTAAATACCTAATAAACTAAAAAAAAATAAAAATAAAACAAAAACTACATTAAACCTTTTTTTTTAGATATTTTTTTAATTAAATACCTAATAAACTAACAAAAAATAAAATAATAAAAATACTACAAATATACTAATAAAATAAAAAATTTGAAGCGGTATATAAAAGATCATATGGTGTGGTGATATATAGTTAGTTTGGAAAAAACATAGACACTCTATTATGTTAATCTATATCTGTATATTATGAGTAATCTATATATAATAATAAATAAATAATCTATCTATTTTTATTTATAACTTGTTGACAAAATACGAGATCCAAATGTCAATTTTTAACTATAAATTATCTAAACGAGTAAACACAAGGTCCACGAGTTAATTTTAAAAAAATAAAGGGTCCAAACAGGTAATCGGCTAAAATACAAAGTTCAAAATGGTGTGAACCCTTAAGTAAACATAAATTATATATATTTATATAATTTACTTTCTATAAAGAATTTTTAACACTTTGAATAAATACATAGTCCAGAGGTTAATTTTTTAAAAATAAAGAGTTAAAACGAATAATCGGCCAAAGTATTGTATTCAGATAACCGATCTATCTATTCCTATTTTTAACATTTTGACAAAACTTGAGGATCACAAGTTAATTTTTAAAAATAAAAGTCCTAACGGGTAATCGGCTAAAATACAAGGTTCAAAATGATGTGAACCTTTACAAAAAACATAAATCATATATAATTTAATTTTTATAAATAATTTTTAACCTTTTGAATAAATATATGGTCCAAATGTTAAATTATAAAAATAAAGAGTCAAAATGGGTAATCGGCCAAAATACAATGTTCAAATAATCGATATATCCAATCCTATATTTAACTTTTTGACAAAACACGAGTTCTAAAAGTTAATTTTTAAAACTAAAGGGTTCAAACGGGTAATCGTCCAAAATAAGTCTTACACAACATAAATTTCCATATACATAATTTAGATTGTTTATAAAAAAAAAATTACGTAAAGCGTATAATAATGATAATAATAATAATAAAAAATAAAAGCACATGTACAACAAATTTTTTTAACTTTGTTTTCGGTATTTTAATTATTCAGAATTTTTTAAAAACTTGCAAAAGGTTTGATATACAATGGACACTATTATGAAAAAAAATTGTGATCAATACGTCCTCACGTGTCCATATAAAGAACATGTTGTACGAGTAGGATGAAAAAAAATTCATATCGTAGCAATCTCCTAAAAGTATTTTAAAATATGTATATTTTGTAATAATTACAAAAGACTACGCGAAGCGGTGTTATGTTTTCTAGTTGTTTAATGAAGAGAGTCTAACTTTTGCACAGAACAAGATGGGTCCGTATTTACTCTTAATTATTCTATAATAATTCATAAATAAATTATTAATAATAACGCAAAATTAAATAAAAATGGAGGAATTATGTACGTAATTAATATTAAGTAGCTCATTTATTAATTAAAGCTAACGTCCATACAATAAGTAGAGCACCGTTTGTTACGGATGCAACAGAAATTATATAAACAGTAAAACATAATAATAAGCTTACCAGAACCACTATTTGTTTTTCTTCCTTATTCCTTCTAATCAATCATAGAGGACATGATGATTCAAATACTAGTTCCAAATACACCATAGCTCACTTCTAACATGTCACAAAACCTTTTATAGAACCCAACGATGTTTGCAGCAATACAGAAATCACTTTGGTGTCTGAAACCATCATTGAAATTATTATAATTTGGGAGTTCATTGGGTTCAGAATTTTCATTGGTAATAATATTATGGAATGAAGGTTTATTGTCGTGTTGAGTCATCCAGAACCATATGGCAGTTTGAAATGATACAATTGGGTCTGTTGCTACAAGATCAGGGTTGTTTATCAAGTCTATTCCTAGTGCATCACCGGCAAGCCCATAGTTGTAGTTGCTGCTCAAAGAATAATCATTATTCCAGTATGTATATATAATCAAGTAGTGTTAAATCCAATGCTAAGTAAAACGAAAGAAGGGTAATATGTATATAAATAAGTACAAACACATATTTGCGAAAGAAACTTTCTTAGATAGATAATTTATATATTTGTAAAAAAGTTCAAATATGCACCGAATTGTATAAACTATAAGAGCTATACCATGTGTGCAATATTAATATAGTGCAAGATGAGTTGGTGAAATGTTATTATTCATGAAAAACAGTTTTCTAATATATTGTAAATGAAAAACAAAAGATTAATTTATCTAGACATATACGGATATTGTAGTATTTATTTGTTTTAGAAATAAAAAATTTATATGATGAATATGGAATGATATATACTTACTGAGTAAGCTGAATGGGTCTTCAACTATAATAATATTTGCCAGAAGCGCATGACCATTGAGAAGATGTACAATAATAATTCTCAGTGGTAGTTCTATTGACATAACAATATCCCCATGCATATGTATCTGTCGAATCTGTCTGTTCTCCTACATAAATTAATAATCATACAATTATATGCAATTAACTGACATAACAAATGTATAACAAAATGCAACTAGTAATATTATTATACGTACTTTAATTAACCCCTCTATATTTTGAAAAAATACAGAATTAACGAAGAATGTAATATATGATTTTAACGTGCAATAACAATATATTCATAATGAACTAACCTGTGATTGCTTGAGAGGTTTCAGCAAAGAAAGCTGCGAGCTCTCTTTTACGAGTTGCCACATCACCTGTTGTACCTAAACTTGGAAAAGAGGCAGTAGCAATGATAAAAGACTTGTAGTTATAGAAATCTTGACTTGGACAATCTTTTCTATGCTTAAACATTTTGTTAAAATGTGTTTTATTAATAATGTTGCTTGTAGCATCAACACTATTGTCATCTTCGTGCAAACCTCGATGCGCACTCTTCCCACATTGGGATCTGCAATTGGAACCTTGGCAAAAATCAGTGGTGCTACCGCAAAACCAAAATCTACTCAACACCTTCCTGTATTACATGGAGTGTTTCCAAAATCAGGGCCACATCTACTATCTGGTCTTTCTGGGCTTGCTGGAGGTGGTGGGCTCGGAGGTGGTGGGCTCGGTGGAGGAGGGCTCGGAGGTGGTGGGCTCGGAGGCGGTGGGCTCGGTGGAGGAGGGCTCGGAGGTGGTGGGCTCGGTGGAGGTGGGCTTCGGCTACACTGGCTTTGGCAACCAATGGTACAGTGCAATAATGTGCTACCACAGAAGCCCAAAAGGCTACAACAAAGATTATTTGGAAATAAAGCACCACGTGCAACCTTTCTACATCGAGGATAATCTGCGGAGACAAACTCTATCCAAACAGAATGAAAAAAGAGTGAAAAGAATATTATTAGAATGCTTTACTTCATCACAAATTTGGCACGAGGATATACT
This sequence comes from Humulus lupulus, assembly GCF_963169125.1. NCBI lineage: Eukaryota > Viridiplantae > Streptophyta > Magnoliopsida > Rosales > Cannabaceae > Humulus > Humulus lupulus. The sequence continues at coordinate 38,135,964 of NC_084795.1, forward strand.
TTAGAATGAGTGTGGTTTAGTGGATCGGAAAACTAATGGCTATTTATAGATCGAGTAGGTCATGGTATTTTTTTTGTTATTTTGCAAAAGTATGTACATGAGGTATTATTAAATTAATTTGGCTTTGTTATTGTACCTCATTAGCTGTTTGTTTCGTGTTTCATATTGAAAACCAATTGATAAAGAGAATTGCTAAGGGGCACCACTGGTGCCCAATACCACAAGTAGGTGACATACCGCTATTGGTGCAATTCAATATCGTGTCCCACTTATTTGAATTTAATAAGAGTTATGTGGTATCGCTAACCAATCATGATGCGACACCTCATGTGGTGTTGGGCACCTTAAGGTGCCAAATAGCAACACTCATTGATAAAGGGTCTTGTTTTGTCATTATAAATGTCACATAACTTTGAAAGATGCACTTGCGCAATCGCACGCACATTCATTTATCGTTTTTTTTCCCTCGACTCTATTTCTAATGAAAATACTATATCTCTTGACTCAGCGTAATTTATAAATACTTTTTATTAAACAGATATATAGAGCGAATAAATTAGAATGAGAGAAATAATTAAATGACTTTTTCACTTTTTATAATATTTGTGGACGCCCAAATTCCACCAAGGCAAAATATGAGAGTCACGAGGGGTCCTCGGCCCCCGCGCGCACAGCACCCACTGGCCTCGCTTGGCCCCCGCGCATGGAGCCCCATGGCCTCGCTCGGCCCCCGCGCACGGAGCCTCCTGGCCTCGCTCGGCCCCCGCGCATGGAGCCCCATGACCTCGCTCGGCCCCCGTGCGCACAGCACCCCCTGGCCTCGCTCGGCCCCTGCGCACGGAGCCTCCTGGCCTCGCTCGGCCCCCGCGCATGGAGCCCCATGGCCTCGCTCGACCCCCGCGCACGGAGCCTCCTGGCCTCGCTCGGCCCCCGCGCATGGAGCCCCATCGCCTCGCTCGGCCCCCGCGCGCGCAGCACCCTCTGGCTTCGCTCGGCTGCTAAGCCCATGCCACCATCTCGCATTAGCCGCCTCGCGTCTAAGGGCCTCGCCATAGGCCAAGGTGACCAAGTGGCCTTGCCCAAGCATGGCCTTGTTTGGCCTCACGAGGGGATAGGGACCTCCTGAACAACTAGGGAGCCGCGCCATCAAGGGAGCCACAAACAGGGCGTCTCGTCATGCGTCCTTAGACGTCAGACATGGGGCACATACCTATCGCCAAGATTTGTGAGTGACCTTGGGAGGCTTCAGGCATCTCGCGCCAAGGACCCAAGATCTCCGCCTCACACCAAGGGTCCCATTCCTTACACCTTGAGACCCCTATGCTTTGGAGGTCCCGTACGGGTCGAATGGGGACATATTTGTACGACCCAGTATTGAGTACGGATATCAGTACCAGTAAGATTGCTGGGGGAAGAGCCATGGTCCGTACGTCTACGGCCATAGGACAGAGCCGACACCACGACCTCTTGCGCCACTACGCTTGCCACCACGCATCAGAAATGGGTACAGACAAGTAGTGGAGATATCGTACTGACACCTGCTCCTGTACGGGATGTACGATCACCACCTCTGGAGCCACTCACCTAATACAGTATGTATGTACCCCTTGGTCCCCTGGACCACTATGTACCTAAGGCCATTAGAGCCAACTATAAAAGGGATTCTAAGACCACCAAGAAGGGGGTTGGAAATTTTACTGTAGCAGAGGTATAAGTGTGAATGAAAGACTGAATTCTCCATTGTTGCTATATCATTGTTCTTGAGTTCTTGTTCAAGTTTTCGCAGCTTTCCAATTAGCGATTTTGATTTGATAATTTTTCCAACTTAACTTCGTTGACGAGTTCTCACCGTCAACAATTTGGCGCCGTTTGTGGGAACGTTAGTTTCAAGCTACTATTCCACCATTGTTTCCGACAAGAAGAAGGTGCCAAGACGCTCGAAGCGACTGAGGGAGACGCGGGAGGTAGAAGTTCACCTGAATGGAGTCCAGCTGAAGGCCTCCATGAAGGACACTCCTCCACCCAGGGATGTGGAGTCCCCGAAAGACCCTGAGGATCACGGAGGAGACAGGGTGGCCTCATCGCCGGCCGCTCCACCTGGAGGGAGTCCTCCCAGAGCACCACCGGTACAAGCTGATGAGTTCCCTCCTCCAAAACCGCCGCGGGCACCGAACTCCGGCCGGCAAGACCCGGGCCCTTCTGCCCGTAGGCCTGACAAACACCCCCGAGTCCACTCCGTGAGCTCGAGTTGGAAGTCCCGGTTTTACGAAGAGGAGATACGTGAGCTCCACCGTAAAAACCAAAGGTTGGAAACTACCTCAGAAAACATGCAAGAGGTCCTCAACGGCCTACTGCAGGGTAAGTCCAGCATAACCTTGCCTAAGGGAAAGGGGAAAGGCAAGGATGGGGTGGAGACCACCGTGCCGGTAGATGATGGAAGAACCCGACATTCAACTAGCAACACCCCCCGCGCAAAGCAACATGATCACCCCGAACCGCCTAAGTAGGCCCAGAAGCCAGCGCCGAGAACCAACGCTACCCCTCACCATGAGGATGAGGTCACCTCCAAAAGAACACCCCCAGACTTGCGAGAGGAGCTCAATAAGAAAAGGGCGGGCAAAGGGACCACGCCCCCTGTGCCGCCTCGAGAAGGCAAGGGAAAGGCAGATCTTAGCCCGTCCACTTTGAGAGATACCCTCAGCAAAAGGAGGCAGCACCTAGACACGGAGATGCGGAGCTTGCGGAGCAAGATCGTCACCGCGTCGGGTGGCCAGGCCTTTGAGGAAGACTTCGACCATGAGTCGCCCTTTGTGCGAGAAATTCAGGCAATCCAGCTCCCTGCCAATTTTAAGGAGCCCAATATGACCCCTTACGAAGGGAACACGGATCCAAAATACCACCTGGATGCGTTTAATGATCTGATGAAATTGAGGGGGATCGGAAGTGGTGCCAGGTGCCATTGCTTCGTTGTTACTCTAAAAGGACCCGCCTACAAATGGTTCAAAAGGCTAAGGCCAGGGTCCATCAGGTCCTGGCAGCAGTTCTCTGACGAGTTCCTCCAACATCACCATGCCGTGCGGGACTACACGATGCCAGGTACCAGCCTGGCCAACGTGAAGCAAGGGGAGAAGGAAAGCCTGAAGAGCTACATTCACCGGTTCAATATGGAGGCCGCAAAAGTGGGGAGCCTAACGCGCCGGGAGTTAAAAATGGCCATTACCGCTGGGGTGCTCCCAGGAAGCAAATTGTGGGACAACATGTTAAAGAGGGAAGTCACTGACCTGGATGACTTCTATAAAAGAGCACAGAAGTACATCCGTGTGGAGGATGGCCATGCAAACCTGAAGGCCTGGAAGGAAGAGCCCCACGCGAAGTCCCCAACGACAGGTCGAATGTAGCAAAGAAGAAAAGGACGTACGATGGGTCGAGGGATGACCAGCAGAGGAAAACCAAGCGAAGGGGTGATCATAGGCCACCAGCCTATACTCATTATACGAACCTCACGGACACCAGGGAGCATATTTACATCACCAACGAAGATCGGGTGCCCTTCAAAAAGCCCCCGCCAATGAGAAAGGATCGGTCCAAAAGGGACCCCAGTAGATACTGCCAATACCACAAGGACATCGGGCACACCACAGTAGAGTGTATCCACCTGAAGGAGGAAATTGAAGAGCTTATCCGCCGGGGGCACTTGGGCCGCTATGTCAGGAGAGAAAGGCAAAGGCCAGAAGGCGAGCCCACAGCACCCCAGGCATAAGAGCGAGCCTCGGAAATACAGGGGGAGGTCCGAACCATTTTTGGAGGTCTAGGATTTGGGGGAGACTCTAGGAAGGGGCGAGATAAGTATGCAAGAGAGGCTCAGCGAAGTCTGCCTCCCTGCGTCATGAGTTTAGAACAACGACCCCCAAAGAGTTTCAAGGGGGAAAACGACTCGATAACATTCACTGAGGAGGACGCACGGGGAGTACACTTTCCCCATAATGATCCGCTGGTGTTAACCGTCCAATTAGCGAATATGCGTGTGCATCGAGTCCTAGTGGACAACGGGAGTTCAGTGGACATCTTATAACGCCCGGCTTTAGAAAATATGGGACTGGGTATTCGTCACTTGAAGCCTTGCCAGTCGTCCCTATACGGATTTACAGGGGATTCGGTGCAACCCCTTGGGATGATCGAATTGACACTTACCATGGGGGAGCAACCCCGCCAAACTACAGTCATGTCTAACTTTGTTGTAGTAGATTGTGCATCAACTTTCAACGCGGTATTAGGGAGGCCCTCCCTAAGAGAATTGAAAGCCATAACTTCAATATATCACTTAGTTGTCAAGTTCCCGACTCCAGGAGGGGTCGCAAGTATGAAAAGAGAGCAGAAGGAGGCAAGGGAGTGTTACAACACCTCACTCCGCACACCTGCAAAGCCGCGTGAGCCGATGGCCATGGTGGTACATGAGGCGCTATGTATGCCCATGGGGGGTCCGCAGGAGCTGGACCCTCGAGTCGTGGATGAGGCAAGAGCAGAACCAGTAGAAGAAGTGGAGGAGGTTACGGTGACAGAGGAACCCTTAAGGAAATTAAAGATAGGGAGAAGCCTACAAGGTGACGTGAAGGAGGAGTTGATGAAATTTTTGAAGGATAATCTAGACGTATTTGCATGGAGTCATGAGGACATGGTGGGCATAGACCCCAGCGTGATGTGCCACCACCTGAACATCTCCCCAGAAGCAAGGCCCATCAGGCAAAAAAGGCGGGCACTAGACCCAACAAGATACGCGGCGTTAAAAGAGGAGGTTGACAAGTTGAAGGCTAATGGTTTCATCCGTGAGTCTTTCTACCCTGTGTGGGTATCGAACCTGGTACTCGTGCCCAAGCCAAATAGAAAGTGGAGAACTTGCGTCAATTTCACGAATTTGAATAAAGCTTGTCCTAAGGAAAGCTTCCCACTTCCCAGGATAGATCAGTTAGTAGATGCAACAGCGGGGCATGAGTTACTAAGTTTTATGGACGCCTACTCAGAATACAACCAAATCCCAATGAACCCGGCAGATGAAGAGCACACGTCATTCATTACAGACAAAGGGCTATACTGTTACAAGGTGATGCCCTTCGGGCTCAAGAACGCGGGAGCCACCTATCAAAGGCTGGTGAATAAAATGTTCGCCAATCAGATAGGAAGAAATATGGAGGTGTATGTGGATGACATGCTTGTGAAAACCAAAGTAGCAGCAGAGCTCAACAAAGACCTTGGTGAGATGTTTGACACGCTTAGGAAATACCGGATGAAGTTGAACCCAGCCAAGTGCACCTTCGGGGTATCCTCAGGAAAATTCTTGGGCTTCATGGTCAATTCCAGAGGCATCGAGGCCAATCCTGACAAGATAAAGGCACTCATAGAAATGAGCCCGCCAAAGAACAAGAAGGAGGTGCAGTGCCTGACAGGAAGGGTGGCGGCCCTTAATAGGTTCATATCAAGGTCCACCGACAAGTGCCTCCCATTCTTTGACATCCTCAAAGGGAGCAAGAAGTTCTCTTGGGATGAAAGGTGTGAGGAAGCATTTTTCAGGCTAAAAGAGCACCTGGGGAAGCCGCCCCTGTTAGCAAAGCTAGAGAAGGGCGAGAAGTTGTACCTGTACTTGGCAGTGTCTGAGCATGCCATCAGCGCAGCCCTGGTTAAGGGAGAGAAGAAGCAGCAACAACCCGTATATTATATCAGCAAGCGTTTGGTGGACGCAGAGAGCCGGTATCCAGAGATCAAAAAACTGGCCTATGCGCTAGTAGTGGCGTCAAGGAAGTTGAAGCCTTACTTCCATGCACATACAATCGATGTCTTAACAGATAGTCCTTTGAGACAAGTCTTACATAAGCCGGAAACTTCAGGGAGACTGATGAAATGGTCAATTGAGCTAAGTCAGTTTGATATTGTATACACTCCAAGGGCTTCCATCAATGGACAGGTGCTGGCAGATTTTATAGTAGAACTCACCCATCAGCCGAATAAAGGAAGGAATGAAGAAGAAGAGCAGCCTATTACAGAGGAGGAACTAGGAGGTTCAGAGGAGTGGAGTTTGCACGTTGATGGGGCGTCGAATGAAGGAGGATCAGGAGTGGGCATCATGATGACAGGGCCCGAGGGACACAGAATGTACTGTGCAATCCGATTTGGGTTTGAGGCCTCCAATAATGAGGCAAAGTACGAGGCGCTCCAGGCTGGCCTACGCCTAGCCCAGGAACTGAGAGTAACGCGCCTTCATATCTTCAGCGACTTGCAATTGCTAGTATGCCAGGTAAAGAGGGAGTACCAGGAAAGGGGACCAAAGATGGCAGCCTACTTGGAGAAGGTGAAGGGCCATCTGGGACGGTTGGCGGCATATACTATAAAGCAAATCCCCAGACAGAAGAACACCCATGTCGATGCACTCGCGAAGCTGGCATCTACCAAGGATAGTGATGTCTTGGAATCAATACCCGTAGAGTACTTAACAAAACCCAGTATCGAAAGCGCGGATGTGCACATTATTAGCATCCCGAAGAAATCATGGACCGAGCCAATCAAGAGGTACCTGGAAGAAGGAACCTTGCCTGCGGATAGAAACGAATCCCGGAGATTGGTGTACAAGGTCGCAAGATACACCCTGGTAGATGGGGTCCTTTACAAAAGAGGATTCTCAATGCCCCTCCTGCGGTGTGTAGAAGAAGAGGAGGCGTTGATAGTGTTACAGGAGATACACGAGGGAGAATGCGGCAACCATGAGAGCGGACCCTCTACGGCTAGGAAGGCCATGAGACAAGGGTACTACTGGCCTTCCATGGAGAAAGATGTGCATGACTTTGCCACGAAATGTGACAAGTGCCAGAGGCACGCCAAATACCCTCGGAAACCCCCAAGCGAACTGACCAGCATGACCAGCCCCTGGCCCTTCGCTATTTGGGGGATAGACTTGATCGGTGCTCTTCCTACAGGCAAGGGTGGAGCAAAGTACGTGGTGGTGGCAATAGATTATTTCACTAAGTGGGTGGAAGCGGAACCCCTTGTGAAAATCACCGCGAGGCACATCACCTCTTTTGTCAACAAATTCATTGTGTGCCGATATGGAGTACCCTACAAGATTATTTCCGACAATGGTACCCAATTCGAAGGAGGAGCCTTCGATGAATACTGTAAGGAAAGAGGCATAAAGAGGAGCTTCTGCGCGGTGGTGCACCCCCAGGCCAATGGGCAAGTGGAGGCCATCAACAGGGTCCTTAAGAAGAACCTGAAGACAAAGCTGGTGAAAATGAAGGGAGCCTGGGTAGATGAGCTACCAAATGTGCTGCGGGCTTATAGAACCACCCCACGCACGACCACAGGGGAGTCACCATTCTCCTTGGCCTATGGGTGCGAGGCTATGCTCCCAATCGAGATGCGAGTCGTGTCCCACAGGATACAGGCATATGGAGATGAAGCCAACTATGCAGCCCTGGTCGAAAGCTTAGACATGCTGGAAGAAAAGAGAGAATAAGCCCAAATGAAGGTGGCGGTATACCAACAACGCGCCGCAAGGTACTACAACTCGAGGGTGCGAGAGAGAACTTTCAGAGTCGGCGACCTGGTGCTGAGGAAGGTGCTCCCAAACACGCGAGACCCAGGCGCAGGAGTGCTGGGGGCGAATTGGGAGGGGCCCTACCAGGTTGCTCAGTGCATCCCCCCGAACACTTACAAGCTGGCTCGCATGGACGACACCATCATACCCCGGGCATGGAACGTAGAGCACTTGAGGAAGTATTACTAGTAAAGCGCCCATGCCTGATGGTAAAAGAACAAGTGTGGCACGCTGCCTTGATATGCTGGGAAGAATGGCACGCCCGCCTGATGGTAGGAAGAAATCAAAGAGGTTACCTAGATAACCTCCTAAATAGGTGTGAGTCTTTTTATTTTCGTTTCATATGAAAACCCCCTATGTACCATTGCAACTATGTGTACGAGACTATTTATTATGAATATGTTGAATGGAACGGCATGTTATGAGAAAAACTGTTAGCAACTTCGTGTGTTATTTTTCTTCGATACTCGGGCATCAGCCAAAGTGTTCGCCGAAATAAATTTCACCAAACACTTGGGGGGCAGGACAAGGGGCAATAACACAGCCAGCAAGGGGAACCTAAAAAGGGCCCTCTAACGGAGGATCTTAGAAACCTAAAAATGGCCCTCTAACGGAGGATCTTAGAAAGGACCCCTCGCCCTCCTAAAAAAGAGGCTCCTAAAAAAGACCCTCTAATAAGGGATCTTAAAAAAGGCCCTCAATTAGGAGTAGCCTAAAAATGACCCCCTATGCGTCAGGAGGACCCGAGAGGGATCATGACCCTGAAAAGGACCGTTTAACGGGAGATCCTAGAAGGACCCCTTATATCGGGGCCCTAGGCGAAGTCCCTAAACACAGAAAACAGTAAAAAGACCTTGCAAGGCCTCCCCTGAGTTTACAAGAATTAGCTACCCTTGTGAGCGTCAAAAAGGCCAAAAGGCCTTACGAAAGAAAAATATATATATAGTGACAACACCAATAAGTCTAGAGCGGCCGCCAAGCCGTCTAGCCAAAAAGGGTCCTAAAAGCGACCCTTGCAGAAATAGTACTATGCATAATGACGAGAGGGACGCTTCTCGCAAAGAAATAATAAGCGCGCGCAAGAAAAACATGAAAGGATAACTAAGACCCAAGGGGTAAAATATCCTTATGAAAGCAACCAAGAGGCACCAAAAGAGGTCCTAGTGAACCCTTACACATGGGCTCCAAAAGACTTCCAGCCTGATAGATAAAAGAGGGGAACCAACTAAACCCCTTCACACAGGCTTAAAAGGGCCTCCAATGCAATAGAACAAGAAATAAATAAGCAGCATATGTATTTATACATTAAAAGAAAAAAAGGAGTTCTTAAAACAGTACAAGAGTTACCAAAAGAGAAGTAATATTGATAATGATGTTACATAGTAAAAAGAAAACAGAGGCAAAGCAAGACTACTTCAAGGCTTCTTAATGTGGGCACTCCATAGGGCCGCTCGAGCAACGGCTTGTTCACCAAAGGAGAAGTTGAAGCTGGGATCCTGCTTCCACACATTATAGAAGGCGCGGTCTATGGACCTGCGCTCGGTGCTAACCTTCTCCGCCTCCAAGGAAGCACACCTCTCCTGCGCTGACTGGAGATCAGCCCTGAGGGCCTCGACTTCGGCCTCCAACAAGGTAACTCTCTGATGCGAGGTGGTCGCAGTGTCCTTGGCCTCCCGGAGTTCACACTCCAAGCGAGTAACCTTGCCTTCTAGTCTCTTGGTCTTAGCCCTTATTTCCTTCCTCTTCGATGACAAGTTGGAAAGTTTTGTCTGGACCTCTGACAATTTAGCATTGGTTTCGTTAAGCTCTCCCTCAAGCTCCCGCACCCGAGTTGTAAGGCAGTTCCTCTCAGCAGCAGACAAAGAGAGGTTGTTAGACGAGTTGACAAACCGCATAGCCAACGTATAGGTCTGCACAAAAAAAAAAAAAAAGAAAGAGAGAGAGTATATGAGTAAACGCATATACATAATATGACCAGCACGAGGAGCAAAGACTCACCCAAGCCATGGAGCGCCTTAAGTCCTCCCCAAGGTCCACCTGAGCCAAATTCCCAAGGCCACTCTAGTCGGACACGGGAAGGCCCGAGGCAAGCTCGATGTATCGCCGTCCGAATGACGTCGCCATCCGCGACACCCAGGGCGTCCCATCCGTACCAGGGGCACCTGGCTGGGTGGGGATAAATGACCCACTTGCCGAAGTGGGAGGGGGCGCGGTGAAAGTGGACAACAGAGGCCCTGATGCATGAAAAGGGGATTCCGAAAGACCGACGTAATCAACCCCCGGCGATCCGAGGTCGAGATGAGCCTGTGGGGAGGCGTCACGGCCCTTAGGGTCAAGGTAAATACTGCACCCCGGAATGTCCTGCTGGTCTTGTGAGGGAGGGGCTATGTCCGGACCATAAGGAGCACATGGAGGACACCCCCAGGAGATGGAGGCGGCTGGTGGAATCCCCCGCAGTCAAGGGGGGCTTCATCCGGCCCTTCCTCATCTTCATCGTCATCTGGGCAAGGCTCACCCAAGGTCTCCTTCATCTTCGTAGACCCGGAGATGGTCCACAGCAACTTGGGGTCAGAGACGGGAGTTAGCTTGTAGCGGTTCAAATTCTTTACAGTGAAAAGGCGCGCCGCCTCTTTCCTGGCAGGATCAGCTTTGAGGAACCGTCTCATGTCTTTTGCTTCAAACCCGACGACGGAGGGTTCGGCGAATCGCTCTGCGCAATACGGGCCATAGTCGGTGTGAGCATAAGGCACGAAACCATAAGTTACACAAAAGAAAAAAGGGGAAGGGAAACAATGCTCAGAATACTTACTGGGAGTGCTCCGGAAAACCTCGCAAACAGAGAGTGGACCTTCCACGAAGAAAAAGTCCCGCTTCCAAGCCCCCGGGTTAGACACCGAACCTTCTATCAAAGAGGCCCCGTTGTTGGCTTTTTGTAAATAGCAAAAGCCTTTAGAATTGTGGAGGGGCATGAGGTTTTAGAGGAAGTGTACCTCGGCGGTCGTAGGGGCGCGTTTCAACAATTTCATATACGCAAGGAAAAGACAGCTCAAAGTCAGCCAGCCATTGGGTGCCAACTGAAGCGGGGCATGTCGAAGTAGTTGAGGACTGCGACGAAGAACGGGTGCAGCGGAATGGTACCACCCGCCTTTAGGATTTGCTCGCTGAGGGCCACAAAACCGAGTCTAGGGCGGTCGACCCGGCATGCCTCCAAAGGGGCATACAGAGCATAATCTGGAGGGACGCGATAGTCATTCACGATGTCCATTAGTTTGTTGTCGGACACACGCGAAACCATCTCAGACGCTAGTAAAGGGGCGTTGACATCCTCTTGGGTCGATATCTGTCGGCGCGCCTTCGGCATATCTGAAAAATCAAAAGAAAAAGGTGAGCAAGAGACAGAACACTTGACCCTCCATTTTTTCTTCCTAGAAAGAGTCTTCCATCGAGGAAGCGACTGCGGAAGTGCTAAGCTGGGACAAACTGAGACTAAGGGCTGAGGAGAAACAGAAACAGCCCCCTGACAGCCATCAAGCGAAGATGGGCTGAAAGGTTCAGGCGGAAGGTGTCCCTCCATAAACTCTAACTCCCACTGCAATTCAAAGAGGGTCATCCTAAGGCTCGCTACGTGATCACTAAGGTCTGGGGGGGAAGGTCCTCTGTCTCCTCTTGACACCGAGTCAATTTCACTCTCCACTACCCAAATTTTACGCCTAAGTTCGGCCATGTACTCAAGGTGGCGAATGCGGGCTTGCCTTAAGGAGTCATAGTCCTGGTGAGGGTCCCCCTCAGGGGACTCTGAGTCCGAGGACAGGTCAATAAACTCAGGCTCGGGAGGCATGTCGGACGGGCCGTCACTGGCCATGGAACCACGTCACAACAGCAAAATGGGTTCACGTATAAACGAGAGAAAGGCTACAAAACACAAAGGAATAGACTTAATATCTCTAGATGCAAACGCCCTAAATGACCCACTACAGGATATAAAAAAAAAAGAGGAGGGGCGTGCATATGATCAAACTAACTACAAGCTCAGGCTAAGGTACCCCATCCCAAGTACTGCTAGTTTGAACTCGACAAAAAGAAAAAATATATATATATATATATAAAAGGGAGAAGGAAAGAAAATATACCTCAAGCGAATGAGAGGGCGAAGTTGGAGTCCAAAGAAAGTCCGGGAGCGAAAAGCACCACGGGGGCGAAAATGGACGTCTGCAAAAGTAAGCAAAAAGGATGTGTTAGTCACCAAATAGACACACCATAAAACTAAAAAAAAAAATGAATGAAATGAAATGAAACTATGGAAAAAATGGGGTTGTGGAGGATTGAACCTCTTACCTCTTGAAAAAGGAAGAGTTCTCCAAACCACTAAGCCAAGGAAGAAAAGTGAAAATATTAGGCCACGCATGAAGGCCTATTTATAAGAATCAAGGTGAATAGTCTACAAGAGCACCTGAAGGTCCTCTTCTAGACTGGGGGGCAAGTGTGGACGCCCAAATTCCACCAAGGCAAAATATGAGAGTCACGAGGGGTCCTCGGCCCCCGTGCGCGCAGCATCCCCTGGCCTCGCTCGGCCCCTGCGCATGGAGCCCCATGGCCTCGCTCGGCCCCTGCGCACGGAGCCTCCTAGCCTCGCTTGGCCCCCGCGCATGGAGCCCCATGGCCTCGCTCGGCCCCCGCGCGCGCAGCACCCCCTGGCCTCGCTCGGCCCCCGCGCACGGAGCCTCCTGGCCGCGCTCGGCCCCCGCGCATGGAGCCCCATGGCCTCGCTCGGCCCCCGCGCGCGCAGCACCCCTGGCTTCGCTCGGCTGCTAAACCCATGCCACCATCTCGCATTAGCCGCCTCGCGTCTAAGGGCCTCGCCATAGGCCGAGGTGACCAAGTGGCCTTGCCCAAGCATGGCCTTGTTTGGCCTCACGAGGGGATAGGGGCCTCCTGAACAACTAGGGAGCCGCGCCATCAAGGGAGCCACAAACAGGGCGTCTCGTCATGCTTCCTTAGACGTCAGACATGGGGCACATACCTATCGCCAAGATTTGTGAGTGACCTTGGGAGGCTTCAGGCATCTCGCGCCAAGGTCCCAAGATCTCCGCCTCACACCGAGGGTCCCATTCCTTACACCTTGAGACCCCTATGCTTAGGAGGTCCCGTACGGGTCGAATGGGGACATATTTGTACGACCTAGTATTGAGTACGGATACCAGTACCAGTAAGGTTGTTGGGGGAAGAGCCATGGTCCGTACGTCTACGACCATAGGACAGAGCCGACACCACGACCTCCTGTGCCACTACGCCTGCCACCACTCATCAGAAATGGGTACAAACAAGTAGTGGAGATATCGTACTGACACTTGCTCCTGTACGGGATGTACGATCACCACCTCTGGAGCCACTCACCTAATACAGTATGTATGTACCCCTTGGTCCCCTGGACCACTATGTACCTAAGGCCATTAGAGCCAACTATAAAAGGGATTCTAAGACCACCAGGAAGGGGGTTGGAAATTTTACTGTAGCAGAGGTATAAGTGTGAATGAAAGACTGAATTCTCCATTGTTGCTATATCATTGTTCTTGAGTTCTTGTTCAAGTTTTCGCAGCTTTCCAATTAACGATTTTGATTTGATAATTTTTCCAACTTAACTTCGTTAACGAGTTCTCACCGTCAACAATATTCTATTACATAGCGATTAAAATAACTAATATTTGCAAAATATTATACTTTATACTTTTTTTTTTTTGTAAATATGCTTACTGTTTTTAAAACGTTGTAGTTTTATACCTAATTTTTTTTAATGTAATACCTTTAGATCTATTTCTTTTATTTTATTTTGATAAATAATAAGAAACTGAATGAAAAATATATAATTTTAAGTCATTTTTAAATCTTAAATTATTTTCGGTTTTTATTCTTTCTCAAAATAATAAAAAAATTAATTTAAGATTCTAAAATTAATAAAAATAATAATTAGGAACCTATATTTTTAAAAAAAAATGAAGGAGAATATAAGTTTTTAATTATATTTTAATATTAAATAATTTTTTATTAAATTTAAATGATTTTTTTATTAAAATAATTATTTTGAGAAAAAGTAAGAAAGTGAAAATAATATAAAATTTAAATAATAATTAAAAACTTATATTTTTCATTCACTTTTTTATTATTTCTTAAAATAATAAAAAATTAAGTATAAAAGTACAATATTTTGAAAATATTAAGTATATTTATCACAAAAAAGTATAAAAACACAATATTTTGTAAACGTTCAGTATTTCAGTTATTATTTACTCCATATATAACAAACAAAACTGACTTTTATTTAATTAATTAAGAAATGGGTAAACTTTGAGAATATGGTAAAATAAATTGCCATGTTAATTTGTTTCCAAATATGTCATGGTATATCTTGCTCATTCTCCATATTAGCAATAGGATCTTTATTATTTATTAAAATATTATGATAAATAATAATACAGTGATAAGATTATTCAGGAAAAATATAAGTAAATTTTATCTACATACCTAAAATATGCATGTGATCAATCTAGTCATGAATACAACACTAAGAAAAGCTACGTGATGTTAAACTATTTATAAATGAGATCTCAACTCACATCTATCAATTTATAAATTATATATTTGGATATTGATCCCTTACATCCAATTCCATTAGTTGCAGTGTTCCCAGCTTTATTCCCCATTTCTTTTCCCATTACAACAACTACTAATTATTATATATATATATATATATATATATATATATAATATCCATTTCCTTTAGTTGCAGTGTTCACAGCCCGATTAATATTTTTGCCCATATTGATCATCAATAAATATATATTATGCTCATGTTAAGAAAAAAAAGGCTTTATTTCCCTTAATGCCAATTAATAAGAAAGTATAAACAAATGAGCCTTCTCATATATATTTTTATAGCTGAAAAGAATAAGCGCACCAATATGGGTGTTTTTAGAGTGGTATTCCCAATATAATTAATTCTTACTAATTAATTAATTCTTTGCTGAGTGGTTTACCCAGTGGAGAGGCAGTGATTCCAAAGAATATATTAGATGGTGGGATATTTATTTGGAGAACGGTTTTCATAGTCATGGCGGGTGAATAATATGATTAATATATATATTAGAGATTAGGAGAAATATTTTAAAAAAGAACAATGTGTTTTTCCCACACCTTTGGCCAATTAAAAAAAATGACACAATGGCAAGGACCCACTCTTACGATAGGAAGACTCCTTATTAATGTGTTTTAGGCCTGGCTCTAGGGTTGAATTGAAATCTTATAATTTTTCTTTCTTTTCTATCACTTGATGATTTTTATAAGTTAATTTGTCCCACTTTATTTTTTTTGGTCTTACTCCCTATCTCTAATACTATTATATAATGACATTTTTTTCACCTTAATTAAAGGTGCTGAAGTCCTGTACGTATATAGGGTCTAAAATGTTCAAAGAACAAATACATTTCTCATAAAATGATGACCAATAATGACTAATCAAGTTGTTTAGAATATAGAATGACAAGAGAAGGCATTATATCAATGGAGAAAACTATTCTAAAATCCCACAAACAGAAGCAGTATCAGAGAACCGCCTTTAATTGATAGGTGGTTCAATCTAACTAGACGAACCCAAATTGAGAGGGTAAGACACCACTTAATCATCTGAGCATAGGAAAATATCATATCAAAATATGACAAAAACCTTCAAAAGAGAAAGGTGATACCCACCATTATTAGACAAACCAAATCCACCAAGACCACCCAAAACGACATCAAATCTCAACATACCCGGCCGCTGAGGAAATAATCTTACCAAGTATTGTTTTGGGCAATAAAGAAAAAGTAAATTTTAGAAAATTAATAATCATATTAATGGAAAATGGGAGAGAAATGACAAGATATTTATTACTTATAATGTTTTTTTAGGTGATACACTTTTTTGTTTCATAAAAATATAGAGTATATATCCCCATGCAATGAAGAATATATGTATTGGTCTCTCCAACTATCACTAAAATTACCATAATAAGTTGGGAGTTGATTAGATCCAGCATTACCATTTTAAAGAATGTCATGGAATGAAGGGTTATTTTCACACACATATATATATATATAGTTATAGTTTGCTGCTCAAAGAATAATCTATGATCATCACAGTATTGCCAAGTTTTAAATCCAATGCCCAGTAAGAAAAAAAGGAACTGGTTATATGTCTTTATATACAGACACATATTCGCAAAACCAAAAAAAAAATCTTAGAAAGATAATTTATATTTAAATACGTTGAAATATCATACACCCAATTATATAAAGAGTGCATGTCTGCAAATTAACATATATATAGTGATGATATTAGGAGAATTATGATTACTATTTTTGAAAAATAGAATTTTCCTATATATATAAGATTAATTTATTTATCATGGTAATAAGATGATCATGGTACTATGTTTTAATTTATTTTTAAATTTTTTTTACTAAGTGGAATGGTTCCTGACTGTTATATATTTTTTGTCTGAAGCATAAGACCATAGAGAAGACATGTACAATAACTATTATCAATTAATTGGTAGTTCTATTGACATATAAGTCACATAACAATATTCCCATGCCTGCACACCTTTTGAATATACCTGTTCTACAAAAATTTGTAACCATAAAAATTAAAATTATACATGGAACTATCATAACAAACATATATAAAACAACGTACAATTGCACTTAAATACATTTCCCTTTCTTGTTCTGAAAAATGGAATTCATAGATATACTTTTTTAACATACAATATATTAAAAAGCAACTAACATGTGGTTGCCTGAGATATTTGAGCAAAGAGACTTGCGATAATAAAAGATACATAGTTATACAAACTTTGATCTGTGCAATCTTACCTATGCGAAAACATTTTGGTTAAGAAGTGATTCACTAATAATGTTGCTTGTAGCATTAGCAATATTATTGTTATCTTCGAGCAAACCCCGACGCGCATCGTTCCAACATTGGTATCTGCAGTTTGGTTTTTGGCAAAAAGAAGCTGTGCTACCACAGAATCCATGTCTACTACAGCACCTTCCTGTATCACATGGATTGTTCCCAACATTAGGTCCACATTTGTGATCTGGTCTTTCTACGCTTGCAGGTGGAGGTGGCGGGCTTGGTGGAGGCGGGCTCGGACGTGGCGGGCTCAGTGGAGGAGGGCTCGGAGGTGGCGGACTCGGTGGAGGCGGGCTAGGTGGAGGTGGGCTCGGTGGAGGTGGGCTCTGAGGACAATGTCGGTCGTTTCATTGGCTTTGGCAACCAATAGCACAATATGTAGATGAGCTACCACAAAAGCCCCAAAAGCTACAACAAAGATTATGTGGACATAAGGCAACACCAACAATATTTCCACATCGAGGATAATGTGCAGACACCACTACAAAATTGTACTTAGACAATGTACATTTGACGACGTTTTTAGTATAACTGTTTTCTCGTGTTAAAAATAGACACGTGACGACATATTCTCTAGAACTGTCGTGCCATGTAAACCAAAACTTACATGAAACAACAGTTCTTGGGAGGCCGTCGTCCCGTCTTTACTTTTATCACAATAAGACAATTCTACTTAGACCATCATCTCTTGTATGAGGTTTTATTATTATTATTTTTCAAAAGGGGTCTTAATATTAAATATACTCAATATTATTGGATCATGTGTATCTTCTAATATAATAAAAAAATTGTCTAGACATATCAATAAAAAAAATATTAAGTAATAGCTTGTACATTTGTCATTAATTACATATTTTATAATTATGATTTTTAAATTAATAAAATTTTATGATATAAATGTGAAATAATATAAAATATTATTAAAATGGACTTTAATTAATAATGCTTGATTATCATGATTTTTTAATTTAAAAAAACTAATAATAATAGTTTATATTTTTAGAAGAATTAATAATACTTTTCAAAAAAAATTATAACAAATTTTAAAAATGTCTTAAAAAAGTTATTTAAATAATTCAAAATTTTAATATTAATTAGTTGTTAAATTTTTATATATAATATCATACTTTTAATAAATTATATTATATTAATAATACTTTAAATTAATTCAAATATTAAGATATGTTAATAATGTATGATTTTTTATATTTTTAAACTTAAAATTATTTATATAAAGAAGAAATTAATCCTTAAAAATAATTTTTTTAAATATAACACATAGGTGGTAGGGACTACCGTGTTAGGTTAAGAAAATTTAGCACTTCTTCTCCAGAGTTTTCCACAGTGCTGCGATCCCACTGCAGTCAAGTCGAACGACTTCTTCCCTTCGAGCGACGACGGCTCTTCCCTAACACGCGGTGAACGACAACGACGTATACGACATCTAGCAGATCTCTGGCCTCAAGCCTGTCTTTCTCTATGCGTCGTCCCGCAGATCTTCGACCTCAAGCCCTTCCCGCCGACCTCACATGCTTCCAACTGATTTCTCTCATAGATATGCAAACATACCTCGAAAATTGTAAGGTAATACATCAATATTTGAAAATTAAAAACTTTCTTGCTGATGTGAGTCATTATTTCATATAATCTTTAAAAATTGTAAGGTAATACATCAAGATTTGAAATTTTCTAGGATATAAATCTTGAAATGTCATAATGAATAATTGTATTCTCAATATTCAAAGGAGCTTCTAAATATAATGGTTTTCTTTTAATAAATTTTTCCTTGTGTAATTCCATCTATGTTTTTTCTCTACTCTTGGACATAATTACGATTGCAAGGGAATTAGGAAATTCATAGAGGGTTTCAATCCTCAACAAAGGTAACCTATTGCTTCCTTTTCTTTTCACTTGGAATTGGGTGCCTAGTTTTGAACTGTTCACAAGCTGCTTTAGAAATATATTAATTCATGCTTCTATGTTTTGCAATTGAAATTATTATAGAGGCAAAAATGTAGCAATCATTCATTATTTACCACATGAAGAAACTTGTGCCAAATGGGATCCAAATATTATCTATCTATTTTATGCAGGGGCACAAGTTTGTCAATTTTCTTAAATACTCTAGTATGTATATACTTGGCACAGTGAATTAGTTTTTGTATACTTTTAGTCTAGAAAGTCATTTAAATATAAAGCCTTCTTTTGCCTTTAATTTAATAACGTGGATTGCATTTATGAAGTATTTGGATGGAGTACATGATATAACAAGGATGATGGTGCATTTTGGAAAACCATTAACGCATGTAAAAGCATGCTATACTGTTGTAAGTATAATTTCCTTGTCATTCTATTATGTAGGTTCTCAATGGTGATATAGCAAGTAGGTGCTAACTAGGATTATTTGCTTGCCATTTATCATTCAGAAGATAGCTTTACTTCAATTGATTCATGAAATATTTTTTATTTCTCAAGTATGATTTTCTTATTAATTAGTACCCTATTTAATTAGTTTCAGACCACATGCTTGGAATGTGTCACTACAAGTTTCCATGACTGTAACAGTTGGTTTGTGCTCACTAGCATTATTTTATCTTAATTTGATATTTTGGGTCATTTTTCAATTTTAGTGTTGATTGTGTGAAATGTATATACACTACAAAAAAAAGGTTCAATACCGAGAACATTATACCGACAACATGTCCTCGGTATAGACATTTCATATGCGCGGGACATTTTCGCGGTTCTGAATAGGTTTAGTTGCTATACCGAGGACCTATACCGAGAACATGTTCTCGGTATAGGGTTTATAAATATCACACTCAGCCGCGAAGCCCCTTCTCCTTCCTCTCTGGTTTCTCTGGGTTTTCTCCGAAACCTCCGCCTCCCTCCGCCGATTATAGTCGTTTTCCTCCATAAAAGCTCGGTTTTAAGCCCCAAAATTGCCAAGGGTGAAGGAATTTCTGTGTATTTGTTGAAGGTATGGTTTATTTATTCATTTTATATATATATATTTATGAAATTGTATAATGATATTTTCTAATTTTTGTTTGAAGGTTGGGTATTCGGTTTTTGTTGGACTATAGGGATTGCTAGCAAGATATTGAAGGCATTGGTAAGTTTTTTTTAATTTTTCTGTATTTTTTTAATTTTTTTTTCAATTTTTGAATAATTTATGTTTTTTATATAAATAATATAATATTAATTTTAATAAAAATCTGAAATAATTATATTAGATAGAATGTATTTATTTTTAGGTTTTCAAAATAAGTATTAGTAAAAATGATATTAGGAATTAGAAAATTGTTAAATGATTAATTAGTATTTTTTTTAAATAAATTCTATGTTGTGTTTGGTGAATTTTATGTGTATTAAACATATTAGTAAACATATTAAATATTTGAGTGTTAATTTGAAAATTTTGGTGGAAATGTTAGTATGTTGTTGTTGTCAATTTTAATTTTTTTGCTTATGTTAGTAGTAAAAATTCAGATTTTATGAATATTGATGATTAATTTGTTGTTGTTAATTTTTAGTAGAATTTTAATATTTTGGTTAGAAAATTGAATAATTAATAAAATTTAGACTAATAATTATAAATTATATAGTCATTTAAAATGAATTTGTAATGCTCTCTGCATGATCTGGGTCTGGATATTTTTTATGTGTTATTTGCAGGATTTTAAATTTTGGGATAGATGAAAATATAGTCGTTATGCTGCCGAATTTTTTATAGAATTGTAAAATTTAGAGATATTGTGAATATTAGTAGAAGTACTCAATAAAATTTCTAATTTAATAAATAGTGAATTGATAAGTAAAATCATTTATTTTAAAATTAAGATTAAAAAAATTAACATTAACATTATGCAACTAAATTTTAATAAAAATAAACATTAATTAAATAATTTAAGTAATAATTAAATCCTAAAGTAGTTAAATAAATTTTAAACAAATCTTAGAATTTTTTTTTAAATTAATCAAACTATTCAATAAAGCATAAGTAAAATATGTAATTTAATAAATACTAAATTAATATGTAAAAAAATAATATGTGTTAGTTCTGATTAAATAAAATTAACAAATATATTATTAGAAAACCATTATTAAAATTAAAATTAAAAAAATTAAATTTAATATTTGTTAGTTTTAATCATTATTAAAATTAAAATTAAAAAAATATGTTTTTAATATTATTTGTTAGTTGTTTTTAATTTTTCTGTATTTTTTTTAATATTTTTTTTCAATTTTTGAATAATTTATGTTTTTTATATAAATAATATATTTTAAAATTAAGAATAAAAAAAATTAACATTAACATTATGCAACTAAATTTTAATAAAAATAAAAATTAATCCTAAAGTAGTTAAATAAATTTTAAACAAATTTTAGAAATTTTGTTTAAATTAATCAAACTATTCAATAAAGCATAAGTAAAATATGTAATTTAATAAATACTAAATTAATATGTCAAATTTAAATAAGTTTAATAATATTTACACTGAAATATATTATAGTTAGATATCATAAAACAACATAATTAACTTCAAAAAGCATAAGACATTAAAAAAACATATTTAATTATATTTGCTTTTTTCTTTGGTAATAAGAAATTATTACCAAAGATATAATAGTATTATTATCACATAGTGATAATATTATATTTTTTTAGTGTTCATCACAAGAAGCCTTAGACCCGTTTAGAGAGGGTGAGTCATTGAAGACTCTTACATTTGCCTCTCTCTGAATTAGGACACACACAAATTGATTGTAAGTTTGATGATTAGTGTTCCGTGCAGTGCTACATTCATACAATGTCGATCGACAAGAGTTGGATTAATTTGACAGATCGATTATCCGATGAGTATGAGGCTGGTGTGATGGATTTTCTCCAGAGAGCCCGGCAGTGCGTTGACTCAAGGGGATTGGTGAAATGTCCGTGTAGGAGGTGTGTCAACGTTGAATTTCAGACGATTGATGTATTAGAAAATCATCTTTTTGTAAATGGTTTTCTACGGAAATATACCAATTGGCATTGGCATGGAGAGGATGAAATAATACCAATGAGAGCTCGGATAGATCAAAATGATGAAGATGAGATGATGGATGTTCTCACTGATCTTATGCAAAATGACAATGACGAACAAGCGGAGAATGAGCGCGGTCAAGAGATACCTACAACTGACTACAGGAGTGGGCAACATTATAACGATTTGTTTGCTGAGATCGAGGCTCCATTATTCCCCGGGTGTCAAAATTACACTTCATTGAATTTCCTAGTGAAGTTAATGCATTTCAAAGTGTTGGGAAAAATTCCCAACAAAATATTTGATGGAATGCTGGAGTTGTGTACATGATGCATTTCCAGCCCCAAATAAGCTTCCAAAATCGCACTATGCAGCGAAAAGGTTGTTGCGGAAACTTGGATTGGGCTACGAGTCAATCCATGTCTGCAAGCATGATTGCGCACTGTTTTGGAAAGAACATGCTGGAAAAAGCAAATGTCCTGTTTGTGGAGAGGATCGATGGGTGGACAAGAACACCAAGGGAAAGAAAGTGCCTCATAAAGTGATGCGTTATTTTCCTTTAACCCCTAGGTTAATGCGAAAATATGCATCGAGGCACATTGCTCAACATATGAGATGGCATCACGAGCAACACAGCAGACACAGGCAACTGATACTGAGAGTTCCACACCAGTTTCGAGTGCGCCTGAAGATGAAGACATATCTTTGGTACAAAATGTCTTCGGAAAACGACAGGGCCACCAGAAAGGATATGGACGTATCCTTAACATAAGGGACCGAACTCCATTTGATTTTCGTCCTTCACAAACTAGAGATGAAGAGTTGTCTGAGATGAGAGAGCGTCTTCGACAGTTAGAGGAGCATGTCCGGACTCATTGTATCACCCCGGGATCTCAATCTGCCCCACCACCACCACCCGATGATCCTGATGTTGGAGCACCGACTCAGTAGGACTTATGTATGAATTTTATTACAATTGACTATTACATTATCATGTTTAAGACAAGTCTTTATTTTAATTCAACGAATACACTCTTATGTTTTTTTTTATATCTTTAATATAAGTGTTTTAATTTTATTCTATTTTCTTATATTTAATTCAAAATAAATAAATAAATAAGGGAATAACAAATATAAAAAAAAATTGGGGACAAGTCTATACCGAGGACATTGTCCACGGTATATACCACCAAGATGTCGGTATATACCAGTACGATGA
This sequence comes from Humulus lupulus, assembly GCF_963169125.1. Lineage (NCBI taxonomy): Eukaryota > Viridiplantae > Streptophyta > Magnoliopsida > Rosales > Cannabaceae > Humulus > Humulus lupulus. Next base: position 38,158,742 of record NC_084795.1, read on the forward strand.
GAAATTGAGGTTTGTTGTACCGAGGACATTTGTCACTTTCTACCGAGGACATTATCCTCGGTAAAACGTATACCGAGAACATTTTGAATGTCGTCGGTAGACGTTTTGTTTTACCGACGCGGCTGTACCGACAACTTTATACCGACGACATTGTCTCGGTATAAGATATACCGAGGACATTGCGGCTTATACCGAGGACATTTGTTCTCGGTATAGGCCCTGATTTTTGTAGTGATAGGCATGACAATTGTGGAGTGAGAGCAAGGGAGTAGAAATGTATATAGGCATGGAAATTGTGTGAAATTGTGTGATTGTATAAGAAGAAATCTGTTGACCATTATAATTTATAATTTATAATTATGTTGTAGTGAACTCAGATGAGTGCTTGATGACAAGAATACAAGAAATGTCACTGGATTACCATTTCATAGCCGAGTAAGAAATGTGTTCCTCCACTTATGCCTATTTTGGATTTAATGGCCAGCTTAACCAAAAACTCTTTATTTTTTTTATTTATATATTTTAGAAATATTATGTTTTCAAAAACTAAGAAAAATAATACTTTATTTACAATACAATAAATGTCGCTGTTTATGTTATCAGATAATAAAAAATCAGAGTTTAAACTAGTGGAATTAGATTGAAAGATTTGTGAAGAGTTACTTTCTTGATTATGATGTTATGAGTTACACATTGTATATTTTATCAGTACTGGCTTGCTACAAACTACTCAGGTAGCAATAATAAAAATTACAGTATAACAGATAAAGTGAAATGGGTTTAGTATTTAATGATCGATCTTGGTTGGTGTATATAGTATTGGTAGTTGCAATTCAATTCTATGAGTTAACTTCTTTCTTTGGATCCAAAATAGATTAGTGCTTATGGTCATTTGTCCCTAAGTACTGCAACTTTTTTATACTTTTTAAGAAAAGAAAAACAAATTAAACTAAAATGTTTATCTTTGCCACTTAGCCATTTATAGTGACTTTGTTCTCAAGGACTTTTACAAAAAATTATATTTTCAGTTGTAATTTATGCATACAAAAAATCAATGATTGTTGTCTCTATTCTCATTTAGATGATGAAATTTTGGGACTTTAATTAAGTCTTTGATTATCTATATTTGGGTATGTATCTACTTTTCAGTTCCATTCTTATGAAAACATTTCTATTGACAGATGCACTTTTACTACAACTATACCGGGAACAGAATGAATTAATGTCATCATAGAAGCTGCTAAAGAACGATTTGGTGATTCTCAAAGAAAATAAGCAACAAGTTCTACGAGTTTGGTGAAGAGTAAGTGAAGAACATTGATAATTATGTAACTATTTTTTTTTTCTTGAACAGGTGGACTTATTGTTAGCAAGCACAAATAATGCAATATTAATGATACAGTCAGACCTGTACTGCAAATTAGCTTGTTGTAACTTGTTGTAACTGGTTGCATTTCTTTTCAGGGACTTTGTTTTAAGTTTGTAGTCAAAATACTTTGTTTTTTTTATGTATAATAATAAGTTTCACGTTTTTAGAAATTTGTTGTAAACTTAAATTCAAATGTAATATAATTTGTGTATTTCATTTGTGTTTGGTTTGATTTGTGGGTTAGAATATATTGAATTGTGTTGATTTTCTCTATCTATTGATTTTGTTTAGAGGACTTTGTTTTAAGTTTGTAGTCAAAATACTTTGTTTTTTTTTATGTATAATAATAAGTTTCACGTTTTTAGAAATATGTTGTAAAGTTAAATTCAAATGTAATATAATTTATGTATTTCATTTGTCTTTGGTTTGATTTATGGGTTAGAATATATTGAATTTTGTTAATTTTGTCTATCTACGATTTTGTTTGGATTATGGGGTTCAAAAGAGTGAAATAAGTTTTTTTCTTCAATTTTTTTTTATATGAGACGACGGTTCAATAAATATTGTTGTCTCATGTATTGCAGGGGACAATTCTTGTGTAGGAATTGTTGTCGCATGTATTGTAGGAGATGACGCTTGTATAGGAACTGTCGTCTCACATTTTGCATGGACAACGCTTGAATAGGAACTGTTGTCATATGCATAGCAAGGTACAACGCTTGCACAGGGACCGTTGTCATATCCATAGCATGGTACAATGTTTTTATTTGAACCGTCGTTTCATGTCTTACATGACATGACATTGCATGGGACGACAGTATCAGAACCGACGTAAGAGAATCTTTACGACAGTTTAAAACTGTCATCTCATGCCAATTTTGTAGTAGTGAGAGATGATACCTGTCAAAACAGAAAAAGAAGAGAGTAAAATGAATACGAGAATGCTTATCTTCATGTATTACAAGTTTTGGATGAAGATATATTTGAGACAACTAAAACTAATGGCTACTTATAGTGTAGCGGGTCGTGGGTACTTTTTGTTATTTTGCAAAAAAATATAAAATATGATGTATTATTAATAAATTAATTATACTCTTCATATTATTGTGCCTCATTAGCTGTTTCTTGTTCATAGCAAACCAAATAACGGGTTTTTGTTTTTTTATTTTATTTTAAATATCATATAATTTTGAAAGATGCACTCCATACACCTCATATTCTTTGTGTTTTTTCTTAGACTATATTTTTAATTAAAATGCTAAAGATCATTATATATGAAGACTTCAATTATTATACAAAAACAATAGAGGATGACACCTAAACTTGACACCTCATTTAATATTTCCATTACAAAAAATTGTTTCCTCTCCTTTACTGTACTACAAAAAGGTTTTTCTTTGCGGTTACTGTGATTTTTGGGAGTCATGAGAGTCGTAGAGGTTACGACTACAAAGAAAAATAATAAAAAAAAACCGCAGATAAAATGAGTCTTTTTCTCGCGGTTATGTTAACTAAATCGTGGAGAAAGAATATATTTATCTGCGGTTTTGTTAACATAACCGCAGAAAAATATATTATTTCTCCACGGTTTAGTTAACAAAACCGTAAAGAAAGACGATCATTCTCCATGGTTTTGTTAACTAAACCGCAGAGAAATTTATTTATTTTTTAATTTTTGGATATGCTTCTATATATTTTCAATTCCAATTATATTACCCAATTTTACTAATTATGATATACCTAAATTTTATATAATAATATAAAATACCTAATTTGATAAATTATTATCTATTTAAAAGATAACATATTATTATATACATTCACATACAATACAAGTATTTTGTATATACATAATAAGAACATATAAATATCATTTAACATGTAAGTCAAGTTAGCAAGTTACACATGAAAAATTAGACTTCATATATAAATGACATTAATCTTGCTAACCAATCGTATTGATTTTTGTCAAACCACTACAAAATTGAAAAGTTAATATAAATTAGATGATTAAATACTATATGTAACACCCCAAGTTGCTAATAAGGTTTATGACCTTGATTAGCGTGCCCGGAGGGTAATAAGTGAATTAACATGATAATATATGAATTTAAATGAGTATGTGATTAGAATGCATGTTTAGGTGGTATAAATATGCATGTGGACCCCGTTTGCATGATAGGGGTAAATTGGTAATTTTAGCCCGCTGAGGGCATAAATGTGATAATTGTGTTATGTGATTTGTACCACGTGAGTGTGGTGATATTATTGAGGTGCATGTGCCGAGACGGTCCTAGGGAGCTAGTTAACTTAAAAGTTACAACGGGATTTTATACCCGGCTCGGGAGGAGCCTCGGGTGCTTTGGGGAATTTTGTAAGTTGAATTGAGAATTAGTGGTTAATGGTTATTTGTGATTGAGTAACCTGGGTAATCATTAGTAATTGCCGAGGGTAACAAGTTTAGATGGAAAAATTGTAGAATTGTAATATAGGTGAAAGGACAAGAGTGCCCTTGAGGTTTAGTTAGGAGAGAATTTCTAGGGAAGGGTAGAATGGTCAATTGGGCTAAGGATAGAAAAGTTTGAGCTGAAGGGAAGGATGGTTCACGTATAACACTTAGTCACATATTGGTTTATGCTGAAAATTGGAAGAAAAAGCTAGAAAGAAAGGGAAGCAAGAAGGAGGGCTGGAACTTGAAACCTAGGAGGAAATTGAAAGGAGTGTGAGGCAACCAAAACTAGATTCAAGCTAGGATTGTTTAAAGGTAAGAATTGTGCTCTGTTTTTGGTAAATTTAAGTCTGAATTTCCAAAGATTGAGTGTGGGAATTTAAAGGAGATATGGCTAGTTTTACTTGGAAATTCAGTTAGGTTAATCAAGAGGAAAGAGGTTGGAGGCTGGAATTGAGAAGAGTTCAAGCCAAATTCTTGATTGAGGTAAGAGTTCTAACATGTTTAAATTTTCGTATCTGATGTGGTTTAAGATTTTAGAGGCATGATTTATAGTTTTCAAGCTCTAGTTTAAGTCTTTGAAGTCATGGTTTAAGTTTTAGGAATTTGAAACTCAAGATTGGATTTTGAGTGTGGTTGTGTAATTGAGTTTTTTTTTTTTTATGTTTATAGGTTGTTAAAGGGTTCAATTGGGGTTTTAAATTGATTTTGGGGCTTAGGTACTTGTTTGGGTTGAATTGGAGTTGTTTTGGCTCGGGAAAAATGCAGGAGAAAACCCATAAATCTGGGTTCGCGTAGAGGCGCCGCGGCCCTGTTCTTTGGTGTCGCAGCGCAGGCTTGCATCAGGATCAGGGGAGGCTTCTGGGCGCCGCAGCCCTTGATGGGAGTGCCGCGGCCCTAGGAGATTTTTGACAGCCAATTATTGTATTTTTAGGGCTTTTGCCCGGAGACTCGGGGGATGGTTCCAATACATTGTTCTAGGGAATTAGAGGTCCCGAGAGTACGGGATTGGTCCCGAGAAGTGGTTTTGGGATTGGTTAGTATTAAAAGTGTTTTATATGTGTTGTGACCTTGGTGCATCGGAAAGCTCGGGATACAGGTAAAAAAACTGTAGCACTCATAGAGTAGGACATGGGCCCATAGTATTGTTGCGGGGCGTGGCCCTAAGTTGTATTATTGCTAGGATGTAGCCTTAAATGAATTATTATATGTTTAATTGTTGTTTGCGAATGCTATATGTGGTTATAGCAGAATGAATGACAAAGGAGCCGGGAACGGCGAAGGGCCGAGAACGACAAAGATCGAGAACGGCAGTGGGGCCAGGAATACCACTTAGCCCGCGGGGTGCTTGTGGTTAGGGTGAGACCCCAATGGATACATGGGATATCCTTACGGTGTAGACCGAGATCCCAGGCTTTGGTATCGCTTCTGGGACGGCATGGCCGTATATGTGTTTAAATCTTATGGGTTATCGTATTAACTATGAGTTATCTGCTACAGGGATTGTATGATATGCATATGTTATGTGCTGTATGAGTTTTCTTGCTGGGCTTCGGCTCACGGGTGCTCTGTGTTGCAGGTAAGGGCAAAGAGAAAGTCAACCAGCCATGAGTACGGAGAGCGTGTGGGCGGCGCGTACATGTTTTGCCTGCCCGACTACTTTGGTTGGGGGCATTTTGAGAAATGGCTGTACTAAACTGTGTTTTTGATAATTGGTCATCTGTAAATCTATTTTGAATTGTAAATATTTTACAAACCTCGTTTTGGGAGCCCAAATGTTAAACCCTTGGAACTTTTAGTGCAACGGAGTACTTTTAAAGATTGTAGCCTTGTCTTTTTGTTTAATCACACTTTTGTTCTAAAAACCTCGCTTAGCAAGTTAATTGCACATTTTAAACTCACTTAGTAACAGCTCTAAGGAAGCAGGGCGTTACAACTTGGTATCAGAGCGAGCCAAGGTTTATTGGTTCTGGAGATTGACCGAACATGTACGTTCGCTGCCATTGAAAAGCTCGACTCATGGTTGATTGGTATGGTTGATTAATATACTTGAATATGTGCTTGAATGCCTTGTTTGCCTGCTTAGTTCATAAAGAGCATGATGAGTGAGATAACATATGCATGATTTCAGGGCAAGGCCCGTTGTGTGTTAAATGTTATTTGTATTTTATTTGGATTGTTGATTTTGGTTGGTTGTTGGGAATGGGATGTGGAATTGGATTTTGTTATCATGCCTGATGAGCGGTGTCACTGATTGCAGGCATATAGTTGTAATGCCTCGGCAATCATCTAAACTCTGCGGCAGCAAAGCCGAGGATGACAATCAGAGTCAGGACCCTCCACCTGCCCCACAGAACTGGCAACAGATATTAGCCGAAATGGAGGCTAGACTGCAGAGAACAGAGGAAGAACTTCATCAGATAAGGCAACAGGCCCCTCCACAGGTCACAGGGTTATCGATCCAGCAGAATGTGGCGCCAATGCCGGTTTAGCCTGTGGTTGAGAACAGGTGGGAACCTTTGTATGAAAGATTCAGGAAGCAACAACCTCCTACCTTTGAGGGTGGGTCAGACCCACTGCAGGCTGAGCAGTGGATGAACATGATTTCGTTGATCTTAGACTTTATGAGGGTCGAAGGAAGTGAAAGGGTAGTTTGTGCTAGCTACATGCTTAGGGAGGATGCCCGCATCTGGTGGGATGTAGTGAGTCAGCGGAGGGATGTTGCAATCATGACATGGGAAGAATTTAAGAGTATCTTTAACGAGAAATACTACAACATAGCAGTTCGAGCTGCGTAGGTTGATGAGTTTATCAACCTGTCTCAGAACAGGTTGTCAGTTACTGAGTATGCCCTGAGATTCGACAGACTGGCGAAGTTTGCGCCAGACTTAGTGCCGACGGATGCGGCCAGAAGAGATAGATTTATACGAGGATTGAATGTGATGACCGCCCATGATTTGAATATTACGTTGATTCCAGAGACTACTACTTATGCTCAAGCGGTGGATAAGGCCCTTACTGTATAGAGGGTTGAGGATCAGTTATGGAAGGACAGCGCTGTTAGGCGCGATGCCAGGAGGACGGTGCCTCCTTTTGTTGGGTCTAGTCGAGGCAGTGGCCCCAGTGACCAGAAAAGAAGGGTTCCAGATTCATTTACTCCTCCTAGTTATGATTGGAGGGTGCGGGGTTCTGTTGGTGGCCGTCAGGGCAGTGGTGACAACTGAAGGAGTTTTCCAGTGTGTCCTCGGTGCAGACGACGACATCAGGGTGAGTGCCGGATTAAGGCATGTTTTATCTGTGGGAGTGCCAACCATTTGAAGAAAGACTTCCACAAGCTAAGAAAGAGGAGTCAAAGCAGGGAGACAGTCTCGCTCCTGCCAGAGTATTCGCTTTGACTCAGACTGAGGCGGAGGCGAGTCCCTCAGTTGTGACAGGTCAGATCTCTAGCGTGGGTTCTTTGTATACTTCATTGATTGATTCAGGGGCTACACACTCATTTGTATCTGCTAGGGTGATAGATCATCTTTGTAGACCTGGTATTGTGTATGCTAGGGGTTTTCAGACTTTATTTCCAATAGGTGAACTGGTGGTCTCTAGGAGATGGGTTAGAGCATTACCAGTACAGATAGATGGTATGGAGTTGTTTATTGATCTGGTTGAATTAGATATGGATGATTTCGATATGTTATTAGGGATGGATTGGTTAACAAGGTATGGAGCAACGATTGATTGCAAGCGACGAATGGTGACTTTTGGACCAGAAGGCGAGGTACCTTTTGTGTTTATGGGGAGGGTGAATGGACCGCGGGTGCCTATGATCACAGCACTGAAGGCTAGAGACCTGTCGCAAGAAGGTTGCATAGGATTCCTAGCGAGTGCTGTAGATACCTCTAAGGTGGTGACAGTGGGACCGAATGAAACTAAAATGGTATGTGAGTTTCCAGACTTATTTCCAGCGGACTTGCCGGGGTTGCCGCCACAGCGTGAGATTGAGTTCGTCATAAAGTTGGCACCGGGGGTGGAGCCAGTTTCCAGGGCACCCTATAGAATGGCTCCGGCAGAGTTAAAAGAATTGAAGATCCAGTTATAGGAGTTATTGGATTTGGGGTTCATCAGACCAAGTTTCTCGCCATGGGGTGCTTCAGTGCTATTTGTTAAGAAGAAGGATGGATCGCTTAGGATGTGCATTGACTACAGGGAGTTGAATAAGCTGACCATTAAGAATAAGTATCCACTGCCTAGGATTGATGATTTATTTGATCAGCTACAAGGGAGTACGGTGTTTTCAAAGATCGATCTTCGGTCAGGCTATCATCAGTTGAGAATTAAAGAGGAGGACATACCGAAGACAGCTTTTCGGACAAGGTACGGGCACTATGAATTTCTGGTTATGTCTTTTGGATTAACTAACGCCCCAGCAACTTTCATGGATATGATGAAAAGAGTTTTCAAGGACTATCTGGATAAGTTTGTGATTGTATTTATCGATGATATACTAGTATACTCCTAGTCAGAGACAGAGCATGAGCATCATCTGCGCCTGGTGTTACAGCGATTGAGGGAGCACAAGTTATATGCTAAGTTTAGCAAATGCGAGTTCTGGTTACCGCAAGTTCCATTTCTTGGCCATATCGTTAGTAAGGAGGGGATACTGGTTGACCCAAGTAAGATAGAGGCAGTTAGGGATTGGCCTAGACCGAGCAGTGTTCCTAAGGTCAGAAGTTTTCTTGGGTTGGCAGGATATTACCGACGATTTGTAGAGGGGTTTTCCAGAATTTCTACCCCATTGACAAAGTTGACTAGAAATAAGACCAAATATATGTGGACAGATCTGTGTGAGAATAGCTTTAAGGAATTGAAGCAGCGATTGATTACTGCACAAGTGTTGAGCCTACCGACAGACAATGAAAAGTTTGTGGTTTATTGTGAGGCTTCTAGACAGGGTTTGGGATGTGTGCTGATGCAAGCTGGGAAGGTAATAGCTTATGCATCAAGGCAGTTAAAGGAGTACGAGCAGAGATATCCCACGCATGATCTGGAGTTAGCTGCGGTAGTATTCGCACTTAAGGTTTGGAGGCATTATCTGTATAGTGAAAAATGCGAGATATATACTGACCACAAGAGTTTAAAGTATTTCTTTACTTAGAAAGACTTGAATATGCGCCAAAGACGGTGGCTAGAATTGGTAAAGGATTACGATTGTGACATCTTGTATCATCCTGGAAAAGCTAATGTAGTGGCTGATGCATTGAGCCGGAAGGGCCCAGGTCAGTTGTATTGTTCGAGGCAGGTGTTAGACAGACTAGCCGAGGAGATGACCAGAGCAGGTATAGAGTTAGTGGTTGGTAGGTTAGCCAACATAACTCTTCAGTCAACGCTCCTAGAGAGGATTAAGGAAGCACAGGGAAGGGATCTCCAGCTAGTTGAACGTAGAGAGAATTCCCTAGCTGGAACGATTAAGGACTTCTCTACTTTAGAGATGGGTTTACTAAAGTATAAGGGATGGATTTGCGTTCCGGTTGATCCAGATATTCGGCGAGAGATTCTGGATGAGTCTCATACCACTCCTTACTCTTTACACCCAGGTACTACGAAGATGTACCAAGATTTAAAAATTTTGTACTGGTGGTCAGGCATGAAGAGGGATGTGGTAGACTATGTGGCAAGGTGCCTAACCTGTCAGCAGATCAAGGCTGAACATCAGAGGCTAGCAGGGTTATTGCAGCCTCTAGGGATTCCCGAGTGGAAATGGGAGGATATTACCATGGACTTTGTGGTTGGATTACCAAAGACCGTGGGTCAGCATGACTCTGTGTGGGTGATTGTGGACAGGTATACTAAGTCCGCCCACTTTTTACCTATGAGAACAACTTATACTGTGGAGCAGTACGCTGAGCTTTATGTGAAGGAAATTGTTCGACTTCATGGGGCTCCGAGGTTGATAGTATCCGACAGAGACCCCACCTTCACCTCCAAGTTTTGGGAGAGACTTCAGAAGGCAATGGGCACACAGCTACGGTTCAGTATCGCTTATCATTCTCAGACAGATGGACAGTCTGAGAGGACGATTCAGATACTGGAGGACATGTTACGAGCATGTGTGTTAGATTTTGGGGGATCTTTGAGCAAATATCTCCCATTGATTGAGTTCTCGTACAACAATAGTTATCAAGCGACTATTGGAGTGGCTCCGTATGAGATGCTGTATGGGAGGAAGTGCAGGTCACCGATACACTGGGATGAGACAGGTGAGAGAAGATAGTTAGGTCTTGAGATGGTTCAGAGGACCAATGAGGCAATTAAGAAGATTAGAGCTCGTATGCTCGCCTCCCAGAGTTGTCAGAAGAGTTACTCAGATCTGAGACGCAGGAATGTGGAGTTTCAGGTCGGCGATCAAGTGTTCCTCAGGGTTTCACCCCTGAGAGGAGTGAAACGATTCGGTGTTCGGGGCAAGCTAAGTCCCAGGTTTGTTGGCCCCTTCGAGGTTCTGGAACAAGTTGGAGAGGTGGCTTACAGGTTAGCAATGCCTCCGGCTCTATCAGGGGTTCATAACGTGTTTCATGTGTCCATGCTCTGGAAATATGTATCAGATACTACTCATGTGTTGATCTATGAGAATTTGGAGTTGGATCAGGATTTGTCATACGAGGAGAAGCCTGTTCAGATCCTTGATAGGAAGGACAAAGTCTTGCGGAGCAAGACCATCGCCTTGGTTAAACTGTTGTGGAGGAACAGCAAGGTTGAAGAGGTGACGTGGGAGCTTGAGTCTGATATGCGGGAGCGTCATCCTGAGTTATTCAGGTAATTTCGAGGACGAAATTCTTGTAAGGAGGGGATAATGGTAACACCCCAAGTTGCTAATAAGGTTTAGGACCTTGATTAGCGTGCCTGGAGGGTAATAAGTGAATTAACATGATAATATATGAATTTAAATGAGTATGTGATTAGAATGCATGTTTAGGTGGTATAAATATGCATGTGGGCCCCGTTTGCATGATAGGGGTAAATTGGTAATTTTACCCCACTGAGGGCATAAATGTGATAATTGTGTTATGTGATTTGTACCACGTGAGTGTGGTGATATTATTGTGGTGCACGTGCCGAGACGGTCCTAGGGAGCTAGTTAACTTAAAAGTCACAACGGGATTTTATACCTGGCTCGGGAGGAGCCTAGGGGTGCTTTGGGGAATTTTGTAAGTTGAATTGAGAATTAGTGGTTAATGGTTATTGGAGATTGAGTAACCTGGGTAACCATTAGTAACTGCTGAGGGTAATAAGTTTAGATGGAAAAATTGTAGAATTGTAATATAGGTGAAAGGACAAGAATGCCCTTGAGGTTTAGTTAGGAGAGAATTTCTAGGGAAGGGTAGAATGGTCAATTGGGCTAAGGATAGAAAAGTTTGAGCTGAAGGGAAGGATGGTTCACGTATAACACTTAGTCACATATTGGTTTATGCTGAAAATTGGAAGAAAAAGCTAGAAAGAAAGGGAAGCAAGAAGGAGGGCTGGAACTTGAAACCTAGGAGGAAATTCAAAGGAGTGTGAGGCAACCAAAACTAGATTCAAGCTAGGATTGTTTAAAGGTAAGAATTGTGCTCTGTTTTTGGTAAATTTAAGTCTGAATTTCCAGAGATTGAGTGTGGGAATTTAAAGGAGATATGGCTAGTTTTACTTGGAAATTCAGTTAGGTTAATCAAGAGGAAAGTGGTTGGAGGCTGGAATTGAGAAGAGTTCAAGCCAAATTCTTGATTGAGGTAAGAGTTCTAACATGTTTAAATTTTCGTATCTGATGTGGTTTAAGATTTTAGAGGCATGATTTATAGTTTTCAAGCTCTAGTTTAAGTCTTTGAAGTCATGGTTTAAGTTTTAGGAATTTGAAACTCAAGATTGGATTTTGAGTGTGGTTGTGTAATTGAGTTTGTTTTTTTATGTTTACAGGTTGTTAAAGGGTTCAATTAGGGTTTTAAATTGATTTTGGGGCTTAGGTACTTGTTTGGGTTGAATTGGAGTTGTTTTGGCTCGGGAAAAATGCAGGAGAAAACCCAGAAATCTGGGTTCGCGTAGAGGCGCCGTGGCCCTGTTCTTTGGTGCCGCGGCGCAGGCTTGCATCAGGATCAGGGGAGGCTTCTGGGCGCCGCAGCCCTTCATGGGAGTGCCGCAGCCCTAGGCGATCTTTTATAGCCAATTATTGTATTTTTAGGGCTTTTGCTCGAGGACTCGGGGGATGGTTCCAATACATTGTTCTAGGGAATTGGAGGTCCCGAGAGTACGGGATTGTTCCCGGGAAGTGGTTTTGGGATTGGTTAGTATTAAAAGTGTTTTATATGTGTTGTGACTAGGATTTCGGAGAGGCTCGAGAGAGAGGACCGTGCTTGTGACCTTGGTGCATCGGAAAGCTCGGGATACAGGTAAGAAAACTGTAGCACCCGTAGAGCAGGGCACGAGCCCATAGTATTGTTGCGGGGCGTGGCCCTAAGTTATGTTATTTCTAGGATGTAGCCTTAAATGAATTATTATATGTTTAATTGTTGTTTGCGAATGCTATATGTGGTTATAGCAGAATGAACGACAAAGGAGCCAGGAACGGCGAAGGGCCGAGAACGGCAAAGGTCGAGAACGGCAGTGGGGCCGGGAATACCTCTTAGCCCACGGGGTGCTTGTGGTTAGGGTGAGACCCCAATGGACACATGGGATATCCTTACGGTGTAGACCGAGATCCCAGGCTTTGGTAACGTTTCTGGGACGACATGGCTGTATATGTGTTTAAATTGTATGGGTTATCGTATTAACTATGAGTTATCTGCTACAGTGATTGTATGATATGCATATGTTATGTGCTGTATGAGTTTTCTTGCTGGGCTTCGGCTCACGGGTGCTTTGTGTTGCAGGTAAGGGCAAAGAGAAAGTCAACCAGCCATGAGTACGGAGAGCGTGGGGGCGGCGCGTACATGTTTGGCCTGCCCGACTACTTTGGTTGGGGGCATTTTGAGAAATGGCTGTACTAAACTGTGTTTTTGATAATTGGTCATCTGTAAATCTATTTTGAATTGTAAATATTTTACAAACCTCGTTTTGCGATCCCAAATGTTAAACACTTGGTACTTTTAGTGCAACGGAGTACTTTTAAAGATTGTAGCCTTGTCTATTTGTTTAATCACACTTTTGTTCTAAAAACCTCGCTTAGCGAGTTAATTACACATTTTAAACTCACTTAGTAACGGCTCTAAGGAAGTAGGGCGTTACTCTATACCTAATTTTTCTTAAGCAAAAAAGAGTATAAAATATAACATGCTTTCTTCTTGATAACTGTAGAGTCCAAGAACTTTACTTAGCTAGTTAGATAGTAGTAGTAGTAGTAATAGCTAGTAATAGTTGTAGTATGTTTATTACTGTGGATTTTGGTTCAAGCCAGGACTTAGTTGGACACTCGTAGCAACACTTGTAGATTTTTATAAGTTTAACCTATAGTTTAAGAATGTTATTTGTAACACATGGTTTGATTAATATAGTTGATTATGAAGATGATACTTATTATACTATAAGGTTTAGATAGACCCAATAAGATAATGACACTTGCCATGTGCATGTTTATTGAGAAATTAAGTATTTTTGATGAATAGTTGATTAAGAGTAATATTTGAAAATCTCAGAGTCTGCCAGCAGCTTTGAAATGGTTATAGGACTCAGTCAAAGCTGTTTACTCAATTCAAATTAGGCTGAAAAAGTGCAATTACGTGTACAATATTTCAGCGTATGCCGATATATCACAACTCTAGGGGGCGATACATCGCCACTTGGGGAATACGAAAAACACGTAACTTCGCACGAACACTTCGACGAGCCTCAGAAACATAAGCCCAGGTGATATATCGCTTGCCATGGGCGATATATCGGCTCTAGGGCAGGCTTTTCAAACAATTTTGAAACCGAGCTCATTTTATTCCATAACCTCTTGATAAGCTAGTAATCTTTTTGACCGAGTCTTAAGCCTCTTCTGAACGATTATTCAAATGTTTTTCAATTAAAAAGTCATTATTTTTATTCAAGCTAAATGAAGATCTTTTCATTCTTGAACTCTATAAATAGGACCTAGCACCCAGCCATTTCTTTCATTCTTCAAACTGAGTTCAAAGCCTTCAAGAAACTAGGTTTACTTTAGAGTGTTAAACACTTGGGTTGGGGTTATAAGCTTTATCATCTTAAGCTTATTAAACACTTGGGAAGTAAGGTTCATAGTGTGTATTTCAATTTCGAGGTGTAGTTCGGTCATAGTGCATTCAAAGGTATTTCTATCCCTAGTTCATTTATGTTTGTTTCATTAGTTTTTATAGTTTTTCTCTACTCAAATCCTAACTCGCTGTTTTCATTCGTGGTTAGGCATCTAAGTTCTTTGAACTTGAGGTTTCTTGTCGGTAAGTACCTTCTCGGTGGTTTAGTTCATTCCTTTTCATCTCTTTCTTTTAGAATACTCACCTTCTCATTAATGGTTTTTAGGAGTGTTCAAAAATCCTATCCTTGTTCTCACATCCCGGTATTTGGTAAGGAAAATATGATAGTATTATATGCTTATATGATTATGCTATAGTATGTTTTTATATGTTATGATATATGTTTTGGGGCTTATAGTTTCTTAAATAGCAAACCCCAACACTTTTATGTTTTTGGGGCTTATAGTTGCTTAGCTAGCAAACCTCATTATTTTGAGGCTTATAGTTGCTTAGTTAGAAAACCCCAATAGTTACCATGTACATGGGTTAGAATTATGATATATGTTTATAGTATATGTTATATGTTTATGTATATGTTTCGTGCTTGTAGTAGATTTTCCTTGCTGGGCATTAGGCTCATTCCTTTGTTTTATATGTGCAGGAAAATATTTATGGCGGTGGGAACATTCTTGGCGGCATGGGATTGTGTATTGAGGAAGAATGGATTCGGTGGATTGTGCAAACGATTCGAGGACGAAGTTGTTTAAGTCTTTTAATTATGATTTCTATGTATTTCCGCACTTGATTTTGTAACCAATTTATTTATGATTTTAAGTCATGTTTTACTTTATTTTCAAACAATGGGATCCCATATCATGTTCTGAATTTTATGTTAACCTTCGTTTTACTGTTTTTAATAAAGTTATTACTATTTCATATGTATGTTTTCTTAAGATTAGTATCTATGTATAGTAGTTATTAATGGTCCAAAATCTAGAATAAGTTGGATCATTACAATAACTTTTCCCGGATTCAGTGCATTTACAAGATCATAAATGTATCTTAGGGGGTGTTTGTTTTGAGTAGTTGAGTTGCCTTGGAAAGTGTAGATGGGCTTAAGATGGAGGTAATATGAAACTCTTGTGTACAAAAGGGTTCACTTTACCCTTAAAATACATATAGGGCCCACACAAATTATTAACTTTACCCCCTTAAAATTTGAACCAAACATAGGAAGGGATTTAGATTCCCATTCCCACCTTTACTTTACCCCATACCAAACACCCCCTTAGTACATAATAACCTCATTCATGACTTTCAGGCTATTTTGGACAAGAACCTCTCAGCAATTTTGTAAATGTGTCAATGTATTCATTTTTCGAACATTGTGCGTATGCTCTACAAAAATTAAAATTAATAAACTACATATTATACCCTCAACTCTTAACAATGCATACATTAAAATTGAAAAATTTAATTTTCCATAACCTCCTTCATTATTGGTGGGGATTTATGATTTTTTAAAGGGTAAAAAATTATGGTCATCCCCCACATCATCACGAGCACCAACATCCAATGTCGACTAAAACAATAATAAATTATAATTATTATAAGATTAAAATCCAAACATAGTAGTGATAATATTTCAGTAGTCCGTTCTTACTCAACAATCCAAGGAATGAAATATATCTGGCTTCGTCTATCAATAGTCATCATCCATTTGGCTATAAGATCCACCATATTATTTGTACTTTCATCATTGCCAATAGAAAGATGTCCGGTGTCAAAAAATTTGTATATCAGTTGTGAATTTGGATGCATGTTTTCCTGAATGCATCTGTAGAATCAATCATTAATATTACATATTCAAAAATATTTTCAATTAATATATTAATGTCAAAAAAAAATTGGACAGAGTTTCCTCAGTTTCTATAGCATATCCAAAATTATTAGTACCTATAAATTCAATACAAACAAAATGCATGTTCTTAACCATAAGTCACAGCAGCACACAGAATTCATAGAACCTACTTCACTAAGACACACATGTTCTCAACATTCTGTTATCTCCGCAACACTCAATTTCATCTCAGAACCTACTTCACTACGGATGAATATTTAATATATTCAAACTCCTCTAATAGTTTGTCATGACATAACAGATTGAGTTCAATTTGAATTAATACATACCTTATACCAAACAACATAGCTGAGGATCCAATATTATCCATGGAGGCTGCTTGATAAATGTCTTCAGATGTGATGAAGATAGCCTCGCGATCTCCTATAAACTCCGGGTCAACGGGAACTTGTACAACCCCATCTATTCCTTTAATGGAATAGTACCCCTTCACTATAAATTTTATGTTGAGAATGGTTAAATATAATGGTTAAGATGTTTACACGTTGAGGTGCAAAACACTTAACTGTTTTCACTTAAAGAGAAGTGAAAACATGAGATTGTGTAGAAGGCATCTAAAAGTGACTTTTACAGATCTAAAGTGATACAATGAGGTATCCAAAGTCAGAGAGGGTGGCAATACGTGGCCTGCATGCAGGCGATACATCACCTGGGTGGTCTTTTAGGGTCATACAGTTTACGTAAAATTCTCAAAATGATGTGTTTTAAATGCTCTAATCCTATTGGTCAGATTAATGATGATGGATACACTATATATATGGGTTATTAGAGTTGAAAAGTCTTGATCACACATTCCAACTCTCTTTATCAACTCATTATCTCTCTAGTTTTCTAAGACCAAAGTTTTCTCCAAGAAACTCATCAAACATTACTTGACTTGCATGAGTTTCAAGGCTTGTTCAATCCCAAATCTCATTATACTTAGTTGAAGCTTCAAGCAATTAAGAAGGGTTGGAATAGAGATTTTTGACAACAATATTCATATTGTGTATAAGCCTTAAAAGCTCTCCATGTTTGAAGATTCAAGTTGCTCAATACAAATGTTGTATCTCTCTAACCTGAATCTTGAATTTTGTCATTCTATTATGTTTTTCATTGTTGGTATAGATGATAAAATGTATCTAAGTTCATCTTATCATCATTTCATTATTTAGTTTCTTATCTTCAAGGTTAACATTCATATGATGAACATGTTTCTTTGATTATCAAGAATTTCCCTCATACTTTAAATTTTCAACTTGATTAACTTCTAGAGATGGGAATATTGCATTATTATTATTATTCATTGTTGATTTGCAAAGAGTAAAGCCATATATTCCCAATAATCAAAATATTTATTCTAATTACTTTCAATTTTGTGTTTTGTATTATCAACAATGATGAAAATTGGTCCATCTTCTACAACCTTCAAATCCTTGTTTCAAGATTTGGTTTGTGTTGGACACAAAACCATGAAATATCAAAGAATGTTCTATTTGGAAATGCTCTACATGAATATGGATATAGATTCCATGAGGAATGTACCATCAACAAAGGATGAGACAACTCAATGGGATTACATGCTTAAGGAGATTGGTATCATCAAGTTCCTTATTTCTAAATGTGTAGATTTCGAGAATTTGAATGAAATGTGTTTGCTGCCATATTTTTGTTAGTTTAAGATCATTTTTTACATTAAGAGTACAATGGTGAATGTTAATAAATAATTCAAGGGTTATTGTTGTACTTGTTTTGTTTGTAAAGTTATTGATCATCATGTGAGATATGGTAATTGCAAAATTAACCATAATGAGATTGGGGTCAATACAATTGATGATGAGATCTTTGTGACCTTAATTGAATTTAATGCATTTGATGAGGAATGTATGATAACCCTAAAGAGAATAGACATGGTTCATGCATGTAGTGATGAGACTAATGCAACCTTAAGAGAATCTGAACATGTCAATGCAATTGATGTTAAGATCATTGCAAAAGAAAGTGAAGATACTAAGATCAATGCATTTGATGTTGAGATCATTGCAACCTTTAGTGAAGTTAATGTAACCCAAGGAAAGGTGCAAGGATGGTGGCATGATACTTGTGCCACCATTCATGCAAACTATGATAAAACTCTTTTCAAAACCTTTAAAAGTGCAAAAGTTGTACTTGAAGTCCATATGGGAAATGGAAAGAGATCCAAGGTACTTGGAGGGGGTTGCGATGATGTGTTCTTCACTAATGGAAAGAAAGTGACCCTAATTAATGTTTTCTATTTTCCCAATATGAGTAGAAATATTATGAGTGAAAGTCTATTGATTAAATCCGGTATCAAAATGGAGTTTGAATTCGGTAAACTCACATTGGCCAAATTGGGCACTTTTGTGGGAAAGGGTTATACATGTGATTGAATGATCAAATTTAGTGCTCTTGATAGTGACAATAATGATATGGCATCTAAATCTTACAATGTGATTAATTCTAATTCTATTACTTTATGGCCTAATAGACTTGCTCATATAGGTTATAAAACAATTAAAAGAGTTGTTAAATGTGTATTAATTAATTGTGATGTGAATGCGCATGATAAATGTGAATTATGTGTTAAATCTAAAATGGTAAAGAAACTTTTTTCAAGTGTTAATAGATGTTCAAACTTGCTAGATTTAATATGTAGTGATTTATGTGAATTGAATGACATGTTGACTAGAGGAGAAAAAAATATTTCATGACTTTTATAGATGATTTCTCTAGGTATACTTATGTGTATTTACTTAAGAGTAAGGAGGAGGTGTTTAATTCATTTAAAATCTATAAAGCTGAAGTAGAAAATCAACTGGAAAGGAAAATGAAGACTCTTAAAAGTGATAGAGGCGGTGAATACTTTTCAAATGATTTCAATGTTTTTTGTGAAAAACATGACATTATACATGAGTGAACTGCACCATACAATCCATAACAAAATGGAATAGCTGATAGAAAGAATATGACTTATCTTGAGATGATTAACTCTATGCTTTTACATGCTAAATTGTGTTATAATTTGTGGGGTGAAGCCTTGCTTGTTGTGTGTCATATATTGAATCGAATCCCTGTGAATAGAACAATGTGTCTCCATATGAGTTATGGAGAGGAAAGAAGCCTAACTTTGGCTATCTTAAAGTGTGGGGGTGCCTTGTTTATTGCAAGAGCACAGAGCCTAAAAGGACCAAGTTGGGTCCAAGGGTCGTAAAGTGTGTATTTGTTGGCTATGCCTCAAATAGCAAGGCTTATAGGCTATTAGACTTTGAGTCTAATGTGATAATTGAATCGAGAGAAGTGGAGTTCTTTGAGAATATGTTATACTGTGATAGCAATTCTCAAGAACCCACAAGTGATGGAGAATCTCATAAAGAGAAAGATCCAAAGGATGATGAGCAACCTATATTGCCTCAGAGAATCCAAAGGCTTAAAGAATTGAGATCAAATTAGACATGTTCTCAAGTGGAGACACACTACCTAGTAGAGGGAAACCTTGAAGAAGTCACACATGGAAGTTTCCAATGGCTCTTCAAGTTGAAGATGATCCCAAAACATTCCAAGAAGCGATGTCTTTGAGAGACTCCGCTTTTTGGAAGGAGGCAATAAATGATGAGTGGATTCAATTATTTCAAAAAACACATGGGAATTGGTAGATCTTCCACAAGGTTCAAAACCAATTGGGTGCAAGTTGGTATTTTGGAGGAAATATCACACCGATGGCACATTACAAGCCTTCAAGGCAAGACTAGTAGGCAAAGGGTTTAAACAAAAGGATGGAGTCGATTATTTTGACATGTATGCACTGGTTGCTAGAACAACCACTATAAGAGTACTATTTTCCTTATCATCAATATATAACCTTTATGTTCATCAAATTGATGTCCAAACAACATTCCTAAATGGAGATCTCGATATGGAGATTTATATGGAACAATCATAGGGTTTTGTTCTAAGGGGAAATGAAGATAAAATGTGTAGGCTTGTTAAATAATTATATGGTTTAAAGCATGAATCGAAAAAATGGCATGAGAAATTTGATAAAGCCATAATTTCATATGGGTTTAGACACAATAATGCGGTTAAGTGATTATACTCTAAGACTTATGATGACTTTGTCATCTTGGTGTGTCTATATGTTGATGATATGTTGATTTTGAGTAATAGTATGATAGGCATAATGGAAACGAAGAGGTTTCTATCATCCACTTTCAAGATGAAAGACCTTGGAGAGGTTGATACTATCTCGGGTATAAAAGTGAGAAGAAATAGTGCGAGTTATGCCTTAAGTAAATAGCATTATTTTGAGAAAGTGCTTGACAAGTTTAGTCATCTCAAAATTAAAGAGGCAAATACACTATTTGACTCAAGCATAAAGCTTGAAAAGAATAATGGTAGAGCAGTGGCTCAACTTGAGCATGCATGTGCAATAGGGAGTCTAATGTACGCCGCTCATTGTACCAGAGCGGATATTGCATATGTGATTAGTAAACTAAGTACGTTTATTAGTAATCCAAGTATGGAACATTGGAAAGCGATTGAGAGAGTTCTAGGGTACCTTAAAAGGACCAAATAGCTAGGCCTCCAATATTCAAGTTCCTAAAGATACTTGAAGGATATTTCGATGCGACTTGGATATCAAGTGTAGGAGACAATCTCTCCACAAGTGGTTGGGTGTTTGTGCTCGGAGGAGGAGGGTTTCTTGGGGTTCTAAGAAACAAACATGTATTTCACACTGAACTATGGAGGCCGAATTTATAGCTCTAGCGGCAACTAGCAAAGAAGTTGAGTGGCTTAGGGATCTCATGTTGGAGATCCCAATTTCCGCGGATGAGGTATCGACAATCTCGATACTTTGTGATAGTCAAACCACATTGTCTAGAGCATATAATGACGTATATGATTGGAAGTCTAGACATATAAGTCTAAGATATTAGTATGTGAGATAATTTATTTGTGGAAGAATCATATCAATCTCATATGTTAAGACAAGTGAGAACTTAGCGTATCCATTTACAAAACCTCTTGTGAAGAGGTTAGTAAGTTCTACTTCAAAAGGAATGGGACTAAAACTCCTAGAATAATATGTTAACAAACTTGTGAAAATCAAGGGCAAGAGTTCAATGGGCAAGAACAAGTTATTGGGAGAATTGTTTCAACTCTAACAAAATCATGAGTTCCTTTCAAAGATGGTTAGTGTTGGTTGCTACCTAGTGAGGGTTAAGCCTAAGGCTTTTGATGAAGTTTAGTTGTATGAAACAAGCATCTCTAAAGGTAGAAAAGATGTTGTAAGAACTTCATCAATGTGAGCATAGAGGTGGTGTCGCCTCTCATGGGAGTTGGAGTTTCTTCCCAAAAAGTTCATGAAATGGATGAGCACATGGCCATATGAGTGCTAGGCAAGAGAAGTGGGAAAATGAATGGTCAAGTGGAGGTGTTACCAATTTTATCATTAAGGAGTACTTGATTCAATCTTTATGACACCAATGACTTTGATAAGGCTTTGTAATCCTTTCGCTAAGATAAAGTTCAAATGGAAAGATACTTTATTTTATGCACCAAAACTGTTAATCTAAGAAGAGAGAATTATATTTAACCAAGTGAGGGAATGTTGTGATTGGTTAAATATAATGCTTAAGCTGTTTACACGTTGAGGTACAAAACACTTAATGGTTTTCACTTAAAGAGAAATGGAAACATGAGATTGTATAGAATGCATCTAAAAGTGACTTTTATGGGTCGAAAGTGATAAAATGAGGTATTCAAACATTCCAAAAAATATTTTTACCATTTGGAGCAATTTTAGGACCATTGGAAGGGTCCAAAGTCAGAGAGGGTGGTGATATGTCGCCTACTAGTAGGTGATGCATCTCCTGACAAGTGACACATCGTCTGGGTGGTCTTTTAGGGTTGTACAATTTATGTAAAATGCTCAAAATGATGTGTTTTAAATGCTCTAATCCTATTTTTTAGACTAATGATGATGCCTACACTATATATATGGGTTATTAGAGTTGAAAAGCCTTGATCACACTTTCCAACTCTCTCTATAAATTCATTCTCTCTCTAGTTTTCTAAGACCAAAGTTTTCAGCTAGAAACTCATCAAGCATTGCTTGACTTGCATGATTTGCAAGGCTTGCTCAATCCCAATTCCCATTCTACTTAGTTGAAGCTTCAAGAAATTGGGAAGGCTTGGAATAAAGATGTTGGACAACAATATTCATATTGTGTATAGGCCTTAGAAGTTCTCCAAGTTTGAAGATTCAAGTTGCTTAATACAAAGGTATTATCTCTCTAACCCTAATCTTGTTTTTTTTTTTCATTCTATTATATGTTTTTCATTGTTGGTATAGATGATTAAATGTATCTAAGTTCATCTTATCATCATTTAATCATTTAGTTTCTTATATTTAAGATTAACATTCATATCATGAACATATTTCTTTGATTATCAAGAATTGCACTCATACTTTAAATTTGAATCTTGATTAATATCTAGGGTTTGGAATATTACATTATTATCATTACTCATTGTTGATTTTCAAAGAGCAAAGCCATTTATTCCTAACATCTTAAACTAACATCAATTCGGTCCCATTGGTGATCAGTTAACACTACACCAAATACCCATTTTCATAACATAATAATATAATAGTTCTGAAAAAGTATTATGGTATGTATATGTGGTAAAAGAAAAAAAAAGGCGGTAATAATTTTTGGGAGCCCGCCTATATCATTAAAAGTTATATTTTTTTTGGCCTCTCTCTCATGTGCTGTCCTTAGTCTATTCCTCTCTCTCTCTCAACCACGACTCCTTCAACTTAAACTCCAACTTCAATCCCAATTCACTCTCTTCTTCTCAGTCTCAACATCAACCCCTCCCTCCCGACTTCACCGCCAAGCAGCTTCTCAACACCCTTCGTCGCTAGAATGATGAGTCCTCCGTGCTTTGCATCTTCGACTGGGCCTCGAGATAGCCTAATTTCTCACCCACTACCTCCATCTACCAGGAGATTCTCATTCTCTCTCAATTCTATCTCTCACATCAGATGAAAAAATTCCCTCATTCTCCCAATTCCCTCAGTCGCACTCTCTCACAACTCTCGTCTCTTTCTTCCTTGCTCTCACAGACCCCTTTCTCGTGCAGGTGTGCTGACGAAGGCTTCTGGGGACTTGGCGATGCGGAGGCTCGACATGCTCAACAACGCATGGCTGGTGATGGGGATGTGGTGTGGTCGACGATGCAAGGCTGGAAACAGGGCTGGGTTTGACGCTTAGAGCTAGGTTGAAGTTTGAGGGTTGGTTAATTTGTAGAGAAAGGGTCGAGAAGAAAGGGAGAGAGGTAATTTGATATATGTATATATTAAATAGATTTATCTTTATTAAAATAAATGTTTAGATCTGATTTTCTTCTTCTTTGAATCATATTAAAGTTTCTGAAGTTGGCTTTTGCATCTTAAGATATATCACGATAATTGCTTTCTCAATATCACTGAATTGCAGTTCCAACATGTTTTCCACCCGTGCAATGTGTTTGCTGTTTCGTCTGAATGATGTGATATATGTACCTATGGTGGGGACTTGCTCGATGTACCTTTCGTTCATTTTTTTCTTTCTTTTTGGGTAGTAGTTGGTCCTTTTCTTCACTAGTTAATAACCTACTTTTTTTCTCTTATTAATTGGGTTTTTTTCTTTCAAATTTATGGACTCAAATAATTGATTCAATGACGTAACCGTGCTTTTCACTTACCCTTTTGCCTATCTCATTTCTTAACACTTTTATTAGAGTAATTCTACAGCAGTATTTATGTTTTTTTTTTTAATTAATTTTCAAAGCTTTGTCTTGTTTACTGGCCCCTGAAGACTCACTACTCCAAAAATATAATGTAGGAGAGGCAGTTGTCTCGAGAAGCATTTGTGCTTATAAATTTTGGCACACAAGGTTCAGTTGCATAGAGAGCTCATGCCAGGGAACAAGTACGAGAGTAACCAAACCTTGTCGCTAACAGATTACCAGTCTCTGCTGTAAGGAAAGGTGAAGATGTATGGCATTTAGAGATTAGTGCTGGGGGTTTAGTCAGTGCTCTTCTGGGTATGCAATTCCTACTCTTCATTTTTTAAGATTGTTTGGTCTATTTATATTTATATTAAGATTGTTTACTTGATGATATTATTGCGTGTCTAAAAAAATAGTTCCCCATATTAATAGTTTTTTGTTACTTTTTTTACCTGATGATTTGGTTTTTTTCTTTGTAAACTTGTTATTCACTTGTACTGTATGGTTGTGTTAAACGCACGAAGGAGTTTGAGGCAAGGTGGATCGGTTGGGCTGGTGTAAATGTGCCCGATACAGTTGGACAGAATGCACTTACTAAGTCTCTAGCCGAAAAGGTTAATTTCGACTCATGACATAGAGTCATTCGGACCATTTAATATTACTGCCTTTGCTTATTGGGTTGATTTTTTTTTTCCTCTGATTGAGTAAACATGTTTTTTTTAGTTAAATTATGTGTATACTGAACCGTATCTTATCATTGTTAGATTATGCAATCACTCTTTTAGACACAATGGTTCTATATTTCAAATGGTATAGGCTTAGCTGGTACAATTAAAATAGGACCTTGAGAGTGTTAAGCTTGGTGTAGATCACATCAGTGACCCATCTATGTGGTATCTTGATGAGTAGGTCACATCATTGTGCCCCATCTTTGTTTTTTTCTTGAATTGAACCTCAGTTTCTCATGCCAGTGCATCAACTAAATGTCTAAACATAAAAGCTAATAAGCTATATGTATTTTCATTCATATGCCAGTGGGTTAAGTAAATCATTTTTAATTTTATATATGGTTGTAACATAAATTAAATGTTTTTCCTTAGAAGTTTCAACAATCACTTTTTATTTTTAAAAATTACAAGAAAAAGTGTGTAATTGCTGCATGGCTACGAGTTTAGGGTACACTACTATAAGTTTTTATTTCTCTCTTGTGAGCTGATTTGGCGAAATAGTTGTTGCCAATTGAACCTGTATATGTTGATGTTGAATTTGTTCTGGTTGTAGAATTCATATATAAGCTTTCTTTTTATAGGTGAATAGGCATTAGAATTAATATAGATTGGCATCATCTCTCTCTCTCTCTCTCTCTCTCTCTCTCTCTTTAATTCTCAGTTTGACACTTTGTCATATTTTCTGTGCTTCTATTATAGAAAATGTCTCAAGTTGACTAGCTATTGGAGCGTCTAGTTCGTGCAGCATTGAAAAGAGAACAGACTGGGAAGGATGCGTATGGGCAGCCTGTTGATGGGATTGCAGGAAATGTTCCATCTTCCCTTGCAAACAATGGGGATATTGATGAAATTCTACGTGCTGCAGATGAGATCCAAAATAAGAATCCAAATGTCTCCAGGATCTGTATGTTTCCCCCTTTCTTTTTTCCTGGCTGTACAATTTGGAACTCATTTATATGTTGTCATGGTTTTCTATCATATTTTGAGTTGTTAAGAAACTGAACTGAGTACTTATTAAGCTAAATTTTGTCATTTAACAGCATTGTGAATATCTTGGTTTTTTTTTTTTTATACCTACAGTGTGTGAACATGCTTATTCTTTGGCTCAAAATCTGGATCCTGACAGTGAAGGAAGAGGAGTTCTACAATTTAAAACTGGATTGATGTCTGTCATTAAGGTGTGTGCTTAGTTTGAAATGGATAAACTTCACTTCCAGATTTTTATTCTGTTTGTTTTTCATTCTATACACTTCGACAATAATATTATGTTTGCCATATATTTACTGTAGAAATCTTGCAAAAGAGCAATGTCTTGGCTTCTATCTATAACTCCTCCCTCCTTTTTTGCAAGTTTTTGCTAAAATTTTGGAAACTCTATCGAGAGCAGAATGACGTGGAAAAGTTACGAGAAGAAGAGTTGAATTTAAGGGAGACTTGGGCTTTCAGTGGAGACTTGGGCGAGTAAGTATTTCACCCACTTGAACTCAAATAGATGGAACTTTTATTTGCTTTTGTTCTGTTTATGCTAATACTGTAGTTTTATTTTCTAATCTACCTATAAAGAGAAAAACATAATTATGTGAAAAACATACAGAGTATTTTTCTTGATATGTGAATATAATGGTGTTATCATGTCATTTTCTTTCACTTTTGTCTGCTACCTTGTTTTTAATATATGGTCAAATTTGTTAAAATTCCATTTAGATAGATAGCCATGTAGAGTATTTGTAGCCTGATCTGATCTTTTATATTCGATGATAATGCATAACAAAGTTTACATGTTTAATAAATGTGTGACAGTATTTATATGCTTCTTAGATCAATGTTGTGGAGGAAGAAATATCTAAAATACCAGACCATTCTACCATTTTTTTGCCTAATAATCTCTTCCATCACGTATGTAATTAGGAATGAAGCAGTTGATTGGTAGTCTTCCCAGACTTTGAGTGTTATTGTATCCCAGATAAGCCTTTTGCTTTAATTTTCTTCCAAACACAGAAGAAGTGTTTAAATTTTTTTGAAAAAGCTAGGACAAAGCTGAGGGTTGATTTTCAAGCTCTAAATGAGAGTTTGCTTTTTGATCAATAATAGTAGTAATGTGACGGCTTGGAGAGAAAATTTTCAAACAAGTTTACATTCAATAAAAGTTACTAGATCTTCTTTGAAAAGATAATGGGCCAACAACAAATGTCTTACTGATATTATTGCTAATTTTTTCTGGATCACTTGTACTATTTTCTAGTTTTAAAATATTGTATCCTTTTTTCCGCCTCTTTCTCCTGTTGTTATCTACACAACACACTAGTCAGTCTTTGACGATGTTGGCTTCTCATTCTTAGTCTTTTTGCATAAATATGTAACGTCCTGCATTTTCGGTTACCTTTAAACGACTCGGGTCGGGATTTTTTCCCCCGGGTTAAGAATATTATTTTAAATAATATTATATTTTGTTTGTAAGTATTCCATGAGTTATTGCTAGCCAAAATATGAATTTTGTGATTTTAAAAGTCAAGATAAGACTTTCGGTCCTGGACCGACACAAAAACCCTGATCGGGTAAAAATCTCGGAAAATAAAACGAAAAATCATGGCAATTATATTTTGGGCATAAAATACATTCATAAAAGTTAAAGTTTGGTCAAAAATAATAAACCTAAAAGAAAATGGAAATTTTAAGGCATTTTGTGGTAAATGCCTAATTTTGCCGAAATGGGGAATTTTATTCCATGAATGGACCTTAGGTTAAATTTTATTATGTGATTAATTAAATTAAATGTGAGAGACATTTAATTTAATTAATTAATGTTAAGTTTGGTGATTAAAACTTAATAAGAGTGAAAAAGGTGTCAAAAGCCAATTTGGACTTTTCTTCTTATGAAACCTTTATTAGCCTTTATAAAAAAAAAATTATATATAACATAGATAAAATGAAAAGGGTGGCCGGCCATGTGGTGTTTTAGAGTGGTGTGAACCCAAATTTTATAAAATTTAAATCCCATTTAATTAAGAAGTCAAGTGGGCAAGTTGGTAGAAAAGCACTCAAGTGTTTTGTGATATTTTGAAGAGTATTGTGAGCTATTCTAACCCCCAAAACCGATCCCCACACTCTCTCAATCACTCTCATCTGATTTTTGAAGACCTCTCAAAGTGTTCCCTCAATATTCAACCTCAAGAACACCAAGGAAAACTTGGAGGCTAAGTCTTGGTCTAGGAAGTATTTTCCCTAAGGTAAAGCTTCACTAATCTAGGCTTTTGTAAAGTTTTAAGCATAGAGTTTCAAATAGCTAATTAACTATGTTGTTGGGGGAAGTTGGTTAGGGTTTTTTTGAAAGGTTTTGGAGGAGCCAAAGCTAATAGGAAGGTCCAAACCTTAAGCAAGAACACCAAAGAGGTAAAAAGTTTACTTTTGATGATTTTGTTGTAGGGTTTTTAGTTTTAAGCATTATTTTGTATATTTAATGCTTAAAGTTTCTTGTTGGTGATGTAATAAGGTTATGGTAGTTGTTTAATAATTTTTATGATGCATGTGTATTGATTTTTGAAAATGGGAACCAAAACCCCCAAGGGTTTTGTAGGATACCCTAAAACAAAACATGTTTTAAGCTGTGACTTCCAAGGGGTCAAGCAGCCACTGTATATTGTTTTTGTAAAATTAAATTGTACTGTGATGTTGTTGAGATTGAGTACATAAAATTGAGCTTTTGAAACACTAAAAAATGTTTAGAAATGAGTAAGTTATGCTATTTCAAAGTTTAGGTAAAAAACTGTTTTTTTCGTATTCTTATTTTCGGAACCAAGTTTGGACAGCCACTGTATAGGGCAAATGAACCCAGTTTTTTCTAAAATTTTGTGGACATATTTCTGGCATAACATATTATTCCACTGTAAAATTTGGTAAGAAAATATTGAACGGTTTGAAAGTTATTAACTGTCAAAGTTTGGAAAAAATAAGGACTTGAAAATAAGGTCATTTTTACCTCATTGTTGGAAAATGATTTCACCAATAAAAAATACTCATTTTGACCTAAGATTTTACAAAGACCTAAAGGGCATAACAAAAATGGAATTGTGAAATTTTGGTAACAATTGGGTAAGTTAATTTCAAGTTATGAACTAACGAAGTATGTAGTTAAAAATGTGAAAAATAGGTTTTTCACACTTAGTGTAAAAAATGAGATTTTGGAACATAAGGTAAAAAGTAAAATTTTGCTTATTTCAAGATATAAATTGGTAAGTCTTGAAATCATATTTTCACTAAAATTACCCCTTTGAGTTTAAATGAATTATTTTTCTAGTAAGTAAAAATTGATTAATTGCTTTTGGAAAATTAATTAGTCAAGATGAGAAATTTATAACGGTTTTCCTAATTAAGACAAATTAGGCAATTTTCTTAAAACAGTTTTTAAATATTAAAACCTTAAGAAAAATAAAAGGAAAATTTAAAAAGTTTATTTTCCTTAAAAATAATTAAGGAATTTATTTGTATTTTCTTGATATAATGCCGGCTAAAATCTTACATATTTTAACCGACTAGTCGAAAGTGCGGGTTAATAGCGATACCTTGAAAGAATAAGATTTTTAGCAGGTTGTGGGGAAATACCATTGTGATACCCGAGCCTAGGTATCGAGACCTTAGGATAGGTCTCCCCGAGACTTAGGGTTTAGTCTCGAATATTTCGTATGACTTTCCTTAATAGGTTTAAAACCAAATAAGGATTATAAATCCTTACAAATGACTTTTATTAAAATGACCAAACTACCCAAAATAATAATAATGAATTATGAGTGCCATAATTAATCCGAGTATACTGTATGGATAACTACAGTATTGGCTAAGCGTAACTGGACTGAACGTTGGAGGGTGAAAACTTGCTGAGCGCTAAGGACTCCAAGTAAGTCAACTTATATTGTATGGTTGCAACATGAAATGATTATTGTCTTGTATGTTAGTATAGGGATACATGCACATATATAGGCTGTCATAGAAAGTTGCTTAGAGACGTTAGTCTAGTGGGTGCTGATTTAGAAAATATGAACGGTAGAAGTCCGTCATATCCTAGACGGTTGATCCCCGTCACACTGCTTGATTTTATTTATGTCCGGTTCATTACCGCGAAGAGTGGCCATGAGATGAGGATAAGCTGGTTAAACCTAGGGGCGCCAAGATAAATGGGACCTAGGGGCCCTCATGCTTACTTAATCATTGGACGGTTAGAATCCGAGCAAGTGCTCTGATAAGTTATTCCCGGATAGCAGCCGTGAATATTGGCCATTCAGTGAGAGTGCCTAGAGATACTAGGGGTTGCCAAGATTGAGTGAGGCTGAACACCCTAGGGGCAACTGCTCACCAGCACCACTGATTAACATAGAAGTCTCCGTAAAACCGTGTAAATTGGATTACACTCTTGAATATGTAGCGATGCCCTAAGTAACACGATAGTTACCCTTGATGAGAATATTTATTGGTTAGATCTTAGTGTGGAGACTCGGCTCTCTTTTACAGATTAGCAATTATGTTGGAGGGCGCGTTACGCATGAATTGTTGGAAATTGTCGAGCGTTGGTCTCGAATTATGTTGTGATATAATATATCTGCTTGCTCTGGGATTTTCTGAGTGCAGGGATATATTTGTGGATAAGATATAGTTGTGATATAATATATCTGCTTGCTCTGGGATTTTCTGAGTGCAGGGATATAATTGTTGATAAGATATAGTTGTGATATAATATATCTGCTTGTTCTGGGATTTTTCTGAGTGCAGGATTTTTATCTAGATATGAATTAAATTATCCTTGGTTATTAGGCATGACCATAAGTTTGCCAGGACGCTTTAGCGTTCTTGAAATTGATTGTGTTGGGTCCGGATGGGTCCGGATCCCTAATTCTCTACATGCTTTGTTTGAAAGTTGATCTTACTAAGCGTTTTCGCTTACCTAGTTGTTTCATGTTGTAGGTAAGAGCAAGGGCAAGGCAGAGCAGTGAGCGCTGGAGTCTTCCTTGCAAATGTACATGTGGACCGACCTTTTGGGAAGCCTTTTTATTTTTGGAAATGTTGTGTAATTTTCCTAAACTAGGCTCACTCTAATCTTTATAAAACATGTTTGTAACTAAATGTTAAGTATGGCCATACGACTTTTTAAAAAGTTTTTTTTTCTATGGGTTTTTGAGACATTTTGTTAAATGAAAACATTTATATTTCCGCATTATCGAGTCTTGAAAATCCGGGTCGTTACAAAATAGGTATTCCAAGATCTAATTCAATCGGAAGAGTTTCAGACGCTGCTGCTATTGCCACTAACAACTTTCCAAACACAGAAGAAGCACTTTGTAGAGGAGAATATGGCATCATAAGAAGCCTGGTTCGGGTATTAGAGGTACATTAAATCATCTCTTTTTTATTTCCAAAGAAAAAATTGAAAAACTAGTACTTTTTAAAATTTTCATTATTAAATTTATTTTTTAGGGTGGCCTTGAAGGCAAAAGGCAAGTAGACAAAGTCATCGACAAGTGTGCCTCCATGCAGGTCTAACTCTTCAATCCCATGCTGCACCTTTTGACTTCAGTTTTCTTTCTAAACATCTATTTAATAAGAGATCATCTAAAATTATCTGTTTTTGCCAGAAAATCTCTTTCAACCATTTCTTGCTTTTTCTTGGCATTTTAAAAAAAATCTTTTTAAAATTAAAAGTTTGTTGAACTCATGAAACCATTTTTTGAAATTTTACAGAACTTACGTGAGGCAATTGCCACTTATTGCAATAACATTTTACGTCAACCAGATGAAATGAAAAGGGAGGCGTTGCTTTCATTTTTGTGGAGTATCTTGAGAGATACTACTTTCTTATATGCTTTGTTGTCTACATTCATTCAGAGAAATCAGCCATTCAATCTAAATCTGTTGGTAATAGCAGTTTTGCCGACTGGATGAGAGCGAGTCCAGAACTCTATAGCATTCTTCGCAGGTATTAACAAGTGCTTATCATATCTAGTTAAATAAATTTGAAAAAATTGATCATATGGCAAACATTGAATGTGATCCCAACTGGTTTGGTTGATTATTGTTTTTTCTTTTACTTTTATGATTGATCCCAACTGACTGTTTTGAGTCATCAGACTCATCACCATAGAGAAATTCTGAGCAATGTGTATTATTTGTTAAAAAATTCCAATAATGTTGAGGTATATGACTAATGTTGAGGTTAGATAAGCCAAGGGTTCTTAGGATTTAAGGTGATTCTTTTCTACAGGCATTTGATGCTAAGTTGAGACTCAAAATAATTTTATAAATTTTCATTTCTAGAACAACTTTTACACATTGCAATCTTTCGACTTGAAAAGTGGATTGTATCTAATTTTGAGAAAGGGGAACAGGAAGGAGAAAATGTATATGAGGATTATTTAGTGGATTTCCATATGTGATGTTGCCTTTTTTTTTTCCTCTCCCAATTCATGATGAACTAGGTCATATCTTAGGCATTCTTATTGTTGGAATTTTTTGGTCACTAATAATATTTCTGCAATCTGGTGCTCTTTTAGACTGCTTAGGAGAGATCCAATGGGTGCACTTGGCTATGCAAGTTTGAAATAAATAATCCAAACTTGTAATGTAGATTATTGCTGCCAGTCTAGAATGTGCATGTGTTCGAGTTCCTTGTTAAAATAGTCAAAATATGGTCCAACTATTTCACTGCAGTCATGGGAACAATAGTTAACCACAATATTTATCAATTCGTAATGCATGAACTTTAGTCTTTGGCACAAAGAGCAATTGAGATATATCATCATGAAGGATTTTAGTACTGATGTTTCTCACTTGTTTTTAATATTTAGCTTCAATGGATAGAGAGATGTTGTTCTTTCCTTTCATGTTTCCCCTGCCTATTTAAAACCATGGAGTTGGAAAATTACATAGGATCCATTTTTTGTTAGGACCATGTACACTACAACAACACTTCATTGAAGCACTACTATTTCTTTTATCTTGCAGCTTTTGGGGATACTTCTTCCCTAACTGTCTCTGTCCATTTTTGGGGAAAGTATAATTAGGATGTCTTCTTTCAGGGCATTGATCGTGAAAGAGTGGAAAGAATGGAAGCTCGACTGAAAGAAGATATCCTAATTAGAAAAGGTGATAATTCCTCTTTGACTGGATAATTGTGCAAGTACTCTGTATGGAAATGGAAATTGAAATAAAAACTTTGCTTTATGGATGTAGGTGTATGGATTCTAATTGGTTTCCTAATAGGAGTTGTAATGATGGTATTGGTTGCTGCATGCTTCCTGTATAGAAGATACTTTAAATCAAATCTCCCATCCAAAAACCATGGTATGCTCTAAAATGTTTCACCACTAAACAAGAAGCCATTTTTTCCTAGATGTATGCCATGTGTCATACTTGTACTTATTTTTGCCTAATTCACATGACAGTGTTCAGGGATGTCCTTACAAAAGAGCCTGCTTGCCGAAAAGTACCTGTCAAGGAAGTGTATGCTGCAACAAACAATCTCCGTGAATCAAATGTAATTGGTGAAAGAACTGCAGGTTAGAACTTTGCTAAAACAAAACAAGTCTGTTTACATAAAAAAGTGTAACAGGAAAGATATCCCTATGTCCATATCACCTTATCTAAGCTGTTTTTTGGACCATCCACCATAGCAATCCTAACAAGTGTTATTTTTAAATCAGGAAAGGTCTACAAAGTGTTAGCATAGAGGTATGCATCTGATATGTTTACTGTTTAGTGTCTTAATAATAAGCCTAATAATAATTTAATATGCATCTGATAATACTCCTAAAATTAATATTCCTAAATTGCAGGTTAAACTTAGAAAATCTACAAGTACTACTATGAGTGTCCAAATAAATCCCGGTCTGAACCAAAAATCCACAGTCATAAAGATAATACTATTATTACTATTATACAACTATCTAACTTAGCTAAGTAAAGTTCTTGGACTCTACAGTACCTCCGCGCGCACCAACCCCCTCGCCTGCGCGCACGTGTCTCCCTGTGCAACACACGATGAACAGTACCTGTCACATATATTGTTCATCCAAAAAAAAAATTAAATTAAAGAAAATAAAATTGTGAATTGATTTTTATATGTAAAACCCAAAATATCATAATTATTTTATCATTTAAAAATATTTTTTTGAAATAAGATATTAATGTTGTTTGATATTTAAAAATTAGTTTTTTTTTTACAAAGGTTCAAATTCAAATTTAAAAATAGGCTAGCAACTTAATTTTAAATCTTTGAATATATTAAAATATTAGAATTAAGATATCAAATATTAAAGATATTTTCTTTTAAATACTTGTTATTTTTATTAATTCTTTTTTTAAATATTAAATTATATAGTTTTTAATATTTAAATTATTTGAAATTTGAAATTTGTTAGCTAGATATTTTTATGGTTATTTGAATTTGTTTAACTGTTTTTAGATATTTTAGGGTTGTTATAACTATTAATATTTTTAAATAGTTAAAATATTTGTTTATAGTTATAACAACACAATATATTTTTTGAAAAATAGTTAAGATGTTGATTTTAAAATTTAAAATTGGTTAAATTTTTAAAAATATCATTTTTTTCAAACAATTAATAAAATATTTTTTTAATAGATGGGATTTAAATTAACTTTTGTTAATTGTTGATAAATCCTATTTAAATTATATTAATATTTTTTTAAATTAACCTATACCAAGTTGATTGTTGATAAATGAAATTGAAATTAACTTTTGTTAATTGTTGATAAATTTTATTTACATTAACTTTTTTTTGTAAATATATAATTAATTCAAATTTTGGATAAATTCTAGAAAATTAATTGTGGTATTTTTGCAAATGAAATAAATTGTGGTATTTTTGCATAAATTCATAGATTTGCTCATATAGTAACATGATTAGGCCCATCCAATTATAACATGTCTGTTTTGCACTATATGTGGTATTTTTACAATTGGGCTTAGTTGCATATATATATATAGTGGGCCATATGTTTGCTTAATATATGGATTTTGCCAAATAAAATATTCATAAAATGATAGGTTTTATTTGGGCCCATTAGAAAATGTAAAGTTTAAATTCTTCTCTTGTGGATGATTCCACTTGTGAAGGACCAATTGTTTGACTATAGTGGGTCTAATCAATTAATAAAACGAATGGTTAAATTCCTATCTTTTGGACTTTGTGTGGAAGTTAGGGGGAGTTAGTAGTGGGAATGACATACTGGACCCAGCCCTCCTCCATGCATGCCCAACTTTTAAGGCCCATTTGCCTGAGATGGACTTAATTGTACAGGTTCATTATATTAGTTAAACCTAAATATTGATTAGCAACAAATTAATTCTAAATTAATTGAATTTGTTTCAATGTGACACTTTAGAATTAATAGGAAATTATAGGACTTTGATTTTTAAATTTTAATTCAACAATTTTTTGGAAAACCATAGTCATTAATTTTTGAGAATTAATAATAAAAATACTATTTTAATAATGAGCTTATTTTAAGAATTATATTCGATCTCCACCGTTGATTTAACATGGTCAATAACTTAATGGGGCCTCGAGACGCTTTCATTAGTCCCCCTATGGAAGGTGTTCATTAGTTATTTTGACAAGGCTCGACTTCAAAAGATAGATAATTATAGGTCAAATTCTATTAGATTTGCCCCTACGGTGACTACTAGGATTAAATCTATTGATTATCGAAACCGTGGGTCTAGCTCATAAAATAAGAGATTTTGTTTTCTTATTTTGATCGAATAGTAGGTTGTTAATAATGGTATCTATTATTAAATGAGTTTACAAATCTATTTAGCTAATGATATTTTTTGACTCTTGCCAACTGGGACAACAATATCATAGAATAATTAAAAACCTATAGAAATAGAGAAATGATTATTTTAGTATTTTTTTTCATATCTTACATATTTTAGGTTTATGTTGGGCAATTTCTTGAAATTTGTGTGAATAGAAGTTTTATTGAGCAAATGTGATTGATTTCTATTTTATTGATAACTGATAGGTTTAAGTATGGTTGTGTCTACTCCCATCCTTTCTCATATTTTGGTGGAGAAGCTCACTAGAGAAAACTTCCTTAAGTGGAAGCAGAACATCAACATAGTGTAGATTGGTGACAACGCCGAGTTCATCATGACTGAGGAATCCCCAGAAGTTCGAGCTGAAGGAGCTCCCAAGTCTGTAAGAGATAAATATGAGCGTTGACAAGCGGCTAATAACAAGGCATGACACTACATGTTGACTAGTATGGTCGACACTCTCGGGACAAAGATGGAGACTGTCGTGACGGCCTGCGAAATCATGGTTCGGCTCCAAGACATGTTCGGTGCAAAGTCTGTCTAGACTCATTTTGAGGCCACTAAGAAATATGCCAATGCTCGGATGGCACCATCTCCACACATTCGTGATCAACTCAACTATGGTCTGACGTAGCTCATGGACGAGCTTCAGATTTTCGAGTCTATCATGGGTGGACCAAGTAAGGGAGGAGGAAAGAAGACTACTGCTACTACTGTTGATCTAGCTAAGGCAGAAGATAACTAAGCTTCGTCTTTGAAAGCTAGAAACAAGAGGAAAGATGGACAAAACAACAACCCCAAGCCTGCAAAGGATGCAAAGATGCATGCACAACCAAGTGCACAGACGCCTAAGGGTAAGAAAAAGAAAAACAAGAAAGGTAAAGGTAAGTGATTTCACTGCAAAGAGAAGGGGCATTGGAAACAAGATTGCCCCAAGTTTCTAGCAGCGAAAAAACAAAGGTAATGATTATAGTTCATATATCTTGGAAACATGTGTTATAGAGAATGATAAATCCATTTGGATTATTGATTCTGGATCTACTAACCATGTTTGTAACTCTTTACAGCTTCTTGAATCATGGGAGGAAGTGGACGAAGGTGGCTTAAAGCTAAGAGTTGGGAATCGAGTGTTCGTTGCAGTCCAAGCTAGAGGAAAAGCTCGCCTGAAGTTCAGAAATAAATATTTAAGTTTTAAAGATGTATTTTTTATTCCAGATTTTAGTAGAAATTTAATTTCAGTTTCCATGTTGCAATCAGAACAATTTTGTTGTGACTTTCACAAGTTCTAATATATCTATTTCTTTCAATGGATCGCAATTGTGTTTTGCAAGTTTGGAAAACAGGCTTTATATTTTGCAACCTAACGAGCCCCTCGCTCTTAAAAATGATTTATTCAAAGTAGCTAAACCTAGGACCAATAAACGTCAAAAGACCGATAACGAAAACATGACGTATTTATGGCACTTGAGACTATGTCACATTGGCTATGATAGAATTCAAAGACTTACAAAGGATGGCCCTTTGAGGGAACTCACCTTGGGTGAATTACTTGTTTGTGAATCTTGTCTAGAAGGCAAACTGACCAAGCGTCCATTCTCTACAAAGGGTGATAGGGCCAAGGAAACACTTGGACTTGTTCATTCAGATGTTTGTGGTCCTTTGAATGTACAAGCCAGGGGTGGTTTTGAGTATTTCGTCACTTTCATTGAAAATTACTTTAGATACTCATGTCTTTACCTAATGCATAGGAAATCAGAAACATTTTCAAAGTTTTAGGAATTCCTAGCTATGGCTCAGAACAAATTAGGAAAAATGTTAAAGATCTTGCAATCTGATACAGGTGGAGAATATTTGGATATGCAGTTCCAAGAACGTTTAACTAAACTTGGGATTTTATCACAACTTAATCCCCCGGGTACTCCGCAACAAAATGGTGTAGTGGAACGTCGGAACAAAACTTTATTGGAAATGGTTAAATGCATGCTTAGTTACTCAACTCTACCAACTTCATTCTGGGGACATGCAATTGAAATCGCGAACGACATTCTCAATGTCGTGTTGTTCAAATCAATCCCCAAAACACCTTTAGAACGCTGGAATGGTCGTGAACCTTGTTTACGTCATTATAGAATCTTGGGGTATCCCGCCCACGTCCTGAGGAAAAAGGAAAGAAAGCTAGAACCGCGTACCAAAGTTTGCATGTTTTTTGGCTATCCTAAAGGCACTCCGGGTGGACTTTTCTATAGTCATTTGGAAAAGAAAGTGTTTACTTCTACGAATGCAACTTTTCTGGAAAATGACTATGTCCAAAACATCAAACCACATAGCAAAGTAGTTTTGGAGGAGATGGTTGAAGAATTGACTGCAACCAATGTTCCATTGTGATCATCACGAATTGATGATGAAATTCCCACTCTTCATGTCCAACCGATGCAAGTCAATTTAAATGAAGAAAGAACCATTGTTCTTGAGCAAACAGTCACGGAGCCTCGTCATAGTTGGAGGGTTTCTAGGAACCCAGTTTGCTATGGTTTGGATGGTGTAACCAATATGGTTGTTGGCGACACTAGTGACGATGATCTATTGTCTTTCAAATAGGCAATGGCTAGCCCTGAAAAGAAAATATGGCTCGAATCCATGAAACAGGAAATGGAGTTCATGTACTCAAATTCCGTCTGGGATCTTGTGGAATAACCTAATGACTTTAGGGCCATTGGGTGCAAGTTGATCTACAAGAAGAAACGAGGTATTGATGGAAATATCGAAACTTATAAAGCTCGATTAGTTGCAAAGGGTTATACCCAAAGAGAAGGCGTGGAGTATGAGGAAACTTTTAGTCTGGTAGCCATGCTCAAGTCCATTCACATCCTCTTATCCATAGCAGCCGCTCTTAACTATGAGATCTAGAAAATAGACATCAAGACAACTTTTCTTGACCAAGCCATTCGCCATGGGGAGCATCGGTTCTATTTGTGAAGAAGAAGGATGGAAGCATGCGAATGTGTATAGATTACCGCAAGCTGAATAAGGTGACAATTAAAAAAAGTACCCGCTACCCCGGATCGACAACTTTTTTGATCAACTCCGAGGAGTGACCGTGTTTTCGAAGATTGATCTACGGTCCGGGTATCACCAGCTCAAGGTACGGGAAGAAGATATTCCAAAGACAACTTTTAGAACTCAATATGGACATTATGAGTTTCTAGTTATGTCTTTTGGTCTTACCAACGCTCCAGCAACATTTAAGGATTTAATGAATCGGGTCTTCAAGGATTTCTTGGACAAATTCGTAATATTGTTCATTGACGATATTTTGGTGTACTCCAAGGACGAAGTCGAGCACGAGGAACATTTAAGAGTGACCATGCTGCGATAGAAGGAACATCAACTTTACGCCAAGTTCAAGAAGTGCAAATTTTGACTTTCGCAAGTAGCGTTCCTCGGCCATATAGTATCCAAAGATGGAGTTGTTGTAGACCCAGCTTAGGTAGAGGCTATGAAGGATTGGCCAAGACCTAAGAATGCGTCAGAAGTTAGAAGTTTTCTCGGGCTAGCAGGCTATTATCGAAGGTTTGTAGAAGGATTTTCTAAGATAGACACTCCGCTTACCAACCTGACCCAGAAACAACAAAAGTTCAACTAGATGGATAGATGTGAAGTGAGCTTCCAGTTGCTCAAGGATAAGCTATGCTCAGCACCAGTACTTTGTGTATCGACGCCCAATGAAATAGAACGCACTAGTACGCAGACATCTATGTCTGAGATATAGTACGACTGCATGGAATCCCTAAGACCATAATATTAGATAGAATATCGGTGTTTACATCAAGATTTTGGGGGAGCTTGCAGCAAGCTATGGGTACCAAGTTAAGTCTTAGTACGACATTTCATCCTCGGACTGACAGTCAGTCCGAGCGTACCTTACAGATTTTAGAAAATATGTTGCGCGCTTGTGTACTGGACATCGGAGGATCGTGGAGTAAGTATTTTCCACTAATAGAGTTCTCCTACAACAATAGCTACCAGGCAATGAACGGTATGGCACCCTATGAGTTACTTTATGGAAGGAGGTGTCGATCGCCGCTACATTAGGACGAGGTAGGAGAAAGACAACTTTTTGGACCCGAAGCCGTTAGAGAGGCTCAAAATGCAGTGGCGCTGATTAGAAAGCATATGCTCACTGCTCAGAGCTGACAAAAAAGTTATGCGGATGCCAAGAGGCGAGATGTGGAATTCAAAGTCGGAGATCAAGTCTTCTTAAAGATATCTCCTATGAAAGGTGTGAAGCAGTTTGGGAAGAGAGGCAAACTTAATCCCCGGTTTATAGGCCCTTTTGAGATTTTGGGCAAGGTGGGAACAGTTTCATATAAATTAGCCTTACTGCCAGCTCTAGCAGATAGCCACAATGTGTTTCACCTCTCAATTTTTCGTAGATATGTGTCAGACCCATCTCACGTCCTTAAGTACGATATGATAGCACTCCAGAAAGACTTGAGTTACGAGGAATGACTAGTTAGCATCCTAGATAAAGGGATGAAGGAATTACGGTGTAAGATTATTTTGATAGTCAAAGTCCTGTGGAGTAATAGTTCAGAAAGGGAGGCAATGTGGGAGTTGGAGGAAGACATCTTAGCACGGTATTCGGAATTGTTTGTGTTAGAAAAACTTATACATGATCTTTATTTATTTTCGTGTAGATCTAATATTAAACAAATTAATATGAGATAACCTAGAACATGTTACTAAAATTGAATTCAAAGAGAAACAATGATAAGAATACTTATAGTATACGCAACGGAATGAATGAGTCATTCCTTCAGTTTCTCTAACCCTTGTATCATTTCTGTCGCAGAGTATTATCAAGCAACCGAACCATTCTTCTATAATCTTCACAGTCTTCCAAAGTATCCTTAGAATCACCTAGACTATAGTGGGCAATTCTCAACACATGAGATAGATACAAAAAGAAGAAGAGAAAATAACAAAGAGGCTTAGAAAATGACTTGTGTTTAGAGAGAATCTAAAACTATCATAAAACCAGTGATTAAACTTATGTTTTGACTTCTCTCTAAGCACTCCTTTTATAGACTCAATTAAGCCATTTTATTTCATTAAAAAAATCAATAAAATAATAGCCAATTTGAAGCCCTATGTCGAAATTATCATGGGCTTTAGGCCTGTGAAATTTCCCATTTGATTTATAAACCCATTAGACTTAAAATCAATGCTTGTATTATTTTCTATTGATTTAATTAATTAAATAATTATTTAAATCCTTTATCAAATTAATTATTTATAAGTTGAACCTTGATTTAAACTTATTTATTAATTTAAATACCAATTTATCTTAATTAATAAATCTGCCATAATTTCTCTTTTCTTCTCTAAATTACATAACTCTGTGAAACTATCCAAAATTGACCTGGTCAACTTTGATAATTCTTATTGATAATTAAATCAATTAATTGAGACTATCTAGATGATTTTATCCAAGGTACAATGAGGACCATCGGCCTATGTAATCAAGCTCCAATAAGTTATCATAAATCTAACAAATAAATTTACTAACTTATTAATTCCTCGTGACTCCACTATAGACTCAAAATTGCACTCTTGAATTCATAGAACGCTCTATAACAAATATAGATACACTATTAATTATCCATTGTTACAACCATAATTGTCACTCAATCCTCTATAGACAGTCTACAATAAGATGGGACTAAAATACTATTTTACCCCTCATTGTATTTTATCCTTAAAACACTTAGTTCCTTGTAAATTATATTTCAGTAAACTAATTTAATTACTGAAATGAGATCTCTATCATTTAACACCATGAACCAAACTAAAAGGAAATCATCATTGCACTTCTTCATCAGAAGCTATAGATGTTCATATCTATGATTAACACTCCCACTCAATTATACTACCGAGTTCCCAAGATGTAAGTATGGGCTAGTCCGTAGGGTAAGCTAGTAACGAACAAGTCAAAGAACTCAAATAATACAATCAATTAGAATACTAACCACTCAGAATTTAGATTGAATTGACCTATGGTCAACTATATGATATCACTAGAATAGATAATAATGGTATGTTTACTTATCTTATCAACTATCAATATCGGTCTTGTCTGATGTAACAAATACATCCGATCTTATCTACTTTGCTAATGTTCTGGAAAGACATAACACTACAATGTGTAAGTAAATCATATCGTAGATTGGCAAGTCAGTGTAAATCCTGTGCACTAACTAATCTTAGGACTAACTTATTTTGAACATATAATTATATTTATATTACACTGTGATTACATCACTATAAATATGGTTAGCTATATGCTTGGGATTTAATAGAAGCTTATATTAAACAAATAATCATGAAAATAGAACATGGGAGCAAAGTGATTGACCAAGTAAAAAATGATTTATATTCTTTTATTGATAATAAATGAGATTAGAAAGAATTTGGGTTTTAATTAGGTCATAAAACCCCAACAGTTTGGTAAGTAAATTTCGGGGTAGTAGTAGTAGTAGTAGCAGCAGCAGTAGTAGCCGTAGCAGTAGCAGTAGCAGCAGCAGCAGCAGCAGTAGCAGTAGCAGAAGCAGTAGTAGTAGCAGTAGCAGCAGCAATAGCAGCAGTAGCAGTAGCAGTAGCAGTAGCAGTAGCGGTAGTAGTAGCAGTAGTAGTAGCAGTAATAGCAGTAGTATCAGTAGTAGCAGTAGTAGCAGTAGTAGTAGTAGAGTAGCAGTAGAGTAGCAGCAACAGTAGGAGTAGCAGTAGTAGTAGTAGTAGTAGTAGCAGTAGCAGTAGCAGTAGCAGTAGCAGTAGCAGTAGCAGTAGCAGTAGCAGTAGTAGAAGTA
Source organism: Humulus lupulus (assembly GCF_963169125.1). Taxonomy (NCBI): domain Eukaryota; kingdom Viridiplantae; phylum Streptophyta; class Magnoliopsida; order Rosales; family Cannabaceae; genus Humulus; species Humulus lupulus. The sequence goes on from NC_084795.1 coordinate 38,200,884, forward strand.
GTAGTAGTAGCAGCTTTCGTGGATTTTGGTTCAAGCCGGGACGTAGTTGGAAACTCATAGCAATAGTTATAGATTTTATAAATTTAACCTATAGTTTAGAAATATTAATTATAACATAATGTTTAATTAATATTGTTGGTCCTAGAAATATTATTTATTATAACCTAAGGTTTAGATAGAATTATTAAGAGCGTGACACTTGTCACAAGCATGTTTATTAAAAATTTAATATTTTTGGTGAATAGTTTAATTAAAATAAAGATCTAGAAGCTCTAGAACCTTCCAGCAGTGGTTAGGATCACATTTTTTCTCAGTCAAAGTTGTTTAATCTATTCAAAATATGCTGAAAGAGTGCAAATACGTGTTTGATATATCAACGTATGCCGATATATCGCTACTATAGGGGTCGATATATTGCCTATGGGAGATACGGAAAATACGTCGACTTCGCACGAACGAAAGCACGAAGGCTCGGGGTATAGGTCCAGGCGATATATTGCTGAGGGTAGGCGATATATCGCCCCTGGGAGACATTTTTGAATTACTTGAGGATTTAAGATATAAAAACAGCCTTAACCACTTGGACTTGCTCTTGAACGATTTTGACCAAGTTCTGGCATCTGTTGAACGAAAATTCAAATCTCTATCATTTATTTATTAATTTTAAAATGGGTTAGTTTCACTCCTTGAACTCTATAAATAGGACCTAGTACTCAGCCAATTCACTGATCATTCTAGCATTGTTCAAAGCCTCCAAGCTTCTAAGGTTACTATAGAGATAATCACTTGGGTTTTGGGTTAAAAGCTTTTCCAATCTAAGCTTTTCTAAACACTTGGGAAGTAAGATAGAGTGTTATTTCGATATCGAGGTGTAGATCAAAGTCATAGTTCATCCAAGGTATTCTTATCCTTAAGTTTAGTTCTTCTTGGTTCTTTAGTTTTCTTTTGTTTTCATTCAGATCCTAACTCTTTGTTATGATTTTTGGTTAGGTGTTTAAGTTCTTTGAAACTTAAGGTTTTCGGTAAGTTTCTACTTTGATGGGTTAGTTCTCTTTTTCATCTCCTTTTTCTTTAGAAACTCATGGTTTACTCTTTATTTTAGGAGTATTCCAAATCCTGTTCTTGTCTCCATATTTTGATTTTTGGTAAGGAAAATAGGTTAGATTATGTGTTTATATGTTTATGTTATGATATGTGATATGATATATGTTTTGTAGTCGCTTGGGCATATGAGTTGCTTACATAGCAAGCCCTAAGAATTTTTATCATTTTCGTGGTTTAGAGTTATGATTTACCCTACCTCGATTAGTAGACAGAAGACCTAGATGGGTTATCATATACTATAGTTGTGATCTAACCTACCTCGATTAGTAGACTAAGGACCTAGATGGTTTTATCACATACCACGTTAATGAGTTAATGGCCATTAATATTGTAGTCCTATATGATACATGTTTTTATGTAAAATGTTTTATAGTATATGCTTTATGATAGAGTCTTATGTTTTATGATTTATGACATATATGTTTTTAGTAGATTTTCATTGCTGGGCATTAGGCTCATTCCTTTCTTTTTAGATGGTGCAGGAAAATGAGCATGGAAGGCGGAAAAGATTCGTGGCAGCTTCGCATGTGTGTTAAGGATGAATGAATTGAATGGACTGTTAGAAGATCGAGGATGATGTTGTGTTTAAGTCTTTTGATTTATGTTTTATGTGTTTCTGCATTTAGTATTTTATACAATTGATTAAAGTTATGTTTTTATGTTTTATGTACTAAACAATGGGTACCCATACTTTACTTTGTATTTCGTACGATACTTTGGGTTTTAAATAAAGTTATTTTATTTCTTATAAATGTATTCCAAAATAGTAGCTATGTTTAGTAGTTTTTAATGGTCCGAGGTCTAGAATTAGTCAGGGCATTACATTTGGTATATTCTCATCTCCTGGATCTGTCATCTGCAACATAAACACCGATTTAACAATTATTAGTACCTATTTATACATTACTAAAAACATACACATAATTAGGACATAAATAAACACATATTACTCACTGAACACGTTCTTTTTTCTTTTTTCTTTTATTTTGGGTTGATTGACAATTCACCCATATTCCTTCTTCAATGTCGCTTCTAATGTATTCACCATCATCGTCTTCTGAACAATCATGAATTTCCTTAACTTGTTCATGTGTCAGTTGTCCAACTATGAAACAATCATGACATAAATCATTATTTTCCTCATCGTCTTCATTCTCTAAAAACTTCCTCCATGGGATTGTTAAAACAACAGACCATTTAGCATCAACTAGATCAGTTATATAAAACACATGTTTTGCTTGGGCAGCCATGATGAAAGGATAACAAGGAAGATGGGCCACAAACTATATGCGACTACTCACAGATCTATGTGGGTTTACTCCATCGACAGATAAACCTAGACGAAGATGTCTTGGTTCAGTTTTAAATTATGGATTCAAGTGATTTACTTTTTTCCAGGCTTGTGAATCAGCAGGATGTCAGAGTTTGTCATCTTTCACTCGCCTAGTCTCGTGCCATATTAAGTTTTCAAAGTGCTCTACACTTCGATATAACTGCTTAAGCCGAGAAATCAGAGGCAAGTACTACATCACTTTTTAAGGAATGTTTTTCCTAATTTCCTTACTCTTGTTAGGTTTTTACCACAGTAAACCACATTCAGGGAAAGCGTCCATGTCTGCATACTCTTTACGATATAAAACACAATGGCTCGGACATGCATGGATCTTTTCATACTTCAACCCTACCAAATTTAAAGTTTTCCTCACTTCATATGTAGGCAAAATATCCTTAAAAGCAGCTAGAAATTAACTAAAACATTTATCGCTCACTCCATTATCTGCTTTTCTGTTGTAAAATTTCACAGTTGTAAGTAATTATAGTTTATTGCAACCATTGAACAACGGTATATCTGCATCTCTAACCAAATTATCAAAATTTTCTGGATCAATAACAAACTCATTTTGAGCTTCATCAAGCTATTCCATAGAATGATCATCAAAATCATTAAAATCAAAATCATCTACCCCTCACCTCCCTAACGATGTGGATCATAATTTGATAATTCTCCATGCTACTACCATGTATTATAACTTCTATTGAATCCCCGACAAAATATCATGGTAATATTCCATTTTGATCCATTACCACAATCTACACGTGGACAAGGAATTCTTTCAGGTTCACTACAATTCTTTAAGAAAAACTCTAAAAATGTGTTGAATCCATCTTGAAATTGTGGTGTTTCTCTCCTCTCATGCATCCAAGATTTATCCATAATAATAATAATAATAATGATGATGATGATAAAAACAATTCCTATTAAGTTTTACAAAACAAATATCACATATTAAAAAACATGTTTAATTAATAAATCCTAAAAAAATCGGGCAGGGTTTTCCTCTATTTCTATAACACATCCCAATTTCATAAGTATATATTAATTAAATACAAACAAACACAATAATAACAAGCATAATTTTGTCCTTATCAATTAATAATTCCTAAAAAAATTAGGCAGAGTTTCCTCTATTTCTATACTATATTCCAATTTCATAAGTACATATTAATTCGACACAAACAAACACAATAATCAACAAGCATAGTTTTGTCCTTATCAATTAATAAATCCTAAAAAAAAAATTGGGTGGACTTTCATCTATTTCTATAACATATTCCCTATTTCATAAGAACCTATTAATTAAATACAAACAAGCATAATTATGTCCTTAACAATTAATAAACCTACAAAATATTTGGCAAAGTTTTCTCTGTTTCTATAACATATTCCAATTTCATAAGTACTTATTAATTCAACACAAACAAACATAATAATCAACATGCATAATTTCATCCTTATACCACTGCAGCACACAAATTTCTCAAAACCTACTTCACTGATTTTCAAATCTAACTTCTACTAAATTCAATATGGTTTAACTATAATTCTATAAATATGTGCAATAGTAATAAATAAAAATAAAGTTCTCACTCACCTTAAAATTAATCTTCAAGCTAGTAACCACCAATGAAAAATCAAATTACCTCCAAAATAATAACCATCCTAAAAATAATATAAACAAAACTAAATATTATAATTATTGAGTTTATAATAACTAGTACCAAACATTAAAGCATATTATACAAATAAAACTTTATTTTAACTAAATACTAACTTGAATTTTCCTTACAACAACAACATATCTAAACATTAAAACTATATTTTACAAATGAATTTTTTTTAACTAGATATTAACTTGATCTTTTTCTATTATAACAACAACCTATTAACTTTTTTTAACAACAACAAAAAATATTAACTTCATTAGTTTTCTAAATAATTATTCTAATTAAAAACATATTATAAAATACAAAAATAAATCAAATAAATTAGAAATTTAGTAATACATTAATATTAAATTCGGATTAATAAAAAAATGATCACAAACACATTTTTTAAGATTCATACATTCTTAAATAATCAAATACACACTACTACAAAAACGAGATTTCCCAACAGTTTTTAACTGTCACTATTGAGCAACGACGACAGTCGACTAACTGCCGTATTTGCCTATGTCGGCGTAGAGGTAGCTACACTGATAGTTATTAGGTGTCGTCGTTGCTGGCTACACCGACAGTTTTCAGGTGTCGTTGCTGGCAATGCCAAGAGTTATTAGGTGTCGTCGTTGCTGGCTACGTCGACAGTTATTAGGTGACGCCGTTGCTGGCAACGCCGACAGTTATTAGGTGTCGTCGTTGCTGGAAATGCCGGCAGTTATTATGTGTCGTCGTTGCTTGCAAAAAAATATTTATTTTTATGTTAAATTAAAAATTATGATTTAAATGAAACATTTATATACAAATCTAAAAAATTATAGATTAAAATAACAAAACTTATACAAAGTATTTACAAAGAATCATTTACTCTAATAAAAATTACAAATAAAATAAAACACTAAATTCATTGTCCAACAACATATATTTGTTCTTCTTGTCCTTGTACTCACTCTGAAAAACAACTGAAATGAAAACTATCACAACATATATAAAGTTGTAGTGATTAACTTAGCTTAGCTTCAGATTTTTACCACAACCAAAAAAGGCCTAGGAGTTAGCGGATATTTAAAGTTGTAGCGATTAACTTAGCTTCAGATCTGGATAGACAACTTATGATGCGACACCTCTTATTCAGAATTTCATTCTTTTAGCTGGGTCTTGATCAATGATGGGGTCAAGGGGAGGTGGTTGTGCCTCCCCCATTTGCTGGGTTTCAGGGCCATTTTCCAATTCTGTGTTCGTGAGGGGATGTAGCCTTCTAGAAATGGTGGTGGTGGTGGGGTTGGCACTAGCTACATAAATGCCAAGTGACCTCTCAGTAACAGATTAGTTGTGACATAGTAATAACTGGACAAAAAAACTGAAGTTTATTTATCTACTTAATTTTATTTATTTAACAAACAGTAATAAATTAAAAGCCCAAGAGTTTACAGCAATTATCTTTAATCAAAGCAGAATTTGGGAGTTTCTAAAAGAAATATCACAGTATCATCTCAGATTTCAAGTCAAACTCTGCAACATGAGACAACAATATCAACAATGACAGTCCATGATAAGTAGAAAAAAAATACATTACAACAATCATACAATCTCAAGTCTCACCCCAGCAAATAGCAATGTGGATTTAAGTTTACGTTGAGTCAATCTGAACTCTGGACAAACTGGTAATAATGGGATCTTAACAAATAACACATTTAACATGTAATGTTATTTCAAGCATCTACACTTCTTGATAACATTTCCTAGACTTTTCCTCTTAAAAGCATATGTCTTCTACTGCTATGAGTTTACAATACTTTTTCACAACTGTTATATGGGAGAATATATGATAATTAGTTGTAGGGCCGCAATAATATGATCGATTCGCTTTATGTCCTTAAAATCGATTGTCTCTTTGGCAACCTTTGGTTCCAAAGCTGCATTGTCATGTTTGGAATCATCTGCATCACACATGACATAAGGTTAATTAAAACTTTCAACACAGAGCTAATAATACCTTTCAAATTCTACCACTTGCCTTAAAATTTTCACATTCAAAAAAAGTAAAGTACTAATTGAACTTGTTACTTGCTGATATTGGAAATTACAATATATAACAGCAAATGAATACCATAGAATAAATACCATCAAATTAAAGTTAAACGACCTATGCACCCTTTCAAATGCCTAACATACCATTTGAATAAACCAATAAAAACCAATAACAACAACATAAGTTCCAATAAATAATGCTCTTCATACCCACATACAATTCATATCAACTATATGAATAATATAATAAAAGAAATGCTCATATAATATATAATAAAAGGAAGCAAACAAGAACATACAAAAAAATATTATAATAAAAGCAATGTTCTTATAAGATAAATGCAATATGATTTATGTATTGACTAAAACATAAACAAATAACGAGCATAAATTCTACACCTAGCAAGAAAAAATGCCTACAACAATCACACCATAAATACAAACTTTAATCACACTTTTCTCACCAATAGAACCTTTATCATTTTAAGTATTGCAGAATGTAACTATGAGATTGTTAACTAAGCAATCCTTACATTTTTCAGGTAAAAAAAAGAGAGACATACCATTAGACCTTTGGAACCCCAAAATACATAATATTGTCACATTTGAGTCTAAAAATACGTAGCTTTGAAGGTATAATATCACAGAAACCTTGTAATGACCCAACTATTCTAGACTTTTGGACCATTAACGAAAACTATACATAAACACTAATTCTTAATAACACTTACAAGTGACAAGATCATAACTTTATTAAAACTTAAAAATAACAAAAGTCAAACTTATATAAAATTGAAGTTTAAGGATATGGGATCCCATTGTTTTAAAATCAAAACATGACATAATGATAATTAAAAAAAAGAGATTACATAACAAAATGCGGAAAAATACATATAAAAACCATAAGAAACAAAAAATACATCCTCAAATTGAAACTCTCGGTTCTTTGAATCCATTCCGCCTCAATACACATTCCCCAAGCTTCCAAGAACCTTTCCCGCCATAAGAACTATTTTCCTACACATATAAACAAAAAGGAGTGAGCCTAATGCCCAGCAAGGAAAATCTAACATATAGCCATATACATAAAAATTCATAATGCAACATAAAACATACTATAACACTTATGTCACATACATACTATAATGGCCATTATTACTTGGGGTCCCATAAACTAAACAAGTCATATGCCCATTAGATTAGTGGGGTCTTGCTAGCTAAGCAAGTCATATGCCCATAATCTATTTGGGGCTTGTTAGTCATATAGGTCATATGCCCAAGTCTACAATCATACTTAACATAACATATTACATAACATAAAATCATAAGATAACATATAAAAGCATATAACACATAAATCCTATCCTATTTTCCTTACCAAAATAACAGGGATATGAGAACTGATTTGGGACCTTGGAACACTCCTAAAAACCATTTAAAATATGGTGAGTATATTGAAGAAAAGGGATGAAAGTGAAGAAGGACCTATGCTATATACTTACCAAAAACCTTGTGCTTAAGAACTTGGATTTCCTAACCAAGAATAAGAATAAGGTTAGAATGAGTAGAAGACTATGAGAACTTAAAGAACATAATACAGAAATGGACTAGAGTTTGGAAATACCTTGAAGACTTATATGATCAATCTAAACCTTGAACCGAAATGTGAATAAACCTTACTTCCCCAAGTGTTTACACTCTCACACTCACCTAGCAACTTACAGCCTCTGAACTTAGAGTAATAGATGAATAAATGGCTGGGTACTAGGTCCTATTTATAGAGTTTAGGAATGAAAAGATCTTCATTTATCTTTAATAAAAATAATGGCTTTTTAAGTGAAAATAATTTGAATTATCGTTCAGCAGAGGCTGAAGACTCGTTCAGAAAGGTGCTGGACTTATCAAGAGGTTGAAGGTTTGAATGGAGAACGTTTTTGAAAACTTTCAAAATATGCAGAGAGAGGCGATATATCGCCCCCTGTAGGCGATATATCGCCTGGGCCAGTATGCCCGAGGCAATCGTGCAACATTTCGTGTTTTCCGTATCTTCGTACTGCGATATATCGCCCCCTATAGCTGCGATATATCGGCATACGCTGAATATTTAAACACGAAATTACACATTTTTAGCTTAATTTGAATTGAGTAAACAGCCTTGACTAAGCCCTTTAACGTTTTCAAAGCTGCTGACTAACCTTAGAGTATTCAAAATTTAACCTTAATAAATTTAATCCTCAAAATACTTAATCATTAATAAACCCATACATAACATGTGCTATTATCTAATTGGTTCTTATCTAAACCTTATAGTATAATAAATATTATCCTCAATATCAGTCATATTAATCAAACCTTAGGTTAAAATTAATATTCCTAAACTATAGGTTAAACTTAGAAAATCTACAAGTACTACTATGAGTGTCCAAATAAATCTCGGTCAGAACCAAAAATCCACAGTTATAAAGATAATACTATTATTACTATAATACTACTATCTAACTAGCTAAGTATAGTTCTTGGACTCTACAAACCTCAAAAGCCATTAAAAATATAATAAGAGCACACCAATGACACAAGAAAACTATTCTTGAGGTTCAGTCCAGCAAGGCGGAATATGTTTTCATGAACTCCCCTTGAGGATTTCAATTCTACACTATAAAAAGAAACCAAAAGTTTCATAAATGCAGAGCACTAAATTATCCAACACTATGGCTACAAACCAACAGAACACCTTAACTAGCAGATTAGAATATATATATATATATATATATAACTCCCCAAGAATAACAAAACCCATGCTTGGACTTAGTCTCTCACTTATTTTCTCTCTCAAGAAAACACATGGATTCTAAACTTTTGTAATACAAACAAAACCCAAAAGTGTCCCAATTTAATATAGCCATTCATATATATAAAGTAAGACAAACATGTCTTTCAAACTTGTTGAGCCTGCGATACTGTAAAACATGAATAGAATGTATATATATATATATTTGATAAACTAAACTGCCAGAAATCAAAGTAAAAAGTGGAAATAAAAATGTTAAAATCAAATACATAGCCAAAATAAATAGAATTGTACACTAATTTTCTCTAAACAAAACATAGAACGGTAAACGACTTAAGCAATACTTGAACAAATAATGACTTTCCTTGAGAACACAATGGTTAATATGGTTTTTACACGACAACCTGATATGATAAGAGAAAGAGGAATTTCAGAGAAATCTGTAACAAAAATTTGAGGGATATAAAAAATATATTCTTGCATTTTACAAATATAAACCAATATTAGAAGAAATCAAAACTTGGAGAAATCACTTACCCAAATATAGAAAAAAAAATTATTCCAAAAGAGAGATGATCAGATGAGTGTCGTCTCGCTACAATACGAAGCAGAATGGAGGATGGCTTTGGTTGGGAGGTCTTCAGGTTGTTGGGTTGCGACCGCTTCAGATGGCTAGGCTGAAACGGAGGGCTTCAGGTGGTTGGGCTGCAATGGAGGGCTTCGGGTGTTTCGGCTTTCACAGCATCGGGTGACTGGGCTTCAATGGAGAAGAGAAGAGAGATGGGAGGAGGCGTCGTCGACTGAAGAAAAGAAAAGAGAAGAGGAGGCGTTGTCGACTGAAGAGAAGAGAAGAGAATAGGAGGCATAGTCCACTGGGAAGAGAAGAGAAGAGGTCTCGACTAAGAAGAAGAAAAAAAGAGGCGGCAGCTTATGTTTTTGGTGAAATTTTTTTATTACAATTAATTAATAATTTAAACTTTAAAACTCTAACAATATAATACAAATTAGATTATCTTTAGTATTATATTTTTATAATGATCTAAAAATTATTAAAAAGATACTCGAATTTTTTGAAGTTTTTTTATTTTAAATTAAAATATCTTATATATATTGTTTTAATATATTAATATGTTTTAAAATTCTAATAATATAAAAATAAATTAAAGTATATTTAATAATATATTTTTATAATGACATGTTAGGTGTAATCTCGTACAACCAACCTATTATGTTACATGAAAAGTCATTTCTCACACAAGATTGATTTATTACACAGTGTCAGATCAAGGTATTTTGCAGTGTCCACCTCAGCCATCCTCACAAACTTCCGTTCGGTCATCTCACGATCTCGGATACGCTGCCTCGTGGCTTCCACTGCCGCCTCTTCTGCCCTCTGCAAAATAAATCAATCTTGTCATCAACACATGCAACATATTACTCCACCATCTTACCAATACACCAATGAATACAGGAAGAACACATACCTCAGCCATCTCCTTCAATTGCCTCTCGGTTTTTATGACCACCTCCTCTTTTTCCTTCAACCTCTTCTCTAACTAGAGTTCCACCTCCAGCTTCTGCTTCCTGGCATCTGCAACGCTCATTTCCAGCATCTCTAACTTTCGTTGCAGCTCTTTCTTTTCTTTCTCCAAAATCTCTTTATCTGTCTGCAACGACACTACATCCTCTTGCAGGTCATTTATCATGTTGTCGAGCTTCTCCATCCGGGATTCGTGATGAATGCAGACTTGGTTCTTCTCCATCCATTTATTGGTCATCGCCAACAGATCAGCTTTCAGTTTGTCTCGTTCCACCTCGAGTCCGACAGTACCTACTAGCTTCTCCTCTGTGGCAGCAACCTTCTCTTTAGCCTTTGCCAGCAGTGTTTCTAACTTCTTGATGGTTTCCACAAGCACATTTCAGTTTGCTTCGACCATCTTTCTCCCTGCCCGCTCCTCTTCCAGCTTAACCGCCAGCTTAGAGTTGTTCTGCACGGTCGCTGCGTACTCCCGTCTCGTAGCAGAAGCACATACGTAGCTCTGCAAAAAACATCAATTACATTTATCACCAATCACACTACATACGTATCACACGATACTCACTCTATTCTATAAATCATGCTAGTTTTCAACCAACTTACCATCCATAAATGGTCTGACACTTGTTACAGCAAGTCCCCTTTCCCACTCAGTGACCCAATAGCTTCGGTAGGAAGATGAGGTCTACTTATGCGTAGCATCTCCTCCATCACCTCTGTCGACGCAAAAGGTCCATATTCAGGCACATCTCCCGCTCTATCATTTGCTTCTCTCCCTGCTAATGCAGCAATAGAAGCACGGGGGCAACTGGTGTAGGAAAAACTCATTGCAGGATCTTTATTTATTTTCATGCAATTTACATATTATCAAACAAACATGCAAATTCCTAGAACATGCTCCTATGAAATTGATACAAATACAGAATAAAGTAAAAACTTACATTACGCAGCGGAACTGAAACAACTCCATCCTTCAATCTCTCTAACCCTTGATTCCTTTCTGTAGCAAAGTATTATCAAGAGATTGAACAAGATCAGCAACACAGTCTTTCTCACCAAGCCTTTGATCAACCTAGAACTAGTGTGGGCTGGTTCTCAACACATGAGATAGAGATCTTGAAGAGAAGAAGAGATTGTGGCTAAGAAAGGATTAGAGTGTCTAGGTTTTCACTTACCCAAATCAACTGAGACTGACTTGCTTCCTTATGAAAACCCTAGATATCATATTCCTTATATAGGCAACTTAATGGGATTTATTTAAATTTAAATTAATTAAAATAATAAACAAAAATAAAAGCCTTGGGCTGCCATAAATGGACTTGGGCCCAATCTTTTTGTTTTGAATTTAAATCTCAACTGGGCCTAAATTCAAAACCTTTTATTTATTTATTTTTAATTAATTAATTAAATCCTTATTCAAATTAACTAATTATAATTTGAAACTTGATTTATTATTATTTATTTATATTGATACAAATTTATCAATATTAATAAATTTACCCAAAGATTCTCTTTTATTCTCTAAATCTCATATCTTTGTAAATTTTCCAAAATTGACCTAGTCAACTTTAAAAACCCTAATTGATAATTAAATCAATTAATTGAGACATTCTAGATGATTTACTCAAAGGTGATGCGGGGACCATGGATCCATGAAATCAAGCTCCAACAAGTTACCGTGAATTTATGTACGAATAATTTCACTACCTTATTAATTCCTCGTGACTCCACTATAGACTCGGAATTGAACTCTTGAATTCACAGAACGTATTTTCAAAACCATAAATACGTTATCCATTGTTATAACCATTACAATCAGTCAATCATCTATCGATGACTTACTAACGAGCTGGGTGAAAATTACTGTTTTACCCCTCATCAGTATTTTATCCTTAACTCCCACTAAGTTCCTTATAAATGATATTTCCGTGAACTTAATCACAGAAATGAGATCTCAATCATTTAACCTTTTGAACAAAGCAATTAAGGAAATCATCTTTTCACTTCTCATACATAAGTTATAGATTTTGTATCTATGAGTAATACTCCCACTCAATTACACTAATAAATCTCCAAGATGTAAGTATGGGCTAGACCGTAGGGTAAGCTGGTAACGAACAAGTCAAAAGATTTAAATAATATAATTAGCAGAATATTATCACTCAAAATTAAGATCGACTTAACATATGGTTAACGTTGTGACATTGATTAGATTTGATAACAATGATACTTATTTATCAATCAATAATTAATATCTGTCCTAGTTCGATGTAACTAAATACATCCGATCTTATCTACTTGGTCGATGCCTTGGACAAGACATCACACCCTGAATGTGTAAGTAGATCATATCGCAGATTGCCTAATCAGTGAAAATCTAATGCACTGATCTAATCATAGGACTCGTTCTTTTGAACATATAATTACAACTATAATCCACTGTGACCTAGTCACTATAATTGTAACTATCCATATGTTCGGGATTTTATAAATGTTTGTATTATTTCAATAATCATGTAATAAAACAAGCAAGCAACACGGTTGTCAAACTAAATGATTTCTACTACTTTTATTGATGATATGAAATCGTGCTACATGTCCGACATGGTTTTATAAGGGCATAAAACCCAACAAACTCCCACTTGCCCTTTTAAAACAAATGGGACATGTTTCTCAAAACCATGAATTCTACATGCTTCATAATTATGTTTTCTGCTTATATCTTTGTAAGGGGATATGAAAGATTGCCTTACAATGCTATCTTCATCACCTTCACTTCACACCTTCGCCACACATCCTCGATAATGTGGTGCTTTCTCTCTTTATGCTTTGCTCTTTTGTAGCTTCGAGGTTCTTTCAAATTCGTTATTGCCTCATTACTGTCACTAGACAAAATGAGTGGTTTATCCATTTCTGGAATAACACCAAGATCCGTATAGAACTTCCTTAGCCAGACTATTTCCTTAGCCACCACAGACGCAGCTATGTACTCAGCCTCCAAAATGGATTCTAAAATGGCAGATAGCTTAACGCTTCTCCAAATCATAGCTCCACCCCCAAGAGTAAACACATTTTTCAGAAGTAGACTTCTTGTCATCAACATCAGTCTAAAATCTGAATATGTGTAGCCTAACAGGTACAAAGATCCACCTGAAAAGACTAACATATAGTCTCTAGTCCATCAAAGATACCGACTTCCATATATTGTTTATTTCCAAGGTTTTACTGACACTTGCTCACCACTCCCACTACATAGAAAATCTTCGATCACAACACACAACATAGCATGCATTAGACTTCTAATTTCAAAAGCATAAGGAATTCATTACATCTTTTCTTTCTCTTGAGGAGTTTGTGGAGACTGCTGCTTAGAAAAATAAATTCCATGTCAACACACTAAACATCCTTTCTCGGAATTTGTTACAGAGTAATGACCAAGAACCTCACTAAAGTAGGTCGCTTGAGTTAGAGCTAAAGTTCAGTCATTTATTTCCCTGATGTTCTGGATACCAAGAACACGTCTTGCTACAACGAAATCGGAAATTTCATTTCTAGCCAGTTCTTTATGTTTGATAATTTCTTGACATTGTTTCCAATGAATAAGATATCATCTACATAAAGGATTCAAAACACTACAATGTCTTTTTCCCTAAGTTGTCAAACACAAGGGTCAACTACATTTTGTTTAAAAACTCAAGTCTTAATGTTTCCATTTAACCTTAAGTTCCAGGAGCGCGAAACTTGTTTAAGTCCATAGATTGACTTACTCAGCTTGCCGAATTTCTTGTCCAACTACTTTAAATCCTTCTGATTGATGCATGTTAATTATCTCATCAAGATAGCCATTAAAATGCTTCTTTGATGTCCATTTTCCTTATCTCTTAATCAAGAGTTGTGGCTATGGATAAGAGTATACTAAATGAATTTTAACATGGCTACCGGAGAAAGAGTTTTCTTTAAGTCAAATTTCTCTCTCTGCCACGAGTCGAGCCTTTAATGTCTCGACCTTTCTATCAACTCCTCTCTTCTTCTTATAGATTCCCTTGCACCCCATAGGCCTAAAGTCCAATGGCACATCTACAAGATCTCAGAAAAATTAAGAGTACTTAGGCTTTATTACCTGGTACTTGGCTTTGAGTCAAAAAATCCCTTTCAGACTTACCCTTTTCCTATTTAAAGGCCAACAAATCATTGTTACTTGTGTCCCCAACCAACTTGTGGGTTTCACTATCCATATCATAGGTACCGGGTTCCGAGAAATCCTCCCACTATGATGAGGCATCGTAACTTTCTAACTTGGATTAGTGGTTTCTAAATGTACCTTGTTTTCATCGACTTGCGTCGGTAAGGATGGAACAATAGTTTATCGTTTTTCCATCTAATACTATTTTGCTATGAGACTTGAAATTCATTATGTAGTCATTATCCAGAAAAGTAGCATTTGTAGAGCCAAACACTTTCTTGTCTACTGGACTATGAAACAGACCACCCTGAGTACCTTTAAAATAGCCATCAAACAAGCAAACCCTCAGCTCATTTTTCTAGCCTTCTACCTTTTTCCTCATGACAAAAACATGACACCACCAAATTCCATAATGACGTAAACCAGGTTCACGACCATTTCATAATTCTAGTGGTGTCTTGGAAACAACTTTTGAGACGGCACAACATTTAAAAAAAAAATCACATGCAGTCTAGGTAGTATGTCTCCAGAAAAGATCTGGGTAAGAAGTTGGTAGAGTTTAATAGGTTATCATAGAACACACATTTTCATAAACGTGTGATTCACACCGCTCAACAACACTGTTCTATTGCGGAGTCCTTGGGGCAGTTGTTTTAGATAATTGTTCAAGTTCAATTAAATGATCTTGGTTCTGATTATCCAAATATCCGACACCCCTATTAGATTGCAAGATCTTTAACATTTTACCTAATTTGGTTTTAAATCCATAGCAATGAATTCTTGGAATTTCTTAACAAATTCACAAAATTCCTATGCTTTAGGTATTTACATGAGTCTATAGAGCAATCGCCGATGAAGGTGATGAATACTCATAATCACCCCTCACTTGAACATTCATATGTCCCCGGACATTTGAACATACTAGCCCTAGTGGTTCTTTGGCCCTTTCTCCTATCACAGAGAATGGACGCTTTGTCATTCTGCCCTCGAGACTAGATTCACAAACAGGTAGGTCACCCTAGGTGAGTTCCCTCAAAGGCCCAGCCTTTGTTAGTCTTTGAATCCTATCATAACAAATATGACCAAAGCGAAAATGCCAAAGGTACATCATTTCTAACGTTATTGACCTTTTTTCGTTTAACGGTTATAGAATTAGCTGTCTTAAACAACTCATTATTTATAACATAGGGTTCGTTTAGTTGCAATAGGTATAGGCTGTTTTTCATACATCCACCCCACAATTCACATCCATTTAAAGAAATAAGATTTTATTACTTGTGAAAGTAACTACAAATTGTTGTTGATGTAATAAGAAAAACTTAAATTAAAATTTCCATTGAAAATCGGAATAAAATAAACATTGTCTTAAAACAATATATTTATTTCCAAAATTCATTCAAGCTTATCATTTTGCCTTGTTTGATACGAACAACCCTTGATGGATACCAAGCTGTGGCATTTTATCCTTCATGGCTTTCCCAATGATAAAAGTGTAAAAAGGTACATGCATGTTTAGTAGATTGTGATTCTGCGATCCAAAACTGAAGTATCATCCTCTAAAATCACATGCATCCAAGACAAATTTAATTATTTTGGGTTCCATATGCCTTGAGTTCCGGGCAATCTTGTTCCAATTCCCAGTCTCCTTGCAGTTGGAAACACTCCCTCTTTTTGTGTACTTATAATCAGACCTTGCTCCAAGATGCTTTGCAGCATTTGGTGCCTTGCTAGTTGACTTCTTGTTCTTTTTGTATGAATTTCTTCCTCTCTTGCTCTTCGAAGAAGAAGCTCAAAGCAGCTTCTCCTTGAGCTTGTTTAGTAGTATTAGTATTCTTTCATTTGCTTGAACTACCATCATCAATCCTCTTTGAAGGATTTGGTGATCGTTGCATGGGAAAAATAGGAATATCTTTGATTATCACGAACTCAATGTTGTCTAAAATCAACACCATGTTGATGTTGGACAAACATTTCGTGAGGTTCTCACCATAGAGTAACATTTTAGAGATCAGAGATAGTATGAGGTGGGAAGCATAGAGCTTCTATTATCAACTAAGTAGAAATCAACGCATTGCTTGACAAACATTTATTCATTAAATATTTTAGAAATAGCATAACATACAAAATGTTTTGAGATAAGCAAAATACTAAAACACTTATCTTCTATTTCTTAGGTACTTTAGCTAGCCATGAACCCATGTGTCCCGGCAGGCGAGAGTCACAAATATTCACGTAGTTAAATAGAGAAACATCTCAATTAATAAAACGTCATAGACTTTTATTAACTACCTATTCCATCCGATCAAAGTAACGGAAACTCATGTGTCTCGGTAGGCGAGAGTCACAAATATTTCTTACTTTATGAGTTTGACCCATAGTTTCGATTATTATAGACTTAATTCCTATAGTCACCGTAGGGATGAGTCTATAGAAGGTCCATCTATAACCATCTATCCTAAGAAATTTAACCATGTTAAGAAGTCCAGTGAACACCTTCCGAAGGGAGACGAAATCAAAGCGCCATAAGGCCCCACTAAACTCTAACCTTGTTAAATCAACGGTGGAGATCGAATTGAAAATTTTTAAAACTCATTATTAAATATTTTAGTATTTTATTCTTTTTGAAAAACTATCAACTTAGGTTTTCCAAATCGCCAAATTATAAAAATAATCAACAAACCATAGTTTATAAATTTTCCATTAATTCTAAAATTACCATTGAAAATTAATCCAAAAATTAGAATTAATATGCTTCTAATCAATTATTAGGTCCAACTAAAAAGAATAACCTAATACAATTAAGTCCAACTTAGGTAAATGGGTCTTAACAATTCAAGCTTGCATGGAGGGGAGCTGGGTTCAATATGTCAGACCCACTACTAAGACTCCCTAACTTCTACACAAAGCCCAAAAAGACAGGAATTTGAACGTTTGTTTTATTAATTGTTATTCAATTGATTAGGCCCAATATAGTAATGCAAAGCAAATGAGCCTTCACAAGTGGAACCACCCACAAGAGAGGAATTTAAACTTTACATGTCCAATTGGGCCCAAATAAAACCTAACATTTTATGAAAGTTTTATTTGAGTTTTCCCACATTTTTTTACACGCAAAAATTGGGACATCATTATACTTATATTTAAAGCCCAAATGCAAAAAATAACTTAATAATGATGCTTGATCTGTTAATAATTGGATGGGCCTAACATGTTAATCTATAAGCATGTATTATTAAATTATGCAAATATACCACAACAATACACTATTTTGTAAAATACCATAATTAATTAACATAGAATTCATTGGACAAAATTCAATATAATTAATTAAACAAGTTACAAAATATTAAATTAATTAAAATAGAATTTATCAAACAAAATTCAATTTCAAATAATTAATTTAACCAAGGTTGTTAAGTTGTTAGGAATGATAAGATATTTTATTTTTAAATATTTTAACAAATTTTAAAATATCAAAATATCTTTTAACCAAATTTAAAATATCTAGTATTATCTAATAACTAATTATAAATATTTTAAACAATAAAAATATCTTGAATAATCAAATAACTAATTTTAATATTTTATTTATAACAAAATAAAAAAAAATATCTTAAAATATCCTGATTATCAGATAACAAATTCAAAATATTTTAAAAAGAAAAAATATCTATACAATTATCATATAATCAATTTTAAATATTTTAAACCTAACTACACAAAATATCCAATTTAAAAAAAATAATAATAATTTTTGCGAAAAAATTCCGCGTGCGGGTTCCGGCACCGACGCCGTATGGACATTCGTACGGCCGAGTCCCGCCAGCGGCTCCATGCGTGCCCAGCACACACACTGCAAAAATCATTCCAAATTTTTTTTAAAAAAATCTGTGCAGTTTTTTAAATCCAAAACAAGCCAAAAACAACCAAATTATTGCTAAATTTACATAAGAAAGCATAACACATACACCAATAGCATGTACCATCCAATTAACACCTAACATATCAATCAATTTCATACATGTTCATTCATGAAAATAAACTAGCAACCTATGGCTCTGAGGCCAATTGTAGGAAAAACTCATTGCAGGATCTTTATTTATTTTCATGCAATTTACATATTATCAAACAAACATGCAAATTCCTAGAACATGCTCCTATGAAATTGATACAAATATAGAATAAAGTAAAAACTTACATTACGCAGCGGAACTGAAACAACTCCATCCTTCAATCTCTCTAACCATTGATTCCTTTCTGTAGCAGAGTATTATCAAGAGATTGAACAAGATCAGCAACACAGTCTTTCTCACCAAGCCTTTGATCAACCTAGAACTAGTGTGGGCTGGTTCTCAACACATGAGATAGAGATCTTGAAGAGAAGAAGAGATTGTGGCTAAGAAAGGATTAGAGTGTCTAGGTTTTCACTTACCCAAATCAACTAAGACTGACTTGCTTCCTTATGAAAACCCTAGATATCATATTCCTTATATAGGCAACTTAATGAGATTTATTTAAATTTAAATTAATTAAAATAATAAACAAAAATAAAAGCCTTGGCTGCCATAAATGGACTTGGGCCCAATCTTTTTGTTTTGAATTTAAATCCCAACTGAGCCTAAATTCAAAACATTTTATTTATTTATTTTTAATTAATTAAATCCTTATTCAAATTAACTAATTATAATTTGAAACTTGATTTATTATTATTTATTTATATTGATACAAACTTATCAATATTAATAAATTTACCCAAAGATTCTCTTTTATTATCTAAATCTCATATCTTTGTAAATTTTCCAAAATTGACCTAGTCAACTTTAAAAACCCTAATTGATAATTAAATCAATTAATTGAGACATTCTAGATGATTTACTCAAAGGTGATGCGGGGACCATGGATCCATGAAATCAAGCTCCAACAAGTTACCGTGAATTTATTTACGAATAATTTCACTACCTTATTAATTCCTCGTGACTCCACTATAGACTCGGAATTGAACTCTTGAATTCATAGAACGTATTTTCAAAACCATAAATACGTTATCCATTGTTATAACCATTACAATCAGTCAATCCTCTATCGATGACTTACTAACGAGCTGGGTGCAAATTACTGTTTTACCCCTCATCAGTATTTTATCCTTAACTCCCACTAAGTTCCTTATAAATGATATTTCCGTGAACTTAATCACAAAATTGAGATCTCAATCATTTAACCTTTTGAACAAAGCAATTAAGGAAATCATCTTTTCACTTCTCATACATAAGTTATAGATTTTGTATCTATGAATAATACTCCCACTCAATTACACTAATAAATCTCCAAGATGTAAGTATGGGCTAGACCGTAGGGTAAGCTGGTAACGAACAAGTTAAAAGATTTAAATAATATAATTAGCAGAATATTATCACTCAAAATTAAGATCGACTTAACATATGGTTAACGTTGTGACATTGATTAGATTTGATAACAATGATACTTATTTATCAATCAATAATTAATATCTGTCCTAGTTCGATGTAACTAAATACATCCGATCTTATCTACTTGGTCGATGCCTTGGACAAGACATCACACCCTGAATGTGTAAGTAGATCATATCGTAGATTGCCTAATCAGTGAAAATCCAATGCACTAATCTAATCATAGGACTCGTTCTTTTGAACATATAATTACAACTATAATCCACTGTGACCTAGTCACTATAATTGTTACTATCCATATGTTCGGGATTTTATAAATGTTTGTATTATTTCAATAATCATGTAATAAAACAAGCAAGCAACACGGTTGTCAAACTAAATGATTTCTACTACTTTTATTGATAATATGAAATCGTGCTACATGTCCGACATAGTTTTATAAGGGCATAAAACCCAACAACCGGCTCCCCACCTTCCGATAGCGTTGACACCATAACACTGTCAGATGTTAACGCGATTGTTCCCACTCCAGAATGATATGGCATGGTAGGGCGTGCAAGTAACCCTTCTCCAACGTCTTCGCCCAAGTCACTCGGCAGATACACCGGCGTCTGCACTGCAGAGGACGTTAGTTGCTCTAGAAAAGCACTAGGAGACTCAAAAGTACTTGTATTCTTCGGGGATTCAACGATGACTTCTCCTGGGTGGGAGTCAAAAGCCACAGTTGATGTTGCGAAAACGTCAACACTTAAAGTGTGAACACCTGTGACTTCGGTAGTCCCCAATTTTTGACATACGGGGATAGTCTCAAAAGTGACTGTCAGACCTGCCTCAACTGACTGAGAAGGATTGTTCACGGATTCAAAACCCCCTCTGAAGGCATCCTCCAAAAGTCAGTTCTTACGGGAGGCAGAAGTAGGGCGTCTCCCCTCTGATCCATGCTTACGGCCAGCATCAGAACCCCCAGCCAAAGCAGAAGCAGAGGGTAACGCCTCTGACAACTTCATGCAGATGCTAGGAGACTTCGCCTTGACTGCTGGACCACCTTGCACACCATCTACAGTCGCCGCCTCTGACGGATTGGCTAATGTAGAAGGTACAGCCGTAGCATGCGCCGCCCCTTCTGGACTTGCCTTCTAGAAGGATCTAGCTGCATGTGAAGAAGAAGAAGATGCAGGTAAAGAGCCAACGGGGGCAGACCCTCGAGGCTTCTTGCACAACGATAGAGCCTGCCCGGTTGGTAACTTCCCTGGAGTAAGCTTGGGGATCGCTAGAGGAGAACCCTTAGCAGTAGAAGCAGATCCCCTTGGGATCTAAAGCTTGGACGATATACACTTCCCATCATCCGAATCTTCATCAGAGGACTCCTCACGCGTCTTCCTCTTCCCTAAGGCATCCTTTGGCAGAGGCACCTGTTGAAGAGGTTGGATTTGGAGGGCGTCAGAAGGCGTAGAGGATCGCCCATGTATACGAGAAGATCTACGTGCCAAAGCAGACTTATCAGGAGACGATTCTGCAGTAGGAGCTGAGCCAGAGCCCTTTTTCTTTTTATTTTCTGGGATCTCTAGGCGCTTGGCACATGTAGCAAAGGTCTCAGAGCACGCCCTTTCACACTCGGTCTTCGATAGCGATAGAGTTGAAGAAGCAGGGGGAGACTTCTTCAAAAAAGATCCCAGCTGCTTCGCGCATGTTGCTGTAATTTTGCCTAAGGACATGTCACCCTTCTGCGGCCTAACCTGCATGGCCCCAGAATCAACTCGATCCATGAAGCAGAGCCGGGTCATAATTTACATACAGTAGGGGTTCATCACACCTCTGATGCTAATGGCGCTTTCCTTGGACTCGTGCAGAAGCCCCTTCTATGTCAGTAGGCTATGTCGTTCAAGACTCATGTTAACCTGAGGCCATGAGAAATCTGGTACGGGGAAATAAAATAGTAACATGCAGAGTCAGATTAGTAGACAATCATCCATACATGATTCACCCACACTAAAAGCAAAAAGGAACAAAATAAAAACATGACTCACCTTTTATGAACACCCTGGCCAAAGGAAAATTTTCTTGAGGCAAAAATTCAGGATACCACGCTCCACCAACGGCGAAGAAGTATTTATCCCAATTTTGGTGGGAGCTATCAAAATCAGTAAAGATCGTTCGATCCTTTTTAGGAGAAAGATAAAAGGTCTTACAGGGTTTACCCTCTATTTCCTTGTTAGTCGACTTAGTAAAGCATGCGTATATGTCATCTGATTGAATGTCGACATTCCTAAGAGTTCCTATCATCTGAGCGCCAACTATGGATTGGATAGCGTTCGAAAGAAATTGAGAAATGTGAGCTCTAGAGTTTGAAATTACTTGCACCAACAGAGCAGGGAGAGGGAAACGAAACCACTCAATGTGTCTCAGACTCATAACAATCTCAGTGGGCTTGACTACATCCTTGAATTTCCATTCCCGTAGTTCAGCATCCGAAAGCATTCGGATCGTGAGGTTATCAGGAATGTCGAACGATTTGCGTATGCGTTCATACGCATTTTTGTATCCATCGCGATCCATAGGTTTGGGAGATGAACGTGAAGACATGATTGAGAAGACTGAGATGATTGCTGTGTGAATAGAAGGATGGTTAACTTTAGGGTTTCTTCCCTCCGAGTTCTTCCTTGAAAAATTTAGAGTGAAGTTTGAAATGTGAATTATTTGAATTAAAACCAGTTAAATGAGAAATGAAATTCCTTAATCGAGTGCTTCACTCGGTAACTGTGTTCGCATTAAATTTTACGCGTAAAATGTCAGGGGATTATACGATCGTGTATCTACGAACCGCCTCGATCTACGGGGAATGACGGCTTTAGGCGAAATCTTTGGCATTGAAGAGTCGGCCGAAGGTTCGAGTGAATAAGCGTGCCTCATCCGTACGAAGCTTGGGCCAGGGGGCATCTGTTGGGCCCAAGATATTCAGCCCAAAGTTCTTTCCTCATTTGTCGTATATTCAAAACGGATCGTTTTGATCTGTAGAAGCTCTGAAGGCATAAACTACGGGTCAGAGGCGATCTACGCCTCTGACTTCCGAGTATTTAATTTAAAATCAACACATTTTAGGGGGAAATTCAGTTATTTTTCCCCCGCCAGACAAGGGTTCGGTTGAACCAACTAAACACTTCACATTTTTGTTCTATAAATATGAGATTCTTATTCAAACAATGGGATCGAAGAAATTTCTGACTTAGGTATCGGAGTGTCTTTCTTGCAGGTATCCCCGACAAATTAAAGGCGATCTTCACCACCGGAGCAGGATTAGAGCACCATCTATTATCGGCTCATACCTCCAATTATAGAAAGACATATTTGTTGCATCAACAAGTACCTTATCACTTTTGAAAGATGCAAAATCATCACTTTGATTTATGCGTTTTGTCGTCGATTCTGTTTTTAATAAAAAAATAAAATTAAACCCTATCGACAAGTCAAGGACCCACTATATTATTGACAAAGAATAATAAATGATCAGTTTTTTAATGGAGTGATATCAATCAAAATATTACACAACTAATAGTTTTTCCAACCAATTGATATGTCATGTTTTAGTGTTGTGTGCACATATCATTAAGTTTTTTTTTTAATAACTCTCATAATTTAATAAAGTTATTATAAAAATGAATTACCTGAATAATATGTATACATTTATATTGAACTGTGTGAGTAAAAAATTTCACAATGTTTCTCTATCTTTTTTTTTTTTGGTGAATTTTTTTGATTATTAGGCATAAAGCGGATATAAAAAAAATTATAGGCATACATATTATTTTTAATAATGGCCTAGTATGAGAAAAAAGAGAGTAAAAATGAAATTTATATGGTAATTTGTGGAAAGTGATAAGAAAAATATATAAAGAAATTTTTAAAAAATTAGAATGAAAATAATTTTTTATTATTATTAATTTAGTCCATGTATAACTATAGAGTGAAAATTGCCCTAATAAAATATACACAATTATATAGTTAATGATTTCTTGTAGCTATTAATTTTTTTGGTAGTAGTATTGTAATTAACAATATTAAGTAAAAGAATTTAGTGCCATCACCAAATAATAATAAGAATAAATAATATTTTTTTCCTCCTAAACTTTGTTCCTTGTAGATTTTTGCCCTCTAAACTGTTTTTATTTTTTTTGGAAAAAAATCCCCCCAAACTATTATAACCATTGCAAATGTCCCATTTTAGTAACATTTCGTTCATTTTTTTTAAGCAGTTTGTTGATGTAACATTGATATAACGCTAATCTAACATAAGTCAATAGTCCAGACAGGAAATATATACATAGAGCTAATGTTTGTATGTTTAATGTCAATAAATTCAGTTTTGACTAGTTTAAATTAGTCAAATAGACCATCATACTGTAACTATATCTGTATTCAGTAGTCAGAGTAGCAAACAGTTTTAAAAAATGAACAGAATACAACTAAAGGAGCACATTTGCAATGATTGTTATTGTTCGGGGGAACTTTGTCAAAAAAAAAAATTCAAGGGGGCAAAACTCTACAAGGGTAATAGTTCGGAAGGCAAAATTCTTATTTATTGTAATAATAATAATAATAATAATAATAATAATAATAATAATAATAAGTTTTAGATTTAAAAGAATTTAAGAATTTGTATGGAACAAAATACTTTTTTAGCTTTTTTTTTCTAATTCATTTTGTAAAAAGAAAAGTTAATAACATATAATAGTAAAAAAATTGCTTAATAAAGATTAAAGTTCATCATATATTTATTAGTAAAATTGAAATTTTGAGCACCGAGTTATAATAAATTGTACAATTGAAGAATCTGCTCTTCCATAACCCTGGCTGACGCAACTACCTTGTTGCTAGTGGTCTTTGCACTAAATTAGATTCTCCAAAATGGACATGTCTCTCAGCTTGTGGATTTAATCTCTCGATTTTATTAGCAACTTTGATGTAATAACTCCTTAATTACTGCTGATGCAATGGCCAAATGATCACAAAGACCACTGATTGTTTTGTTGTCATTTAAGGAACTGTCCCTCCATTTTAAATGGCAACCTCGTTCTAGTCTAATAATTACTCTCTTTTCAAACTAACAAAAAGGGACTTATATTAGCGTAAAATGCCCTTAATTATACACCAACAATGTAAAATGTTAAGAACTATATTTTGATTTATTTATTTATTTTTACCCTAATTATAGAAGCTGCACAGACAAACATTTCAACTAAAAGTATTAAAACAAACACTAGAGGATTTGCATATGATCTTGTAGCTAGAACGCGATTTACGTATTATTATATGTTATCTACCTACCAAAAAATTAAATCACGTGATCCATGCGTATACGTTAATTAATTAATATATATATACAAATAAATACAATATACTAATAAAGAGAAAATACTCGGTTTTGTTTAATAATATAATAACAAAGTTGTTGACGTCGTTTTTCGTCAAACAGTGAAAGAAGAGCACATAAACAAGAATTGATAATGGCCAAATACAATGAAAGAAATCAAACACACGATTTTTACGTGGTTCAGCAGTTAAATCTGCCTAGTCCACGAGTCTCTGTTATTAATCTCAAGATTATCTCTGAAAATTCTTAAGCATGAATTCTTCAGAGTTTTCTCTCAAGGATCAGAATTTCGGTCCCTTAGAATGGTGCATGGCCTCTCTATTTATAGAGAAGGATGCAGAATACTATCCCACATATTTTGGGTAGTTACTCTTTTTGTGAATAAAATAAATGGCTTTAAATGCCTATAATCAGATATAAAAGGAAACGTCCCTGAAGACCAGGAGACGTATAACTGACCAAATAATATCCCACGATTCTAGGGGATTTACAATGATAAATGAGGATTACATCTCATATTTATAATACTTGTAGATATTCAAGGTGGTTATCGCGTATCTCTAAGGCTTTAGCTTCCCAGGTTTCCCGTCGTCGTCCGAGCTAATGACATCTCCCGAGTTCACGTGGCTTTCGAGATCGTACGTACATCGAGCTCGAGACCCCTGATCCGAAGTCGTCCCTGAAGATGAGTGTGTTCTCGGAGCTACCTTTCGAGATCGCTATCGTTTCGAGGTCACCATATTCGAGGTCATATATCGTACCTTGCAGGCTCGATATACAATCCTGGAGTATACTCTAATCCTTATGAGACCATTTGTTGCGAATCCAACTTTCGAGGTCACATTTACCATGGCTCGAAATCTGGGTATAACATCTTGCCCCCTCAAAAGTATTTGTTCGAATCCTAAGAGAAGGAAACTTTTGAACTACTTTCTTTGAGAACTGTACCGTCATACTCTCTTTAAAATGGACACGCGTCAGCTGGGTATTGCTCACTTTAGGTACTTGAGTACCTTGGAAACACGCCCACGATCGTCCGTCTGACAACTTTTCGGCGCCTTCTTGTCATTGATCCCCATCCGTTCGATCTAGTGAGGATTTCATTCGACGCTCCTGATTAATTCCTTTTCCCCAACTATATATACAAGTCCCCACTCTTCATCTTCTTCACTTTTATCTTCATTCGTCATAAGCAAGAAAAGAAGAAAAACAAACCCAAAGACCTCTTTGCAAAGTTCCTACTCTGTGCATGTTTTCTCGACCAAAGAAACAAAGGAATCCTGGTCTGTTCGAGTCAGTGAGTTCTTTCCTGCAACCTCTTCTTCAATCGACAATCTCTCTGCAATCGCCATTATTGTGTAAGTATGCCATTTTTGTTTTCCATTTTGCCAATTTTTATTTAAACTGTTCTTGCTGTGTATGCTAGTTTACGTTCTTAGCATAATACGATAGGAAGTGTTAACCCGATAGGTTTTCATGCTTTTAAGACTTTCATTCTAGATTTTCGTCTCTGGTTTATACCCAGTCTTGACGTTTGAGTGTGGTTCCCATTTTCTGGGTTTTGAAATTTTTAGGCAACGTTTCTTGTACACTAAGTTTTCGGATAAAAACATGGGCCTTAACAAATGCACGAAACCCAAAGACGCCTTTCCTGGTTAACCGCCACTCTTCTTTCCCTTGAATTTCGGGATTTTCAAAAAATTATCCACGCTCCTTTTCTTTTTCGTGGAATACACGTCCCTGACTCTTCAATAAGGGTCTTAGTATTTAGTCTCTCGTTACTAAATTTCCGAGCTCATCCCATCGAGCTCATGATTCTTTCATGCATGGCCCTCACCATTTTTTCTTTCTCGTTAGATGTCACAGAATCTGGAAAGACGGTGGGGGTCATTGCGGGCAATCCCTTACGAGCCAAAATCTCCGAGCCCAGAATCGCTCTTCGCCCGGAACCAACGTCGGATAAGAGAATACGAGCTTGCACGCGAGCAAGAAGACATTCGAGCTCACTACCGCCGTCAGATAGACGAAGTCATCGAGGGGAAGAGGAGAGTTCTTCGGGAGGCCATCTATCCGGAATCTAATTCAGGCCCTAGGCCGATTCCTCTCGACCCTGCTTTAAAGGTTACTGTCGCATACCCCCCCCCCCCCCCCCCCCCGAAGAGCTCAAATTTTCATTAATGGGGGAACCTTCTACCTCACAGCCGAGGAGAGAGATGTTCGAGGCTGAGCTTTACTAGAGCACGGTTACCACAACCAGTCAAATATCTGAAATCCTGGCTTTCCATGGCCTTAGTTTGTCAGGCACCTTGAAGTGTCAACCTCCGACTGGTCAAGAACGGAGCTGCTTCGCCCCTGGCGGCCGTGACGCCACAGTGAAATATGCGGCATGGAGCCAAGAACATATGAGGGCAGGAGCACTGCTACCCTTGAAGTCTTTTTTCAAAGACTTTACTGATTTCGTTGGGTTGGTTCCGTTCCAACTCAACACCAATTCGTACAGGGTGCTGTCTGCCCTAAGGTCCTTGTACCACGAGCTGGGGTGGGAAGGACCTTCACCTCAAGAGATTTTATATCTCTTTTGTTTAAAAAGTAACCCCTCCCGAGCTCGGGGAGGGGATGGCTTTTACTACCTCTCGAGCTACCCCAAGGAGACGAAGGTTTTTGGGGACCTTCCCAACCACCCGCCTGATTTCAAAAGAGCCTTCTTTTGGACAGATGGTTTGTCCCCGTCTCGACATTATTCGTTCAGGCGGATTCGTAAGTATTCTAGTTACTTTTATTTCTGAGCTCGAGACTTTAGTTCTTAAATCCATATATTAGTTGAAATGTGTTTCGCTTTTCAGCTAATTTTAAGCGTCCTACCCCTAATGAAGCGATGACGAGGCACAGAGAGGCCTTGCTCCAACTCCCTTATGGCAGGAGGTCTCTCTCGTACCTATTACATGAGGGCAAGCTCCGAGCTTGTGGGCTGTTGGGAGAGGGCCAGTCAACCTCTGACTGGTCCAGTAAAAAATATGAACGCTGGGAGGAAGTGCCACTGCCCACAGGCACCCTTCCTCCGAGGAGAGAAAGGAGACCATCACTCTCAGTTCGCCTGAGGAGTCCGCGATCTGGGAATGAGGCCAATGACGTAGCCTCGAGCTCGGATTCAGATGAAGGTAAAGTCCTCCCTACCTTGAGAATGTGGTCCCCCACTTTACTAAAACACAGGCCCAATAGGTTAGTCTCGTGCCCACAGGATAGATACCACTTCTACATATGGAGTTGGGTAGATGACTGTGTCCATAGGTTCGATAGTGGGCTCGGGAAATACGATACCATGTACACCGCGGACGAGGTGTGGAATGGGGTAGCTATGCAGTACGGGACCAACGATTATAGGGACCTTTCGAGGTTATCACCTACTTATAGGGAAGGCACTCCCCCCGCCTCCTCTGAAGACGGGGGAATTTCATGGTCCCCAAGCTCGAGCTCGGGGGATAGTTCCAGTTAGGTTTCTTCTATCATCACTCTATGTCTGTGATACTGAATTGACTTGTATGCTTCTCTTTTATTTATTCGCGCTGTGTTGTGACTTGTGCAGGCAAGATGGACTCTGACCTTGACAGCATCATTGACGGCGCCGGCCCCAAGAGGAGTAAGCGCCCCAGAGCGGGGGCACTGAAGGCTGACCAGCTGGGCAAAGGCCCCAAGAGGTCCAAGAAAACACCTCCCCTTGTTCTGCCAGTTTCGAGCTCCGTTGCTGCGTCGACTGCCCAAGCCAGCGCTTCCACGATGGCACCGTCTTCACAGGTCGTCGCCTCGGCAGTGGCGCCGACCTCGGTGGTCGACCCCTCTGCTATGGCCGAGGCCCAACCTCCTGTGGTGGGTCAATCATCCTCTGCTCCGCTTTCCAAAAGGTCTTCTGTTTCCCGAGTCCAGAAGCTGTCAATCTCCACCCATATGGATGCATATGCGGTGGACAATGCTGCTGGGTCCCACGGATCCACGCTGATCTCGGATGTCATGTCCCGGATCGGCCAAAGCTATGGGAGTTTCGAAGCTCCCCAGTGGCAGTGCTTAACTGGTACCCGAGATTGCACTGCTCTTTATGAGAAGAGTATCGAGCACACCGCCGCGGTAAGTATTCTTCTATACTCCTTCCTTTTCTACTTGTAATCATACTGACTTGGAGCTAATGATGGTTTATTTCTTTTTCAAGCTCTTTCCTTCACTGCTCAGCTCAATTACCAGTTAAACCACGAGATCCATTCGAGCAAGATCCATGCTCAAGAGGCGAAAGATCTTCACCTCAAGGCGAGCGATGATCTGAAGGTAGCGAACGCGACGCTCGAGGCGGGAGTTAAGGAGTGTGAGGGTATGGCCACTGAGCTCGGAAAGCTGAGAGTTGAGCTCGAGGAGCAAAAGAAAGAGAACACCCAGCTTCGGGAGACCAATAAAAAGCTTGAAGAGGATAAGGCCTCCACTTTCGAGATCATGGAGGATGAAAAAACTCGCCTCCTTGCTGAATACAAAGAGAAGAAAGAACAAGCAGTTGACTCTGCTATGTACCGGATGTGGGCCTACAATGAGCATCTGGACACCAGCTTCTTAGGTCCTCACGAGGCGCCGCTTCTCGAACGGTGGAATGCTCGGCTCAAGAAGGAAGAGGCTGAACAGCTCGAGAAGGAGAAGGTTGCTCCGGACACCGTTTCGGAGGGGGCTCAGGAGGATAGTCATGCTATTCGTCCTGAAGGGTCCGGTGCTACTGATGCTGAGAAGGCCAAGGAGACTCCTCTTCCTTGAATCTGACCTTGGGGAGATCATTTATTGGGGCTACGTCCCCCTATTTTGTAATTATTTTTAATTTATGCCCACAGGGCTGATACAGTTTAACTATTCTTTTACATGCTTAACATTTCTTGGCTCGAAATATTTTGCACATTTTATGTTGATGAATCAGTTATGTTTATTTATGCATACAAACATAGTTTGGATTTTTAGGCTCGAAACTCGATGCATTCATGCATAGTTTGTTCGAATTATCCGCTTTCGACCTCGTTATTTATCAAGGTCGGATGTTACTTTAACCATGAACCCGGTAGTACTTATGGTATGTAACGTAAATGATTTGGTTATATCTTTTTTGTTTAGTCACTTACTCATCCTCAGCTTTTGCTCCGAGGTTAAGAGTTTGAAACTATTTTTCTCTTAAGATATTCCAGCCTCGATCTCGACTTGTCTCGAAATAGGTTTAGGCTCCTACTTATCATCGATTAGTTTTTTGGCTGGTTTGTTCCAAACCTGTTAAGTTTGCACATCTGGTTAACTCCAAACGTTTTAGGATTTTGGTAGTTCGGTTTTGTCCGAACTATCTAAGCTCGCGTATTTGGTTATATCCAAATACTTTATGTTTTTTGATAACTCGGTTATCTAGGCTCGCGTACTTGGTTACGTCCAAATACTTTATATATATATTTTTTTTAAGCTGATGGTATGTATACCAATGATGCCCCCTTAATATCCTATGAGTGTGACCATAGGTTATTAAATTAAAAGAGATTGCGAAAATAAAAAGAAATTATATATGGAACAAAATAGACCTTTTATTTGATGAAATTCAAAAACAAACAAACAAACTAGTACAGATAGAAAATCATGGTTACAGGCGACACTTTTCCTACACTATTGATAGTAAGGTCTAAGGTGTTCGCCATTCTATGCTCGCAGTATCAGGCTCCCATCCAATCTCGCAAGTTTGTACACACCAGGTCGGATAACTGACTCTATCTGGTATGGTCCTTCCCAGTTCGGCCCAAGCACTCCAGCTGCTGGATCTCGGGTTGCCAAGAATACGCGTCTCAATACCAGATCTCCCATTCCGAACTTTCGATCTCGAACCCTCTTATTGAAATATCGTGTAGTTCGTTGCTGGTAAGCAGCATTTCTCAGCTGAGCCTCTTCTCTTTTTTCTTCAATCAAGTCTAGGGTTTCTTCGAGCAGAGTGTGATTGGAACTTTGGTCGTAAATCTGAGTTCGAATCGTTGGGATTTCGACCTCGATGGGCAACATTGCCTCGCAGCCGTATGCTAGAGAGAACGGGGTATGCCCTGTTGAGGTCCGAGCTGTGGTCCTATACCCCCAAAGGACTTGAGGTAATTCCTCGGGCCATCGTCCTTTTGCTTCTTCCAACTTTTTCTTCAGAGAACTCTTGAGAGTTTTGTTAACGGCCTCGACCTGGCCATTCGCCTGAGGGTGAGCCACAGATGAAAAACTCTTTATTATGCCGTTCTTTTCACAAAAGCTGGTGAACAAGTCGCAATCGAACTGGGTTCCGTTATCGGATACGATTTTTCTCGGCACTCCGTATCGGCATACGATGTTCTTTACCACGAAATCAAGGATCTTTTTCGAAGTTATGGTCGCCAATGGTTCAGCCTCCGTCCATTTCGTGAAGTAATCAACGGCGACTACAGCATATTTTACTCCGCCTTTTCCGGTCGGAAGAGAGCCTATGAGGTCGATGCCCCATACTGCGAAAGGCCATGGGGATGTCAACATGGTCAGTTCGGATGGTGGAGCTCGGGGTATCGTGGCGAATCTCTGACATTTGTCGCACTTCTTCACATATTCGAAAGAATCTGTTTTAACGGTTGGCCAGAAATATCCTTGGCGTATGATCTTCTTGGACAGGCTATGCCCCCCGGTGTGGTCTCCGCAGAACCCTTCATGAATTTCTTCAATGATCTTCTTTGCTTCGGGAGGGGTTACACACCTGAGCAGCAGCATGGAATATCCTCTTCTGTATAGCTTTCCGTCCAAAATGGTGTAACGAGGAAGTTGATACATCAACTTTCGAGCCTGATTTCGATCTTTTGGAAGAATTCCATTTTCGAGATAGTCAATTATCGGACTCATCCAGGTCGGCTCCGTCTCGATCATACACACATCTTCCTCGTCTGGCTCAGTAATGCTGGGTGTTGATAGGTGTTCTATGGGTACATCATTCAGCTCTTCATTTTCGACAGAAGTGGCGAGTCGAGCTAAGGCATCTGCATTCGAGTTTCGTTCTCGGGGAACCTGTTCGATAGCATAAAATTCGAAATACTCCAATGCAGATTTTGCCTTCTCCAGATAAGCTGCCATTCTTGTGCCGCAAGCCTGGTATTCTCCCAAGATTTGATTAACCACGAGCTGGGAGTCACTGTAGCAATGTATGGCTTTAGCCTTGAGCTCCTTTGCTATTCGTAGTCCCGCGAGTAGTGCCTCGTACTCGGCCTCATTATTTGATGCTTTAAAGCCGAATCTCAAAGTGGAGTGAAATTTGCTCCCTGCGGGGGTGATCAGAATAACCCCTGCCCCTGCTCCATTTTCATTTGATGAGCCATCGACGTAAATTTTCCACAGCTCGTGGGCCGTGGTTATTACCTCGTCGTCGGCTATACCAGTACATTCCACTATAAAGTCCGCCAATGTCTGTGCCTTAATGTTCGTTCTTGGATGGTAGGTGATCTCGAACTGTCCGAGCTCAACAGCCCATTTAAGAAGCCGACCTGAAGCCTCTGGTTTAGACAAGACCTGCCTAAGTGGTTGATCTGTCCGTACATGGATGGGATGTGCCTGAAAATAGGGGCGGAGCTTACGAGATTAATTAATTAGACTGAGGGCGAGTTTCTCCATCAATGGATACCTTGACTCTGCCCCCAGTAATCTTATACTGATGTAGTGGACGGGTTTTTGCACTTTTTCTTCTTCTCGAATGAGCACCGCGCTTATCGCGTGTTCGGTGGTTGAGAGGTATAGGTACAATACTTCTCCCGTCTTAGGTTTTGATAGGATGGGTGGTTCAGCTAGGTGCTTTTTGAGCTCCTGAAAGGCTAGCTCGCACTCTGTCCATTCAAACTTCTTACTTTCTCTCAATAAGTTGAAGAATGGGAGACCACGATCCATTGACTTTGAGATGAATCTGCTTAGGGATGCCATCCTGCCAGTCAAGCTTTGAACATCTTTGTGCTTCCGAGGTAATGGCATGTCAATCAGGGCCTTGATCTTGTCGGGGTTAGCCTCGATTCCACGAGAGTTTACAATAAAGCCCAGAAATTTTCCCGAAGATACCCCAAAAGTGCACTTCTGAGGATTTAGCTTCATGTTGTATTTCCTGAGCACGCCAAAGCACTCTTCGAGGTCATCAACATGGTTCTTGTTAAGTTGAGACTTGACAAGCATGTCATCAACATAAACCTCCATGTTGTTCCCTATCTGCTTTGAAAACATCATGTTTACGAGCCGCTGGTACGTGGCTCCAGCATTCTTGAGTCCGAATGGCATGACATTATAGCAGTAGAGCCCTTTATCTGTGATGAAGCTCGTATGTTCTTGGTCGGGGGCATGCATGGGAATCTGGTTATATCCAGAATAGGCATCCATGAATTACATCAGGCCATGCCCCGCCGTGGCGTCCACGAGCTGGTCAATCCTTGGCAGCAGAAAACAATCTTTTGGGCAAGCTTTGTTGAGATCTGAGTAGTCAATACATGTTCTCCACGTCCCATTGGGCTTTGGGACCAACACTGGATTGGCTACCCAGTTAGGGTAAAAGGCATCCCTAATGAAATGGTTTGCTTTTAACCTGTCAACTTACTCCTTTAATGCTTTCTTTCTGTCTTCGTCCAGCTGTCTTCGCTTTTGTTGCTTCGTGGCTCGCTACATTCGGGCTTATCCCCACCATGTCTGAGTGTGACCATGCGAAGACATCCTGGTTTTTCTTCAGAAAGAAAATTAATTGCTATTTTGCCTCGTCTTGGAGGTGTTTTTCGACCTTCACCTTCTTCGAGGGATCAGCTTCCTCGAGCTGAATTTCTTTGAGCTCCTCTAAAGGTTTGAGGTCAACTTTCTCCTCAATCCTCGGATCGATCTCCTCGTCAATTTCTAAGACTATTCTGTCTTTATTTTGTATGATAACGAGTGTTTGAGCGCTCGTTTGTTTCTTTCCCCTCAAAGAAATGCTATAGCACTCTCTTCCTGCCAATTGATCTCCTTTTAATGTCCCGACCCCGCTTGGGGTTGGGAACTTAAAGGCCAGATGCCTCACAGATGATACTGCCCCCAGCCCGACCAGGGCGGGTCTCCCGAGCAGTACATTGTAGGCAGATGGTAAATCTACTACCACGAATTCCATTATCTTGGTCACCGAGACTGGATAGTCTCCCAAGGTCACAGGGAGTTCGATGGATCCCATACAGGCAATTCCTTCTCCTGAAAAGCCGTACTAAGTAGTTGCACATGCCTTCAGGTCGCGAAGGGAGAGTCCCATTTTTCGAGGGTCGCTTTATAAAGAATGTTGACTAAGCTCCCATTGTCTATGAGAACTCGGCGCACTCTTTTGTTGGCAAGCTGAAGAGTAATAACCAACGGATCATGATGAGGGAACTGAACATGGGAGGCGTCCTCCTCAGTGAAGGTTATTGGTTGTGTTTCAATCCTCTGGCTTTTCGGTGCCCTAGGTTCGGGTTCATAAGGAGACCCATCCCTTGTCTTCAGCTCGTTGACATATCTCTTTTGAGCATTTCTACCTCCTCCTGCGAGATGAGTCCCTCTCGAGATGGTTATCACGTCCTCTCCATCTATCGGCGGGGGCCTGTCTTCTTCCCGAGATCGGGAGTTATTATTTTGTGCCGTCGAAGGCGCGGCTACTCTCTGGCTCGTAGTAGTCTGTCCAGTACTCTGGTTTATGACATACTGCCGGAAGTAACCTCTCGAGATTAACCCTTCGATCTCGTCCTTCAGCTGTCGGCATTCATCAGTTGTGTGTCCGGTGTCTCTGTGGAACCGGCAATACTTACTGGAATTCCTTTTGGATTTTTGATTTCTCATTGGGTCCGGACGCCTGAAGGGGACCTGGTTTTCATTAGCCAGGTATATGTTTTCCCGGGACTCGTTGAGCTCGGTGTGCACTTTATACACGGATAAATACCTCTCTCCTTTCTTTTTCTTTCCTCCCTCAGCTTCGGGGTTATTTCCCTCGCTCTTTTTCCTCTTGGAGGGATTCTCCGAGGTAGGTTGTGGAGCTGCTGGGTCAGCCGAGGTTGAGGCGGAGTTGATGTTTATCATTGTAGTTTCGGTCTGCGAGGTCGCCTTGAGCGTTGACCTCGCCTCCTCTACATTGACAAACCTCTGCACTCGTCTGTTAAACTCGGTTATTGACCTCACCGGTTTCCCTTGCATGTCATCCCAAAGGGCACTTCCGGGTAAAACACCAGCTCGGATAGCCATAAGGTGCCCACTGTCATCCACATCTCGAGCTCGGGCGACCTCCAGATTAAATCTTGTCAGGTAGCTTTTCAATGTTTCGCCCGGCTGTTGTCGGACGTTAGTCAAAGTGGATGCCTCTGGTCTGACTCCCATCATAGCTCGGAATTGCTTCTTGAAGTCTCTAGACAACTGTTCCCATGAAGTTATTGAGTGTCTCTTGTACTTTTTGAACCAACTTTTGGCAGGTCCTGCCAATGATGTTGGAAACAACATGCACCTGAGCTCGTAACCCACGTTACTAGCTCTCATAATAGTGTTGAATGTACTCAGGTGACTACATGGGTCGGTTTTTCCTTCAAACGCTGGGACGTGAGGAATCCGGAATCCTTGAGGAAATTGAGTGTTGGAAATATGTGGAGCGAACGGCTCGAGCTCCTCATCAGAGTCCTCATATCGACCATTTCCTCGTTCATTCTTTAAAAGCCTAAAGGCTTTTTCGAGCTAATCGATCCTTTCCTGGACTGGGTCAGTAGGAGGTGTTGTTTGGAATTGACTGTCATTGATCATGATTCCAGGCTCGTGTCTCCGTGAGGGATCTCTATGCCTATTCAAGCGATCCCTCAGGTCCGAATTTGTCTGATCTCCCTTCCCCCTTCTCTGATTCAGATGACTTCGCAGCTAGGAACTTGGGAGTTAGCTCAGAAATTGCTTAGAGAATTGGTTCTGCAGTGAAGGTAAGCTCGAATTTATAATTTAATGTTTGAATTATGGTGTTTTCTTGGCTGGTTTTAGTGTTCTTGAGCTTTTGGGTTTCAGAGATTGAAATGGTATTTTGATGAGTTTCTAGGCTAGGTTTTTGCTGGATTATGTTGCTGGAATCATGTTAGAAGTTTTGTGATAATTGAGTTATGGAATTAGGATGGATTTGGGCGGTTTTGAGTGAGGTTTGAATGTCAAAAATGGTGGATTTTCTGGGTTCGAGGGGCAGGGTCGCGGCTCTGTTCTAGAGTGTCGCGGCCCTACGGAGCAAGGAAGAGCCAGGAAGGCTCTGAGGTAAGGGAGCGCCACGGCGCCATAGGGCAGGGCCGCGGCGCATGTCTGTGTTCAGGGAGGCTAGCCCCTATTTTAAGGGGCGGGCCGTGGCATGGGTCTCAAGGGCCGCGACCCTTAAGAGAATTTTTGGCCTTTTGGAAGTTTTAAGCGCGGTAACCTAACCTAGGGTGCTCGGGATCAATTCCACCACCGTGTTTGGTGGAATTTGATGTCCCGAAAGCTAGAACTTCATCCTAAAATCTTAATACGGATATTAATGGAATCTCTTATCTTGGTTGTGACTAGGTAAAAGCTAGGACTTAGGAAACAGATCGTGCACAAGGGGCATCTCTCATAATTAGAACATTTGGAAATTAAAGGTAAGAAAACTGCACCCGGTTGTGAATTGACAACGAGACTAAGGCTCCATATCTTGTATGCTTATTGAAGGATGGTATTATTCCATTTGAATAATAAAAAAAATGACCTAAGAGTGCCAGAGTTTACATTTGCGCACAGGAAGCGGCTCAGCCACTAGTAGCTAAGGACAGCTTATTGTGCACTGAGCTCGGTTTAAGCAGACCGGAGTCAGTGGAGTAAACAGAGGGCGTCGACCCTCATTATCATGTGACTTGACTGTTGTTATGCGTTGATAAATTTGTTATGTTGAATAGCTGAGTGTTGATTTGTTGATTCTCTGGTTATGTCTATGGACTATTTGATTAATGTGGTATGCTAAGTGTATGAACAAGCTTTAAGGATTATTCTATTGTTATCATTGTTTGTGCTATAATGTTATATTTTCTTGTTGGGCCTTGGCTCACGTGTAACGACCTAAATTTTCTAATAAGGCTTAAGGCCTTGATTAGTGTGCCTGGAGGGCAATAAGTGATTTATTGTGCTAATATATGAATTTGTGTGAGTATGTGATTAGAGATGCATGTTTAGTTGAATTAAATATGCATGTGGGTCTCGTTTGGATATTAAGGGCATGTTTGTAAATTTTAGCCCATTGAGGGCATAAATGTGATAAATGTGATAAATATGATATACTTGTGTTATATCTGTGTTGCACGATCCGAGACAGTCCTAGGGAGCTGTTAGTCAGAAAGTCACAACGGGGTCGAAAATCCGACTCGGGCCGAGTCGACGGATATTTTGGGAATTAGACGCTTTATGGGGTTCTCGGGTTATGGAAATAAATATTTGAAGATATATTTGAGGTTAGAATGTTTAGGAGGGAATATGGAGGAAATTTACCATTTTGCCATCGGGGACGTTTTTAGCACCCCGAGCTTTGAGGTAACCTTAGAAGCTTAAGTTAAATAAAACAGAATTCAAGAAACACTTAGAAACTTGGAGAAACCAACCCAAGCATTTTCTCTTCTCTCTCTTTATTTTCTCTAAGTCATACCAAGTTAAATTTTGGTGGAAGCTAATCAAAACTAAGGAATTGAGCTGGGAAATCTTAGGAGCTAGAAGCTTGAACCTTAAGGACCTAATTCAGAGACTCAACTTAGCTCAAGGTAAGCTTTAATCTTAATAAATTATACTGGTTTTAAGCTGAAATTCTAGAGTATTGCATGTGTGTGGAGTGAAGAATTCACTTAGAGTTTGATGAGGTTTTGAGCTTGAATTCTTGTTGGGTTTTGTTGCTGAATCCATAGTATAACTTATGTGGTGATTAGCTTGACTTGTTGGGTTGATTTTGGGGTTGATTGGATGTGTTTCTGTGGCAAAAATGGAGGATTTTTCTGGGTTCGAAGGGTCGGGCCACGGCATTGTTCTTGCTGAGTCACGGCCCTTGGAAGCATTTTGGTGGTCAGGAAGGAGGGCGGGCCGCGGCATGCCCTAGCTTGGGTCGCGGCGTGCCTGCCCTATTTTGGGGTTGCTCTTAGGTTTGGGGCGGGCCGCGACTCTTAGTGCAATTTTGGGCTTTATAGTGTGTTTAGACTTGGGAACTCAAAGGTTAAGGCTTGGGATGGATTTTATCACCCGGATTGATAGAATTCAAGGTCCTGGAAATTAGAATTATGACCCAAAGTTATTTAAGGGATTATAACTTGATGGATGGACATTGTTGGTGTGTTGTGACTAGGGTATCAGCGAGGCTCGGACTAGAGGACTATGCTCGGGACATCGGTGCTCGGAAAGCTCGGGACACAGATAAGAAAACTGTTGTACCCATAGAGCTTGTGTTGCAGGGTATGGCCCTATATGATTGTGTTGCAAGGCGTAGCTCTTTAATTGAGTTTATTCATGTTTAAGTATATGCTTAGTTATGCTATGTTTGCATTTATGTCAATGAACGGCTAGATCCGGGAATGGCGAGGGCCGAGAACGGCGAAGGCCGGGAATGGCGAAGGCTGAGAATGGCAAGGGGCCGGGAGCAGCGTTTAGCACACGGAGTGCGAGTTTCCATGGCGAGACCTTATAGGATACCTGGGATATCCTCACGGTACGGACCGTGAACCCAGGACCTAGTAAAGCGCCTGGGATGGCATGGCCGTATATGATTAGCCTAATGATGCCTTATTTATATGTTAAGTGTTTGATATGCATGTGTTATCTGCTTGTGAGGGTTTTCTTGCTGGGCTTCAGCTCACGAGTGCTCTGTGGTGCAGGTAAGGGCAAGGG
This sequence comes from Humulus lupulus, assembly GCF_963169125.1. Classification (NCBI taxonomy): domain Eukaryota; kingdom Viridiplantae; phylum Streptophyta; class Magnoliopsida; order Rosales; family Cannabaceae; genus Humulus; species Humulus lupulus. Next base: position 38,240,217 of record NC_084795.1, read on the forward strand.
GAAGGTCGACCAACCATGAGTACGGAGAGCATGAAGCGGCGCGTACATATTTGGCCTGCCTGGCTGCCACGGCCAGGGTAGTTTTGGGGGATGATTGTACTAAACCTAGATTTTGTTGCTTAGCCGACTCTGATTGTGTTTTCGAGTTTTAAATATTTCTAAACAGTATTTTGGGATCCCAAATGTTAAACGCTTTATGATTTTCAGTAAATGGAATTATTTTCAAAGTTTGTGGCTCTGTTTATGGTTTAATTACACTTTTGTCTTAAAACCTCGATTAGCGAGTTAAATGCACGTTTTAAACTCACTTAGTAACGGCTCTAAGGAAGTAGGGCATTACAACTTGGTATCAAAGCGAGCCAAGGTTTATGGTTTTTGGAGATTGATTGAACATGTACGCTCATTGTCAGTGACAAGCTCAACTCAGGGTTGGTTGGTAAAGATTGACTATTATGCTTGAATATGTACTTAAATGCCTTGTTTGCTTGCTTATTTCAAATAGAGCATGATGAATGAGTTAACATATGCATGATGTTAGATTAGCTTATACATGATCTTTATTTATTTTCATGTATATCTAATATTAAACAAATTAATACGAGATAGCCTAAAACATGTTTCTAAAATTTAATTCAAAGAGAAACAAAGAATAGAATACTTACAGTATACGCAGCAGAATGAAAGAGTCCTTCCTTCAGTTTCTCTAACTCTTGTATCCTCTCTGTCAAAGAGTATTATCAAGAAACTAAACTGATCTTCTATTTTCTTCACAATCTTCCAATGTAACCTTAGAACCACCTAGACTAGTGTGGGCAATTCTCAACACATGAGATAGATATAGAGAGAAGAAGAGAAAATAACAAAGAGGCTTAGAAAATGACTTATGTTTAGAGAGAATCTAAAACTATCAGAAAATCTGACTTGTGACTTATGTTTTGACGTCTCTCTAAGCACTTCATTATAGACTCAATTAGGCCATTTAATTTTATTAAAAAATCAATAAAATAATTTCCATTTTGAAGCCCTAGGTCGAAATTATCATGCGCTATAGGCCCGTGAAATTTCCCATTTGATTATAAGCCCATTGGACTTAAAATCAAGGCCTGTATTATTTTCTATTGATTTAATTAATTAAATAATTATTTAAATCCTTTATCAAAATAATTATTTATAATTTGAACCTTGATTTAAACTTATTTATTAATTTAGATACCAATTTATCTTAATTAATAAATCTACCATAATTTCTATTTTCTTCTCAAAATTACACAACTCTGTGAAACTATCCAAAATTGACCTAGTCAACTTTGATAATTCTAATTGATGATTAAATCAATTAATTGAGACTATCTAGATGATTTTATCCAAGGTACAATGGGGACCATGGGCCTAGGAAATCAAGGTCCAATAAGTTATCATAAATCTAACAAATAAATTTACTAACTTATTAATTCCTCGTGACTCCACCATAGACTCGAAATTGCACTCTTGAATTCATAGAACGCTCTATAAAAAATATAGATACGCTATTAATTATCCATTGTTAGAACCATAATTGTCACTCAATCCTCTATAGACGGTCTACAATGAGATATGACTAAAATACCGTTTTACCCCTCATTGTATTTTATCCTTAAAACACTTAGTTCCTTGTAAATGATATTTCAGTAAACTAATTTAATTACTGAAATGAGATCTCTATCATTTAACACCTTGAACCAAACTAAAAGGAAACCATCGTTTCACTTCTTCATCAGAAGCTATAGATGTTCATATCTATGATCAACACTCCCACTCAATAATACTACCGAGTTCCCAAGATGTAAGTATGGGCTAGTTCGTAGGGTAAGCTGGTAACGAACAAGTCAAATAACTCAAATAATACAACCAGTTAGAATACTAACCACTCAGAATTGAGATTGAATTGACCTATGGTCAACTATATGATATGACTAGAATAGATAATAACGGTATGTTTACTTATCTTATCAACTGTCAATATCGGTCCTGTCCGATGTACCAAATACATCCGATCTTATCTACTATGCTAATGTTCTGGAAAGAACATAACACTGTAATGTGTAAGTAGATCATATCGTAGATTGGCATGTCAGTGTAAATCATGTGCACTGACTAATCTTAGGAGTAACTTATTTTGAACATATAATCATATTTATATTCCACTGTGATTACGTCACTATAAAAAAGATTAGCAAAATGCTCAGGATTTAATAGAAGTTTATATTAAACAAGTAATCATGAAAATAAAACATGTGAGCAAAGTGATTGACCAAGTCAAAAAATGATTTCTATTCTTTTATTGATAATAAAATGCGATTACAAAGAATTTGGGTTTTAATTAGGGCATAAAACCCCAACACATGATGCCAGGGCATAGCCCATTGTGTGTTATGTGCTATCTGTATGTTATGTGGACCGTTGTTTATGGTTGGCTGATGTGATTGGGAGGTGGTTTTGGATGTTGTTATCATGCCTGATGAGCGGCGTCGTTGATTGCAGGCATATTTGTTGAGATGCCTCGACAATCATTTAGACTCCGTGGCAGTAGGGCCGAGGATGACAACCAGGGTCAGGACCCTCCACCTGCCCCACAGAATTGGCAACAAATGTTTGCCGAAATGGAAGCAAGACTGCAACGAATAGAGGAAGAACTTCGACAGTTGAGGCAGCAAGCCCCTCCACAGGTCACTGGGTTGCCGATTTAGTAGGTTGTGGCACCAGTACCGGTTCAACCTATTTCGGAGAACAGGTGGGAACATTTATATGAGAGGTTGAGGAAGAAGCATCCTCCCACTTTTGAGGGTGGATTAGACCCACTACAGGAAGAGCAGTGGATGAATATGATTGCCTCTATCCTAGATTTCATGAGGGTCGAGGGGAACGAGAGGGTAGCTTGTGCTAGCTACATGTTCAGAGAGGATGCCCGCATCTGGTGGGATGTAGTAGTTCAGAGGAGGAATGTGGTAGTCATGACCTGGGAAGAGTTCAAAAACATATTCAACAAGAAGTATTACAGTGTTACAGTCCGAGCAGCGAAGGTTGACGAGTTCATCAACCTGACTCAGAATCGGTTGACCATAACTGAGTATGCTTTGAGATTTGACTGGATAGCGAAGTTTGCGCCGGATTTGGTGCCGACAGATGCGGCAAGGAGAGACAGGTTTGTACAGGGGTTGAATGTCATGATCGCCCATGATGTAAAGATCACTTTGGATCTAGAGACTACTACCTATGCTCAAGTTGTAGACAAGGCCCTTACAGCTGAGGGGGCCGAGGACCTGATTTGGAGAGAGAGCGATGTTAGGCACGATGCTAGGAGGACAGTGCCTCCTTTTATTGGATCCAGTCGGGGTAGTGACTGCAGTGAACAAAAGGGAAAGGCCCCAGATTCTTTTTTCCCTCCTGGCTCAGATAGGAGGGCACGAGGTGTTTTTGGTGGCCGTCAGGGCGGAGGTGACAATTGGAGGAGTTTTCCAGTGTGTCCACAGTACAGACGATGACACCAGGGTGAGTGCAGGATTAGGGCCTGCTTTATTTGTGGGAGTGCCAATCATCTGAGGAAGGACTGCCCACAAGCCAAGAAAGAGGAGCTGAAGCACGGTGACAGTCTCGCTCCTGCCAGAGTGTTTACTTTGACTCAGAATGAGGCGAAGGCTAGCCCCTCAGTTGTGATAGGTCAAATTTCTAGTGCTGGTTCTTCTTATACTGCATTGTTTGATTCGGGAGCTACTCATTCGTTTGTGTCTGCTAGAGTGATAGATCATCTGTGTAGACCTAGTGTTTTGTATGCTAGGGGTTTTCAGACTTTGTTGCCAACTGGGGAACTGGTAGTCTCTAAGAGATGGATTAGAGCTTTACCAGTAGAGGTAGATGGTAGGGAAATTTTTGCTGATCTGATTAAGCTTGCGATGGATGACTTCGACATGATCCTAGGGATGGATTGGCTATCGAAGTATGGGGCGACGATTGACTGCAAGCGCATGATGGTGACTTTTGAACCAGAAGGAGAGGTACCCTTTGTATATGTGGGGACAGTTGATGGACCGCGAATACCTATGATTTCAGCACTGAAGGCTAGGGACCTGATGCAGGAAGGTTGCATGGGATTCCTAGCGAATGTTGTCGATACCTCTAGGGTTGTGTCGATTAGACCGGGTGAGACCAGATTGGTATATGAGTTTCCAGATTTGTTCCCAACGGATTTTCCAGGGTTTCCGCCGCAGTGGGAGATTGATTTTGTTATAGAGTTGGCGCCAGGGGCGGAGCCAGTATCTAAGACACCCTATAGAATGGCTCCGGCAGAGTTGAAGGAGTTGAATATTCAGTTGCAGGAGTTACTAGATTTGGGGTTCATCAGACCGTGTTTCTCGCCATAGGGTGCTCCAGTGTTGTATGTCAAGAAGAAGGATGGATCTCTTAGGATGTGTATTGACTATAGGGAGCTGAATAAGTTAACCATTAAGAATCCACTGCCTAGGATCAACAATTTTTTTGACCAGCTACAGGGAAGAACAGTGTTTTCCAAGATAGATCTCCGATCAGGTTCCCACCAGTTAAGGATTAAGGAAGAGGACATACCAAAGACTACTGTAACGACCCAAAATCACTAATATGGCTTAAGGGCCTTGATTAGTGTGCCGGGAGGGCATAATTGGCTTATGTGTGTGTTTATTAAGTTAATGTGTGATTATATGATGAACATGTTGTATGGTTATATGAATGTAAATGTGATTATATGTTATATTTGTGAGAACCACATTATTATGTGGGTAAGTCTGCAGCTTGTGACTTGAGGCGATTCTAGGGAGTTAGTTAGCGGGAAGTCACAACGGGGCTTAATATTTGACTTGGGGCAAGTTAAGGGGTGATTCGTGTATTAGATGATTATTTAGGTTTTTGTGTTATGGAAATAAATATATGGAGATATATTTAAAGTTAGGAAGCCTAGGCAGGAATATTGGGGAATTTTACCATTTTTCCCTCGGGGAAATTTTCGGTACCCCGAGTGTCGGGATTGATTTAATTAGCTAAGATTAGACTAAGTAAACAGAATACAGTAGAACAAAAGAAGGAAACCGACCCATTTTTACTTCTCTCTTCCTTCTCTTTCCTCTCTCAAGAAAGCTATAGAAGCCTAAGGAGAATCAGCTGGAATTCTGTGTTTTGTGTTGAATTGGTGAGGGATTAGCTTAGTTCTAACCAAGGAACACTCATCCAGGATCAAGGTAAGAATTTAATCTCATTCTTGAGAATTAGAATTCTGAGTTTTGGCTGAGTATTAAAAGTGTTTATGGTTTTGATGATTAAGGGCTGAATTGAAGCTGAGAAGCTTGGGTTTTAGCTCAGAAATTGTTAAGGAGGTGGTTCATCAAAGGTGGGAAGCTTCAATTTGTAGTTTAGAGATTAAATTATGAGATTGCATGACTGGTTTTAGAGTTTTTGAGCTATTGCCTTTCAGAACTCAAAATGTGATTTTAATGAGTTTTTAAACTAGGTTTCTGTTGGATTTAGTTGCTAGAACCATGTTGGGAGTCTTGTGATCAATGGGTTTTGGAATTAGGGTGCTTTGGGGTGGTTTTTGGCAAGGTTGGGAGGCTAGAAATGGTGGTTTTTCTGGGCCCGAAGGGTTGGGCCGCGACTCTGTTCTAGAGTGTCGCGGCCCTACGAAGCAAGGAAGAGCCAAGGAGGCTCTGCAGTGAGGAAGCGCCGCGGAGCCAAGGATGATAAGCAGTACTGAAGTTCAACTATGTTCCCATGGCCCTCTGTAGAATTCCCTAGAACTTGGAAGTGAAAGTGTGGTCCCGATCTAACACGATCGACCTCGGTGCTCCATGGACGCGCACGATCTCTCTCACATATAGATCTGCATACTAGTCAACTGTACAAGTAGTCCTTACTGGTAAGAAATGTGCTAACTTGGTGTAGCGATCCACAATAACCCATACTGAATCATGTTGACCCACAGTCCTGGGTAATCCCACCATGAAATCCATCGTGATGTCCTCCCATTTCCACTCTGGGATATCTAAAGGCTGCAATAACCCTGCTGGCCTCTAATGCTCAGCGTTGACCTGTTGACATGTCAAGCACTTAGCCACATGCTCTACTACATCCATCTTCATCCCAGGCCACCAATACAATGATCTCACATCCTGATACATCTTTGTAGTGCTTGCATGCAAAGAATAAGGTGTAGTATGAGATTCATCCAGAATCTCCCGTCTCATAGCAGTGTCCAACGAAACACATATCCATCCTTTGTATCTCAACAAACCTATATCAGACATTGTATAATCTCTGGACACTCCAGCTAAAACATCCTCTCTGATCTTGGTCAGTTGTGGATCACTCAACTAACCCTCCTTGATTCTTTCCAACAATATAGACTATAGCGTAATGTTGGTCGACTGGCCCACTAGCAACTATATGCCAGCTCTGGCCATATCCTCTGCTAACTCTCTTGATTCTCCCACTGTAAGTCTGTCCCGGACCCTTCCATCTTAAAGCATCAGCTACCACGTTGGCCTTTCCTGGATGATACAAGATCTCTCAATCATAATCTTTTACTGATTCCAGCCAACGCATTTGTCTCATGTTCATGTCTTTCTGCATGAAGAAGTACTTCAGGCTCATGTGGTCAGTATAGATCTTACACTTCTCCCCATAAAGGTAAGGCCTTCATACCTTTAATGTAAAGACCACAGCCGCCAACTCTAAATCATGAGTGGGGTACTCTGTTCATATTCTTTCAGCTGACATGAGGCATAAGCAATCACCTTCCCTGACTGCATCAAAACACAACCCAAACCCTGATGTGAGGCATCACAGTATATCACAAACTTCTTCTGATCTGTTGGAACGCTCAGAACTGGAGCTGTAATCAACCCTACTTCAGTTTCTGGAAGTTGTTCTCACACCTGTCTGACCACACAAACCTTTGATTCTTGCATGTTAGCTCAGTTAATGAAGTGGCAATCTTTGAGAACCCTTCCACGAAATGTCTATAATAACCTGCCAATCCAAGGAAACTCCTAACTTCATAAGCACTCTTTGGCCTTGCCCAATCCCTGACTGCCTCAATCTTGGTTGGATCCACTTTAATCCCCTCCTTATTGACAATGTGCCCAAGGAAAGTTACCTGAGATAACCAAAACTCACACTTCTTTAACTTTGCAAAAAATATGTGTTCCCTCAGTCTCTGTAGAACCAACCTCAGATGTTGTCCATGCTCTGACTCTGACTTAGAATAAACCAAAATATCATCGATGAAGACGATCACAAACTAGTCCAAATAATCCTTGAACACTTTGTTCATCAAATCCATAAAAGTAGCTGGGGCATTAGTCAATCCAAAAGACATGACTAAGAACTCATAATGCCCATATCTAGTGCAAAAAGCAGTCTTCGGTATATCTCCCTCCTTGACCCGCAGCTAATGACAACCAGATCGAAGGTCTATCTTTAAGAATACCCTTTTACCTTGCAACTGGTCAAACAAATCATCTATCCTTGGTTGAGGATACTTGTTCTTAATTGTTAACTTGTTCAATTCTCTGTAATCAATGCACATCCTCAGAGAATCATCTTTCTTATTCACAAACAGAACCGGCGCACCCCAAGGTGAGAAACTATGTCTGATAAAACGTAAGTCTTATAGCTCCTGTAGTTGTACTTTCAATTCTTTCAACTCTGCTGGAGCCATTCTGTAAGGTTCTCTAAAGACTGGCTCCATCCCTGGTGCCAATTCTATCACAAATTCAATCTCTCTCTATGGTGGGAACCCCGGTAATCTTCTGGAAATACATCCAGAAACTCACAGACGAGCCTGGTCTCCTCTGGTCTCACTGGCATGACCTGAGTGGTGTCAACCACACTGGCTAAAAATCATATGTAACCTCTTTGCAATAGATCTCTAGCCCTAAAAAAAATCGTAGGTATACGAGGTCCATGCACAGTACCAACAAACATAAAAAGATCCTCACCTTCAGGCTCAAAGGTGACCATCTTCCTTCTGCAATCTATGGTTGCCCCATACTTCACTAACCAGTCCATACCCAGAATCATATCAAAGTCAGTCATAACTAACTCTATCAAATCCACCGACAACTTTCTGCCCTCTACTATCACTGGCAAAGATTTAACCCATCTTGTGGATACTACTAACTCCCTAGTGGGTAACAAGGTCCCTAACCCCACACCATAATAATCACATGGTCTACACAGTCTATCAATAATTCTACTAGTAACAAAAGAATGTGTAGCACTAGAATCAATCAAAACAGTATAAGGGGTTCCAGCACTAAAAAGCTGACCCATAACTAATGAAGGTGAAGCCTCAGCTTCTGCTTGAGTCAATGCGTACACTCGAGTTGGGGCTGAGTTGTTCGCCTTTCTGGGTTATTCCTTTCTTGCTTTTGGGCAATCTTTCTTGAAATGTCCCACTGCCCCACATAAGAAGCAAGCCTTTGCCCTACACTTTCCCATATGGCGCCTCTTGCACCTAGGGCACTCAAGATAATTCTTCCAGGCCTCACTGCCACCCTGGTGGCCAACTGAAATACCACGCAGTCACCTGTTAGGGCTTGGAGCTGGGAAGGTGTTGCCAACCTTCCTCTTTTGATCACTAGGGCCTCCGCCCCTACCTGAACCCACAAATGGAGGTCCTGCCCTCCTAAACTCTCTTCTGGCTACATTGTCCCACCAGATCCTATTCTCTGCGCTCTCAGCTATGAGCGCCTTCTCAACCACCTGTGCATAAGTCGTAACTCCAGCCACAGTTGTGATACGAACATCCCGTGCTAATCTAGGTTGTAGCCCCTGGAGAAACCTCTCCCTTCTAGTCCCACCAGTGAGCACCAGCTCCATGGCAAACTTTGCCAATCTATACAACTTCAGAGCATATTCAGTCATTGATAGACTCCCCTGAAATAATCTGCTGAAATCTTCAGCCTTTGCAGCCCTAATGGCATCATTATAGTACTTCTCATTGAACAGAGTCTGAAATTCTTCCCAACTCAGGGCATTAACGTTTCTGGTCTGGGATATAACTTCCCACCAAATTCGGGCATCCTCCCAAAACATGCATGTGGCACATGCCACCCTGTCATTACCAGACACCCTCATAAAGTCAAGGATGGTTGTAATCATGCTCATCCATTGCTCAGCCTTAGCTGGATCTGCACTGCCCTAAAAAACTGGCGGCTGCTATTTTCTGAACCTTTCATAAAGAGGTTCCCATTTACTCCTAACCTCTAGAAGCTACTCAACTGTTGGTACCGTTGCAAGTGGTGCCTCAGGCAAAACATTCCCTACAGGAACCTGTTTTGTCTCAGGAGGCGGATTTCTTCTTCCTGCCTCGATACTCTGGCCTGTAAGTCAGCAAACAACTGTCGCCAGTTTTCAGGAACTGACTGGAATCTGACTCTGGTCATTCTCTTGACCATGTCTATCATTCTGAGCCTGATCATCCTGGCCAGCTGATGAATAAGCCTGCCTTGGAATCATTCTTATAGCTTATACTGTGCTGAAACAATCAATGCGGCCAGTTAGGTAGTGATAACTAAACCTCTTGCCGCCTCATAGTCCAAGAACAAGCAGATATTCATCCATGTTCCACAATCATACTATTAAACAAACTAATACATGATCATAACATTTAGCATTTAACACTTATCAGCTAATAGTTCAATGATTAACAATACTAATAAGCATGTCATAGCATCAGTACTAATAAGCACGTTCTTGCTTATGATGCAGTAGTCAAGGCCAGCCTTATTAATGTATCTCATGTAGGTAGGTAAAGCAATTATGTTTATTTAAGTAGTTAAACACATAACCACATAAATAGTTACCAAATCATGAGTCAAGCTTGACTTCAGTGGCGGGTGTACATGCCCAGCCAGTCTACAGGAACCCTAAACCTTGGCACGCTCTGATACCAAGTTGCAACGCCCTGGTTACTCCAAGACCATTACTGTGAACTTTAAACAGTGCTTAACTCACTAAACGAGTCATTAGGTTATAAATGTGCATCTAGGAGTTATTAATAGGCTAAGGTGAAAAATCTCAATAAAAAGGGGTGGATATATTTTATTTAAAACATCAAAACTGTACATGGGCCCATAATTTAATGACCTAACTATTTCTATGACCTTGGACCATTAGATTTACTATACATAGCTACTATTTTGGGAAAGATACATAAGAAATAATATAACTTTATTAAATCTCAAAATATTGTATCAAATACATAATAATAGAAAATATGGCATGTGTACCTATTGTTTAAAAGAAAAACATAAACTTTAATTCAATTGTTTAAAAAAACTAAATGCGGAAAAACATGATCTAAAAGACTAAATATAAATAACTTCATCCTCGATCGACACGCAGTCCACTCAGTCCGTTCATCCTCAACACACATGCCAAGCTTCCAAGAATCCTTCCGCCTCCGTATCTAGTTTCCTGCATCACACTAAAAAAATAAAGGAATGAGCCTAATGCCCAACAAGGAAAACCTAACACATAACTCATATACATAAAATTCATAATGTAGCATATAATAAAACATATCATAAACATATGTCACACATACTATAATGGCCATCATTACTTGGGGTCCCATAACTAAACAAGTCATATGCCCATTAGATTTGTGGGGCTTGCTAGCTAAGCAAGTCATATGCCCATAAATTTATTGGGGCTTGTTAGTGTACAGGTCATATGCCCAAGTCTACAAACATACACAATATAACATTTCATAACAAAACATAACATATCACATATCATATAACATATAAAATCCTATCCTATTTTCCTTACCAATATACCGGGATGATGAGAACAAAGTCGAGATTTTGGAACACTCCTAAAAACCATAATATAGAGGTGATTATACTAAAGAAAAGAGATGGAAAGAATAAACTACACCATCGAAACGATACTTACCAATGAAAACCTTAAGTTCGAAGAACTTAGATGCCTAAGAATAGAAAAGACTGAGTTATGATTTGAGTAGAGAAGAACTATAAGAATCAATACAGAAAGGAACTAGAATTAGGAATACCTTGAATGCTTCCATGACCGAACTATACCTCGAAACCGAAATACACTATAACCTTACTTCCCAAGTGTTTATTAAGCTTATAATGATTAAGCTTATAACCCCAATCCAAGTGTTTATCACTCTATAGTCTCACTAGCACATGGAAGGCTCTGATCAATGCTTGAAGAATGAATGAAAAGGCTTGGTGCTAGGTCCTATTTATAGAGTTCTAGGAATAAAAATCTTCTTTTTGGCTTTGAATAAAAATAATAAATTTAATTGAAAATATTTGAATATCCTTCAGCCAAAGGCTTAGGAATTGGTCAAATTTTTCAGAGAGATTTAAGGATTCAAAGCTTGATTTTTAAAATAATAAAAACAAATAGAATCCTAACTTCTAACTCCCTAAATCTCGTAACTCTAAACTCAGTAAAATCAAAATATCTGGAGCTGTAGAACTCCGATTTGGACTCTCTTTATACCGTTAGAAATCTAATTAAATTATCTACAACTTTCTAGAAATACTATTTTTCGAAATTCATAACATAACTGGGTCAAACATAGGTCGGAAGTTACAGTAACCTAAAGTTACGAAAAATCTATTTACATCCTAATCCACAAATAAATAAAATTGTGACAAATATCATGCTCCTATCAGATTTTGGTGAAGACTAAGTCTTATATTTCTCTTATTTTATCATTAAAATAATAATTCCTTAATAATCATAACCTTAGGAATAACCATGCTCATGACAAGTGTCATATTCTTATTAGCTCTATTTAAACCTTAGGTTATAATAATTATCATATTAATAACCAGCAATATTAATCAAACCTTATGTTATAATTAATATTCTTAAACTATAGGTTAAACTTCTAAAATCCATAACTATTGCTAGGAGTTTCCAACTAAGTCCCGGCTTGAACCAAAATCCATAGTAATGAACATACTATAACTAATACTAGCTATTACTACTACTACTACTACTACTACTACTACTACTACTACTACTACTACTACTACTACTACTACTACTACTACTACTACTACTACTACTACTACTACTACTACTACTACTACTACTACTACTACTACTATCTAACTAGCTAAGTAAATTATGGGACTCTACACATAAAAAGTTATTTACAATCCAAAATGGTCATTACGTATAAAATTACAACCCGGCAACCTAAGTGGCAAAATATAAAGTTAACCTCTAGTTCCCCTGAGAAACACCTTGGCCTTTGGTGGTCAAGCGACTGCATATGTACACATCGCCACCTAAGCTCTCCACTCAAGGCTGGGTGCGCTTTTCTTTCCCTTTACCTGCACCACATAACACCCGTGAGCCAAGCCTCAGCAAGAAAACTTATTACTGCATGTATACAATATCAATAAATGATTCTGATAATCATACAGGAGCTTGCAGCCCAATCAGATAAGTGAAAATCAATAAATGATTATGGTAATCATTCTGGGGCTTGCAGCCCAATCAGATAAGTGACTATTGAGTCACACACTATGTAAGTGACTAATAAGTCAACCTCTAAGGATCTATTCCCTCTATAGATGACTAATAAGTCGATCTCTAGGGTTCTGCTCCTTAAATAGATGGCTAATAAGTCCATCTCTGGGGATCTGCTTCCTAAGCCATGTGACGTGTCGGTCACCTTAGCCTTTTGGCTCTGGCTCTAAGTAACTAGCCTTTAGACTAGACAAGCGCTTTTGTTTTCATCGAACTTAAGGTCGATCAAGCATTTCATTCTTATGTTGATAATGCTTATGTCGATTAGATCTAATCTTTTCGGCTTGCGTTAAACACGCTAATATCGTTCTTGACTCATAGGTCAATTCCATATGACCAGTGCTCAATACTACTGCCGAACTTGACTAATAAGTCACAGCTTCACAATCAATACTGACACCATTGCCGTTTCCTGACTCATAGATCAATGCCATACACAGATAAGCAAAATTTCTAAGCATTTAATATGCATTACATATATACAAATAGAGCACTCAACATGCCTCATCAATAACCATGCATGTCACATACTGGGTGCAGTTTTCTTACCTCTGGTTCGAGCATGAAATAATAAAAGAGCAACCCTTGAGAACGATCAATCCTTTGCTCCCGTAGCGGTCACCTAACACTACACCAAACACCTCTTTCCATAACACAAGAAGATAAGACTATTTAAAAAGTATTATAGTAAGGAGGGTTAAAAAGCGGTAAAGTCTGAAAAAAAGGCGGCACCTTTAGGACTCCCGCTAAATTGAAAGCATTTTGGTCTGACTATAATATAGTCTTTCTCTACTTTTTCACATGTAAAATAAAATAAAATAAAGAAGAAAGAAACCCTTTCTCCCACCCGATCCTTATACTTTCCTTTCTCCCTCTCTCTATCGCATTTTTTCTGCTAGGCCCGAACGACGACGGCAGGGGCTCGGGGAATGGTGGTCAACGGCGGCAAGGGGGTCGGGGTCGGGCTGTTCGGCGGCAGGGGGCTCGGGGCTGGGCTCGATAGTAACGACTGGTGGCTCGGGGCTAGGCTCGACAACAACAACTGGTGGCTCGAGGGCTGGGCTCGACGGTGGGTGGGGGGATCTCGGGTCTGGGCTCGACGGCGCAGGGGCTGGGCAGGACGTGGAGGCTTGGGGGCTCGTTGGGGCAGGTGCATCGGTGGGGTTCGACCGTGGCAGAGCTCAGCATAGCCGAAGGGCTCAACGAAGGTAGGCACGACAGTATGTATCTCTTCTCATTCTGCTTTTGTTTTTTTTCTTTCTCTCTCTTCTCTATTTTTGTGTTTGGCTCACGACAATTTTCTTTGTTATTCTTTGGATTTAGCCGATACAAATGGTGAATCCTTGTGTTGTCCTTATTGACACTTTGCAAACAATAGCTTAAAAGTTGCCTTTTCTCTTTTGGATAATTATCTATGAGCATTGGTGGGTGAAGTTGTAAATGGGCTTCGAAGAAAAATCTGTGGTTAACAAGGTTAATGATCTGATATAGCTATGATATCTGAGGGCTTTCTAATAATACAGTGATTACATTTAATAGGTTTTTCTTGTTACTTCTCTAATGCCTGTTTGTTTCATCAGTGGATGATCACATCTGTTACTTTGTACCGTATCCTTAGATCACGTCTGACTTTGAGTTTCTCATTTGTGATGATATTTTAACTTGTCCCATTCCCAGTTGTTTACATCTTCTAAATAACATCAATAAGTTAGTTTCTGGTTGTTTGTATTGCAAATTTAATTGTCTCTCATACTCTCGCTCTACCTATGTTTTGCAATCCTTAAGCTCTTGTCGTCACTCGCATTCTCTTGAAAAATCATATTTAATTTCCAACTGAACTCAATCTCTATGATTATGGCTCTAGTTTGAGCTTTTTTCTTTGCATTTTTCTCACTCAATGTTTATTTTGTTGTTCTGGTTTGGTATGTTAATGGGTTCTTTAATAGATGATGGAAAATGTTTATGAGTAGTTTTTTTGTTGCGTTAATTGATGGACATGCAGCCTAGAAAGCTTTATATGAACCTACCCACTTAAAGGGAGGAACTTTCACTTCATTTTTGTGTTTATTTCTACATTGTATTGTTCACTGATCTTTTCAATTAACTTCTAGTGATGATTATATCATGTATAATAGTATTTCTGCCCTGTGATGGAAAAACTCATTATTGGAAACAAATTCTCCTTGGTTTTTCATAATTGCCCTATACATCTTTGCCGCCTCATTATCGCCACCACCACCATCATATCTATCTATCTCTCTTTCATTCCTTCTATACTACTACTACTACTACTACTACTACTACTACTACTACTACTACTACTACTACTACTACTACTACTCTCTATCTCTTACGAGGTGGGTGAAGATGTAAATGGGCTTTGAAAATAATATGTGGTTAATATTGTTAATGATCTGATATAGCTATGAGATCTGAGGGCTCTCTAATAATACATTTGTTACATTTAATGGGTTGCTCTTGTTACTTCTATAATGAATTTGTGTTTCCTCAATGGTTGTTCACATCCATTACGGATCCTTAGATCATGTATAACTTGAGTTGCTGATTTGTGATGACATTTTTACTGTGTCAACATCTTCACTGAGATGGTTCCTGGTTGCAATCCTTATGCTCTCTTCCTCACTCCTATACTCTTGAAAAATCATATGTAATGTCGAACTGAACTTAATCCATGATTAGTAACTAATGATGTCTACAATATAACTTATGTACTGATTTTTTATTTGTAAGCTGTAAAGTTGATCTTACTGTATTTTCCTTTTTAATGTTAGTGGGTTTTACAAATGGTAGTATTCTTTGCTCTGTGATGGAAAAACTCAATGTTGAAAACAATGCCTTGGCTTTTCATCATGAGCCGCTACGTCTTTTTTGCCTCATCATCTTCATCTTCATCATCATCATCATCCTCTTCTTCTTTTTTTATCCTCTCTCTCTCTCTCTCTCTCTCTCTCTCTCTCTCTCTCTCTCTCTCTCTCTCTCTCTCTCTCTCTCTCTCTCTCTCTCTTACGAGGTTATTGAAGATGTAGATTGGCGTTGATGAAAAGTCAGTGGTTATTTTGTTAATGATCTGATTTAGCTATGAGATCTGAGGGCTTTTAATAACTATTATATGTTACATGTACTGTTGTATGTTAATATGTTCCTCAGTGCACTACATTAACCCCCTTTATGTGTTATCATCGATTGACATGAAAAATTCATTACTTGAATCAGGAGAATTGTAAAATCTTATTTCATGTGAATTGTTCTGAACAAGTGAACGAGTTGAATTGTTGAACTAAATTCAATCTGTGTATAGCTTAGTAAAATGTATTTGTCTATGTTCTTGTTTTAATGTTGAGGATTGTAGTTTCATTAGCCCAATAATGAAAATAGTAGTAGTTTCAAATAGGTCCATGATTTTTCATCATAACCGTTTCCATCTTTAGATGGTAACAAGATGATCTTTTTTTTTTCTTTGCATTCTCTCTCTAGATTGGTGAAGATGCAAACTGGTTTTAATGAAAATCATGGTTATGTGCTTGAGTATAAAAAAGGCTCCATTTTAATATGTTTTTAAAATGTGTATGTCTAAAAGAACTGAGGGCTTTATCTCAAATGACTACTATGTTTTGATTTCGTTTATGTGTTAGTTCTTCATGTTGCAATTTTTTTTTTTTTGTAAGTGTTCTTATTACTTTTTTTATTTCAAAATTTGTATTTTTCTTAACTGCATTATGACTTTAAGGATATATATGTCTAGTGCTAAAATAATCATAATTTTAAATGTTTTGATTGAAGCTCAATTTTGTGGGGACATTACTTTTACAAATTCTAATTAATTAAACCTGTTTTGAGTAGACAGTCCTTACTAGTTGGTAAGTTTTTTGTCAAATTTTTATAATTTTAAACTTTACTTCTACCTGTTTTGTTGAATTGTGGTCTACATATGATGTTCATGGTGACTAGCAAATATGACTAGCATATCTAAGGATTTTACATAAATGATGATGGAACCGTTTGTAAAACAAAAAAGATAAAGTCCACGTAGGAACAAAAAAAATAGATCTGAATGCCTTTTTAATTTTCAAACAGAAGGAATTTCAATATTGTTTCCAAATTTGATTGTTTTTCTCAATATCAGATTCCTCTCCATGAATTTATTCATACACCTTTTTCAACCATTTTATTAATTTAATTAAAAAATTGTGTTTATTGTGTGTAATTTTTACATATATTTGGTCTGATTAATAATACTAAATATGTGACCTATACCATCAACGATCGCGAATCTGACTTCCCTATTAGACTTGTGAGTACTATATTTAATAATCATTTTCATATTTATATGCACATTTTTAATGCTAACAATCTTTAGTGTGAATTATTTGTACGCGGTTAAGTGAAATATCTAATGTAAGTTCTTCTCTTGCATTTATCAAGGATATGAAGTCTCTAAGTACCTTGTAAGTAACATGGTTTCAACACATTATTACACCCTTTCTAATAAATCATTCAAATTCAAACATATCTTTTTTCTTCCGTGCTGTTCTGCTTTGGGATATAATCTAACAACTATTAAAAAAAACTGCAGAGTACTTAGGAACAACAATATCACTGGTACAATTCCATCGAATAACGGAGAGCTCCAACAGTTACAAAAACTGTAAGTTAATTAAGAAACTCACTGGTACATTTGGTTAACTCTTTCTGTCTAAAAAAAACTGTCATTTTTTTTGGCAACAACTTTACAATGAATGGCTCAAACAACAGGTAATTTTCCTCAGCATTTTAGAATAGCTTCCTTCATTTTTGCTCTTATTTGAACTGCACTTAATAAATATGTTTCAAGTGTCTACTGCTTAAAACTTTTTTCTTGGATTTGTTGTTCAATATTATATAACCTCCTTCTTTTGTCTAAATTTATTCTTTGTTCTTTTCAGTCTTCTTCTTGTAACAAAAGCCACTTTTAACAACAGATGAACATAAGACCAAATAAGAAAAGAAGAAGAAAGAAAAAAGTCTTTTTTATTTCTATTTAATGTGATAAACATTTCCAAGTCTATACTTACTTTACATTTATTCAATAAGGCCAAATAAGAAAAGAAGAAGAAAGAAAAAAGTCTACTGTTCTTAAAGATTATAAAAATCTGAAATCATCAATTGCTGAAGTCTATCTATTGGAAATGTTTACTTTTAAATGGAAGTTAATTTTATCGAGTGAGTTTAGTTTATGATATCATTGTCATTTTAACTTATTTTCTTATTTTATTTATTCACTATGCAAATGAAAACGGGATATGTTTCTCTTGTTTTATGTTTAAACATTAGTGTTGATCCTTCTATTTCTTTGAAACTCTTTTATGTGGTTTAATTTAAGGTCAATCCTCATAAAACTAATTGGTATTAATTACAAGTTGCATGCAAAAGTTTTGAATTAGTTGTTCAATAACAAGACACGTTAGTTTATTATCATTGTTTTATAAATGATTTTGCATTTATTTTTTTCTGAGTGCCTTCAGAATTCAAATCCCTTGACTTCTATCACTAATTTTCAGGTTAAAACCACAGATCCTTTATCTGGAAAACTTGCTCAACGTGAAACAAGCACAATGCCACAGTGGGCTGGTTCTTGCTGGTAGCGTTTTCTTTTCCACTCTATAGTAGCTAGCCTTTTGTTGTTGTTCTCAACTGTAACACATTTAGCCTCAATCACATTTAGCGTTTTCGAAACAGAGGTTTAACAAGTGGCTGAAATATACTTTATATGATAAAAATATTGCCAAGGAAGCCTAGATTTAAGATGCTTGTAAGTTGAAAGTGCTTGTTTTTCTTCAAACAAAACAAAGCTCTAATATATCTTAGCATCTTGAATGTGGCTTTGGCTAACCTCCAGATTTGGGCTTTTGTTTTGCTTGTTTCTTAGTTTTAGCTCTCGAACTTGGAAATTGTGATAATCAAGCCGTGACTCAATTTTTGTTTAAATCTTTTGATGCTTTCCTCATATTAATCTATATTCTATTTGTGGTGATATTCCTTATGTTTAGAGGCCTTTGAGCTTTGACTACATTTAAGTGAAAATTCTGAAGAATAAAAAAATAAATGGCCTAGAGAGTTTAAGTTTAAGCTAGTAGCTGCCACATGAGGTTTTTGTTTATGGTTGGCTATAATGGCTCCACCTCTGTCATTCTCTGTCATGTAAGCTTCTCTTGTTTTCCTCTCTTCCCTTTTATGTCTATTCTTGACTGTTTCTCTTAAACTTTTCATGAAACTTTAGGCAATGCAAGGTTAGTTTATTGAGTATGTATAGTTTCTTAGCTTATTTTTAGAAGCTTGTTTGTCTTCTAGAGCTAGATAGTAGCTTAGGAAATAGATATTTTGAGTCATTATTATAGCACTTATAGTTCAGAAGAGAAATAGAGATTTTTCCAAAAAATTCTGATTCTCTTTTTTTACTATTTCCCTCATGCTCTCTTACTAAGTACATTCTTCTACTCATGATGTACTCTACTAAAAGTTATGTATTATGAGATTTCAGGATATTTTTTTACTCTCTTTTAATACCACATATTTGACTGCAATGTGTCTTTTGGACTAATAATAGATTTATGGTGCTATAAAATCTTGAGCTTTTTGCAGTATTATTTGAGGTCAGGGGGATGTAAATTTGGAAAAGTGTGTAAATATAACCACACTAGAGGAAAGACTTCTGCAGCACCATTAGCACCAGTTCTAGAGTTTAACTTTGTTGGTCTTCCAATCTGAGTGGTATAACATCATTGTTCTGTCTATATTTTAACCTTTCAACATATAAAAGCTGCAATAATTGCTTATGGTCATCTTATGTGGTTTATATCACAGGGTGAGAAAGAATGTTCATATTACATGCGATATCCAGAACATCTGCCATTTCTATCAAGGTCTGCTTCTATTTTCCGGGTAAGTTATTATTGTACCAAAAATTCTACTCATTTCCATGCTTATTTAAAGGGTAGCGATGATACTAAGTTTTGAAGATTGGGAGTCTATTCAAAGATTTTAGTTTGCATTTGACATTAGTTGCTTCTGCTTGCAAACTCTGGTTTTTTGCTTCTGTCATAGTAAGGTTTTCTAGTTAAAAGTAGATTTTAAGTCAAATTTTTCAATACTTGCTTCAGTACTTTTAATTTTTTTTTGTCTCTCTTCATAGTTTGATGCTGCAAAATTAAGAAAGCTATTTCAAATGCTGGTTTATCTTTGCAGGCACCTGAATTCTTTACAACTGCTCCAGCCCTTATGATACCAAAAGCTATTTCAAATGCTGGTTTAGATGCTTCTCATATTGATTACTATGAAATAAATGAAGCGTTTTCTGTAAGACTTTAGTACTTGTAATCCCTATACTGTTCCTGATTTAGTAGGCATTTTTTTTTCATTCATTTATATTTGTCCTTCTTCTCTCTAGGTTGTAGCTCTAGCCAATCAAAAGCTGCTTGGTCTTAATCTTGTGAGTTTGGAGAAAACTAGATGATTTCTTTCAAGTTGATTTACTCTTAAGTCTGAAATGTATGATATTTTAAATGTGATCACTCTTCCATTTTCTGCAATTTGTATAGTCATTCGTCTGTCCACAATGCATTTCAGCTTTGCTCCATTTTGTCACTATCCTTATCTACAATTTTTTACTCTTCCAATTTCCAAATATCTCAGGAAAGCCTTAACGTACATGGTGGGGCTGTATCATTGGGACACCCATTAGGATGCAGTGGAGCTCGTATCTTGGTCACATTGTTAGGGGTAATCTATAAGCTTCCCTTCTCTTGCAATGCATTCCTAGTTTGACATTCTAATATCATTTATCTAGTTCTCTGGTTTTGTTTACATGTTTTCTTAATGATCTAAAGTCATAGTTCGTGGTCATATCTAAGCTTATGCTTTCTACATATACTCATGTGAAGTGATCTCGTGTTTGTCATTTATTCTTTTAAATTTCTGTTGAGAGTTTAGCTGTGGAATAAAAGAGACATTGGTAACTATGCTCTCTCTGATATATTTTACTTGCACTAATTTTATTCCAATGTGTAACTAGTTCATATACTGTAAACTTTAGGATAGAAAAGTTCAAAATTTTCTTTACTCTGTCATTATTTTGTGCTTGACTAGTGCTAGAGAAGGTGAGGCTTTTAACTATCTAGAAGCTGTAATAATAACTATTGTCCTTTCTCATTAAACAAACTGAAAAAGGTTGAATAAAACAAAAAAAACATTTATACTCTACTGTCACAAAAATGTACAAGACTATTTCTGGATGATCAAACAGAATTAACTTAGATGATCTTTAAGTAAATGGCTAACTCATTAGAAGAGCAAACATTTCCCTCTACTAGCGGGACATGATACCTATGGGAACCAAGATATAGAAACATTTTAAAGTTAGATACTTATAGTCTAAAGAAGAAGAAACTAAAGAAAGCATTAATATTCATGTATAGAGTCATTTGTTACAGCTATACTTGAAAGATATCTTTGTGATATTACAGCTATACTTATACTAGAGAAAGTAGATTCATATTGTTTTATGCATAATTTTATGAAATATATGAATATTGCATCTGGTCTGGGATTTCTTTTTCTTCTGTTGTTATATGAATATGCCTGTTGTTATAGCCAGCCATGGGTCATGTTTCATGAGCAATTTTTTCTTCAAATAATGCCTGTGTCATGTTGTTTATGGTATCTCTTAGTTTCTTGTTAATTATTTAGGTTTCTTCCTCCAGTAATGGATGTGAGATTCTAACTAGTCTAGTATTGGTTATCTGAAAATCTCATCTTCTCAAGCTTCAGATTTTTTTTAATTCATTTTGGTATCTTAGTAGTGATCACTGCAAGCATATAACAGTTGTTATAGGTCCTTTCTTTCATTCTCTCTCTCTCTCTCTGACCATTTCTAAATGTTGATGTTTGTCTGTGTTGCTCTTATAGATATATTTGTTATCTTGACACATTTCACAAGCTTTGTTTTAAGTTGCATGTTTTGTTGCTTCAGTCATTGTTTTGTATGGTAGTACATCTTGCTATACCTTGCTGTTTTGTCAAGTTTTGGAGTTATTACAAATTTAATTTAAACTTTATATGCTTACAGGTAGAAACTAGCTTAAGTCTTATGTTCTTAATAATAGAAGGACTTTTTTTTTACAATGTGCAGGTATATTGAGATGATTTCTTTGGAGCAATTCTTGACAACATTTTTAGTTGAGGCCTTTAGAATGGAAGAATGTATTTCACTAATTTTTGTATACATTTCTCGTTTTGTATTTAGTGATAAAAGAATCTGAATTGGGCATAAATTATGTTGTAATATGATTTCTTAAGCCTAGACTAGTAGACTAAATATTGTAATTACATTTGAGTAATTAAAAAAATCTATTTATGTTACCTTATTTGGCTTCAACTTTCATATTTGTTTTCCTAGTTTTGTGTAAGTAAAAAAAGATTATGTTTCTCTAAGCTAATATAACACATGTGTTATACTAAAGTGTAGTATAACACAAATAATGTGTTATACTAAAGTGTAGTATAACACAAAAAATGTGTTATACTAAACTATAGTATAACACAAAAAAAGTGTTATACTAAAGTGTAGTATAACACAAAAAAAGTGTTATACTAAAGTGTAGTATAACACAAATTTATAAGTATTGAAATGTGTTATATAATCGACTATAAATAACATAATTAAACACTTATCTATATATTAAAATAACATAGAAAGTGTGTTATCGTTGACAATATAATAACACATTTGTATAACACTAATAAAGTGTTATGTAAAGTACCCTGACCTACGATAACATAGTCGGTCTTAACACATCAAAAAGTGTTATGGTATGTTTTGATAACACATTTTCGGTGTTATTAACAGCATTTTTTTCTTTTAGTGTAGTCATAACCAAATATAAACTCCCATCAACAAAAATGAGTAATAAAAGGTTCCTGGACCAAGACCTAACCTCCGGGATGTCGAATCCTACTAAACTGGGTTGTAGGAACAATCCCGAGGCCTAAGGTTTGAGTTCTCATGATTAAAACATCATTTTGGCCACAAATGCCCTTAAGCGTCGTGACCCCACCCTACTGAGTTGCGACCTGCCTCCCAAACAGAGGCGCCAGCCACAAGCACCTGCACCATGCGCCACGGCCCGCCTCCCAGGCACCACGGCCCCAAGGCCCTTCGGCTCCACCTCTCTTCTTCACTAAGCTCGGGCCGTGGGGCCCAAGTACAGGGTCACGGCCCCACCTGGAACCCAGCCAAAATCCTTCATTTTTCCTCTTTTAAATCATTCCAAATACCTACTCAAACATCTCCAAATCCAAAAATCAAAGTTCTCAAACATCCCAATGGCCTAAACCATCAAATCCCGAGGCTCAAACAAATCAAAAACTAATCAACACATAAAATCCAATTCAAAGCTTAGAAACTCAAAAGCTCAAAACTTAAAGCTTGAATTACCTCAAATTGATTCCTTTCTCGCTAAATCCTCCTATTAATAAGCTTCTAATCTTCCCTAGAATTGCTATAACTTGATCCTCGCTTGAATCTGAGTCCTAAAACTCAAGTTTCCTTCGAAAATGCGATGAACAGTGAAAAGCGATAACGGGAGGAAGAGAAAAGTGTTTGAGTGTAATTTCCTTCTGACAGGTTACTTCAAGCTTAAGTAACCTCAAGTAAATTCTAATGCTCAGGGTCCCAAAAATGCCCCCCAGGGGTAAAATAGTCAAATTTCTCAGAATTTCCTCCCGATCTCACTAACTCCCAATATATAATCAAATAATCATTCTCATTATCCAATATCTCACAAATTGACCCAGTTATGACAAAACCGCTAAATTACATCCTAGGATCTTCTCATGCTGAATGACTCGAACATATCACATAATAATGTGGCCTCATTCATACCTCACCAACATGCATGAAAATATACAAATATGTCATCAACGACCCAAATTACCGAAATACCCTTATAATGAAAAACAGACCCACATGCATGCATTTATCATCATATAATAATATAGCTCCCATAATCATGTATATAATCATTTAATTGCATATTAAATCAATTATGACCCTCCTGGCCCCCTAATCCATGCATTATGCCACATTAGGGATTTTGGGTCGTTACACTAATTGTAAAAGGTTCATAAAATTATCAGCACTGCTTAGGTTGTATAACTTAAAAGTCAAACATGGGTGGAGTGATAAGGGAATGACAGAGATGTTATCATTTTTAGGAGATTTATTACCAGAAGGTAATGAAATGTCGTCTTCATTTTATGAAGCAAAGAAGATGTTGTGTTCGTTTGGAGATAACTATCATGTAAGTTATACATATTACTAAATCAATTTATGATTACAACCGGACTCACATCTGGATAGATATTAATATTTTGTGCAGGGCATTAGATCAATATGATACACACCGAAGACAAAAAGAGTATAGTAAACTAAAAGTTTATATTCCTAAAGTAAGTAAATTATTATTTATCTTATTAAAGTTTTGGACATATTTTTATTATAATAACTTGCCAAATATGATACTTACATTTGTATAACTATGTTGTAATAGTGTCAAAACCAAACTGGGTCTCCCGAGTGTGGCTATTACATTATGAAGTTTGCTAGAGATTTGATTTCACAGCCTAGACCGAAGACCTACTTGAAAAATGAGGTATTATTTTACTCTTGGAATTTTATTTAAACTATCGCTTATGATTTTATTTGGATGAATTAATTCTAACTTATTATTTTAAATATTTCTTAAATAGTTTAAGAGTTCAGCACCATATACGACTGACGAAATCAATGAGATACGGGATGAGTGGACTGAATCAATTTTGGCGTATCTCAGTTAGCAAATTAGAAAGTTTGGTGAGGAAACTTTGGTTTAAGTGTTTAATGCTTAGAATTTTAGAATGCAATAGTTATAACTACATACAATGATTAACTTTGAAATCTGAATTACTTTTGTAGGTTTTAATCACAAATGTTAGCTATACAAATGTTTTATTGATCTATGGTGTTTTTTTATTTATGTTTACACAGTTTTTTCTGTTTTCGCTGGTGTTTTTTTTTATCAAATAGACCATAGGAATTGGCATAAACATTTGCAGTTTTCCTGGTTAAAACATTATGTGACAGTTCCTAAATGATGCAAAAAATCACGTTTTTTAGCTTTTGTGGCAGTGGAGAACTGATGCAAACAAGTCTGGCATTCGCTTCAGTGGGGCACTGATGCAAACCTGACATTTGAGTCATTGTAGCACTGACACAAATGTCTGGCATTAGTGTGAGTGGAGCACTGATGAAAACCTGACATTTGAGTCAGTGCTCCACTGACTCAAATGTCTGCATTTGCGTCAATGTCCCACTGACTCAAATGTCAGGTTTGCATCAGTGTTCCACTAACGCTAATGCCAGGTTGTTTTGAGTCATGGAAGTTCGCATCACTTTTAAAACTGACGCAAAAAGTCGCTTGAGAGGTTAACAAATTATCGCATTACATACGTACTAACCTGTAGTCGCTTGAGAGGTTTGAGCTGTGAGTTCCCTTTTACGAGTTGCCACATCACCAGTTGTACCAAAACCAGGAAAGGAGGTAGCGGCAATGATAAAAGAGTTGTAGTTATAGAATTGTTGGCTTGGGCAATCTTTTCTATGCTTAAACATTTTCGTTAAAAAGTGGTTCAGGAATAATGTTGCTTATATCATTCACTACAAGAACAAATATTTTTAGGGGCAACGCTATTAGGGGTGACTCTAAACCGCCGCCAATAATGTCATTATCAGCGACGACAATACATATTCGCCCCTGATATCACCTCAGATAATTATTTTAATAAAAAACACTAGTAGGGGCGACATTGTCGCCCCTAATATTGACAAGTGTCAATATTAAGGGAGTCATTGCCGCCGCTAATACATTTCAAAATATTTAAAAAAATGTGGGTATTTACCCACCTAATATTTTTTTCGACTATTTGCGACGACATGTGTCACCGCTATTATTCACTACGTTAATTAAAAAGTGTCGCCACTAATAGTAGTGTATACCCGGCCCAATTCCCTCATCTACCTCATTTCGCATTGACGAACCCTAACCCCCCAAACCGACGCTTGGTACACTCAGGCCCTTGGAAAACTCCTTTCCGACCCCCCAAACCTCAAATCCAAACCTATAAATGTGTACCTCGACCCCCCATACCATAGCCCCAACCTTTTTCTCTCTCTCTCTCTCTCTCTCTTTATCTCTCTCTCTCCTCGAATTGCCGCCACCTCGACCATGCCGAGCGCCACCACGCTATCGCCGCCACCACCCATCCACCACCACCATATATATAGGTATATATAACTATATATATTCAGATTTGATTTTTTTTTCTGTTTTTTTTTTTTTTTTGAGTTTTTATTTAGTTTGTTTTTTTTTTGTTTATATATATATAAAAAAAGTTGTATGCAGTCGAGTATATGTGTGTGCATATATATAAATATAGGTGTATATATGTGTATATATATCTATTAATATATTTGTGTCTATATATATAGATATATTGATATTTTTTTGTGTTCATCAATTTCGTCTAGATCATTAATCGCTCATGGACACCCCGCGTCATACATGCCTAGACATCTGAACTCTCCGCATCACAATGCCTACCAAGAAGAAACACTATTGCTTACCTGAAAGAGGGGAAAGTAAGAGAGTGGGCTAAAATAAGAGTAAGAAAGTACAAACAAAGCACAACAATTTATAAGTAACACAAAGCAAACTACGTGCATATCATAAACCTATGGCATATCATAATAAAACATAATCATATCATAATCATAAGCATAATCATACATCATGTGATCATGGTACCTTTATTGTCCATGTCACATCATGAGGTAACCAGTAAAAGCACTAATCGATAAAACTTCCTCTATGAGATAAACAGGAACTCAAGTCCTCGAATAACCTCAGCGCGTCCGCCCTATGAGTTGCGTCATATCCTTAGTGTTGACGTGGTTCTTCACCAACAGATACTTTTACGAATAAACATGATGGATTAGTGCGAATTAGTGAATCGTAATGTGAAAATAACTTAATACTAGACTGGAGAAATTAGTAACATGGGAGGGATGATCACCCCTTTCTTTTTAGGTGGTTCGAAGGTTAAAATCCCTCTAGCCCACCAGTCGATATTATTGATATCTCTTGGTTAATCCTTACAGAGTACTTCTTTACAAAAAATATGCCAACCCCTTGTAATGCCCAGGGTCTTGGTATTTATAGGGGGAGGATACCTGGGTTGGCAAGGGGATCATCCCGTGACCTCTTTATCCTTCACGTCATCTCTGTGACACTGATGATTAATTCCTAAAACCTGACAGTGAAGTGTGGTCTAATCAATAGGTAAGGAGGGATAATGGGTCGCATGGCCCAAACCAGGCGTGGGATGTCTGATTACGCACGTTTATAGTGCGTGTCCGAGAATTCAGGAATGGAATAGACACGTGATGTCTGATATATGCACGTTTACATTGCGTGGTTGTCTTTACAAGGATTCTGGTGTCAGATCTATTCCGCATCACGAGCTTGATGTAGCGCCAGCTCGTGATATCCATACCGCTGACCCGCTGCCTTCGAGTAAACTGCTAACTCTCTAATCAGCTCGGGCTGGACAGGTGGAAACCCGTAACAACAGCTCCGGGTGGACGATTTACACGTGGCGGATTGAATTAGGCCATTTTCCAGCTCGCCAATAGCTCGCGGTTATTTAGGGCGTACACTTAGTAACTCATTTGCTGTGTCGCATTCAGCACGCTAACAACCTACTGATTTTCATACAACATACAAGCAGATATACAACAACTCATATCATAACATAGAAGCTCATACTTTTCATAACACATTAGCTCACATACCTCATATTATTCATAACGCAATATCTTACCATAGCTCATATTTTTCATAACACAAGAGCTCTTGCAACATATTAGTTCATACTTTTCATAACATAATTTATAGAAAATTCTAGCTAGCTTTCTTACCTCAAGTCTAAACAAAAATAAAGTGTGAGGTACTTCACAATGAGACTAGAATCACAATCAAATGTTCATCTTAAAATAATATAAGACTACACATGTCCAACATACATACCCACACGTGGCACATGTTGCACCACACTATAAACATTCAATAAATTTCACATAAAATCATAAAAGAATATACTCAAGTCTACTAGTGAATTTTTATGTTTGCAAAACAAGAATCATACACTTAATCAAATGACGTATATTTGAACGTAAAACTTAGCTTGTATGTAACATGCACACGTGAGATGGTTTTTAAAACTTGTTTTGAAGTTGGTAATATTTATTTTTTTATTTTCTTGTCAATTTCACAAAAATTCAGCAAGCATAAAATGAATAGCCAATTGATTACTACCACATCGTTCCTTTAAATCATACTTTAGCTATCCATAAATTTTGTTACAAAAATATTTAATTCATTAAAATAATTCTTTAGCTTAATAATCTCATTTTTTGTTTAATAACAATTAAAATATGATAAATTGTGTAGTTGTTTAAAAATAATTAATTTGATATGATTAGTTAATTTCATTAAAGTACTCCTTAAATAAAATAAATAATACCAATAAAAACGTGACATCTTTAATTTCCTTTACAAAAATAACTTTTCTAAAGGAAATCCAAAACATGGCCCGAAAACAAAGACGTGGTGGAGGCTGCTCCAGCGGCGAAGAGGCCACTGAGGATGGTGGCACAATCTGGGGTGCACATGTTGAATGAGAATGAAATATTATAATGCACACACAATAAAAGATAAAATAAAAAAAATATGGCCCTTATGCATGTAATTTAATTGTAGAGCGGGTAGGAACGCGTGTAATATATATATATATATATATATATATATATATTTTAAAAAAAAAAACTACGCGGAAATCTTGATAGAACTAACTAGAGCCCCCCCACCTCACAGAAAAAGAGACCATCACTATTGGAATGTTATCACCATGATAATATATTTTTGTATTTTGGCCACATTTCCCAACACTAGATCACGTTAAATATCCAATAAATTTATCTTTATTTTAGTAGAATCCATGCCTATAAATTAATGAGAGTTGGTATATGAGATTAAATGGTATTGGCGACCATATCTGCTTATTCTAATATATAAAGAATGACATGTAAAGACACAATTTACATCAAAACATTGAACACAATTACATGATAAGTTATTTTCATTTAGTAGGACTTATTTTAAAGAAATGTGATAAGTTAGAAAAAAAATATAATACATATCGTATCTCTAAGTCAAATTTGTGATGCAATGTTACATTTTAGTAGTTTTGTAATAAAAAAATATTTTTTCATCTTGTGTTAAAAAGTATCCAAAATTAAACCATGTTAAAATTTGTGTCAAATTTAACACATAAAATATGATATGGGTTAAATTTAACACTTCAATAAAATGCATTTTATATATAAAGTACAAAAAATATATAATATAGAATATATTTAGCATTTCTTATATATAATACTTCTACTATTATTAATTGTCTTATGCTATATACAAATTTAATTATTCAATATGTTATAATAAATTGTTGCCTCGTCATTGTACACATATGATTCATTAATTATATTTTATTAATGCTGTCAAATGACTACTACTAAAACAATATCACCCAAATTGAACTTAGATTTACGTTCTATATAACATAATCAATATGTGGTTTTCTTGAGAGTTTGAACAAAGAATACCGCAAGCTTTCTTTAATCTACAAGGAAAAAAAATCACCTGTCCCTAAATTTTCTGTCTCCTCCATGTCTCACCAATTATTTAAAGACACATCATTTATTTATTTAATATACATTTAAATTATTTACAACTTTCTCTTTTCTCAACTATATATAAATGTGGTGTCTTAAAATAATTAATAGAACATAAAGGATAGAGGAGACAGACAATTGCGGACAGCAGATTTTTTTTCATCTAGAAGTCGCTGCATCGCTAGATGTACAGAAACCAAGGAGGACAGTGAGGGCTAGCTCTTGGATAATTAAGGCGACCCAGAACCAAGCTCAACAGCCCCAAATTGTAAAATTTATAAAATTAATTAAGAGTTCTAAATT
Source organism: Humulus lupulus (assembly GCF_963169125.1). Lineage (NCBI taxonomy): Eukaryota > Viridiplantae > Streptophyta > Magnoliopsida > Rosales > Cannabaceae > Humulus > Humulus lupulus. The sequence goes on from NC_084795.1 coordinate 38,269,990, forward strand.
TATAGTTCTACTGAGTTGCAATAAACTTGTAACTGTAGAGCCCTTATTGACTTGCAAACTTTCCTTTTATGCTTAAACATTTTTGTTGGGCAATTTTTCAGCGTCACGTCCTGTTAAAAAGGCTTATTACTGGCCGAAAAGAATAGAGAAAGTGATTTTTTTTTTAATTTTTGAAAATATGAAACTAAAGCTTGTTGGATATAGCCACGTGTCTCCTGTTAGAAATTAAAGCCGAATATTTAGTATTTGTCTAAATAATATATAAGGCACAATATTTAAAAGTGCATTTGTGCATCATTTATTTCTTTATATATAATAAAGTTCAACGCCGTACAATAAGTTGAGGCCCTTCGATACGGATGCACACAAATTACATAGACTTTCTTAACTAGCTAGAGCCAGTAGCCCAGTACTATGGGTCTTGCACTACTCTGATCGATTTCAGAGGCATTCAAATGCTAGAAACTTTTGGAGAGAAAGAGGTTTGGTCAGAGAAATAGTCCAAGATATCTCCATAGCTCACTCCTAACATGTCACAATACCTTTTATAGTACCCAACAATGTTAGTACCAGTTCTCAAACCACCATAATTGCCATGGCCATAAGTTGGGAGTTGATTAGGTCCAGAGTTAGCATTGACAAGAATGTTATGGAATGAAGGGTTGTTGTCGTGTTGAGTCATCCAAAACCATATGGCTGTTTTAAAGGACACAACTGAATCTGTTGCTACCAAATCAGGGTCGTTTATCAAGTCTATTCCTAGAGCTCCACCAGCAAGTCCATAGTTGTAGTTGCTGGTCAAAGAATAATAAAAATTAGAATAATATTAACATCGACGTATAAATAAATATATTTATATACATGTATTTATAAAAATGGAAAGAAATACTCACTGAGTGAGTTGGATAGGTCCTCGACTACTATATCTTTTACCAGAAGCACATAACCAACGAGAGGATGTGCAATAATCATTCTCACTGGTAGTTCTACTGATATAACAATATCCCCATGCATGTGGATCAATCGAATCAGTCCATTCTCCTACAAAAATAGATTATCGAACAATTATATCTATGTAACAAATCTAAAATACCTATAAATATTATTGCAATTACTTTCCTTACTTTTTCTTCATTTGAAAAGTGCAAATAATAGAAGAAAAAAATGTAATATAAGCTTTTAACGTAGAACACATATTCACATTCAACTAACCCGTGGTTGCTTGAGATGTTTCAGCAAAGAAAGCAGCGAGCTCTCTTTTGCGAGTTTCAATATCACCAGTTGTACCGAAACCAGGGAAAGATGCAGCAGCGATGATAAAAGAGTCATAGTTGTAGAAACTTTGACTTGGACAATCTTTTCTATGCTTAAACATTTCGTTAAAAAGTGGTTCACTAATAATGTTGCTTACTATAACATTATTAGTAGCATTATTGTCATGTCGGAGCAAAGCTCGAGGGAGATCAACCCAATGCGCTTTATCCCAACATTGGTACTGACAATTTGATCCCTGGCAATATGAGCTTGTGCTACCACACCAATTAGATGTGCTACAACACCTTCCTGTTCCACAAGGACTGTTTCCATAACTAGGTCCGCATCTGTGATCTGGTCTTTCTGGGCCTGCAGGTGGTGGCGGACTGGGAGGAGGTGGGCTCGGAGGTGGTGGACTGGGTGGAGGTGGGCTCGGAGGTGGTGGGCTGGGTGGAGGTGGGCTTGGAGGAGGAGGGCTGGGTGGAGGTGGGCTTGGAGGGGGAGGGCTTGGGCTTGGGGGTGGTGGTGAATTCCAACACTGACTTTGACAACGATCCTCACAATAGACAGATGTGTTACCACAAAAGCCCCAATAACTACAACATAAGTTATCACGGCATAATGCACCACCTACGTCTCTTCCACATTGGGGTTCATCTGCAAAGGCAATCCCTAACCAAAGAGAAAGAAGAGAAGAAGAAAAGAGTATAAGAATGTTTAACTTCATTATGAGTTTTGCACGAAGATATACGTTTATGCAGTGTGCATGGCTATTTATAGAGTAGGTCAGGGGTATTTTTGTTAATTTTTATGCAAATAATTATTTGAGATATTAGTAAATTAGCACGCATGTCTTGGTTATCGTGCCTTGTTTCATAGCTAGCAGTAAATCAATTGACTAAAAATATCTTTTCAGTACCTTATCACTTTTAAAAGATGCAAAATCATCACTTTGATTTACGTGTTTTGTCGTCGATTCTGTTTTTAATAAAAAAAAATTAAACCCTATCGACAAGTCAAGGACCCACTATATTATTGACAAAGAATAATAAATGATCAGTTTTTTTAATGGAGTGATACCAATCAAAATATTACACAACTAATAGTTTTTCCAACCAATTAATATGCCATGTTTTAGTGTTGTGTCCACATATGGTTACGTTTTGGGTTTATCCCTTTTTATAGGTCGTGGTTTATCCCTTGTTTTTGTTTTGATAAATTATATTTTGTAATTTGTATTTTGTAAAATAATTTAAATAAGTCATAAATATAATTTTGATGAACATAAAATTTAATATAATAATACAGTTTTTAAGCAGGATAATTGTATTTTTGTTCTATGTTGTTAGTTTGATGAATTATTTGTGATTTTAGTTCAAAAAACTTTGATCAAAATCGGATTTAGTGATCTATTTAAATTATTTTAGAAAATACAGAGTCCAAAAATTAATTTATCAAAACACAAAGTCCAAACAAATAATTAGACAAAATACATCTAAAAAAGTATAAACTCTTACGTTTTTTTTAATAACTCTCATAATTTAATAAAGTTATTAAAAAAATGAATTACCTAAATAATATGTATACATTTACATTGAACTGTGTGAGTAAAAAATTTCACAATGTTTCTCTATCTTTTTTTTTTGGTGAAATTTTACCACTAATAACATTGTATTGACACCCATTATTTAATAATTAAACCAACCCCCGTCATCAATAACAATAATAAAAACAAAACTGCTTTTTCTTCTAACTTTTTAAATACACACATAAATTTTTTTTATTTCAATTGTTGATCATAAAGCGGATATAAAAAAAATTATAGGCATACATATTATTTTTATTAATGGCGTAGTATGAGAAAAAAGAGAGTAAAAATTAAATTTATATGGTAATTTGTGGAAAGTGATAAGAAAAATATATAAAGAAATTTTAAAAAAATTAGAATGAAAATAATTTTTTATTGTTATTAATTTAGTCCGTGTATAACTATAGAGTGAAAATAGCCCTAATAAAATATACACAATTATATAGTTAATGATTTCTTGTAGCTATTAATTTTTTTGGTAGTAGTATTGTAATTAACAATATTAAGTAAAAGAATTTAGTGCCATCAGCAAATAATAATAAGAATAAATAATATTTTTTTCCTCCTAAACTTTGTTCTTTGTAGATTTTTGCCCTCTAAACTTTTTTTTTTTTTTTTGAAAAAAACCCCCCAAACTATTATAACCATTGCAAATGTCCTATTTCAGTTGCATTTCGTTCATTTTTTTTAAGCAGTTTGTTGATGTAACATTGATATAACGCTAATATAACATAAGTCAATAGTCCTTACAGGAAATATATGCATAAAGCTAATGTTTGTATGTTTAATGACAATAAACTCAGTTTTGACTAGTTTAAATTAGTTAAATAGACCATCATACTGCAACTATACCTGTAGTCAGTATTCAGACTAGCCAACACTACTACAAAAAAGGTTTTTTAGGACTAGCATTGCGAGATCTAAAATAGTTTTTAAGACTCGCGCTCCGCAAGTCCTCTATTTGAGAGCCTTAAAAACTAAGGTTTTTAGGACTTTCATTGCGAGTCCTAAAAGAATGTTTTTAAGACTCGCAATGCGAGTCCTAAAAGAATGTGCGAGTCCTAAAAACATTCTTTTAGGACTCACAATGCAAGTCCTAAAAAATCTGGTTGAGTGCCTTTAAGTAATTTTTTAGGACTCTCATTGCGAGTCCTAAATTAATGTTTTTAGGACTCGCATTGGTAGTCCTAAAAAATTTTATTTTTAGTTTTTTAAAAATAATTCATTTTTATTTTAAATTAAAAATAACTTTTTTTTTTTTTGATGAATAAGCCATTGTATTACTCAAAAAACAAACCAATACAACCACCACTTGTGCACCCAATACATATACAAGAACCCACAGTAGTCAACCAGGATAACAGACCCATCATTCCTAATATCTGGCTAATACAGATCAAAGCAACCTGGTAAAAAAATCTCTATCTTTCCTAGAAGCTTTACAAGGAAATATACTAAGCAATCGAAATTTACAATCTCTTTGAATTCTACTAGCTGTATGATGCACTTGCCACAATTTTTGATTCCAAAGTACATCATTTCTTACTCTCCAAAGATGGTATACTGTCGCAGCAAGACAGGAGAAGAATATACTTTTATATGTACTCGACACATGCTTGGCATGATAAATGCAATGCAGGAGCCTGTGGAGATTGATGGACTGTGCATTCCAATGGAGCCAGCCTTTGATAGCTTCTAAACATCTCTTGTTGTATGTACACTTGAAAAAAAGATGTTCTATGTCTTCATTCTCTGCTCCACACAGCAGACAAACCAGATCCATATTAGTATTATATCTAGCAATTCGATTCTTTGTGTGCAACCGATCCCACATGACTAACCACATGATAAAACGATGTTTGGGAGTGATAAATCTATCCCAAACAAATTTCCTCCATGGTACTCGGACTTCAGGAGAAACCAGCAGATTTACACCAAGTTGAATATGATACCTCTGTGATGAGAAAGAAACAGCAGAGATTTTGGCTTTAAAGCAGTCCTTCACAGCTACTAAGCGCTTCCAATACCAACTACAATCTGAGGGACACTTGTAATCCCACCAATTCTTGTCCATCAGGTACACGCTATTAATCCACTTAACAAACAGATTATCTTTCTTTTTGGCAATTGCCCAAACATACTTCCCCATGGCAGCTAAATTCCAATCATGTAATCGCCGAAATCCCAATCCACCAGCTGCCCTTGATGCACAAGTATACTCCCAAGCAATCAATCCTGGTAAATGGGATTCTGAGATGCCTTTCCAAAGAAAAGCCCTACAAATTGCTTCAACATCTTTTATCAATTTCTTTGGTAGAATCATTATTTGAGCCCAATATGAATGCATTGAGATGAGGACTGAATTGATCAAGGTCACTCTCCCCATATAAGATAGATTCCGAGTGCTCCATGAACGAATCCTACTAGTCATCTTCTCCACGATGCATTGACAATCTGCTGCAGAAATTCGTTTAGAACAAATAGGTATCCCGAGGTACCTGAACGGCAGGTAACTTCGAGTGAAACCAGAAGCCGCCAGCACTCTCTCTACAACAGTATCAGAGATTCCATGACAGTATATAGCAGTTTTCTCAGCATTAGGAAGCAAACCCGAAGAAGAAGAAAATAGCTTCAAACCTCTCAACATAAGCATTATTGAAACAAAGTCTCCATTGCAAAAGATAAGAAGGTCGTCTGCAAAACATAAATGATTCAACTTCAGATTTGAACATTTAGTATGGTACTTGAACCCAGGTAATGACCCCACCTTAATCATAATTCGAGACAAGTACTCCAACCCAAGCACAAACAATAAGGGGGAAATGGGGTCTCCTTGTCTAAGTCCTCTTTTTGATGCAAAGAACCCATGTAAAGATCCATTGAGAAGCAATGAGAACTTGGGAGTTATGACACATGCCATTATTAAATCTGAAAAAGATTGAGGAAATTCAAAAGCCTTAAGCATCTCTTCAATGAACCCCCACTCTATTGTGTCATACGCTTTCCTTAAGTCAATTTTTATCATACAGCTAGGTTTGCAGTTGCTACGCCCATATAGTCTCACCAGATCCTGACATACCATGATATTATGGGCAATATATCTTCCATGTACAAACCCCCCTGGTTCTCAGCAATTAAGTCAGGCAAAATTTGTCTCAATCTCGCGCAAATCACTTTCGATGCAGCCTTATATATCACGTTGCAACATGAGATAGGCCGAAAATCACTCACACTTCGCGGACAACTGCTCTTAGGAATAAGAGTAATGGTGGTTGTATTAATGGCCTTAAGGATTTTTCCTGATCTCAAAAATGATAGAACAGCAGATACCACTTCTGAACCAACCAATGCCCAATTATCTTGATAGAAACAACTTCCAAAACCATCCGGACCTGGAGCCTTCAAACCAGGAATAGAGAAAATAGCATCTTTGATCTCCTGAGGTGTGTACTCGGTTTTAAGTAAGCTGGAATGCACCTCAGAAAGTTTAGGCCCAAGGTTGATGATACAATTCTTCACCCGATGCCTGTTCTGCATCTCAGATCCAAGGAGCTGATGATAGTATTGTAAAAAGGCTTCCTGAACAGCAAGAGGAGTATCACACCAGACCCCCTGCGCATCCTCTATTGAAAAAAATCATGTTCTGGATTCTCCTTGCCTTTAGTGACGCATGGAATATTGCTGAGTTTTCATCTCCATTTTTAGCCCAAGAAACTTTGGCTTTCTGAGCTAAAAAGAGAGAATAAGCCTTAAAAACTTTAGCATATTTGCCCCGAGCCACTTGTTCCTCATGCTGTAAACAAGAGTTGTGTGGATCTTTATTCACTTCTTCCTGCAAAACCAGTAATTCCTCCTTTCCTATCATTTCTGCTTTGTGAATCTCATGGAAACCTTCCTTATTAATGCTCTTAAGAATTTGTTTTAGGCGTTTAAGTTTAGCTGTCAACTGGTACATCTCCGTGCCCTCCACTCCTTCCTGCCAACACTTAGCAATTCGCTCACCAAAATCATCTGTATCCTTCCACATTCGAAAGTAGCGAAATGGCTTCTTGCCACTTATCACATCCTGATATATCGAGACTAAAATGGGACTGTGATCAAAGCTTCCCTCAAGTAAAAAGTTAGCTTCCGAAAATTGAAAACAATCTGTCCATTGAGGATTAACTAAGGCTCTATCTAACTTAGAGAAAACTCGATCCTCTGGTTTCTGCTTATTATTCCAGGTGTAAAAAATCCCAGAGTATTTCAGATCATCCAAGCTCACTTTGCCACACAATCTCGAAAATCTTGAGTAGGACTTTTAGTAGATCCTCTTCCCACTCTTTCATTGCTAAACAAAATATCATTAAAGTCCCCCATAACTATCCAAGGCCCCTGGATTTGCAGTGAAATCTCTTCCAAATCCATCCAAAGCTGGCCTCTCTTCTTATCTTCATTAAATCCATACACGAAAGTAACCTCAAATCTGTCCTGTTTCTGTCTTGGGTGCACAACACAGTGAATTACTTGAGCTGTACATAAGCTAATATTAACAGTAAACACACTTGGCAGCCATGCAACAACTATCCTCCCTTTATCAATCCAAGGATTATTATTTGTAAAACACCAATTCGAAAAAAGATTAGAATATAGAGAACCCATGTTTTTATTCTTAACCTTCGTCTCAAGGAGACTCACTAGCCCAGCTATTCTTGAATAAATCAATTGCTTGATTTCTCGATGTTTTTGATGGCTATTGATCCCCCTAACATTCCAACACAATATCTTATCCATTAGAAGTAGAGGGTACTCCCCCCTCTCCCCTAAGACAAATGACAGTCTCCTGCTCTTGACTATTCAGTATATCAAACCTATTCGCCACCTGAGTCTTAACTGGAATAACTTCTTTTTCTATTCTTTTCCCTTCCTCAACTTTTTGAAAGCCCTCCTTATCTACACTTGGTATCAATTTCTCCATGTTATTCACTTTTACTTTAGGCACCCATTGTTGCTTCTCTGCTTCCTTATCTGTGGTCTTCTTCCTACACTGCTTAGTCTCATGCCCCAAACCTGAACAGCTATAACAAACAAGGGGTAGCCATTCATATTTCACTTCCAACTCAATATCCCTATCAAACTCATCTGTAAATGAGATTGAGTTAGGGAATTCCTGAGCAAACACAACCTCTATTAGCACACGAGGATACAACAATATATCCCTGTGCTTGGTTATATTATCAACCTGTAAAGGTTTACCAATCTGCCCTACTATCTTGAATAAGGATTTCTCACCCCAATACTTGATGTCCAACCCCTGTAATTGAATCCAAGTCGGCACACTAGTGATATCATCCTTAGAGAAATCATCTATCGGGTTCCAAGGTTTCATAACCACTGGTTTCCGATAAAAAAAAATATACCCTCCCTGTAAGACCTGATCTCTCTGCTCCAAATTCTGGAATCTAATGATAAAGATCCCCTTAGCAATCAAACCCACCTTAACCACAGCCTCTTTCCACATTCTTCTAGCAAAGCCATCAAGTATATGGAGTGGTGGATTGACTCCCATTACAAAACAGACTATAGATGGTTGCCAGTAGCTAACCTCTTCAGCAATATCATCAAAACTAATTTTCACTTTAGGGGAAGAAACTCGCTCCTGAACACCCTCATTTCCAGATATATTCAGACAATCACCTTGGGTCATCGACTGCCCCATACCATTCGCACCATCAGTAGATCCTTGAACATCCCCCAGCTCAGATGAGGGACCAGCAAAACAGGGTTCCAAATTCTTAACAATATTAGAACGCAATATTGGAGGAGAAACTTTCTTACCCAAGCTTACATCCTGGGCCGTGCGGTTCGCTATCGATACCCAGTCCGAGAAATTCTGTCGAATTGCACTTCGATTTCTGAACAACTCCTCTGTCTCTTCTGGAGAGTATAGAGTTTCCACCCATGGTTCATCCGGCTCCTTCTCATTGTCAACTTCCAACTCTTTTACTCCCAGTACATCATCCATTGATCTCGTTTTGATGATCCTATCCGAAGAAGATGGACCAGTTTTCTTAGGTTTCGGCTTCGATTTGGTTTTTCCGGCTGCCTTCGCTCCTTTCGCCATAGCTCCGGTGTAGACACCGAAGGAGAGAGAGAGAGAAAGAAAAACCGTTGAGTCTTTTAAGAAATCAGATATTTAAAAATAACTTTTTAAATGAAACATTTATATACAATTTTGAAAACTTATAAATTAAAATAACAAAATTTGTACATTATTTTCAATGAGACACAACAATTAACAGCCATTCTAATTAATTATAAAGATAAACAACAATTTTATATAATTAAATCTACATGAGTCCATAAATTTTCTTAGAAAAACCGGCAGCATATCAACTGCAAATCGGACATCCCCAAATTTTAAAAACCTGCAAACACAATATATAAACAAAATTAGACAGTCTAAAAACAAACACAACATATTAGTTAAACATTAACTAATTTGAAAATGAAACACAAAATACCTAAACTATTAATATACCCTAAAAACATACCCAAAATAAAATAAATTGATAATCTGAAATATTAATCTCTACACTAAAAACATACCCTTGATAATCTGAAATTATTATCTATACACTAAAAACATACCCAAAATAAAATTCAAATCAATATATATAATTCAGAAATAACATTTATATATTAAATAAATATTAAATCAATATATATATAACATTCAGAAATAACTACCGTGGTGGACGGAGGCGCCGAGAACCACCAGTCGCTGTCGACGTCGAGCCCCAGCCAGAAGCCTTGCACCGATGAGCCCCTACATCGCCCGAAGCCGTTGACGAGAAGAACCACCTAGACCGAGCATGCGTCGGCCGAAGCTTGAAGTCGTCGCCCCTGCGTCGCTCGAAGCTGTAGTCGTTGCCGAGAACCACCTAGCCCGAAAGTTCTCTCCCCTGCGTCGCTTGAATCCGCCGCCATTGCCGAGAACCACCCAGCCCGAAGATTTGCGCCACCGTCGGTCGTCGTCCGCAACTGTTGATGATGAGTGGCTAAGGGCTGAGTTCTTTCTGTTGAAGAAGAAGAAGAAGAAGGAAGGAGGCGGTTGAGTTCTTTCTGTTGAAGAAGAAGAAGAAGGAAGGAGGCAGCTGAGAGGAAGGAGGCGGCAGATCTATTAGGTTATTAGGATATTAGGTATTATGTATATGATATAACATTTAAAAAATAAAAATGAAATGTTAAAAAAAAAACATATTGTTAAATATTATTTCCCAACACATAATAATTTTTTTTATTAATTATTTCCTAATAAATAATTAATTAAATGAGAACACTTAAAAAAATTGGTGGGAATTCGAAATTTTTCAAAATTCAAAATTTTATGATGCACATAAGTTTTTAGGACTCGCGAAGAATGTTTTTAGGACTCGGAATACAAGTCCTAAAAACATTCTTTTAGGACTCGCAACGCGAGTCCTAAAAAACTCCAACCTTTTAAAATTCAAAATTTTATGATACACATAAGTTTTTAGGACTCGCGTTGCGAGTCCTAAAAAGTCCAGGAGGTGTTTGTTTAAAAAAAAAACTAAAACTTTTAGGACACACATAGTTTTTAGGACTCGCTCCGCGAGTCCTAAAACAAATTCTATAAGGACTCGCAACGCGAGTCCTAAAAGGTCCAGGAGACTTTTTTAGGACTCACATTTATGTGAGTGTCCTAAAAATGTGTTTTTGTAGTAGTGCAACAGTTTAAAAAAATGAACAGAATGCAACTAAATGGACACATTTGCAATGATTGTTATAGTTCGGGGGAACTTTGTCCAAAAAAAAATTTAAGAGGGCAAAACTCTACAAAGATAATAGTTCGGAAAGCAAAATTATTATTTATTCTAATAATAATAATAAGTTTTAGATTTAAAAGAATTTAAGAATTTGTATGGAACAAAATACTTTTTTAGCTTTTTTTTCTAATTCATTTTGTAAAAAGAAAAGTTAATAACATATGAAATTAAAAAAATTGCTTAATAAAGATTAAAGTTCATCATATATTTATTAGTAAAATTGAAATTTTGAGCACCGAGTTATAATAAATTGTACAATTGAAGGATCTGCTCTTCCATAACCCTGGCTGACGCAACTACCTTGTTGCTAGTAGTCTTTGCACTAAATTAGATTCTCCAAAATGGACATGTCTCTCAGCTTGTGGATTTAATCTCTCGATTTTATTAGCAACTTTGATGTAATAACTCCTTAATTACTGCTGATGCAATGGCCAAATGGTAACAAAGACCACTGATTGTTTTGTTGTCATTTAAGGAACTGTCCCTCCATTTTAAATGGCAACCTCGTTCTAGTCTAATAATTACTCTCTTTTCCAACTAACAAAAAGGGACTTATATTAGCGTGAAATGCCCTTAATTATACACCAACAATGTAAAATGTTAAGAACTATATTTTGATTTATGTATTTATTTTTACCCTAATTATAGAAGCTCCACAGACAAACATTTCAACTAAAAGTATTAAAACAAACACTGGAGGATTTGCATAGGATCTTGTAGCTAGAACGCGATTTACGTATTATTATATGTTATCTACCTACCAAAAAATTAAATCACGTGATCCATGCGTATACGTTAATTAATTAATACATATATACAAATAAATACAATATAGTAATAAAGAGAAAATATTCGGTTTTGTTTCATAATATAATAACAAAGTTACTCCAAAATATGTAGATATCGAGACATTAATTATATCAATTATTGTTCTCAATAGGTCTCTAGTTTATAGGAATTCCATATCTAGATGGAGAATGGTATGTGCAAACAGGAGGTTGGTTTAAATTTTTATATATTATTTATGTGTGATTGTAGTATAATAGTAATTTTTTAATATTATTTTAAGATAATATTTAGTATTTTAAATCATAAATATTATGCAACATTTTAGTTTACATATAATTTATGATTTTTTAAAAAAATTTTATTTTTTAAATAAATGAGTTTCCTGTGGGATTCCCTGCCAGTAGAGGATTCCCTACGCGACTTCCGATGTGGAATAAGCGGGGATGGAACGAGGAGGAGAATTAAAATTGTAAACAAAGACAGGAACAGGAGGATTGGGGAGCACTCCACACTAATTTTTCAACTCGTGTGCATCACTACTAGTCTCTATTATATATATTAAAGTAAATATTTCATTTTAGTACTTTCCTTAAAACCAACTATTAGTTCAAAATTGTACATTTTACCAATTTTGATAAGTATTTTTTTAATAAAAATTTAGAAATATGTTTAAAGTTCTTTAATTTAAACTCCTTTTAGATTTACCATTATATTTGTAAAAACATTATAAAAATAATACTTACCAAAATTGGTGAAAATGTACAATTTTTTAATTGATTTACTAGCTATATGCAAAGTATTGAAAATAGTACTAATTAAACAATAAATTATTAGGTAAGTTCTAGGACAAATAATAGGGTAATATGTATACTATAAAACTATCTCTAACAAAGTGCCAAATTGGTCATATAGTGCTAAAATATATAGCACACTTAAAAAAAATATTCCTCCAATATCATGCCAAATTTGGCAAATGCTAAGACCATCTCCAATACAAGATCTAAAATGTGTGCCAAATTTAGCACAAATAATGAGTTAATGCTATATTTGACCCAATAATTACAATTGTGCTCCAATGTACAAGATGCAAATCAACACAAAAAATCAATAATTTATTTAATATTTGTTGGAACATACAAAAATTAATTTTTTTTATTATTTTGTATTATCCAAATAAAAAATTATATATAGTTGGTCATTAATTATCAACTACTCAATTGTAATAATTAATGGTAATATGGTAAATAAAAAAATATCATTTATTGATGTGCCAAATTTGGCACAATTTTTAGCATGTGCCAAATTTGACACGCTTTTTGGAACACCACTGGAGATATTTTTTTTGTAAGATGTGCTAAATATAGCATTGTACCACCTTTTTAGCACTCTATTGGAGAGGCTCTAAATGTTGTGCCAAATTTAGCATATGTGTTAAATTTGGCACAACCTTTAGTATTTGCCAAATTTGGCACGATATTGGAGCAATATTTTTATTATTTACGTTTATGACATTTTATTATTTTTTGTATCAACGTTAAATGTAAATATAGATTTTTTTTTTACTTCTTTTTATTTCTTTAGTGCGATAATAATAAAATAAGAAAGATAATTATTATTTTTTTTCACATTTTAAATAAATTTCTAATTAGCATATTAATTGATGATTTATTTTTGCATTAATTTTTACAATTATACATTCAAGCACAAATGTAAAAGTTATACCAAATATGTCACTTGTAGACTTTTTGTACTAAATATAGCACAATATTTGCATGAGAGATGGTATAATACAACAAATACTAAATTAATCAAATAAAATAAAATGTTTATCATAAAATTAATAGTACTTACCCCATAAAGAATTAAAATATAAAACAAGTAGTATAACAACGAGAACTTGTTAGGAATATAAAACACCCAAGCAACATACAAAATTCCAAAATCTAATCATGTTACTAAATGTACTTTAATATAAAAATTCTAACTCATATTTCCATAGAACCTTTGCAAAATAAAAAAAGAAGATGAACATGAGATCGGAAGCACTAACCTAAAGTCATTGTTGGAAGAACAGTGGGTTTAGATCTTCCTATATAATATGTATCTCTATGAGAGAAAAGTCTTTATTTTATTCTATGTTAATGAGATTGCAGACATGATAGAATGATACATATATATAGGGGACCACAACCCTAATAGATAATTAGTGATTTCTAATTTTTCCCATTATAAAATTAAAAAAAATATTTTCATGTTTCTACACATTAAATCCAGGACACGTTAATACCATATAATACATATGATATAATTGGTCACTTAATTTTGTATCACACTTTATAGTAGCATTATACATTATACATATGTGCCCATCAAATAGGATTTTAATCCAACAATCTCCCACTTGGGCAACATATATTTCCTTATAAATGTATAACCTTATGAGCTCAAAAAAATTTCTCATATAAAGGTATTCTTTAACAATATTGTTCATCAACCATATCCATATAAGATCAAAGCGGTCCTTGTCATATTAATCATGACTAAACCCATTAATGGTCACATATACAAATGCAGTCAAATGACATAGATCAATCATGGATGCGTAGCATGGAAATTATATGTAATGTGAACCAAACATGCATATTTCCAACTGGTCATCCTTAAACTTTAGTGAGGTCAGAATCAAACATAACAAAACAAAGTGTGTAACGACCCAAAATCACTAATATGGCTCAAGGGCCTTGATTAGTGTGCCGGGAGGGCACAATTGGTTTGTGTGTGAATTTATTAGTTTAATACATGATTCTATGATAAGCATGCTTGTATGGTTATATGAATGTAAATGTGATTATATGTTATAATTGTGAGAACCACATTATTATGTGGGTAAATCTGTAGCATCCGACTTGAGGTGATCCTAGGGAGCTAGTTAGCAGGAAAGTCACAACGGGACCTAATATTTGACTTGGGGCAAGTCAAGGGGTATTCCAGGTATTAGATGATTATTTGGGTTATCAGGTCATGGAAATAAATAATTTGAGATATATTTGAGGTTAGGAAGCTTAAGTGGGAATATTGGGGAATTTTACCATTTTGCCCTCGGGGACGTTTTTGGTACCCCGAGCCCCAGGATTGACTTAATTAACTAAAGTGAGACTAGGTAAAGCTTGGAAAATAGTAGAAGAAACCCCAAACCGACCTTCTTTTTCTCTTCTTCCTTCTCTTATCTCTCTCTCAAGGGAACCTCTGAAAACTAAGAGAATTAAGCTGGAAACTCTGTGATTTGAGCTGAAGTTTTGAAGGATTAGCTCAATTTTAGCTAAGGGATTCAACCAGGACTGAGGTAAGAATGGAGTTACATTTTTTGGTCATTAGAATTCTGTGATTTTCGTTGAGTTCTAAGAGATTTTTGAGTTTTGAAATTGAATAATGGATTGAAGCTAGGAACTTGGGAGTTAGCTCAGAAATTGCTTAGAGAATTGGTTTTGCGTGAAGGTAAGCTCGAATTTATAATTTAATGTTTGAATTCTGGTGTTTTCTTGGCTGGTTTTAGTGTTCTTGAGCATTTTGGTTTCAGAGATTGAAATGGGATTTTGATGAGTTTCTAGGCTAGGTTTTTGCTGGATTATGTTGCTGGAATCATGTTAGAAGTATTGTGATAATTGAGTTATGGAATTAGGATGGATTTGGGCGGTTTTGAGTGAGGTTTGAATGTCAAAAATTGTGGATTTTCTGGGTTCAAGGGGCTGGGCCCTACAAAGCAAGGAAGAGCCAGGAAGGCTCTGAGGTAAGGGAGCGCCGCAGCGCCACAGGGGCAGGGCCGCGGCGCGTGTCTGTGTTTAGGGAGGCCTAGCCCCTGTTTTAAGGGGCGGGTCGTGGCATGGGTCTCAAGGGCCGCAACCCTTAAGAGAATTTTTGGCCTTTTGGAAGTTTTAAGTGTGGGAACCTAACCTAGGGTGCTCGAGATAATTTCCACCATCGTGTTTGGTGGAATTTGATGTCCCGAAAGCTAGAACTTCATCCTAAAATCTTAATACGAATATTAATGGAATCCCTTATCTTGGTTGTGACTAGGTAAAAGCTAGGACTCGGGAAACAGATCGTGCTCAAGGGGCATCTCTCATAATCATAACGTTTGGAAATTAAAGGTAAGAAAACTGAACCCGGTTGTGAATTGACAACGGGACTAAGGGCTCCCTATCTTGTATGCTTATTGAAGGATGGTATTATGCCATGTGAATAATAAACAAACGGCCTAAGAGTGCCAGAGTTTACATTAGCGCACAGGGAGCGGCTCAGCCACTGGTAGCTGAGGACAGCTTATTGTGCACTTAGCTCGGTTTAAGCGGACCAGAGTCAGTGGAGTAAACAGAGGGCATCGAACCTGATTATCATGTGACTTGATTGTTGTTATTATGCGTTGATGAATTTGTTATGTTGAATAGCTGAGTGTTGATTTGTTGATTCTCTGGTTATGTCTATGGACTATTTGATTAATGTGGTATGCTAAGTGTATGAACAAGCTTTAAGGATTATTCTATTGTTATCATTGTTTGTGCTATAATGTTATATTTTCTTGCTGGGCCTTGGCTCACGTGTAACGACCCAAATTTACTAATAAGGCTCAAGGCCTTGATTTGCGTGCCTGGAGGGCAATAAGTGATTTATTGTGCTAATATGTGAATTTGTGTGAGTATGTGATTAGAGATGCATGTTTAGTTGAATTAAATATGCATGTGGGTCCCGTTTGGATATTAGGGGCATGTTTGTAAATTTTAGCCCATTGAGGGCATAAATGTGATAAATGCAATATTCTTGTGTTATATCTGTGTTGCACGATCTGAGACAGTCCTAGGGAGCTGTTAGTCAGAAAGTCACAACGGGGTTGAAAATCCGACTCGGGGCGAGTCGAG
This sequence comes from Humulus lupulus, assembly GCF_963169125.1. Taxonomy (NCBI): domain Eukaryota; kingdom Viridiplantae; phylum Streptophyta; class Magnoliopsida; order Rosales; family Cannabaceae; genus Humulus; species Humulus lupulus. Next base: position 38,286,363 of record NC_084795.1, read on the forward strand.
GGATATTTTGGGAATTAGACGCTTTATGGGATTATCGGGTTATGGAAATAAATATTTGGCGATATATTTGAGGTTAGAATGTTTAGGAGGGAATATGGAGGAAATTTACCATTTTGTCCTCGGGGACGTTTTTGGCACCCCGAGCTTTGAGGTAACCTTAGAAGCTTAAGTTAAATAAAACAGAATTCAAGAAACACTTAGAAACTTGGAGAAACCGACCCAAGCATTTTCTCTTCTCTCTCTTTATTTTCTCTAAGTCATACCAAGCGAAATTTTGGTGGAAGCTAATCAAAACTAAGGAATTGGGCTGGGAAATCTTGGGAGCTAGAAGCTTGAAGCTTAAGAACCTAATTCAGAGACTCAACTCAGCTCAAGGTAAGCTTTAATCTTAATAAATTATACTGGTTTTAAGATGAAATTCTAGAGTATTGCATGTGTGTGGAGTGAAGAATTGACTTGGAGTTTGATGAGGTTTTGAGCTTGAATTCTTGTTGGGTTTTGTTGCTGAATCCATAGTATAACTTATGTGGTGATTAGCTTGAGTTGTTGGGTTGATTGGATGCGTTTCTGTGGCAAAAATGGAGGATCTTTCTGTGTTCGAAGGGTCGGGCCGCGACATTGTTCTTGCTGAGTTGCGACCCTCCGAAGCATTTTGGTGGTCAGAAAGGAGGGCGGGCCGCGGCATTCCCTAGCTTGGGCCACGGCGCGCCTGCCCTATTTTGGGGTTGCTCTCGGGTTTGGGGGCGGGCCGCGGCATGGCCTCATGGGGCCGCGACTCTTAGTGCAATTTTGGGCTTTAAAGTGTGTTTAGACTTGGGAACTCAAAGGTTAAGGCTCGGGATGGATTTTATCACCTGTATTGATAGAATTCAAGGTCCTGGAAATTAGAATTATGACTCAAAGTTATTTAAGGGATTATAACTTGATGGATGGATATTGTTGGAGCGTTGTGACTAGGGTTTCAGCGAGGCTCGGACTAGAGGACTGTGCTCGGGACATCGGTGCTCGGAAAGCTCGGGACACAGGTAAGAAAACTATTGTACCCGTAGAGCTTGTGTTGCAGGGTATGGCCCTATATGATTGTGTTGCAGGGCATGGCCCAATATGATTGTGTTGCAGGGCACGACCCTATTTAATTGTGTTTATTCATGTTTAAGTATATGCTTAGTTATGCTATGTGTGCATATATGTGAATGAACGGCTAGAGCCGGGAATGGCGAGGGCCGAGAACCGCGAAGGCCGGGAACGACGAAGGCTGAGAACGGTAAGGGGCCGGGAGCAGCGTTTAGCACGTGGAGTGCGAGTTGCCAGGGCGAGACCCTATAGGATACCTAGGATATCCTCGCGGTGCAGACCGCGAACCCGAGGCCTGGTAAAGCACCTTGGACGGCATGGCCGTATATGGTTAGCCTAATGATGGCTTATTTGTATGTTAAGTGTTTGATATGCATGTGTTATCTGCTTGTGAGGGTTTTCTTGCTGGGCTTCAGCTCACGGGTGCTCTGTGGTGCAGGTAAGGGCAAGGGGAAGGTCGACCAACCATGAGTACGAAGAGCATGAAGCGGCGCGTACATGTTTGGCCTGGCTGGCTGCCACGGCCAGGGGTAGTTTTGGGGGATGATTGTACTAAACCTAGATGTTGTCGCTTAGCCGACTCTGATTGTGTTTTCGAGTTTTAAATATTTCTAAACAGTATTTTGGGATCCCAAATGTTAAACGCTTTATGATTTTCAGTAAATGGAATTATTTTCAAAGTTTGTGGCTCTGTTTATGGTTTAATTACACTTTTGTCTTAAAACCTCGATTAGCGAGTTAAATGCATGTTTTAAACTCACTTAGTAACGGTTCTAAGGAAGTAGAGCATTACAACTTGGTATCAGAGTGAGCCAAGGTTTATGGTTTTTGGAGATTGACTGAACATGTACACTCACTGTCAGTGACAAGCTCGACTCAGGGTTGGTTGGTAATGATTGACTATTATGCTTGAATATGTGCTTAACTGCCCTGTTTGCTTGCTTATTTCAAATAGAGCATGATGAATGAGTTAACATATGCATGATGTTAGATTAGCTTATACAGGATCTTTATTTATTTCCATGTATATCTAATATTAAACAAATTAATACGAGATAGCCTAAAACATGTTTCTAAAATTGAATTCAAAGAGAAAAAAATAATAGAATACTTACAGTATACGCAGCTGAATGAAAGAGTCATTCCTCTAGTTTCTCTAACTCTTGTATCCTCTCTGTCGCAGAGTATTATCAAGAAACTGAACCGATCTTCTATTTCTTCACAATATTCCAATGTATCCTTAGAACCACCTAGACTAGTGTGGGAAATTCTCAACACATGAGATAGATATAGAGAGAAGAAGAGAAAATAACAAAGAGGCTTAGAAAATGACTTGTGTTTAGAGAGAATCTAAAACTATTAGAAAATCTGACTTGTGACTTATGTTTTGACTTCTCTCTAAGCACTCCTTTTATAGACTCAATTAGGCCATTTAATTTAATTAAAAAAATCAATAAAACAATAGCCATTTTGAAGCCCTAGGTCGAAATTATCATGGGCTATAGGCCCGTGAAATTTCCCATCTGATTATAAGCACATTGGACTTAAAATCAAGGCCTGTATTATTTTCTATTAATTTAATTAATTAAATAATTATTTAAATCCTTTATCAAATTCATTATTTATAATTTGAACATTGATTTAAACTTATTTATTAATTTAGATACCAATTTATCTTAATTAATAAATCTGCCATAATTTCTCTTTTCTTCTCAAAATTACACAACTCTGTGAAACTATTCAAAATTGACCTGGTCAACTTTGATGATTCTAATTGATGATTAAATCAATTAATTGAGACTATCTAGATGATTTTATCCAAGGTACAATGGGGACCATGGGCCTATGAAATCAAGCTCCAATAAATTATCATAAATCTAACAAATAAATTTACTAACTTATTAATTCCTCGTGACTCCACTATAGACTCGGAATTGCACTCTGGAATTCATAGAACGCTTTATAACAAATATAGATACGCTATTAATTATCCATTTTTACAACCATAATTGTCACTCAATCCTCTATAGACGATCTACAATGAGATAGGACTAAAATAGCGTTTTACCCCTCATTGTATTTTATCCTTAAAACACTTAGTTCCTTGTAAATGATATTTCAGTAAACTAATTTAATTACTGAATTGAGATCTCTATCATTTAACACCTTGAACCAAACTAAAAGGAAACCATCGTTTCACTTCTTCATCAAACGCTATAGATGTTCATATCTATGATCAACACTCCCACTCAATTATACTACCGAGTTCCCAAGATGTAAGTATGGGCTAGTCCGTAGGGTAAGCTCGTAACGAATAAGTCAAAGAACTCAAATAATACAACCAGTTAGAATAATAACCACTCAGAATTGAGATTGAATTGACCTATGGTCAACTATATGATATGACTAGAATAGATAATAACGGTATGTTTACTTATCTTATCAACTGTCAATATCGGTCCTGTCCGATGTAACAAATACATCCGATCTTATCTACTTTGCTAATGTTCTGGAAAGAATATAACACTGTAATGTGTAAATAGATCATATCGTAGATTGGAAAGTTAGTGTAAATCTTGTGCACTGACTAATCTTAGGAGTAACTTATTTTGAACATATAATCATATTTATATTCTACTGTGATTACGTCACTATAAATAAGATTAGCTATATTCTCGGGATTTAATAGAAGTTTATATTAAACAAATAATCATGAAAATAAAACATGTGAGCAAAGTGATTGACCAAGTCAAAAAATGATTTCTATTCTTTTATTGATAATAAAATGAGATTACAAAGAATTTGGGTTTTAATTAGGACATAAAACCCCAACACATGGCCTGTTGTGTGTTATGTGCTATCTATATGTTATGTGGACCGTTGTTTATGGTTGGCTGATGTGATTGGGAGGTGGTTTTGGATGTTGTTATCATGCCTGATGAGCGACGTCGTTGATTGCAGGCATATTTGTTGAGATGCCTCGACAATCATCTAGACTCCGTGGCAGTAAGGCCGAGGGTGACAACCAGGGTCAGGACCCTCCACCTGCCCCACAGAATAGGCAACAGATGTTTTCCAAAATGGAAGCAAGACTGCAACGAACAGAGGAAGAACTTCGACAGTTGAGGCAGCAGGTCCCTCCACAGGTCACTGCGTTGCCGGTTTAGTAGGTTGTGGCGCCAGTGCCAGTTCAACCTGTTGCGGAGAACAGGTGGGAACCTTTATATGTGAGCTTGAGGAAGCAGCATCCCCCCACCTTTGAGGGTGGAGCAGACCCACTGTGGGAAGAGCAGTGGATGAATATGATTGGCTCTATCCTGTATTTCGTGATGGTCAAGGGGAACAAGAGGGTAGCTTGTGCTAGCTACATGTTCAGAGAGGATGCCCGCATCTGGTGGGATGTAGTAGTTCAGAGGAGGAATGTGGTAGTCATGACCTGGGAAGAGTTCAAAAACATATTCAACGAGAAGTATAATAGTGTTGCAGTCCGAGCTGTGAAGGTTGACGAGTTCATCAACCTGACTCAGAATCGGTTGACCGTAACTGAGTATGCTTTGAGATTTGACCGGTTAGCGAAGTTTGCGCCGAATTTGGTGCAGAAGGATGCGGCAAGGAGAGACAGGTTTGTACAGGGGTTGAATGTCATGATCTCCCGTGATGTAAAGATCACTTTGGATCCAGAGACTACTACCTATGCTCAGTTTGTAGACAAGCCCCTTACAACTGAGGGGGCCGAGGACCAGATTTGGAGAGAGAGCGATGTTAGGCGCGATGCTAGGAGGACAATGCCTCCTTTTATTGGATCTAGTTGAGGTAGTTGCTCCAGTGAACAAAAGAGAAAGGCCCCAGATTCTTTTGTCCCTCCTGGCTCGGATAGGAGGGCACGAGGTATTTTTGGTGGCCGTCAGGGCAGATGTGACAACTGGAGGAGCTTTCCAGTGTGTCCACGGTATAGACGATGACACCAGGGTGAGTGCAGGATTAGGGCCTGCTTTATCTGTGGGAGTGCCAATCATCTGAGGAAGGACTTCCCACAAGCCAGGAAAGAGGAGCTGAAGCACGGTGACAGTCTCGCTCCTACCAGAGTGTTTACTTTGACTCAGAATGAGGCGGAGGCTAGCCCCTTGGTTGTGAAAGGTCAAATTTCTAGTGCTGGTTCTTCTTATACTGCATTGTTTTATTCGGGAGCTACTCATTCGTTTGTGTCTGCTAGAGTGATAGATCAGCTGTGTAGACCTAGTGTTTTGTATGCTAGGGGTTTTCAGACTTTGTTGCCAACTGGGGAACTGGTAGTCTCTAGGAGATGGATTAGAGCTTTACCAGTAGAGGTAGATGGTAGGGAATTGTTTGCTGATCTGATTGAGCTTGCGATGGATGACTTCGACATGATCCTAGGGATGGATTGGATATTGAAGTATGGGGCGACGATTGAGTGCAAGCGCAGGATGGTGACTTTTGAACCAGAAGGGGAGGTACCCTTTGTATTTGTGGGGACAGTTGGTGGACCGCGAATACCTATGATTTCAGCACTGAAGGCTAGGGACCTGATGCAGGAAGGTTGCATGGGATTCCTAGCGAATGTTGTCGATACCTCTAGGGTTGTGTCGGTTGGACTGGGTGAGACCAGATTGGTATGTGAGTTTCCAGATTTTGTTATACAGTTGGCACCAGGGGCGGAGCCAGTATCTAGGACACCCTATAGAATGGCTCCGGCAGAGTTGAAGGAGTTGAAGATTCAGTTGCAGGGGTTACTAGATTTGGGGTTCATCAGACCGAGTTTCTCGCCATGGGGTGCTTCAATGTTGTTTGTCAAGAAGAATGATGGATCTCTTAGGATGTGTATTGACTACAGGGAGCTGAATAAGTTGACCATTAAGAACAAGTATCCACTGCCTAGGATCGACGATTTTTTTGACCAGCTACAGGGAAGAACAGTGTTTTCCAAGATAGATCTCCGATCAGGTTACCACCAGTTAGGGATTAAGGAAGAGGACATACCAAAGACTGCTGTAACGACCCAAAATCACTAATATGGCTTAAGGGCCTTGATTAGTGTGTCGGGAGGGCATAATTGGCTTATGTGTGTGTTTATTAAGTTAACGTGTGATTATATGATGAACATGTTGTATGGTTATATGAATGTAAATGTGATTATATGTTATATTTGTGAGAACCACATTATTATGTGGGTAAGTCTGCAGCGTGCGACTCGAGGCGATTCTAGGGAGCTAGTTAGCGGGAAGTCACAACGGGGCTTAATATTTGACTTGGGGCAAGTCAAGGGGTGATTCTGGTATTAGATGATTATTTAGGTTATCGGGTTATGGAAATAAATATATGGAGATATATTTGAGGTTAGCAAGCCTAGGCGAGAATATTGGGGAATTTTACCATTTTTCCCTCGGGGAAATTTTCGGTACCCCGAGCCTCGGGATTGATTTAATTAGCTAAGATTAGACTAAGTAAACAGTATACATTAGAACAAAAGAAGGAAACCGACCCATTTTTACTTCTCTCTTCCTTCTCTTTCCTCTCTCAAGAAAGCTATAGAAGCCTAAGGAGAATCAGCTGGAATTATGTGTTTTGTGTTGAATTTATGAGTAATTAGGTTAGTTCTAACCAAGGAACACTCAACAAGGATCAAGGTAAGAATTGAATCTCATTCTTGGGAATTATAATTATGAGTTTTGGTTGAGTATTAAAAGTGTTTATGGTTTTGATGATTAAGGGCTGAATTGAAGCTGAGATGCTTGGGTTTTAGCTTAGAAATTGTTAAGGAGGGGGTTCATCAAAGGAGGTAAGCTTCAATTCATATTTTAAAGCTTAAATTCTGAGTTTGCATGACTGGTTTTAGAGTTTTTGAGCTATTGGGTTTCAGAAATCAAAATGGGATTTTAATGAGTTTTTAAACTAGGTTTCTGTTGGATTTAGTTGTTGGAGCCATGTTGGGAGTCTTGTGATCAATGGGTTTTGGAATTAGGGTGCTTTTGGGTGGTTTTTGGCAAGGTTGGGAGGCTACAAATGGTGGTTTTTCTGGGTACGAAGGGTTGGGCTGTGGCTCTGTTCTAGCGTGTCGCGGCCCTGCGAAGTAAGGAAGAACCAAGGAGGCTCTTCAGTGAGGAAGCGTCGCGGAGCCAAGGATGATAAGCAGTACTGAAGTTCAACTGTGTTCTCATGGCCCTCTGTAGACTTCCCTAGAAGTTGGAAGTGAAAGTGGGGTCCCGATCTGACACGATCGACCTCGGTGCTCCATGGAGGCGCACGATCTCTCTCACGTATAGATCTGCATACAAGTCAACTGTACAAGTAGTCCTTACTGGTAAGAAGTGAGCTGACTTGGTGTAGAGATCCACAATAACCCATACTGAATCATGTTGACCCACAGTCATGGGTAATCCCACCATGAAATCCATCGTGATGTCCTCCCATTTCCACTCTGGGATATCTAAAGGCTGCAATAACCCTGCTGGCCTCTAATGCTCAGCCTTGACCTATTGACATGTCAAGCACTTAGCCACATACTCTTCTACATCCATCTTCATCCCAGGCCACCAATACAATGATCTCACATCTTGATACATCTTCGTATTGCCTGCATGCAAAGAATAAGGTGTAGTATGAGATTCATCCAGAATCTCTCGTCTCATAGCAGTGTCCAACGGAACACATATCCATCCTTTGTATCTCAACAAACCTATATCAGACACTGTTTAATCTCTGGACACTTCAGCTAAAACATCCTCTCTGATCTTGGTCAGTTGTGGATCACTCAACTAACCCTCCTTGATTCTTTCCAACGATGTAGATTGTAGCGTAATGTTGGCCAACTGGCCCACTAGCAACTCTATGCCAGCTCTGGCCATATCCTCTGCTAACTCTCTTGATTCTCCCACTGTAAGTCTGTCCCGGACCCTTCCATCTTAAAGCATCAGCTACCACGTTGGCCTTTCCTGGATGATACAAGATCTCACAATCATAATCTTTTACCAATTCCAGCCAACGCCTTTGTCTCATGTTCAAGTCTTTCTGCGTGAAGAAGTACTTCAGGCTCATGTGTTCAGTATAGATCTTACACTTCTCCCCATAAAAGTAATGCCTCCATACCTTTAATGCAAAGACCACAGCCGCCAACTCTAAATCATGAGTGGGGTACCTCTATTCATATTCTTTCTGCTGACGTGAGGCATAAGCAATCACCTTCCCTGACTGCATCAGAACACAACCCAAACCCTAATGTGAGGCACCATAGTATATCACAAAATTCTTCTGATCTGTTGGAACGCTCAGAACTGGAGCTGTAATCAACCTCTGCTTCAATTCCTGGAAGTAGTTCTCACACCTGTCTGACCACACAAACCTTTGATTCTTGCATGTCAGCTTAGTCGATGAAGTGTCAATCTTTGAGAACCCTTCCATGAAACGTCTGTAATAACCTGCCAATCCAAGGAAACTCCTAACTTCATAAGCACTCTTAGGCCTTGGCCAATCCCTGACCGCCTCAATCTTGGCTGGATCAACTTTAATCCCCTCCTTACTGACAATGTGCCCAAGGAAAGTTACTTGAGATAACCAGAACTCACACTTCTTTAACTTTGCAAAAAATATGTGCTCCCTCAGTCTCTGTAGAACCAACCTCAGATGCTGTCCATGCTCTGACTCTGACTGAGAATAAACCAGAATATCATCGATGAAGACGATCACAAACTAGTCCAAATAATCCTTGAACACTTTCTTCATCAAATCCAGAAAAGTAGCTGGGGCATTAGTCAATCCAAAAGACATGACTAAGAACTCATAATGCCCATATCTAGTGCGAAAAGAAGTCTTCAGTATTTCTCCCTCCTTGACCCGCAACTAATGATAACCAGATCGAAGCTCTGTCTTTGAGAATACCCTTTTACCTTGCAACTGGTCAAACAAATCATCTATCCTTGGTAGAGGATACTTGTTATTAATTGTTAACTTGTTCAGTTCTCTGTAATCAATGCACATCCTCAGAGAACCATCTTTCTTCTTCACAAACAGAACGGGTGCACCCCAAGGTGAGAAACTATGTCTGATAAACCTAAGTCTTATAGCTCCTGTAGTTGTACTTTCAATTCTTTCAACTCTGCTGGAGCCATTCTGTAAGGTTCTCTAGAGACTGGCTCCGTCCCTGGTGCCAATTCTATCACAAATTAAATCTCTCTGTGTGGTGGCAACCCCGGTAATCTTCTGGAAATACATCCAGAAACTCACAGATGAGCCTGGTCTCCTCTGGCCTCACTGGCATGACCTGAGTGGTGTCAACCACACTGGCTAAAAATCATATGTAACCTCTTTGCAATAGATCTCTAGCCCTAAAAAAATCGTAGGTATACGGGGTCCATGCACAGTACCAACAAACATAAAAAGATCCTCACCTTCAGGCTCAAAGGTGACCGTCTTCCTTCTGTAATCTATGGTTGCCCCATACTTCACTAACTAGTCCATACCCAGAATCATATCAAAGTCAGTCATAACTAACTTTATCAAATCCACTGACAATTTTCTGCCCTCTACTGTCATTGGCAAAGATCTAACCCATCTTGTTGATACTACTTACTCCTTAGTGGGTAACAAGGTCCCTAACCCCACAGCATAATAATCACATGGTCTACACAGTCTATCAATAATTCTAATAGTAACAAAAGAATGTGTAGTACCAAAATCAATCAAAACAGTATAAGGGGTTCTAGCACTAAAAAGCTAACCAATAATTAATGAGGGTGAAGCCTCAGCTTCTGCTTTATTCAATGCGTACACTCGAGTTGGGGCTGAGCTGTCCGCCTTTCTAGGTTATTCCTTTCTTGCTTTTGGGAAATCTTTCTTGAAATGTCCCACTGCCCCCACACAAGAAGCAAGCCTTTGCCCTACCCTCTCCCATGTGGCGCCTCTTGCACCTAGGGCACTCAGGATAATTTTTCCAGGCCTCACTGCTACCCTGGCGGCCAACTGAAATACCACGCAGTCACCTGTTAGGGCTTGGAGCTGGGAAGGTGTTGCCAACCTTCGTCTTTTGATCACTAGGGCCTCCACCCCTACCTGAACCCACAAATGGAGGTCCTGCCCTCCTAAACTCTCTTTTGTCTACATTGTCCCACCAGATCCTATTCTCTGCGCTCTCAGCTATGAGCGCCTTCTCAACCACCTGTACATAAGTAGTAACTCCAGCCACAGTGGTGATACGAACATCCCGTGCTAATCTAGGTTGTAGCCCCTGGATAATCCTCTCCCTTCTAGTCCCATCAGTGGGCACCAGCTCCATGGAAAACTTTGCCAATCTATCAAACTTCAGAGTATATTCAGTCACTGATAGACTCCCCTGAAGTAATCTGCTGAAATCTTCAGCCTTTGCAGCCCTAATGGCATCATTATATTACTTCTCATTTAACAGAGTCTGAAATTCTTCCCAACTCAGGGCATTAACGTTTCTGGTCTGGGATATAACTTCCAACCCAATTCAGGCATCCTCCCAAAACATGCATGTGGCACATGCCACCCTGTCATTACCAGACACCCTCATAAAGTCAAGGATGGTTGTAATCACGCTCATACATTGCTCAGCCTTAGCTGGATCTGCACTGCCCTCAAAAACTAAAGGCTGCTGTTTCCTGAACCTTTCATAAAGACGTTGGTACCGTTGCAACTGGTGCCTCAGGCAAAACATTCCCTGCAGGAACCTGTTTTTTCTCAGGAGGCGGATTTCTTCACTACAAGAAAAAATGCTTTTAATATCACCGAAAATGTGTGATCAAAACATACGATAACACTTTCTGATGTGTTAAGACCGACTATGTTATCGTAGTTCAGGGTACTTTACATAACACTTTATTAGTGTTATACAGATGTGTTATTGTACTGTCAACGATAACACAATTTCTGTGTTATTTTAATATATAGATAAGTGTTTAATTATGTTATTTATAGTCGATTATATAACACTTTTTTGTGTGTTATACTACACTTTAGTATAACACTTTTTTTGTGTTATACTACACTTTAGTATAACACTTTTATTGTGTTATACTACACTTTAGTATAACACATTTGTTATATTAGCTTAGAGAAACATAATCTTTTTTTACTTACACAAAACTAGGAAAACAAATATGAAAGTTGAAGCCAAATAAGGTAACATAAATAGATTTTTATTAATTACTCAAATGTAATTACAATATTTAGTCTACTAGTCTAGGCTTAAGAAATCATATTACAACATAATTTATGCCCAATTCAGATTCCTTTATCACTAAATACAAAACAAGAAATGTATACAAAAATTAGTGAAATACATTCTTCCATTCTAAAGGCCTCAACTACAAATGTTGTCAAGAATTGCTCCAAAGAAATCATCTCAATATACCTGGACATTGTAAAAAAAAAGTCCTTTTATTATTAAGAACATAAGACTTAAGCTAGTTTCCACCTGTAAGCATATAAAGTTTAAATTAAATTTGTAATAACTCCAAAACTTGACGAAACAGCAGAGTATAGCAAGATGTAAAATGGAAAAAAAAAAGTGGAGCAACTAAGGCAAGTTGAGTAGAAAGAAGGGAAAAAATACACACACACACACAGTAGGGCAGAGATATTCTTACAATAGGATGTGCCAACAGCTCGCCAAAGTTGTAGATATTATCCCCAAGCAGTGCTGAAAGTGATAAACCAAATGCCAAGTCCTAAAAAATTGTACAAAAAAATCAAAATACTGAAACTAACAGTCAAAACAGCTGGAAAAGTTTAATGCATGCTGTTGGTCAAACAAAATTTCTCTAAAGAGGCTCCAATTTAGAGAATACATTTTTAAAAAATCTGAATTTATTCTTCTGCCAGGTAACTTATTATTTCAGTTACTCTTTAGTAACTTATTGTATCCACTACTTTTCGAAACCAAATATGTAATAGATAAATATTAACTTATCCACCTGACTGGCTATGTAAGCAGAAAAGAAAATCAAACAAACAGAGTGATATGTCCAAAAGTAAAAAAATAAAAACACATTTTCATTACTTCAAAAGCGTTATTGTACAGTTTGGTAAAAGATATATACTGTAGAAAACATGAAGAAGAAGAAACTATATAGATCATCCTAGTTTCTACACAAAACAATAACATAAAGAAAGATTATAACATAAAAACACAGTGAACTCAACAAAGCCTTTAAAACTTCCTCATCTCATTTCAGAGGAATATGATTAATTCCTGAGACTATTGCAAAGCATTTGAAATAGAATAAATAAAGTCCAAGAAGCCTGTTCCCTTAAGAATACCTTTACTAGTCAATAGCTCAAAATCCAACAACAGCAAGAACCCAATTACAGCTGCCTTCCCATTTATAATCTCATTCTTCCTTGTGAAACCAAATCCTCCTGAGCTCTCATCAACCACCATCCTTACCTATCAAGCAAAAAATATGACATTAAAGAGAAGAAGAAAAAAATACTTACTGTATGAGCACGCAAATCAAATGCAGACCTGTCCGCAATACCTACACACTCAATCCAACCGTAGGAACACTCAATCTCAACATCCCAACAGTCACAAGCATAGTGAGCCATTTCATTTGCAAGGTGCTGGCGGAACCGTAAACGTTCTTCATTTATACCAAGACGAGTGAGGAAAAGATAAACTCTCCCAATGAAGTAGCCGAGAGTTTCATTATTAACAATTCCCTAAGTGACATGTAGCGCTATAATCATCATCACATGCTTAGAGACAAGGGAGCAGAGAAAAGAAGATATTGAATAAAAGTTATGTAAACAAACCCTGGCAACTGCATCACCCATACAAATTTTCTTCACAGACTCGCCAGACATTTGTTCTTCCCTTGGGAACATTAGAAACTCCAATTTTGCAACTTCTACAAAGTTTGGGTGAGATTTGTCTTCGGGATCCACAAAGTGTTCAATCTCAGCAAATGTAAATTCACGAACTCTCAAAAGCCCTTGTCGAGGAGAAATCTGCAGATATATACAGTATTCTTGGAATGAGATATTGTTTAAGGTTTTATTTAAAAAACAAAATGGACCTTGCAACACTATCACAGATCAATGGGACACAGTTTTGGGCACAAAAGAAGCATAGCACTAAGGAAGGCAACAGCTACATTATAGGGCTATTTTCTATTTTTATAAGAAAGGAGAGGACCAAAATACTAGTTACAAAGACCCGTTACCAATTAGAAAAAATATGAGCATCCTATGCAAACATAAGTGCTAAAGTCCAAAGATAAGAAAATTAAGAACCTCATTTCTGAAAGCCTGGCCAATTTGAGCAGTAGCAAAAGGAAGCTTGTTCCCATTGTAATAGTACAAGTCTTTGAAGTTAACAAATATGCCCTGTGCAGTTTCTGGCCGCATGAACCTACAGCAGAGGAGATTTAATTACATACCATTACTGACCAAAGAGGAGTCTTAATAAAAAAGAATCGCTAAGAATAATTAGTACCAAAATGTAACGTGCTCACCCAGGGCTCAAGCTAGATGGGCCTATTGATGTTTGGAACATAAGATTGAATGGATATGGATCAGAAAGTGGATTCTTAGTGTCTGGAGCTGTAATGCCATACTCCTTAAGTTTGGCACCCAGCTCTTCAGCTGAAAGATCATCCAAAACAGCAAGTATGCGCTTCAGTTCTGCATTCTGCAGCCTCCTTGGCAGTTATGGAAAGGTCTTTTTGAAGCTTTTCACTGCAGAAGTCCTTGAGCAGGTGATCGGCATGATAGAAAGTCCCAGTTTTCTCATCTTTAACCATAAGGTCAGTAAATTTATCAACATGACCAGATGCTTTGAGAACAACCTCTGGGGTGACACAGGGACAGTCAACATCCAACATGTTCTCCTCAAGAACAAAATGCTGCAACAACTTACTCCCAATACTATAATCAGCTGCTCTTGCTGCTTGCAAAAGCATTAGAGCTGAAACATATAACACAAACAACAGCTAAACCCGCAACCTGCATAATCGAGCAAAACCAAAGATTGACAAATAACCACCAATAATTTGTAGACTCACTATAAACTGTTAAAGAATAAATTTAATAAGAAAAAAAAAGGGAAAAATTAAATACTGCTCATTAGGAGAAAAAATATCAATCGACATCAACCTTAGTAAGTACATTAAGATTAAAAAAATACAAAAACTGCTATATAAATGATAAACAAAATTACACCATAAAGGACTGACAAAGAAGAGAATAACATACCAGTAATTTGAGATATCAAACGGCTATTAATAAATAAAAAAGGGCTTTTAGAGATGCAACAAACGTTTAAAAATCATTTTAAAACAATCTTTTTTTATACGCTCAAAGCATAATCATGAATTTCATAATTTTCAACTGAAAGGGAAAAATAACATAAATAAGAGAATTAGAGAGGCATAAGAGATTAAAGACAATTCATTTAATTTCTAAAATTTCTTTTCACCATTATCAGATGCAAGAGAATGATAACTTGGGGAAGAAAAAATCAATTTACTCTAGCATATAAAAATAGATTTTGCCACTGTAAGAACATTTTAGAAAAGTAAATTACAAATAAAAGAATTTTAACAAGAAATCATAACTAAATCCATTTTAATAGTATTGTAAAGTATTAGAAATAAATTGTAGACTAAAACTGTCCAATCTAAGATACAAATTCCAGAGAACACATCAAAAGAAGAAAGATATAATACAATTTTACATAGAGAAACAAAATACAATATTTACAACAAAGGTTTGAATAAAAAAAAGTACTGAAAAGAATGAAATCCATTCCCAGAAAAGTATCAATGAGAGTAGACGTTAAACAACAATGTGGTACTCAATCCAACAAGTTCCTCAAGAAAACAACAATGTTGAAGCCACCTTGTAGCAAAACTTGCTAAAAATTCAATCACATCATTCAGAAGGTTAAACCATTACCACTACAACCACTGCCATTGACATTCACCAAAACCACCATAAATGCACTTCCAACAGATAATTTATTCTATCCTTTAGAGAACAACAATAATAATAAGAGTAACGATACGTTGACACAAAATATGCAGCAAATGGCCTTTGGAGGCTTATAATGAATGTTGATAATGGTGGGAGCAGAAAGATAAAACCAAACCGAAGACTCGTGTGTAAAATTATCATCATCAGGCCAAAAAAAAAGTTCATAATCTAAGAAGCAAAGATGGGCCAAAATAGATATCGACAAAATCAAATCCAATGTAAACAAGAATGCACTGCAAACAGGTTCAAGTTACTTGATACAAAAGCATCAAAGGCATTGTCAAGTAGTGTTCAAAAACATGCATTATAAAACAGATTAATAATAAAGGTAATCCTTAAATAATTCTTCCTCTAATCTATTAACAGGTGATAAAGCAAATAAAGCATTATAAAACAGAGAATAACAAACTTAGATATTCAAAAGCCCTCAGATCTCATAAGCTAATATGGTCATTAACAGTGTACATGAGAATTTTCATTATAAGCCTTAAGAGCACTCACAATAGATTCTGTAAAATAGACTTTTTCTGGTGAAAAAGTAGAGAGAGAGAGAGAGAGCAATATATGTATGTATGTATGTATAGAGAGAGAGAGAGAGAGAGAGAGAGAGAGAGAGAGACAAGGCTTATAATGCAAAACCATGAAACTGCTTCTGAAAATTAGATTTTCCATCACAGGGCAAACTAACAAAAAAAATGACAATATCTTCATATTATTACATAAGGCAATAAAATATATATTTTGTAGCTGTAAAAAGAGACCATTTTAATATATAAATGCCCTAAGAGATTAATGCTAGAAATTCCATGAACATTGAAAATTCATTAAGAACCAATCACATCTTCAAGGTTTAAACACCACCACTTCAACCATCACCTTTGGCATTCACCACCACCAACAGCAAACACAAATCATCATCACCACAGCCAACATGAGAAAATAGTAATAAATAAATAAATAAAATAAAATAAAATAATGGATCATGGTGAGTACCAAAGATGGTGAGAGCAGAAAAGATGGAGGCTCAAAATGAAATCAATGCACATATCAATACAAAAATAAAAGTTTTCATCATCAGGCACAAAGTAATCTAGAAACAAACTAAAGAACCGTGGAAAAAAAAAAGGAAAGTAATCATCAGGCCAAGGCATTGTTTCCAACATTGAGCTTTTCCATCACAGGGCAAAGGATACTACCATTTGTAAAACCCACTAACATTAAAAAGGAAAATACAGTAAAATCAACTTTACAGCTTACAAATAAAAAATCAGTACATAAGTTATATTGTAGACATCATTAGTTACTAATCATGGATTAAGTTCAGTTCGACATTCATATAATTTTTCAAGAGTATAGGATTGAGGAAGAGAGCATAAGGAATGCGACCAGGAACCATCTCAGTGAAGATGTTGACACAGTAAAAATGTCATCACAAATCAGCAACTCAAGTTACATGATCTAAGGATCCCTAATGAATGTGAACAACCATTGAGGAAACACAAATTCATTATGGAAGTAACAAGAGCAACCCATTAAATGTAGACAATGTATTATTAGAGAGCCCTCGGATCTCATAGCTATATCAGATCATTAACAATATTAACCACAGATTATTTTTCAAAGCCCATTTACATCTTCACCCACCTCGTAAGATAGAGAGAGAGAGAGAGAGTAGTAGTAGTAGTAGTCGTAAAGAAGGAAAGAAAGAGACATAGATAGATAGATAGATATGATGGTGGTGGCGGCGATGATGAGGCGGCAAAGATGTAAAGGGCAATTATGAAAAACCAAGGAGAATTTGTTTCCAACAATGAGTTTTTCCATCACAGGGCAGAAACACTATTATACATGATATAATCATCACTAGAAGTCAATTGAAAAGATCATTGAACAATACAATGCAGAAACAAACACGAAAATGAAGTGAAAGTTCCTCCCTTTAAATGGGTAGGTTCATATAAAGCTTTCTAAGCTGCATGTCCATCAATTAACGCATTAAAAAAACTACTCATAAAAATATTCCATCATCTATTAAAGAACCCATTAACATACCAAACCAGAACAACAAAATAAACATTGAGTGATAAAAATGCAAAGAAAAAAGCTCAAACTAGAGCCATAATCATAGAGACTGAGTTCAGTTGGAAATTAAATATGATTTTTCAAGAGAATGCGAGTGAGGACGAGAGCTTAAGGATTGCAAAACATAGGTAGAGCAAGAGTATGAGAGACAATTAAATTTGCAATACAAACAACCAGAAACTAACAGAAGGATTCACCATTTGTATCGGCTAAATCCAAAGAATAACAAAGAAAACTAGAGAAAATATATAGAACAAGGATCTCCCTATATGTCTCCTTGGTTTTACTAAGACCATCCTTAAAGACTTCTATAATACCACTTCACGATTGAGACCTCCACACATCCTCAACCCTGAGCCAAACACAAAAACAGAGAAGAGAGAGAAAGAAAAAAAACAAAAGCAGAATGAGAAGAGATACACACACAAAAAAAGAGAGAGAGATTAACCTAAACACAACACACAATAAACAATAAACAATTGCAGAAATGCATTTAAATTTGATGCTTGACATTTTAACTGATATACCTCTAAAGGATTAAGCTAGGCCACTGAACCATCAACATTTCAAAACTATATATATTCAAGTTTATTCAACATATGACAATGGAATTAACTATCATTTTCCAAGAGCATAAAATAGAGCCATTTTGATAACCAAACTTATCAAATTAAAATACATGCTTCTCCTCCATACCATTCCATACCTGTTAAGAATCGACTCCAAGTGATGATGCAATAGGAGAAACGCAGGGGAACCAATATCAGCGTCTACCATCTCTATGGCCATCATCAATCATTGCAAGACCTTCCTGTAGAATTCATTTTTAAACGGTTCCAAGTCAGATTTTAATCACATAACAAGAATAGGGTAGGAAAATAAAGCAAAAATAGCATAAAAACTTACATCTAGCAAAGTATCAAGTGCATCGGTTGCACGACCAGTGGTCCAAGAAAGCCGCCTTTCAACTTCATGAATGGTGGGCTCGCACTGGGTCGAAGGCACAGAGAGGTGGGCTCGCACCTGGGGTCACTTGGTTCGGGGGTTGGGTTCACGAGTGCCTGAGATTTGGAGCTTGGCTCGGAGAAAAACGGGTGTGAGGATGGTGGTTAGGTGGTCGAAGCTGAGGATGATGGTGGTTACGGGAGTGCGGCTAGGGCGAAGGGAAGAGAGAGACGAGAAGGATAAGGGGAAAAAAGGTATGAGAATTGGGTCTCTCTCGGGTCTCACAAATTTTGAGGTCAGAAATGAAAAAAAATCTAAGTGGCGCGCGCAGGATGGTGTATTATTACCGCCCTTTTTTTTTCACAAAGTGGCCCATTATAGTACTCTAGCATAACACTTTTTTATTAGTATTATATTCATGTGTTATGGAAATGGGTATTTGGTGTAGTGCTTCTTCCTGCCTCAATACTCTGGCCTATAAGTCAGCAAACAACTGTCGCTAGTTTTCAGGAACTGACTGTGGAATCTGACTCTGGTCATTCTCTTGACCATGTTATCATTCTGGGCCTGATCATCTTGGCCAGCTGATGAATATGCATGCCTTGGAATCATTCTTATAGCTTATAATGTGCTGAAATAATCAATGCGGCCAATTAGGTAGTGATAACTAAACCTCTTACTGCCTCACAGTCCAAGAACAAGCAGATATTCATCCATGTTCCACAATCATACAGATAAACAAATTGATACATGATCATAACATTTAGCATTTAACACTTATCAGCTAATAGTTCAATGATTAACAATACTAATAAGCATGTCATAGCAATATCAGTACTAATAAGCACGTTCTTGCTTATGATGCAGTAGTCAAGGCCAGCCTTATTAATGTATCTCATGTAGGCAGATAAAGCATTTATATTTATTTAAGCAGTTAAACACATAACAACATAAATAGTTACCAAACCATGAGTCGAGCTTGACTTCAGTGGCGAGTGTACATGCCCAGCCAGTCTACAGGAACCCTAAACCTTGGCACGCTCTAATACCAAGTTGTAACGCCTTGGTTACTCCAAGACCGTTACTGTGAAATTTAAACAATGCTTAACTCACTAAACGATTCATTAGGTTATAAATGTGTATCTAGGAGTTATTAATAGGCTAAGGTGAAAAATCTCAATCAAAAGGGGTGGATATATTTTATTTAAAACATCAAAATTGTACATGGGCCCATAAAATGTTATTTACAATCCAAAATGGTCATTACATATAAAATTACAACCCGCCAACCTAAGTGGAAAAATATAGAGTTAACCACTAGTTCCCCTGAGAAACACCTTGGCCGTGGTGGTCAAGCGGCCGCATATGTACACATCGCCACCTAAGCTCTCCACTCAAGGCTGGGTGAGCTTTTCTTTCCCTTTACTTGCACCACATAGCACCCGTGAGCCAAGCCTTAGCAAGAAAACTTATTACTGCATGTATACAATATCAATAAATGATTATGATAATCATACTGGAGCTTGCAGCCCAATCAGATAAGTGAAAATCAATAAATGATTATGGTAATCATTCTAGGGCTTGCAGCCCAATCATATAAGTGACTATTGAGTCACACACTGTGCACGTGACTAATAAGTCAACCTCTAAGGATCTATTCCCTGTATAGATGACTAATAAGTCCATCTCTAAGGTTCTGCTCCTTAAATAGATGGCTAATAAGTCCATCTCTGGGGTTCTGCTTCCTAAGCCATGTAACGTGTCGGTCACCTTAGCCTTTTGGCTCTGGATCTAAGTAACTAGCCTTTAGACTAGACAAGCGCTTTTGTTTTCATCGAACTTAAGGTTAGTCAAGCATTTCATGCTTATGTTGATAATGCTTATGTCGATTAGATCTAATCTTTTCGGCTTGCGTTAAACACGCTAATACCGTTCTTAACTCATAGGTCAATTCCATACGACCGGTGCTCAATACTACTGCCGAACTTGACTAATAAGTCACAGCTTCACAATCAATACTGACACCATTGCCATTTCCTGACTCATAGATCAGTGTCATACACAGATAAGCAAAACTGCTAAGCATTTAATATGCATTCCATATATACAAATAGAGCACTCAACATGCCTCATCAATAACCATGCATGTCACATACTGGGTGCAGTTTAAAGGACTGGCTTGTATTAAATTTTACTTTTTACAAGTTTTGCAAAAAGGGTTAGCCACGTTGTATGGCTAATCGCTTATAAATGTAAGATCTTTTTTAAGATCACTCGTAAAGACACGTTTAGTCCATTTTTAATACGAGATTATAAGGGACTGTGCGCAGCCAGTCATTCTTGCCAACTTTTGTAAATTTATTTTTACAAGTATTTGTTCATTACGTGTGTTGTTTTGCTGTATTACAAGTGTTAAATTTTTCAACGAGCAGTAATGTTCGCTCAAGTCGTGGTCAAGGCAAGTGACCAAGGACCTAAAGCTCCTCGATCACTTGGGGGGCATATAAGGTACATTGATAGAAAAGTGTACCACCATGAGGTACGTAAACACATGAACAAAATAAGTGAAAGCATGCTTCGGTACTTAGAGCAATTTTCAAAAATATTTTGAAAAAAGCAAACCAAAGTACTATGCTAAGTTCGGTCATGCGAACAAGTATTATAATAAAAGATTATAATATCAGAGGCAAACATTTACACCGCGAGCATTAGTGCTCCGATGTAAGTATGAAATTAAAAGAAAAAAAAAACCTTTACACCGCGAGCAGTACTGCTCAGATGTAATTGTTCTAGCATAAGAAAAAGAGCTGCCCTCGCAGCAATAAAAGAAAAAAGATTGTCTTTACAAAAAGACCCGTGGGCCATAAAGCTGAAAAAATAAATATTAATTTTGCTGGGGGGCAGGAGGGTCTTCTGGATTAGGAGCATTTTGATCAGCTGGAGGTTTAGCCACAGCAGCAGCAGCAGGAGTTTGGGCCTTGGCTTTCTCTTTTGCCTCCAGCCAAGCAGCACACTGCGCCATCAGCGTCTTTTGCAACTGCTCGGAGAGATAGCTAATATCTGCCTCCCAATTGTGTTTCCAGAAGTCATAGAAGCAGAGGAAGGTGGCTTCCTTATACTTCTTCAGAGTTTTAACTCTGTCCTCCTCGAGCTCGCACACCCGTTCCTCAAGCTTCTTTACCTCATCCCTGCTGGCGGTCAGATCGAGTGTGAGCTGTTTACACTCTTGGGTGTTGAGTTTGCAATTCTCCTTCCATTTGTGCCGCTTGTCGATGGCTTTATTCCGAGCCTCTTCACTCTCCTGAAGCTCTTGGGTAAGAGTAGATTGGTCCTCGCATAGCTACTCGTTCAGCTTAGCCAACTCCTTGTTCTCCACAAGCAACTTGTTGTTTTCCTCGAGCAGCTTGGTCTTCTCATCCTCAAGCGCTTGCATAGCCTGGGCAAGCCTGGAGTCAAAGTTTCTCTCTCGAGAGACCATTGCCCCAGCTCGGCGCCAGCTAGCAGTCAAGGAAAAAAACCCCTGAAGAAAAAATGAGTTAAGAAATGAAGTTTAGCATAAATGACAAAGCAGCAAAAGACGACTTACACTGGCTATCTCGTTCAACCCTCTGTTAATGATTTCGTTGATATCCATTGTGGCAGTGTCATTGATGGCAACCTGGTAGCGCTTATGCTTGGAGAGCCGATATATTCTCTCCCTGGCCATGCCAACTATGTGGCTGGGCAGGGAGCCTTCGGACAAGTGGTCCGTGGTCTCTTTGTCTACGGCCTTTGAGGAAGACCGAGGATCGGCAGGCGTGGGAGTTTGTTGCTCGGGGACAGGCGGATGTGTTAAGTCCTCTTTGGAGGGGGCGTCAGTGGGAGCATCTTCTGTTTGGGCCTTCTTCGAAGGGGTCTTGCTACTTTCCCCACGAGCTCTTTTGTTGTCCTTCTTCTTGACAGAAGCTTCAGCAGCAGCTTGGTAGTGTGCAAAGAAGTCCCCGGGGTCCATGCCTGCACAAAGAATGACATTTCAAACGATGAGATTAAAGGGTCGCAGAGAAACAGAGGTTAGAGTATAAGAGTTGCAAAAGTAAGGTACCCGAGCTACACCTACTGGTCGTAACATTATCTACTGAACTACCTAGTTCCTGGAAGAAATCTGAATTTAAAGAAGGAGCGTTCCTAAAGTTGTCGTCCCCATCAAATAGGTGGATGGGAATTGGTAAGTTATTTAAAAACGAGAATGGTGTACCGTATACATCCGACGAGTCATCAGACTGTTCGACAGGCTCAGCAGCCTTTTGCTTCCCCTTGGCCTTGGGGATCGACGGTTCTGCTGCTCGGTGGGGAGCAGCAGGTTCCCTGATTGTAACCCCAGTTGGCCTCCTCCTAGGAGGAGGTGACTGAGGTTGCTGCTCGGGACCCTGCTCACGTCCCACGCCAGCATGGACACCACTCGCCGCAGGTTTGCTGGTCGCAAGAGGGGAGCCCTTAAGGCCAGCCAACCTAAGGTTAGCCTCAGTGATCAAGTTTTTAACACTCTTAGCAGCATTGGACATGACGGCTAAGAGTGCTGCCCTCGACTCCATTCCTGGAGTGGGGGTTGGGCGCAACCATGGACCTGGAGTACAGTGGAACAGTAAAGTATTATGACAAGGAAGATTTAAAGGGAAAGAACTACTGGTTTAAGGCTCGTTATTCCCCTTACCTCCTCGGATGAATGCCAGGTTGTCCGCAACAATGTCAGGTGTGAGAAAGTACTCCAGATGATACTTCCCCACATTGGAGATATGGGTGGTCTCGGACAGGAAGGTGCGTCCGGTCTCCTGATGGAAAAAATGGAAGAACCCCGTACCGTCTTGGTTGGGGTTGGACTTGAGGTCAAATAGATAATTGACCTCATGAGGGGAGGGGGCTAGCCATTTCTTGAGTTTGTAAAGGATATAGAGCGCGGTCAGCATCCTATATCCGTTCGGGGTAATCTGAAAAGGGGCCACCCCGAAGTAATTAACCACCCCTTGGAAAAATGAATGCAGAGGCAAGGTGGCACCCGCCTCAATGTGGTATCTCGACCAGGCGCTATAAGCCCCCCTTGGCAGGTTGGCTCGCTGGTCGATGGTAGGTCTGACTAGGGTCACTCCCGTCAGATTATACTTATTTAAATAATTGGAGACCATACGAATGGTCACCGTGCTCGGAGATACCACGTGCCACTCGACAGCCGGCTGGTTGGCATGACGAGGACGGGCACGTGCCTGAACTTTGGTCTCAGGAGGGAATTCTCCTCGACCACTGGTCGAGGGGGCATCAGCAGGAGGCTGACTTGGAGAAGGGTTGCATCTTTTTTTGGCCTTGGTTTTTATTCTGGCCATTTTCTGGGTAAGAGCTGGTGGAGGATTTGGGTTAGAACGTGAAAATGGAATTTCTAGAATCAACATGGATGGATTCTCTTCGCCTTCGAGCAGTTGGGCTAAGAGTTCGTCTTCGATAGGTCTTTCCCCCCCCCCCCCCCCCCTCCCCTAAGGGTCTTGCATATGAACTGCAAACAGACAATGGAGGAGATAAGACACAATCCGCGAATTAGTGTGGGGAAGCTGGGATAACGTTGCTCGTGCCTAAATAGCCAGCAGCATCCTAATCCTACGCTAACTTCAACGTGGGTAAATAAAAAAAAAAAAAAAAAAAGGAAAGAAGAACATTTTCTGAAAAGAACTTTTTTCAACTCCTAAAGGGCGGGAAAAAATTTCAGTTTTTTTGTCTAGCTTAAAGGTTGAATCTTTCGACAACCTAACGCCCCAAATCAGAAACTCTATCTATCAAAGTATTGATCTAACCCATACAAGGCATAAAGGCGCGCTTCTACAGAATATTAGGCGGTTTATACCAAAAACCCTATTCAAGAACACGGACATATCAGAGCACAAAAATAGCATGCATGGCGTAATACAGAGCTTAAAGGATGGAATCCTTACTTGAGAGAAGGAGGAGATTCGGAAGAAAATGAAGACTCGAGCTGGAAAACCTTCGGCTAGACGTCGGACTGATATTCGAAGCTCTGAACTCTGGTGCAAGTTCTTGAGAATATGGGCGAAAATGGTGAATACAAATTTTCTTAATGAGAAAGAAAAGTTTATTTATAAAGGTTGAGGGTATGGCAGAAAGGTGGTAATCATTACTTCCCACTTTCGAAACGTGGGGAAGCGTATAAGCCGTCAAAAGTGCCTTTTTGGAAACCGAAAGGGCTTGATTAGACATAATTATGACATGGTTTTCGAAAATGCACGGGGACTCTGACAGACGTGGGAAGACGAACGGTTGTTCCCTTAAGTTTCTTTATTACTGGTCGCACTAAACAAACTTGGGGGGCAAATGTTATCCCAAAAATCAGAAGTGAATGACATGGCAGAAATTAATTGCACGTGGCTGACACCTGGCAAAACCTGTGTTCGACTATCGACCAGGAAGATATTCGGCATTATGCGATCGGTCTCTTCATACGACCAGTCTGGTCGTATGCACGTAACACGCGAAGGAAATTTTAGGCATTTATGATGGAATCTGAAATTCTCTCCCATAATTTCCTGAGTATCCGATTATTTATGAAAAAATATCTGTAACAAATCAATGTAAATCTTCCCTGAGCTTATAAATAGAAGAAGAAGGCTCAGGGAAGAGGATCCTTTTTCTTTTTCTGACTTAAAAATCGCTGAGATTAAGAGTTATCATATCAATCATATTGTATTATTCTTCAGAGGTTGGTGATACTCATTGAACCCTAGTTCTTTGATCACTCCTTTGGATCTCACATCAATAACAATCTAAGTGGACGTAGGTTATTACCAGATCCTGGGGCCGAACCACTATAAAATATCGTGTTCTTATTATTTTCGTCATTACGTTCTTTTCAACGCATTAATCCACGTCAAACGTATTTTGACTCCGTGTCAGTTGCCCAAAATCAGGATCAACAATACAAAATTAATTATTCAATATGCTATAATAAATTATTGCCTCGTCATTGTTCACATATGATTCATTAATTATATTTTATTAATGCTGTCAAATGACTACTACTAAAACAATATCACCCAAATTGAACTTAGATTTACGTTCTATATAACATAATCAATATGTGGTTTTCTTGAGAGTTTGAACAAAGAATACCGCAAGCTTTCTTTAATCTACAAGTCGCCGCATCGCTAGATGTACAGAAACCAAGGAGGACAGTGAGGGCTAGCTCTTGGATAATTAAGGCGACCCAGACCCAAGCTCAACGGCCCCAAATTGTAAAATTTATAAAATTAATTAAGAGTTCTAAATTTATAGTTCTACTGAGTTGCAATAAAATTACAACTGTAGAGCCCTTATTGACTTGCAAACTTTCCTTTTATGCTTAGCAATTTTTCAGTGTCACATCCTGTTAAAAGGCTTATTATTGGCCGAAAAGAATTAATAGAGAAAGTGATTTTTTTTTTTTAATTTTTGAAAATATGAAACTAAAGCTTGTTGGATATAGCCACGTGTCTCTTGTTAGAAATTAAAGCCGAATATTTAGCATTTGTCTAAATAATATATAAGGCACAATATTTAAAAGTGCATTTGTGCATCATTTATTTCTTTATTAATAATATAGCTCAACGCCGTACAATGAGTTGAGGCCCTTCGATACGGATGCACACAAATTACATAGACTTTCTTAACTAGCTAGAGCCAGTAGCCCAGTACTATGGGTCTTGCACTACTCTGATCGATTTCAGAGGCATTCAAATGCTAGAAACTTTTGGAGAGAAAGAGGTTTGGTCAGAGAAATAGTCCAAGATATCTCCATAGCTCACTCCTAACATGTCACAATACCTTTTATAGTACCCAACAATGTTAGTACCAGTTCTCAAACCACCATAATTGCCATGGCCATAAGTTGGGAGTTGATTAGGTCCAGAGTTAGCATTGACAAGAATGTTATGGAATGAAGGGTTGTTGTCGTGTTGAGTCATCCAAAACCATATGGCTGTTTTAAAGGACACAACTGAATCTGTTGCTACCAAATCAGGGTCGTTTATCAAGTCTATTCCTAGAGGTCCACCAGCAAGTCCATAGTTGTAGTTGCTGGTCAAAGAATAATAAAAATTAGAATAATATTAACATCGACGTATAAATAAATTTATTTATATACATGTATTTATAAAAATGGAAAGAAATACTCACTGAGTGAGTTGGATAGGTCCTCGACAACTATATTTTTTACCAGAAGCACATAACCAACGAGAGGATGTGGAATAATCATTCTCACTGGTAGTTCTGATAAGAATCATGAGGCTCCATCTAAAAACCAATTGGTGATTAGTGGAGTTACACATGTTCTTATTAATAGTTCAATATTCTTACACATATTCCATGTGAGACACTATAGTCTAATATCCCCCTCAAGATGGTGGCGATTTTTCGCTCACCAATCTTGAATCACCTGATCACAAGTGGCCCATTTTGTCAGCTCGCTTATTTTTTTTTGGATCTCAAGTGTCTTTTCGCACTATCCGGATCTCGTGCGGCTTGACTCACTCTTTTGGATCGGTGTGGATCGAATGCCCGCTAGGGAATTGGCTCTTGATACCATGACAAGAATCATGAGGCTCCATCTAAAAATCAATTGGTGATTAGTGGAGTTACACATGTTCTTATTAATAGTTCAATATTCTTACACATATTCCATGTGAGACACTATAGTCTAATTCTCTAGCGGGCATTCGATCCACACCGATCCAAAAGAGTGAGTCAAGCCGCAAGAGATCCGCATAGTGCAAAAAGACACTTGAGATCCAAAAAAATAAGCGAGCTGAAAAAAAATGGGCCACTTGTGATCAGGTAATTCAAGATTGGTGAGCGAAAAATCGCCACAATCTTAAAGGTGATATTAGACTATTATGTCCCACATGGAATAAGATTAAGAATATTGAACCATTAATAAGAACATGTGTAACTCCACTAATCACCAATTGGTTTTTAGATGGAGCCTCATGATTCTTGTCAAGTTCTACTGATATAACAATATCCCCATGCATGTGCGTGGATCAACCGAATCAGTCCATTCTCCTACAAAAATAGATTATCGAACAATTATATCTATGTAACAAATCTAAAATACCTATAAATATTATTGCACTTACTTTCCTTACTTTTTCTTCATTTGAAAAGTGCAAATAATAGAAGAAAAAAATGTAATATAAGCTTTTAACGTAGAACACATATTCACATTCAACTAACCCGTGGTTGCTTGAGATGTTTCAGCAAAGAAAGCAGCAATCTCTCTTTTGCGAGTTGCAATATCACCAGTTGTGCCGAAACCAGGGAAAGATGCAGTAGCGATGATAAAAGAGTCATAGTTGTAGAAACTTTGACTTGGACAATATTTTCTATGCTTAAACATTTCGGTAAAAAGTGGTTCACTAATAAATGTTGCTTACTATAACATTATTAGTAGCATTATTGTCATGTCGGAGCAAAGCTCGAGGGAGATCAACCCAATGCGCTAAATCCCAACATTGGTACTGACAAGTTGGTCCTTGGCAATATGGGCTTGTGCTACCACACCAATTAGATGTGCTACAACACCTTCCTGTTCCACAAGGACTGTTTCCATAACTAGGTCCGCATCTATGATCTGGTCTTTCTGGGCCTGCAGGTGGTGGCGGACTGGGAGGAGGTGGGCTGGGTGGAGGAGGGCTCGGAGGTGGTGGGCTGGGTGGAGGTGGGCTTGGAGGAGGAGGGCTGGGTGGAGGTGGGCTTGGAGGAGGAGGGCTTGGGCTTGGGGGTGGTGGTGAATTCCAACACTGACTTTGACAACGATCCTCACAATAGACAGATGTGTTACCACAAAAGCCCCAATAACTACAACATAAGTTATCACGGCATAATGCACCACCTACGTCTCTTCCACATTGGGGTTCATCTGCAAAGGCAATCCCTAACCAAAGAGAAAGAAGAGAAGAAGAAAAGAGTATAAGAATGTTTAACTTCATTATGAGTTTTGCACGAAGATATATGTTAATGTTAAGTTTTAGTTCTTGCTGTTTGTTGTCAAAAATTATGCATTTTGTCTTGTCTAGGTTTCGATCTGTTTTATCTCAATATTATAAAGGGTTAACACTGTTTTGACAGGTTAGTTGTTAGTTAAAATAATAATGATCTTTTCCAGCTGGCAGTCCACGCGACAAGCTGTTGTCACTTGATTCTGTCATTTCTATATATAGATCATTGTGCTAAACAGAGCGACTAACTCTTTGAGAAAAAACCCTAGATATTGTAGATCTTGTTTCTTGGACTTTTCTTTGTGGTGCAGAGATAAGTGTGGAGAAGAAGCTGGTGATCTACTTGGGCTTTTGAAGAGGAGCAGCTAAAGCTTGGTACAGACATTCACTAAAGGGAGTTCAGTCGATTCTTTGAAGGGAGTTCGAAGAAAGTTCTCTATCAAGTTTTTGCTGTAGATCTTAATTGGTTACTAATTGGTGTACATAGATTGATTTGATTGTGCATTCAATCTATATTCTGTATTTCTGTTTGTAAGTTGTTTTTGTAAACTTTGTTTGAAAGATTTTAGTTCTATAATAAATCTTCTTGAAAGATTACAAGTGTTTCATGTTCGATCAATAATTGAGTTCATTGAGTATAAGGTTCTTTGATTACTGTAAGTAATTTGAAATAATCATTAGAGTAGCAAACCCACTTTCAATACAAGTTTATGCAGTGTGCATGGCTATTTGTAGAGTAGGTCAGGGGTATTTTTGTTAATTTTTATGCTAATAATTGTATGAGATATTAGTAAATTAACACGTATGTCTTCGTTATCGTGCCTTGTTTCATAGCTAGCAGTAAATCAATTGATTAAAAATATCTTTTCAGTACCTTATCACTTTTAAAAGATGCAAAATCATCACTTTGACTTACGTGTTTTGTCGTCGATTCTGTTTTTAATAAAAAAAAAAAAAATTAAACCCTATCGACAAGTCAAGGACCCATCAAAATATTACACAACTAATAGTTTTTCCAACCAATTGATATGTCATGTTTTAGTGTTGTGTGCACATATCATTACATTTTTTTTAATAACTCTCATAATTTAATAAAGTTATTAAAAAAATGAATTACATAAATAATATGTATACATTTATATTGAACTGTGTGAGTAAACAATTTCACAATGTTTCTCTATCTTTTTTTTTTGGTGAATTTTTACCACTAATAACATTATATTGACACCCATTATTTAATAATTAAACCAACCCCCGTCCATCAATAACAATAATAAAAACAAAACTGATTTTTCTTCTAACTTTTTAAATACACACATAAATTTTTTATTTCAATTGTTGATTATTAGGCATAAAGCGGATATAAAAAAAATTATAGGCATACATATCATTTTTAATAATGGCGTAGTATGAGAAAAAAGAGAGTAAAAATGAAACTTATATGGTAATTTGTGGAAAGTGATAAGAAAAATATATAAAGAAATTTTAAAAAAATTAGAATGAAAATAATTTTTTATTGTTATTAATTTAGTCCACGTATAACTATAGAGTGAAAATAGCCCTAATAAAATATACACAATTATATAGTTAATGATTTCTTGTAGCTATAAATTTTTTTTGGTAGTAGTATTGTAATTAACAATATTAAGTAAAAGAATTTAGTGCCATCAGCAAATAATAATAAGAATAAATAATATTTTTTCCTCCTAAACTTTGTTCCTTGTAGATTTTTGCCCTCTAAACTTTTTTTTTTTGGAAAAAAAATTCTCCCAAACTATTATAACCATTGCAAATGTCCCATTTCAGTTGCATTTCGTTCATTGTTTTTAAGCAGTTTGTTGATGTAACATTGATATAACGCTAATCTAACATAAGTCAATAGTCCAGACAGGAAATATATGCATAGAGCTAATGTTTGTATGTTTAATGCCAATAAACTCGGTTTTGACTAGTTTAAATTAGTTAAATAGATCATCATACTGCAACTATACCTGTAGTTAGTACTCAGACTAGCAAACAGTTTAAAAAAATGAACAGAATGCAACTAAAGGGGCACATTTGCAATGATTGTTATAGTTCGGGGGTACTTTGTCCAAAAAAAAAATTCAAGGGGGCAAAACTTTACAAGGATAATAGTTCGGAAGGCAAAATTCTTATTTATTCTAATAATAATAATAAGTTTTAGATTTAAAAGAATTTAAGAATTTGTATGGAACAAAATACTTTTTTAGCTTTTTTTTTTCTAATTCATTTTGTAAAATGAAAAGTTAATAACATATGATAGTAAAAAAATTGCTTAATAAAGATTAAAGTTCATCATATATTTATTAGTAAAATTGAAATTTTGAGCACCGAGTTATAAAAAATTGTACAATTGAAGGATCTGCTCTTCCATAACCCTGGCTGACGCAACTACCTTGTTGCTAGTAGTCTTTGCACTAAATTAGATTCTCCAAAATGGACATGGCTCTCAGCTTGTGGATTTAATCTCTCGATTTTATTAGCAACTTTGATGTAATAACTCCTTAATTACTGCTGATGCAATGGCCAAATGGTCACAAAGACCACTGATTGTTTTGTTGTCATTTAAGGAACTTGTTGGATTAAAATCTTATTTTATGGGCACATATGTATAATGTATAATACTATTATAAAGTGTGATATAAAATTAAGTGACCAATTATGTTATAAATATCATAGGGTATTAAAGTGTCATGGATTTAATGTGTAGAAATAAGAAAATGAATTTTTAATTTTATAATAGGCAAAATTAGAAATCACTAATTATAAATTAGGGTTGTGGTCCCCTATATATATATGTATCATTCTATTCTGTCTGTCATCCCATTAACAAAAAAGAAAAGAGAAACTATTCTCTCATAGAGATACATATTATATAGGAAGATCTAAACCCTCTATGCAATCTCCAACAATGGCACTACAACAAAATAGAGGTTTTATGACTTTATTTGGGAGACATTGGAAGTCTGCAATGTCTCCCAATTGGGGAGACGTTGCTGCTAGGGTCATTGTAGGTATATATCCCACGTCTCCCATTGGGAGACGTGCCTCACTTCCCACGTCTCCCATTGGGAGAGGTTGAAAGTCAAACGTTGACTTTCAACCTCTCCCATTGGGAGACGTGGGAAGTGACTCACCTCTCCCAATGGGAGACGTGGGAAGTCCCTAGGAGACATCCAACGTCTCCCATTGGGAGAGGTGAGTCACTTCCCACGTCTCCCAGTGGGAGAGGTTGAAAGTCAATGTTTGACTTTCAACCTCTCCCACTGGGAGACGTGGGAAGTCTCCCACCTCTCCCAATGGGAGACATTGAAAGTCTCCCACATTTAAAAAAAATAAATTTATAATTAATATTATTTTAATTTGATTTAATAATTAATTAAATTGAAATAATATTAATTTAAATTGAAATTATTTTAATTTAAATTGAAATTATTTTAATCTAAATTTAAATTGATTTAATAATCAATTAAATTGAAAGAAAAAAATAAATTTGTTAGACATATACAAGAAATACAATATTTGTTAGACATATTCAAAATGAACAAATATTGCATTGTGTATGAAGAAAGAGTTAAAAAAAAAAAACCTATCAACGAGGTCAGTAACTTTGGATTATCGGCAACATATATGTTGCTCATTATTGTCGCAACTCATCAATTTGTGCCTCTGTATATGATGTGCTTGTTAGTTGCAAGAAATATAAAGTAAAATATATTAATTAATTATTTGATTACATTTATAGTTTCAAAAATAATTTGTAAATTTTAATTAATAATATCGTTCTCAAGTAATGACCGGGACTCGCATGTTCAATCAAGTAATGCCCGTTCTCAACTAATCGTTTATTATCCTAAATAATATCGGGCAGCATTTCCCCTATAATAGTGACATAATCATCTGCATGTGAATAGCAAAACAAACAATTCAAAAAACATACAATAAGTTTCTTCCTTATAGAATGCCTATATAAAATTAATTGTTTATTATCCTAGATAAAATCGGGCAGCATTTCCCCTATAATAGTGACATAACCATCTACATGTGAATAGCAAAACAAACAATTCAAACAACATACAATAAGTTTCTTCCTTATAGCTCCGCAGCACACAGTCAAATTTCTCAGAACCTACTTCACTAATACACACAAGTTCTCAACTTTCTGTTATCACCGCAGCACACAATTTTAATCTCAGAACCTACTTCACTATGGATGAATATTTAAGATATTCAAACTCCTCTAACATTTGTTTAATAATATTAAAAGTAGAAGTAAGAGAATATATATTTACCTCTTGCAACTAATAATCCAAAAGCTAGCAAAATTACTTCAAGTAGTAATCGAATTCGCTATTAAATCCACAAACCAATATAAATAAATTAATAAATAATAAATAAAATATCACTAAATATCTAGCAATATATAACTTATTATTATAATTTTAGAAACTTAATTACCTCAAATGTGTGATTGATAGATATAGAAGTTTTGATGCAAAGTACTCTCTAAAATCTCACCACCAAAATCACAACCTACGAAATTAAATTAATTAATATGTTAAACATTACTAAACAAATATCACTAAATTCCTAATAAGTAAATGATTGGTAAACAAATAAAAAAAAAACTCCAATGAGCCACTAATTATAACCTAAACAAAAAATCAATAAAAAATTTCATAACCTAAAATCTCAATAATCAACAAAAACATAAATTTTTTCATATATTTATATTTTTATAATTATTTAATAAATTTATTTTAACATAATAACTATATATATATAACAAAATAGTTAGAATTTAAAAAAAAAAAAAAGTTTAAATATACATACAAAAATATATCTAAATTTCGAAATAAATAATGATAAAAATAAAAAAAAATCATGAACATATATATTATAATGAAATATATACAATGTGATAGGTTAAATTAAAAAAAAAAACTATGAAATCTTAAATCTATAAAAAACCTCCATGGAAAAACAAATAAATCTAACAATGTATAGAAAAAAATGCATAAAAATGTAAAACTAACACAAAATCATGTATATTACTCATCCTAATGCTAAACCTATGATTTTTTATCAAAATAATTAACTAAAATTCATAAAAATTAAAAAAAACTAACCTTGAAAACCCTAAAATCGCAGCCCCCTTTCGTGCTCTCTGTTTGGTGTGCTCTCTCTGTTTGGTGTTATGAGGAAGAAGAAGACCCAAAATTCATTAAATGGCCAGGGGGACATCCAACGTCTCCCACTAGGAGACGTGGGACACGTGGCACGTCTCCCACTGGGAGACATTGAATGTATAGAGGGGTACATCCAACGTCTCCCATTGGGATACGTGCCACGTGTCCCACGTCTCCCAGTGGGAGACGTTGGATGTACCCCTCTATACATTCAATGTCTCCCAGTGGGAGACGTGCCACGTGTCCCACGTCTCCCAGTGGGAGACATTAGATGACCCCCTGGCCACTTCTCAACCTATTTCCAACGTCTTCCACAATTTTTAATGTCTTCCAATTGTAGTCATTAATAAAAACTTTCAATGTCTTACACCATTGGACATTTAAAACCCCTGATAAGTTTTAATGTCTTACACCAATGGTGTAAGACATTGTAGGGAGTCATTGTATATAAAATTTGTTGTAGTGTGGCCTCAGCTTGCAAGCCTCACAGATTTGTTCCTCCATGAGAGATGGAGTTGAGTCATTCGTCAATGAAGTCGGTCGAGGACAGACTAAAGTATTGATTTTTTGTTTTATTATTATTATTATAAACGAAACTATTATAATAATAATAATAATACAGTAACAATTAAATTCAAATTTGGTTTTGGTTTTAGATTTTATCAAGAATATCTAATATTTTAAATTAATTAATTGAAACAAAATATCACCAAAGTGATCTCTTTTGTGTAGATTAATTTAATTAAAATATTAAGATAATTGTGTGTATGTAATTCATGCATTTATTAACTGGCCCAAAGGTAAATTAATATTTGGCCAAGTTTCATGCATACCTGTGATGATAAATATGTGACAATTATAATGCATTTTGTGTGAGCAATATGTCAGTCCAAAGATTGATTTATTGTTTGACATAATTTATTGTCAATATTTGATTGCTACAACAAGAGTATCGCTTACAGTTAATATTATTGTCCAAAGACTTAATATTAATGTTGTGCTTGGTATCTTGAGATGGGATTAACCAAAATTTGAATTTATTGTTTGATTATGAAAATTGATGTGAGCTTGTTTTTTTTTTTTTTTTGTTCTATATTCAGCTAGTTCATCTTCTGTTGCCTCAATATCTGCTAATATTAATTCTATTCCTATGCTTAATGGGAAAAATTTCAAGGATTGGAAAAGAAACTTACTTATAGTTCTGGGATGTATGGATTTAGACCATGCATTAAGGGATGAACAACCTGCACATCTCACTAAGGAAAGCACCCGTGATGAGAAAACAGATTTTGAGAGGTGGGATCGTTCAAATCGCATGAGTTTAATGATTATGAAACACAGCATTCCAGAAGCCTTTTGGGGCACAGAATCCGAAGGGATTAATGTAATGCCCCAAATTTCCTAATAAGGTTTGGGACCTTGATTAGGAGGCCGGGAGAGCCATAATTGATTTATTATAGTATTTCATGATTATATGCATATCTACGTGAATTATATTATTATATGACGGTGAGTGCATGCTTATGGGAGAATTTATTATTGTGAGGGTATTTTGGTAATTTGGCCACTGTGGGCGTAATTGTATATCTTGGGTGCATGATTGTGATTAATTAATATAGCCACATTATGAGGTGGATTGGTTCGAGCTATCGACATGAGACGATCATGAGATGTAAGTGTTCGGTCTAGTCATAACGGGTTTAAGTCCGGGGCTCGGGGTGAGTCTCGGGGTGAATTTAATGGTTAGAGCATTACCGGGAATTAAAGGGTAACGGGATATGGCTTATTGGTGTTTGAGAATATTGGGAATAGCGGGAATTGGAGGGTGTTAATTGTGATTAATGAAATAGGTGTGAAAGGACGGTTTTGCCCTTGGTGGCTGCTAAGGTTTCATTTTAGACCTAAGGGTATTTAGGTCTTTTTACCCCCAAGAGATATATATCAGCCATTAAGGCTGTAAAAGAGTAACAAAAACAGAGTCTCTCCTCCTTCTCTCCCGATAGATTTTCTTCCTCTTTTCTCTTTGGATTTTCGAGCTCAGTTTGAGGAATCGAGCCAAGGTACCAAGCTTAGCCAAGCTAGGGTTATGCTCCACCATTGAAGAGGGTGTGTTGCCAAGATTAAGGTGAGTTTCTAGCCACTAGAACTCTTGGTTTTGCTCTGTTTTTCTTAGTTAAGTTTCAGCTGGTTTTTGGGTTGGAAACTTGGGAATTGGTTGGAGTTTTGGCTAGGATTCTTGGGGTTGTGGTCCCTAGGACATGTGGGGATGGTCTTTGGGTTCATTTGGCACCAAAAATGGGATTTGGAAGCATTGGAATCGAGTTAGAATTGAGGAAGTCGAAGAAGGAAGTTTCAGGGGTGGTGCTGTCTGGGGGTAGCGCTACAGCGCCCATCAGAGGGCGCTATAGCGCTACACAGGGCTTCAGTAGGGCGGTTGTGATTCTGTCTTTAGCGCTGGGGCGCTAGAAGGGCAGCGCTGTAGCGCTACCCTGTTCCTTCAAAACCCTGTTTTGGGTGTTTTTAAGGGCTTTTGGCTTGGGGTTTCAATCCTTAAGGCCCGGGATCGAATCTACTCACTATGTGGGCATGTTTTGAGGTCCCGAGAGTGGGGTTTAGGTTAAGATCCTATCTTTGGTAATTTTCATTAATTGGAGGTAATTTTGGTTATGACTAGGTGACCGTTAAAGGATTAAGGATCGATCGTTCTCAGGGGTCATTCTTGATCTAATTCTCACTCGAACCGGAGGTAAGAAAACTGCACCCTGTGTATGTGAGACATGCATGGTTATTATTGATGCATGTTGATTAATTATTATGTATGACATGCGTGGCTGTTATTGGTGCATGTTAGATTGCTGGATTCATTGCATGTGATGCATGAGAAACATGTGATTAGGACATGCTTTGTGTACTGGGTATGATATCATTCAGAGCTTGAGCCTCTGTGTTTGTGCATGGTCCTAGTTGTACTAATACCTGTTTAGTAAGCATGCTGAGTACCTTGTTTATGGATATGGAACATGTGATATAAGATTGGCGGCATGACTTACTTGTGTATGGCGCTGGCTTATTAGTCAGAATCGACAATGGTGTCAGATCCGTCTGTGAAGCTGTGACTTATTAGTTAAGTTCACCACGGGCTGAGCACTGGTCGTGTTTTACCGACCCAAGGGTCAGATGTGACAGTGCGTTGTGAAAGCCGGGCCGATTAAAGATTAGATCTAATCGAGGTCGACATTGAATGACTCATATGGGGTATTAATGCTAGACCGACCGGAAGGTCAATGAGAACTATAAGCGCTTGCCTGGTCTATGACCAGATGTTTATGGCCAAGGTATATGACCCCGGTGACTGTTTGTCACATGGCCAAGGGACGCTGTCCATAGCACGACTCTAGGGTCGGGAGGAAGGTTATGTTGGTGACCATTCACCATGCACCTGTCCTAATCAAACTTACGAAAGGATCACTTGTCAGTTGAGCCCTGGTGACCCTATCGTCTCATGGATAGAAGGAGCGATGCCCATTATTGTGACTTTTGGCTATTGTCACCTATTTGCTTGGACTGATAGTCCTGAATGGTTATTATGATCGTCGTTGGGACTATGTCACGCTTTATTGTGTTTTCTTGTTGGGCTTTGGCTCACGGGTGCTACGTGGTGCAGGTAAAGGCAAGAGAAAACTGGACCATCCTTGAGTTGGAGAGCTTAGGTGATGAAGTGTACATATGCAGCTGCTCGTCCGCCACGGCCGAGGTTTAAAGTGGAACTAGGGTTGAACCCTGTTTTGCCGCTTAGAACGGCCTGTTGTAAATATTTTCTGTAATAAACTCTGAAACTTTATTTTCGGGATCCCAATGTATATACTAAACGTTCTAGTGAAACGTTACATCTTAACCAAAATGTTTAACCCCTAAATCGCTAATCATACCTAGATCACGTTTTTGGCCAAATGACTCGATTAGCGAGTTTAGCACTGTTTACAAGGCACACCGTAACGGTCCTTGGAGTTTGGGGCGTTACAATTAATAAGGCCAAGAATTTCCTTGAACAAATTGAGGAACGTTTTGCTAAAAACGATAAGGTTGAAATGACAACACTTCTAGGTTCTTTGATGACCATGAAGTATAAGGGTCAAGGAAATGTAAGGGAGTACATTATGGAAATGCATCATATTGTCTCAAGACTTAAGACACTTAAGATCGAGCTTTCTGATGATGTGCTTGTGCTTATGGTTTTGTTAACGCTTCCTGCACAGTTTAACCAATTTAAAATTAGTTATAACTGTCAAAAGGAGAAATGGACTCTCAATGAACTCATTTCTCACTGTGTGCAAGAGGAAGAAAGGTTAAAAAAAGACAAAACTGAAAGTGCTCACTTGGCCACTGCCTCTAAGGATAAGGGCAAGAAAAGGAAGTCTGAGAATGAAGCTGCTAAGGGTCCAGCCCAAAAGAAACAACAGAAGGATTCAGAAGGTTGTTACTTTTGTAACAAGCCTGGACATGTGAAGAAAGATTGTGCCAAGTATCACGCATGGCGTGCAAAGAAAGGTATGATTCTTACTTTGGTCTGTTCTGAGGTTAATTTAGCTTCAGTACCTAGGAACACTTGGTGGATAGATTCTGGTGCTACTACTCACATAAGTGTTTCTATGCAGGGTTGCCTGAGCTTCCGAAAGCCAAGTGATGGTGAAAGACACATCTTCGTGGGCGATGGAAAATCGGTGGAAGTGGAAGCAATTGGGCATTTTAGGTTGTTGTTAGGAACTGGTTTTTATTTGGATTTGAAAGACACTTTTGTTGTACCGTCTTTTAGACGGAATTTAATTTCTGTTTCTTTGTTGGACAAATTTGGATATTCTTGTTCTTTTGGAAACAATCAGTTTAATTTGTCTTTAAATTCAAATTTTATTAGAACTGGTTACTTGAATGCTTATGACAACCTTTATTTGCTAGAAACAATTGCATCCTATAATGAAACCTTGCATGAGGAATCACGTGGTACTAAACGCAAATTAAATAAGGACAATTCAGAGTCATTATGGCATAAGCGCTTAGGTCATATCTCAAAAGGTAGAGTTGAGCGCCTTGTGTCTGATGGCATTTTAGAATCTCTTGACTTCACAGACTTTGATTTTTGTGTCGATTGTATCAAGGGAAAACAGACCAAAACTAAGAGATTAGGTGCCAACAGATCTTCAGATGTCTTAGAATTGATTCATACAGATATTTGTGGGCCATTCCCTACAGCATCATGGAATGGTCAACAATATTTCATATCATTCATAGACGATTACTCACGTTATGGGTACCTATATCTCATTCATGAAAAGTCCCAGTCTCTGGATGTGTTCAAAGCTTATAAAGCTGAAGTTGAGAATCAACTCAACAAAAGGATTAAAAATGTAAGATCTGATCGTGGTTATGAGTACTACGGTAGATATGATGGCTCAGGCGAACAACGTCCAAGACCGTTTGCTAAATTCCTAGAGGAATGCGGTATTGTCCCACAATACACCATGCCAGGATCACCTAGCATGAATGGTGTTGCTGAAAGACGCAATAGGACTCTTAAGGATATGGTAAGAAGTATGATTGCTCATTCTACCTTACCTGAGTCCCTCTGGGGAGAAGCATTAAAGACAGCAGCTTACATTCTGAATAGAGTACCAACTAAAGCAGTTGCAAAAACACCTTATGAGCTTTGGACAGGTCGAAAGCCTAGTCTAAAACACTTTCACATTTGGGGATGTTCAGCTGAGGCAAGGCCTTATAAGCCACATGAACAAAAAAATTAGACTCCAAAACAGTGAGTAGCTACTTTATTGGTTATTCTGAGCGATCTAGGGGCTATAAGTTTTATGATCCCACAATTAAAAATATTTTTGAGATGGGAACTGCAACATTTTTTGAGGATGTTGAGTTTGGGGGGAGAAATAAGGTTAGAGACATTGCTTTTGAGGAGGAATTGAGTTCAAACTCAGTTCCTACTATCATGTTTGACAATGTTCAGGCTTCTACACCTGTCATTGTTCAAGAAATGAATCCAGAACCTCAACAAGACAATGTTGAACAACCCCCAAATCAAGATGAGGTAATTGTTCCAGAAGAACAAACTCAACAACCTCAAGAACCAGAGCCATTAAGAAGGTCCACAAGAGAAAGAAGAAATGCCATTTCAAATGATTATGTTGTATTTCTTCAAGAACATGAGGATGACAATGGAATGATGGAAGATGATCCAATTTATTTTCATCAGGCCATTAAAAGTTCTAACTCTCAAAAGTGGATTGATGCCATGAAAGAAGAGTATAAGTCTATGCAAGACAATAAAGTTTGGGAACTTGTCCCATTACCAGACGGTGCAAAACCAATTGGTTGTAAATGGATATTTAAAACCAAGAGGGATGCAAATGGTAATGTGGAGAGGTATAAAGCGCGTCTTGTAGCTAAAGGCTATACTCAGAAAAAAGGCATTGATTATTCAGAGACTTTCTCTCCAGTTTCATCGAAAGACTCTTTTAGAATAATAATGGCACTTGTTGCTCACCTTGATCTTGAGCTACATCAGATGGATGTTAAAACTGCGTTTCTCAATGGAGACATTGACGAGACAATTTATATGGTGCAACCAGAAAACTTTGTGTTGGGAGACCCAAAGAATATGGTTTGCAAATTGACAAAATCCATCTATGGACTAAAGCAAGCTTCTCGTCAATGGTATCACAAATTTCACCAAGTAATTATCTCATTCGGTTTTGAGATGAATGTTGTTGATGATTGTGTATATCACAAGTTCAGTGGGAGTAAGTATATATTCCTGGTTCTATATGTCGATGACATATTGCTTGCCACTAATGATATAGGCTTATTGCACGAAACCAAGAGATTTCTATCTAAGTATTTTGAGATGAAAGATCTTGGGGACGCCTCTTTTGTATTAGGAATTCAGATACATCGAGATCGTTCTCGAGGTATTCTTGGATTATCACAAAAGAGCTATATCGATAAAGTACTCAAAAGATTTGGCATGCAAGATTGTAGACCAGGTGATACCCCTGTTGCTAAAGGAGACAAATTCAGTCTTAGTCAGTGCCCTAAAAGTAACCTTGAAATTCAGGAAATGCAAAAGATTCCCTATGCATCAGCTGTTGGGAGTCTGATGTATGCTCAAGTTTGTACGCGTTCGGATATTGTGTACATTGTTGGAATGTTAGGCAGATATTTAAGCAACCTTGGTATGGACCATTGGATAGTAGCCAAGAGCGTTAAGAGGTATCTTCAGAGAACAAAAGGTTACATGCTCACATATAAGAAATCAGATCGTTTGGAGGTCGTAGGGTATTCTGATTCTGATTTCGCTGGGTGCCAAGATAGCAGAAAGTCTACATCAGGATATATTTACATGTTAGTTGGAGGAGCTATTTCTTGGAAAAGTGTCAAACAGACACTTGTAGCTTCTTCCACTATGGCAGTAGAATTTGTAGCATGCTATGAGGCATCGAATCATGGAATATGGCTGCGAAACTTTGTCACTGGGCTGCGCATTTTGGAGAATGTAGAAAGACCACTCAAGTTATTTTGTGACAATAATTCAGCAGTATTGTATTCCAAAAACAACAGGAGCTCATCCAAGTCAAAGCATATTGACATAAAGTTCCTAGTTGTGAAAGAAAGAGTGCAAAGTGGACAAATATCCATAGAGCACATTGGGACACACTCCATGATAGCGGATCCGCTCACAAAAGGATTACCACCCAAGGTCTTTCATGAGCACATTGCTCATATGGGTGTGGTATTGTTTGAGGATATCATGATTTAGTGGGAGTTTGTATTTAATTTGCTTTATGTTTATTTCAGACATTTATGTATTTGGTTATTTTCTGATCAGAAATTAAGTTTTTCAGTTCATTCACTCTGTTTTTTGTTATTTTGACCTCAGTAAAGTTTAAGGAGGACCAGTTGGAAATAGGCATGTTTGGTTCACATTGCATGTAATTTCCATACTACGCATCCATGATTGATCTATGTCATTTGACTATATTTGTATATGTGACCATTGATGGGTTTAGTCATGATTAATATGACAAAGACCGCCTTGATTCTATATGGATATAGTTGATGGATGAGATTGTTAAAGAATACCTTCATATGATAGCAAATTTTGAGCTCATAAGGTTGTACATTTATAAGGAAACATATGTTGCCCAAGTGGGAGATTGTTGGATTAAAATCCTATATTATGGGCACATATGTATAATGTATAATGCTATTATAAAGTGTGATATAAAATTAAGTGACCAATTATGTTATAAATATCATATGGTATTAAAGTGTCATGGATTTAATGTGTAGAAACAGAAAAGTGAATTTTTAATTTTATAATGGGCAAAATTGGAAATCACTAATTTTAAATTAGGGTTGTGGTCCCCTATATATATGTATCATTCTATTCTGTCTGTCATCTCATTAACAGAAAAGAAAAGAAAAACTATTCTCTCATAGAGATACATATTATATAGGAAGATCTAAACCCTCTATGCAATCTCCAACAATAGCCTCAGGTTAGTGCTTCCGCTGTTGTGTTAGTCTTCTTCTTTAATTTAGCAAAGAATCTATATAATTATAATTTAGGATTTCTCATATATGCATTTATAATGACATGATTTTGGATTATGTGTTGGAGATTATTATTTATTCATGTTATTTAAGTGTATTAGAAATTCTAACAGAACTGTCCCTCCATTTTAAATGGC
Source organism: Humulus lupulus (assembly GCF_963169125.1). Classification (NCBI taxonomy): domain Eukaryota; kingdom Viridiplantae; phylum Streptophyta; class Magnoliopsida; order Rosales; family Cannabaceae; genus Humulus; species Humulus lupulus. The sequence continues at coordinate 38,328,441 of NC_084795.1, forward strand.
AACCTCGTTCTAGTCTAATAATTACTCTCTTTTCCAACTAACAAAAAAAGGGACTTATATTAGCGTGAAATGCCCTTAATTATACACCAACAATGTAAAATGTTAAGAACTATATTTTGATTTATTTATTTATTTTTACCCTAATTATAGAAGCTCCACAGACAAACATTTCAACTAAAAGTATTAAAACAAACACCAGAGGATTTGCATATGATCTTGTAGCTTGAACGCAAATGTTATCTACCTACCAAAAAATTAAATCACGTGATCCATGCGTATACGTTAATTAATTAATATATATATACAAATAAATACAATATAGTAATAAAGAGAAAATATTCGGTTTTGTTTAATAATATAATAACAAAGTTACTCCAAAATATGTAGATATTGAGACAATAATTATATCAATTATTGTTCTCAATAGGTCTCTAGTTTATAGGGAAGCACATTTTTTTACGGGGAAGGAGCCCTCCTACCAGGGTGGGGATTCCATATTTAAATGGGGAATGGTATGGGCAAATAAGTTGGTTTAAATTTTTATAATATTTATATATTATTTATGTGTGAGTGTAGTATAATAGTAATTTTTTTAATATTTTATTTAAGACAATATTTAGTATTTTAAATTATAAATATTATGCAATATTTTAGTTTACATATATAATTTATTATTTTTATTTTAAAATTTATTTTTTAAATATATGAGTTTCTTGTGGAATTCCTCGCCACTAGAGAATTCCCTACCCGACTCCCGATGGAGAATAAGCGGTGATGGAGCGATGACGATAATTAAAATTGTAAACGGAGACAGAAACATGAGGACTGGGGAGCACTCCACACCAATTTTTCAACACGTGTGCATCACTACTAGTCTCTATTGTATATATTAAAGTAAATATTTCATTTTAGTACTTTCCTTAAAACCTACTATTAGTTCAAAATTGTACATTTTACCAATTTTGATAAGTATTTTTTTAATAAAATTTAGAAATATGTTTAAAGTTCCTTAATTTAAACTCCTTTTAGATTTACCATTATATTTGTAAAAAAATATTATAAAAATAACACTTACCAAAATTGGTGAAAATGTACCATTTTTGAATTGATTTACTAGCTATATGCAAAGTATTGAAAATAGTACTAATTAAACAATAAATTATTAGGTAAGTTCTAGGACAAATAATAGGGTAATATGTATACTATAAAACTATCTCTAATAAAGTGCCAAATTGGTCATATAGTGCTAAAATATATAGCACACTTAAAAAAAATATTGCTCCAATATCATGCCAAATTTGGCAAATACTAAGACCATCTCCAATACAAGATGTAAACTGTGTGTCTAATTTAGCACAAAAAATGAGTTAATATTATATTTGGCCCAATAATTGCAATTGTGCTCCAATGTACAAGATGCAAATCAACACAAAAAGTCAATAATTTATTTAATATTTGTTGAGAACATACAAATATTAATTTTTCTTATTATTTTGTATTCTCCAAATAAAAAATTATATATAGTTGGTCATTAATTGTCAACTACTCAATTATAATAATTAGTGGTAATATGGTAAATAAAAAATTATCATTTATTGATGTGTCAAATTTGACAAGCTTTTTGGAACACCATTAGAGATATTTTTTTGTAAGATGTGCTAAATATAGCATTATACCACCTTTTCAGCACTCCATTGGAGATGCTCTAAAGGTTGTGCAAAATTTAGCACATGTGTTAAATTTGGCACAACCTTTAATATTTGCCAAATTTGGCACGATATTGGAGCAATATTTTTTTATTTACGTTTATGACATTTTATTATTTTTAGTATCAACATTAAATGTAAATATAGATTTTTTTTACTTCTTTTTATTTCTTTAATGCGATAATAATAAAATAAGAAAGACAATTATTATTTTCTTCATATTTTAAATAAATTTCTAATTAGCATATTAATTGATGATTTGTTTTTGCATTAATTTTTACAATTATACATTCTAGCACAAATGTAAAAGTTATACCAAATATGCCACTTGTAGACTTTTTGTACTAAATATAGCACAATATTTGCATGAGAGATGGTATAATACAACAAATACTAAATTAATCAAATAAAATAAAATGTTTATCATAAAATTAATAGTACTTACCCCATAAAGTATTAAAATATAAAACAAGTAGTATAACAACAAGAACTTGTTAGGAATATAAAACACTCAAGCAACATACAAAATTCCAAAATCTAATCATGTTACTAAAAGTAATTTAATATAAAAATTCTAACTCATATTTCAATAGAACCTTTGCAAAATAAAAAAAAGAAGATGAACATGAGAGCGGAAGCACTAACCTAAAGTCATTGTTGGAAGAACAGTGGGTGTAGAACTTCCTATATAATATGTGTCTCTATGAGAGAAAAGTCTTTATTTTATTCTATGTTAATGAGATTACAGACATGATAGAATGATACATATATATAGGGGACCACAACCCTAATAGATAATTAGTGATTTCTAATTTTGCCCATTATAAAATTAAAAAAATATTTTTCTTGTTTCTACACATTAAATCCAGGACACTTTAATATCATATAATACATATGATATAATAGGTCACTTAATTTTGTATCACATTTTATAATAGCATTATACATTATACATATGTGCCCATCAAATAGGATTTTAATCCAACAATCTCCCACTTGGGCAACATATATTTCCTTATAAATGTATAACCTTATGAGCTCAAAAAAATTTCTCATATAAAGGTATTCTTTAACAATCTTGTTCATCAACCATATCCATATAAGATCAAAGCGGTCTTTGTCATATTAATCATGACTAAACCCATTAATGATCACATATACAAATACAGTCAAATGACATAGATCAATCCTGGATGCGTAGCATGGAAATTATATATAATGTGAACCAAACATGCATATTTCCAACTGGTCATCCTTAAAATTTAGTGAGGTCAGAATCAAACATAACAAAAACAAAGTGTGTAACGACCCAAAATCACTAATATGGCTCAAGGGCCTTGATTAGTGTGACGGGAGGGCATAATTGGTTGTGTGTGAATTTATTAGTTTAATGCATGATTCTATGATAAGCATGCTTGTATGGTTATATGAATGTAAATGTGATTGTATGTTATAATTGTGAGAATCACATTATTATGTGGGTAAATCTGCAGCATGCAACTTGAGGCGATCCTAGGGTGCTAGTTAGCAGGAAAGTCACAACGGGACCTAATATTTGACTTGGGGCAAGTCAAGGGGTATTCCGGATATTAGATGATTATTTGGGTTATTGGGTCATGAAAATAAATAATTGGAGATATATTTGAGGTTAGGAAGCTTAAGTAGGACTATTGGGGAATTTTACCATTTTTCCCTCGGGGACGTTTTCGGTACCCCGAGCCCCGGGATTGACTTAATTTACTAAAGTGAGACTAGGTAAAGCTTAGAAAGCAGTAGAAGAAACCCCAAACCGACCTTCTTTTTCTCTTATTCCTTCTCTTATCTCTCTCTCAAGGGAACCTCTTAAAACTAAGAGAATTAAGCTGGAAACTTTTTGATTTGAGCTGAAGTTTTGAAGGATTGGCTCAGTTTTAGCTAAGGGATTCAACCAAGACTGAGGTAAGAATTGAGTTACATTTTTGGTCAGTAGAATTCTGTGATTTTGGTTGAGTTCTAAGAGATTTTTGGGTTTTGAAATTGAAGACTGGATTGAAGCTAGGAACTTGGGAGTTAGCTCAGAAATTGCTTAGAGAATTGGTTCTGCAGTGAAGGTAAGCTCGAATTTATAATTTAATGTTTGAATTATGGTGTTTTCTTGGCTGGTTTTAGTGTTCTTGAGCTTTTGGGTTTCAGAGATTGAAATGGGATTTTGATGAGTTTCTAGGCTAGGTTTTTGCTAGATTATGTTGCTGGAATCATGTTAGAAGTTTTGTGATAATTGAGTTATGGAATTAGGAAGGGTTTGGGCGGTTTTGAATGAGGTTTGAATGTAAAAAATGGTGGATTTTCTGGGTTCGAGGGGCTGGGCTGCGACTCTGTTCTAGAGTGTCGCGGCCCTATGGAGGAAGGAAGAGCCAGGAAGGCTCTGAGGAAAAGGGAGCGTCGCGGCGCCACAGGGGCAGGGCCGCAGCACGTGTCTGTGTTCAGGGAGGCCTAGCCTCTATTTCAAGGGGTGGGTCGCGGCCCTTAAGAGAATTTTTGGCCTTTTGGAAGTTTTAAGCGTGGGAACCTAACCTAGGGTGCACGGGATCAATTCCACCACCGTGTTTGGTGGAATTTGATGCCCAAAAGCTAGAACTTCATCCTAAAATCTTAATACGAATATTAATGGAATCCCTTATCTTGGTTGTGACTAGGTAAAAGCTAGGACTCGAGAAACGGATCGTACTCAAGGGGCATCTCTCATAATCAGAACGTTTGGAAATTAAAGGTAAGAAAACTGCACCCGGTTGTGAATTGACAACGGGACTAACGGATCTCTATCTTGTATGCTTATTGAAGGATGGTATTATGCCATGTGAATAATAAACAAACATCCTAAGAGTGCCAGAGTTTACATTAGTGCATAGGGAGCGGCTCAGCCACTGGTAGCTGAGGACAGCTTATTGTGCTCTGAGCTCGGTTTAAGCGGACCGGAGTCAGTGAAGTAAACAGAGGGCGTCGACCCTAATTATCATATGACTTGATTGTTGTTATGCATTGATGAATTTTTTATGTTGAATAGCTGAGTGTTGATTTGTTGATTCTCTGGTTATGTCTATGGACTATTTGATTAATTTGGTATGCTACGTGTATGAACAAGTTTTAAGGATTATTCTATTGTTATCATTGTTTGTGCTATAATGTTATATTTTCTTGCTGGGCCTTGGCTCACGTGTAATGACCCAAATTTGCAAATAAGGCTCACTGCCTTGATTAGCGTGCCTGGAGGGCAATAAGTGATTTATTGTGCTAATATGTGAATTTGTGTGAGTATGTGATTAGAGATGCATGTTTAGTTGAATTAAATATGCATGTGGGTCCCGTTTGGATATTAGGGGCATGTTTGTAAATTTTAGCCCATTGAGGGCATAAATGTGATATACTTGTGTTATATCTGTGTTGCACGATCCGAGACAGTCCTAGGGAGTTGTTAGTCAGAAAGTCACAACGGGGTCGAAAATCCGACTCAGGGCAAGTCAAGATATTTTGGGAATTAAACGCTTTATGGGGTTATCGGGTTATGGAAATAAATATCTAGAGATATATTTAAGGTTAGAATGTTTAGGAGGGAATATGGGGGAAATTTACCATTTTTCCCTCAGGGACGTTTTTGGCACCCCGAGCTTTGAGGTAACCTTAGAAGCTTAAGTTAAATAAAATAGAATTGAAGAAACACTTAGAAACTTGGAGAAACCGACCCAAGCATTTTATCTTCTCTCTCTTTATTTTCTATAAGTCATACCAAGGGAAATTTTGGTGGAAGCTAATCAAAACTAAGGAATTGGGCTAGGAAATCTTGGGAGCTAGAAGCTTGAAGCTTAAGGACCTAATTCAGAGACTCAACTCAGCTCAAGGTAAGCTTTAATCTTAATAAATTATATTGGTTTTAAGCTGAAATTCTAGAGTATTGCATGTGTGTGGAGTGAAGAATTGACTTGGAGTTTGATGAGGTTTTGAGCTTAAATTCTTGTTGGGTTTTGTTGCTGAATCCATAGTATAACTTATGTGGTGATTAGCTTGAGTTGTTGGGTTGATTTTGGGGTTGATTGGATGGGTTTTTGTGGCAAAAATGGAGGATTTTTTTGGGTTCAAATGGTTGGGTCGTGGCATTGTTCTTGCTGAGCCGCGGCCCTCTGAAGCATTTTGGTGGTTAGGAAGGAGGGCGGGCCGCAGCATGCCCTAGCTTGGGCCGCGGCACGCCTGTCCTATTTTTGGGTTGTTCTCGGGTTTGGGGGCGGGCCGCGGCATGGCATCATGGGGCCGCGACTCTTAGTGCAATTTTGGGCTTTAAAGTGTGTTTAGACTTCGAAACTCAAAGTTTAAGGCTCGGGATGGATTTTATCACCCGGTGATAGAATTCAAGGTCCCAAAAATTAGAATTATGACCCAAAGTTATTTAAGGGATTATAACTTGATGGATGGATGTTGTTGGTGCGTTGTGACTAGGGTTTTAGCGAGGCTCGGACTAAAGGGCTGTGCTCGGGACATCGGTGCTCGGAAAGCTCGGGACACAGGTAAGAAAACTGTTGTACCCGTAGAGCTTGTGTTGCAAGGCATGGCCCTATATGATTTTGTTGCAGGGCATGGCCCTATATGATTTTGTTGCAGGGCATGGCCCTATATGATTGTGTTTCAGGGTATGACCCTATATGATTGTGTTGTAGGGCGTAGCCCTTTAATTGATTTTATTCATGTTTAAGTATATGCTTAGTTATGCTATGTGTGCATATATGTGAATGAACGGCTAGAGCCGGGAACGGCGAGTGCCGAGAACGGCGATGGCCGAGAACAGCAAAGGCCGAGAGCGGCAAGGCCGAGAATGGCAAGGGGTCGAGAGCAGCGTTTAGCACGCGAAGTGCGATTTGTCAGAGCGAGACCCTATAGGATACCTGGGATATCCTCATGGTGCGGACCGCGAACCCAGGGCCTGCTAAAACGCCTGGGACGGCATGGCCGTATATGGTTAGCCTAATGATGGCTTATTTATATGTTAAGTGTTTGATTTTAAGTAAATGGAATTATTTTCAAAGTTTGTGGCTCTGTTTATGGTTCAGTTACACTTTTGTCTTAAAACCTCGATTAGCGAGTTAAATACACATTTTAAATTCACTTAGTAACGACTCTAAGGAAGTAGGGCATTACAATTTGGTATCAGAGCGAGCCAAGGTTTATGGTTTTTGGAGATTGACCGAACATGTATGCTCGCTGTCAGTGACAAGATCGACTCAAGGTTGGTTGGTAATGATTGACTATTATGCTTGAATATGTGCTTAAATGCCCTGTTTTCCTACTTATTTCAAATAGGGCATGATGAATGAGTTAACATATGCATGATGCTAGGGCATGGCCCATTGTGTGTTTTGTGCTATCTGTATGTTATGTGGACCATTGTTTATGGTTGGCTGATGTGATTGGGAGGTGGTTTTGGATGTTGTTATCATGCCTGATGAGCAGCATCGTTGATTGCAGGCATATTTGTTGAGATGCCTCGACAATCATCTAGACTCCGCGGTAGTAGGGCCGAGGATGACAACTAGGGTCTGGACCCTCCACCTGCTCCACAGAATTGGCAACAGATGTTTGCCAAAATGGAAACAAGACTGCAACGAACAGAGGAAGAACTTCGACAGTTGAGGCAGCAGGCCCCTCCACAAGTCACTGGGTTGCCGGTTCAGCAGGTTGTGGCGCGAATGCTGGTTCAACCTATTGCAGAGAACAGGTGGGAGCCTTTATATGAGAGGTTCAAGAAGCAACATCCTCCCACCTTTGAGGGTGGATCAGACCCACTGCGGGAAGAGCAGTGGATTAATATGATTGCCTCTATCCTGGATTTCACGAGGGTCGAGGGGAACGAGAGGGTAGCTTGTGCTAGCTACATGTTCAAAGAGGATGCTCGCATCTGGTGGGATGTAGTAGTTCAGAGGAGGAATATGGTAGTCATGACCTGGGAAGACTTCAAAAACATATTCAACGAGAAGTATTACAGTGTTGTAGTCCGAGCTGCAAAGGTTGACGAGTTCATTAGCCTGACTTAGAATCAGTTGACAGTAACTGAGTATGCTTTGAGATTTGATCGATTAGCGAAGTTTGCGCCGGATTTGGTGTCGACGAATGCAGTAAGGAGAGACAGGTTTGTACGGGGGTTGAATGTCAAGATTGTTATATTATTTCATATAATATAATATTAGATTAAATAATGTGACAAAATGTGATTTGTCACACAAATGTGATTTGTCACACCTTGTAACATATTATTGAGAGTCACAAAATTAGACACATGTGTGTGTCCAAATGTGACATATTTTGGAGTTACAAAATCAGTTATAAATTTGTAACTCTCAAATATTACCCAATAATGTGTATATTATATGTTACACATTTGAGATTGGATTTCATAAAGCCATATGAGAAATGGCTGATAGAGATGTGATTTTAACTCCCATATTGTGTATGGAAGTTACAAAATCAAGTGGGAATAAATTGGAACGTTTTGAAAAAAATAAATAAAAAAATTTGTTGCTGAACTTGACTGAGGGCCGCGGCGCCTGGAACACGCGTCGCGGCCCTAGTGGCTGACAGCTTCTTTGAATTTCGATTTTTATCCAATTTTGAACATTTCCAACAGCCAAGTAACTCCCAAATCTCTATTTTGATTCCATAAAACATCCAATTAATCATTGGTAACAGCCATGGGGGTTGGTGGAATTTGAAATTCAAAGGGTGTCTCAAAACTCTATAAATAGGAGCCTAATGCTCACTTGTAAGACACACCATTTTTCATCCACAAAGCCCTTGGCTGAAAAATACACCTTGAGGATTGATTATTCCAGAAAGCATTTCAAAAAATCTGTCAGAGATCCCTTAGTGCTTGAGTTAGGGGGAAATAAGCTTTTGGACAAAGGTTTTAAACCTTGTTCAAGTTGGTGATCCCAACTACTCTACGCTTTGGTAGTGTGAGAGTTTGTTTGTGTTTTTCATTCTTTTGTTCCTCTTGTTCTTCTTATTTATTTATATTATTATAGTATTGAGCTTGTAATCTTCTTCCTCTACATCTTATTTCTATTTACTTGTATTTTGAGCAATTGAGCTGTAATGTTTATTTAATCAATATTATCTTGTCCATTGTATTTTTGCATAGAGTTGTATTTGGTTTTTCCATATTTCCCTTGAGCAATAATACATATTTTCCTAACAATCAAAAGCTTAATTTCCTTTTCAATGGAAGGAGAAACCATGGAGATCATATGAGGATCCAACTTCGAAAAGATGGTAAGATAAGGTAATGCTCTTCTTTGGTTTTCTTAGAAGATCTAATGGTTTTCATATAGTGATAGAATTGAGAAGAAGAAAAGTTTATTAATGAGATTCATTGTTTTCTAATCTCCTTTGTTTTTTAGTGGTTAGATTAGAAGATAATATAATATCTTGAGTTTTTGTTATATGTGATTAATGTGTAAACAATCTAGTAGATTATTGGGTAATATGCTAGCATGTTATAAAATTGTCTAATTATGAGATAATGATAAATTATTAAGATGACAATTTTATGAGTTTTATATGACATGCCTATAGATTGATTTTGTGAATCAATAGAATATACAATTTATGGATATGTGAATTATTGTATGATATTTATGATATATTTACAATATTATTATGAGATTAATAATGCATGCTAATATGATGGATATATGTAGACAAATTATGTGAAATTTCTTTGAAACATAATTATGTTAATATATAAATGTTTATTGATACATACATGAGAATTATCATGATTATTATGATATGCCATATAATATGATTATTAAGGTGATAAAAATGTAAATATGTTTATCATATATTATTGCAATGTGATGAGTTACCATTTATTTGGTAAATAAAGAGAATTATTTGAGAAATTAAATTTCTCATTTAAGTGTTGACCATCTCATTTTTATGAGATAAGAAAAGATGAACCTAAGGGAGTTACATCTTTTAACAGTTGTGTCTTGCTACTGCAATAAAATGGATTAAGGGAATCCAAAATTATGGGATGAAATATTGACCTATAGACTTGGATTCTAAAGTGTGGTCAAAAGAGAAAACATTTGAGAATTATTTAGCGACAATAATTCTCAAATATTTAATGTCTCAATAAGGTGACATTACAAAATTGGAGAATCAATTTTGAATTTTTACACCAATGATGAATTAAAGAGAACTCTATTCATTTTGGTAAAAGATGGTGATATGTTTAAATTAATCTCAATGAGGAGATAATTTTAAACAAAAGAAATCAAAGTGTTTAAAAAAAATCAATGGGGGTTTATTTTCTTTGATTTAAAGTGTTTTAAAATTGACATCTTCATTTTGATTTTGATGAGAAAAACAATGGATGTCAAATTGGTGTTTTCAAAAGAATCTCAAAGAGACTCTTAAGAAATACACAAAAATTGTTTATGTGATTTTGAGATTATTTAGACAACTAAAAATGAAATTTTGTGATTATTTGTTTGAGAAATTCTCACATTACATTTGTGTTCACATTTTTATTTTGTGAAATATATAAAAGAAAGCAACCAAGTGAAAGTTACTTTCAAATAAGTGTTTCTTACTTTAGCAAGTAAATAAATCAAGATAAACATTGAGCTTTTATCTTGAGAGTTTATCATGTGGCATAGAGGACTCATGATGAACTTTGAGAAACATAGATTTATCTTGGAGGATAAATGACTTAATAGAAATGAAGAGAATTCTATTTTAAAGTGATATTTTATTATCATTATGTGATAAATGTGGGGATGATGCTCCAATGTTAATCAATTTATTTTGTTGTTAATCAAATGATTAATTTGGTCATCCTATCAAATATGTGATTTGGAATTTCACATTCTAAATTACATTGGCTATATGTGCATAGAATGAACAAATCTAGACATGTTTGGTGTCTAATGTTATTGTTTGTAATATGTTGATTCAAGAAGGAATCAATTTAAAACATAAAGGATAATTCTATAAACAAATAGGTTTCTAGAATTAATATTCAAATGTTTATCTTGGATATAAAACTATAAGATAGTGGGGGTGTTGACTATGGTCAAAATCACTATTTTAAAGGGGTAACTATTTTAATCAAACGATGGCTAGCAACAAAGTTTGAATAAAATAATGAGATTGTATAAGTATGCATACATGAGAAAAGAAATGATTCAAATGGAATCATTTCTACATCTCAAGGGGTGGGACTTAGACTCCCTAAAGAGATTCACGGTTGATGGTAACCTATCTTAATACTAGTAACCAAACTAGTATTAGGTTCAATAGGTAATAACAAGTCAATCAAGTGAATAGATAGTAGTACTCAAAGGTTTGTCCCATCTGAGATATGAGTACTTGTGTGTTACCAAAATGAGGGCTAAAACCGAAAGGGTTTTTAATAGAACTCGGTCTTGAAAAGACAAGTATTTTAGGGTAAAAAAATACTGTAAGAGTTCTACCTATATAGACCTAGGGGTGGTGCTGCCTCTCATGAGAACTGGGAGTCATTCTCAAGAAAAGTCTATGAATGGAATTTGTACATGGCCATTAACGGTGCAAAAGCAAGACATTGAGGTCTCAAGTGAACACAGCAAAAGTGTGTGTGTGTTATCACCGGTTTGTTATCAAGGGAAAGTGGTTCAATGCTTCGGCAACTAAAATTTCAACAAACTTTGTGATAAATACACTAAGGTAAATTTCAAGTTGAAAGACATTTTACTTTATGCACCGATACAAAGGTTTCTATAGAGAGTGATTATTTAATCAAGTGGGGGAATATTATATTTTAATATAATGTTTGATTGATTAAATAAGTGTTACAAAAAGTGATTATTTAATCTAGTGGGGGAATGTTATATTATTTCATATAATATAATATTAGATTAAATAATGTGACAAAATGTGATTTGTCACACCTTGTAACATATTATTGAGAGTCACAAAATTAGACACATGTGTGTGTCCAAATGTGATATATTTTGGAGTTACAAAATCAGTTATAAATTTGTAACTCCCAAATATTACCCAATAATGTGTATATTATATGTTACACATTTGAGATTGGATTTCATAAAGCCATATAAGAAATGGCTGATAGAGATGTGATTTTAACTCCCATATTGTGTATGGAAGTTACAAAATCAAGTGGGAATAAATTGGATCGTTTTGAAAAAAATAAATAAAAAAATTTGTTGCTGAACTTGACTGAGGGCCGCGGCGCCTGGAACAAGCGCTGCGGCCCTGGTGGCTGACAGCTTCTTTGAATTTTGGTTTTTATCTAATCTTGAACGTTTCCAACAGCCAAGTAACTCCAAAATCTATATTTTAATTCCATAAAACATCCAATTAATCATTGGTAACAGCCATGGGGGTTGGTGGAATTTGAAATTCAAAGGGTGTCTCAAAACTCTATAAATAGGAGCCTAATGCTCACTTGTAAGACACACCATTTTTCATCCACAAAGCCCTTGGCTGAAAAATACACCTTGAAGATTGATTATTCCAGAAAGCATTTCCAAAAATCTGTCAGAGATCCCTTAGTGCTTGAGTTAGGGGGAAATAAGCTTTTGGACAAAGGTTTTAAACCTTGTTCAAGTTGGTGATCCCAACTACTATACACTTTGGTAGTGTGAGAGTTTGTTTGTGTTTTTCATTCTTTTGTTCCTCTTGTTCTTCTTATTTATTTATATTATTATACTATTGAGCTTGTAATCTTCTTCCTCTACATCTTATTTCTATTTACTTGTATTTTGAGCAATTGAGTTGTAATGTTTATTTAATCAATATTATCTTGTCCATTGTATTTTTGCATAGAGTTGTATTTGGTTTTTCCATATTTCCATGGAGTATTAAGATATATTCTCTAACAATGATCGCCCGTGATGTAAAGATCACTTTGGATCCAGAGACTACTACCTATGCTCAGGTTGTAGACAAGGCCCTTACAGCTGAGGGGGCCGAGGACCAGATTTGGAGAAAGAGCGATGTTAGGTGCGATGCTAGGAGGACAGTGCCTCCTTTTATTTGATCCAATTGGGGTAGTGGCTCCAGTGAATAGAAGAGAAAGGCCCCAGATTCTTTTGTCCCTCCTGGCTCAGATAGGGGGGCACGGGGTGTTTTTTGTGACCGTTGGGGCGAAGGTGACAACTGGAGGAGCTTTCCAGTGTGTCCATGGTACAAACGACGACACCAGGGTGAGTGCAGGATTAGGGCTTGCTTTATCTGTGGGAGTGCCAATCATCTGAGGAAGGACTGCGCACAAGCCAGGAAAGCGGAGCTGAAGCAGGGTGACAGTCTCGCTCCTGCCAGAGTGTTTACTTTGACTCAGACTTAGGCGGAGGCTAGCCCCTCAGTTGTGACAGGTTAGATTTCTAGTGCTGGTTCTTCTTATACTGCATTGTTTGATTCGGGAGCTAATCATTCGTTTGTGTCTGCTAGAGTGATAGATCAGCTATGTAGACCTAGTGTTTTGTATGCTAGGGGTTTTCAAACTTTGTTGCCAACTGGGGAACTGGTAGTTTCTAGGAGATGGATTAGAGCTTTACCAATAGAGGTAGATGGTAGGGAATTGTTTGCCGATCTGATTGAGCTTGCTATGGATGACTTCGACATGATCTTAGGGATGGATTGGCTATCAAAGTATGGGGCGACGATTGACTGCAAGCGCAGGATGGTGACTTTTGAACCAGAAGGGGAGGTACCCTTTGTATTTGTGGGGACAGTTGGTGGACCGCGAATTCCTATGATTTCAGCACTGAAGGCTAGGGACATGATGTAAGAAGGTTGCATGGGATTCCTAGCGAATGTTGTCGATACCTCTAGGGTTGTGTCGGTTGGACCGGGTGAGACCAGATTGGTATGTGGGTTTTCCGATTTTTTCCCAGCGGATTTGCCAGGGTTGCCGCCGCAGCGGGAGATTGATTTTGTTATAGAGTTGGCGCCAGGGACGGAGCCAGTATCTAGGACACCCTATAGAATGGCTTCGGTGGAGTTGAAGGAGTTGAAGATTCAGTTGCGGGAGTTACTAGATTTAGGGTTCGTCAGACCGATTTTCTTGCCATGGGGTGCTCCAGTGTTGTTTGTCAAGAAGAATGATGGATCTCTTAGGATGTGTATTGACTACAGGGAGCTAAATAAATTGACCATTAAGAACCAAGTATCCACTGCCTAGGATAGACGATTTGTTTGACCAGCTACAGGGAAGAACAGTGTTTTCCAAGATAGATCTCCAATCAGGTTACCACCAGTTAAGGATTAAGGAAGAGGACATACCAAAGACTGCTCTAACGACCCAAAATCACTAATATGGCTTAAGGGCCTTGATTAGTGTGCTGGGAGGGCATAATTGGCTTATGCGTGTGTTTATTAAGTTAATGTGTGATTATATGATAAACATGTTGTATGGTTATATGAATGTAAATGTGATTATATGTTATATTTGTGGAACCACATTATTATGTGGGTAAGTCTGCAGCGTCTGACTCGAGGCGATCCTAGGGAGCTAGTTAGCGGGAAGTCACAACGGGGCTTAATATTTGACTAGGGGTAAGTCAAGGGGTGATTCGGGTATTAGATGATTATTTGGGTTATCGGGTTATGGAAATAAATATATGGAGATATATTTGAGGTTAGGAAACCTAGGCGGGAATATTGGGGAATTTTACCATTTTTCCCTCGGGGACGTTTTCGGTACCCTGAGCCTCAGGATTGATTTAATTAGCTAAGATTAGACTAAGAAAATAGTAGAACAAAAGAAGGAAACCGACCAATTTTTACTTCTCTCTTCCTTCTCTTTCCTCTCTCAAGAAAGCTATAGAAGCCTAAGGAGAATCAGTTGGAATTTTGTGTTTTGTGCTGAATTTGTGAGGGATTAACTTAGTTCTAACCAAGGAACACTCAACCAGGATCAAGGTAAGAATTGAATCTCATTCTTGAGCATTAGAATTCTGAGTTTTGGCTGAGTATTAAAAGCGTTTATGGTTTTTATGATTAAGGGCTGAATTGAAGCTGAGAAGCTTGGGTTTTAGCTCAGAAATTGTTAAGGAGGTGGTTCATCAAAGGAGGTAAGCTTCAATTCATAGTTTAGAGCATAAATTCTGAGTTTTCATGACTGGTTTTAGAGTTTTTGAGCTATTGGGTTTCAGAAATCAAAATGGGATTTTAATGAGTTTTTAAACTAAGTTTCTGTTGGATTTAGTTGCTGGAACCATGTTGGGAGTCTTGTGATCAATGGGTTTTGGAATTGGGGTGCTTTGGGGTGGTTTTTGGCAAGATTGGGAGGCTAGAAATGGTGGTTTTTCTGGGCACAAAGGGTTGGGTCGCGACTCTGTTCTAGAGTGTCGCGGTGCCACAGGGCAGGGCCGCAGCCCGTGTTTGTCTTCAAAGAGGCTTAGGCTCTGTTTCATGGGCGGGCCGCGGCTAGGTTTCAGGGGCCGCAGCCCTTAAGAGCATTTTTTATCTTTTGGGGGTCTTAAGAGTGGGAACCTAACCTAGGGTGCTCGTGATCTATTCCACTATCGTGATTGGTGGAATTCGATGTCCCGAAAGCTAGAACTCCACCCGAAAATATTAATGCGATTATTAATGGTACTCCTATCTTGGTTGTGACTAGGTATTAAGCTAGGTCTCGGGAAGCGGATCGTGCTCGAGAGGCGTTTCTCGTAATCAGTGAACTTGGAAATTAAAGCTATGAAAACTGCACCCGGTTGTGGAATTATAATGCGAATAAGGGTTCCCTATTTTGTATGATTTGTAAAGGATGGTATTACGTCATGTAAACAGTAAACCAACGGCCTAAGAGTGCCGAAGTTTACACAAGCGCATAGGGCGCGGCTCGGCCACTGGTAGTTGAGGACAGATTGTTATGCACTGAGCTCGGTTTAAGCAGGCCGAAGTCAGTGGGGTAAACAGAGGGTCCAACCTTAAGTGTCGACCCTGACTATTATATGATTCGTTTGCTATTATTGTTTGGTGGATTGTTATGCTGAATAGTTGGGTGATGATTAGCTGACTCTGTGGTTGAATCTCCATGTTTTGTGAATATTGTGGTATGCTAAGTGTAAGAACGTGCTTAAAGGGTTGTCCAAATATTATTATTATTGCTTTTTATGTAATATGATATGTTTTCTTGCTGGGCCTTGGCTCACGGGTGCTACGTGGTGCAGGTAAAGGCAAGGGCAAGCTTGATCAGCCCTGATTTGGAGAGCTCTAAGAGCAGAATGTACATGATCAACTGCTCAGCCGCCACGGTTAAGGGGGAACAGGGACAAGAATACCATACATTTATGTTTTGCCTTTAGAGAGGCTGGTAGTTGTCTGTACACTGGAAATTTTGTAAATAGACTTGTAAACACTATTTCTTTTGGGATCCCGTATGTAAATATTTAATTATATGGTAAGCATCTTTTGAGACCAAAACCTTTTAACCCTAGCACTTTAATGACTTTAGAATTCACGTTTTTAACTGTTTGACTTGATTAGCAAGTCATGCACCTTTACAAATACACAGTGTAGCAGTCTTGGCTATCTAGGGCGTTACAACTTGGTATCAGAGCATCCTAGGTTTAAGGGTTCCTGAAGACCAGCTAGACATGTACATTCGCTGCTAGAGACAAGCTCGATTCAGGGTTTGGTAATGTGTATATGTGCATTTATGCTTGTATGTCTGGATTGAATTGTGAATGTGGTTATTTATTGAATTAATAGGAAGCATGAGATACTGATAGGGCCTGGCCCTTGACTGCTGTATGAAAATATTAAGGCATGCTTATTAGCATCGATGTGCATGTAAAAGAATATTTTGATGATTAACTGCATATTGTGTATGGGTGAATGCTTTTACCTTAACTGTTGTGTGGTAATGTTGGGGCATGCTTATAAGCCACCAGTGCATGTGGATAAATGCCTATATTCTGATTTTTTGTGATTGGTTATATTCCTTTAGTGGATTTTGGAGAAACTTTTACCCTATTATCATGGTCTGATTGCCGAGTCGTTGATTGCAAATTGACTTGGATAGCTATGCGTCCAAGAAAATCTACACAACTAGCCAACACTAGGTCTGGGACCGAGGGTGATGACCAGGGCCAGATTCCCCTGCCAGTCCCTGAGAACTGGTAGCAACTTATGGCAGATATGCAAGCGCGATTGCAGATTCAAGATGAGCAGATTTGCTTGTTGCGACAGCAGGCTCCATCAAGGAGTGCTGCCATTATTGTACCACCTGAAATGATACCAGTTGTACAGTCAGGGGAGGTTGGGAACAGTTGGGAGCCATTATATGAGCGGTTCAGGAAGCATCAGCCCCCAATCTTTGAGGGAGGACCTGATCCATTGAAGGTCGAGCAATGGCTGACAATGATTACTACTATCCTGGATTTCATGAGGATAGAGGGACATGACAGAGTGGCATGTGCCACATATATGTTGAGAGAGGATGCTCGCATCTGGTGGGAAGTGGCCTCACAGACCAGGGATGTCACTGCATTGAGTTGGGAAGAATTTAAAGATTTGTTCAGTCAGAAGTACTATAATGTTGCCATCAGGGCAGCAAAAGTTAATGAGTTCGTAGGATTGGTTCAGGGCAACATGATAGTTATAGAATATGCCTTGAATTTTGATAGACTCACGAAGTTCGCACCAGACCTTGTGCCTACAGATGCAGCCAGGCAAGACAGGTTCATTAGGGGGCTTAATGCTATGATAGCCCGGGATGTTAGGATTACAACGGTACTTGGAGGAACAACTTATGCCTAGACCATTGAGAAGGCTCTTACCGATGAGGAAGCGGAGAACAAAATTTGGAAGGAAAGTGCTGTGAGGCGCGAGGGTCGCAGGGTGGTGCCTCCTTACTTTGGGTCAGGTAGGGGCAGAGGCCCCAATGATTTCAAAAGAAAGACCCCTAACACTTCGACCATTGCTGGTCCTGGTAGGAGGGGTCGGGGTGGTCAGGGCGGCAGTGAGGCATGGAGGAGTTATCCAGAGTGCCTGAGGTGCAGAAGACGCCATCAGGGCGAATGTCGGGCCAAGGCCTGCTATGAGTGTGGAACAGTGGGGAACCTCAAGAAGGATTGCCCAACAGTGAAGAAAGGGGAAGCAGGAAAGGTGGACAACTTGACTCTAGCTCGAGTGTTCACCTTGACGCAGGCAGAGGCCGAGGCTAGTCCCTCGGTAGTGACAGGTCAGCTTTCTAGCGTTGGCTCTCCTTTTTCTATATTAATTGATTCTGGTGCTACACATTCCTTTGTTTCTAGTAAAGTGATTGATAGACTGTGTAGACCTAATGAGTATCGGACTGCGGGGTTTGAGACTTTACTGCCTACCGGGGAACTGGAAGTTTCTAGGAGATGGATTAGGGCACTGCCAGTGATGGTTGATAGTAGGGAGCTTTCAGTTGACTTGATTGAGCTAGATATGGAGGATTTCGATATGATCTTAGGGATGGATTTGTTGGTCAGATATGGGGCTACCATTGACTGCAGAAAGAAGATTGTGACCTTTGAGCCTGAGGGCGAGGATCAAGGAGGCGCAAGGGAAAGATTCCCAGTTGAGAGGTCATAGAGAGAACGTCTTAGTCAGAGCGGCTAAGGACTTTTCTATCTCAGAGATGAGGTTACTGAAGTACAAGGGTCGGATCTGTGTTCCAATGAATTCTGATATCCTGCATGAGATCTTAGATGAATCGCATACCACTCCCTATTCCTTACACCCAGGTACGACGAAGATGTACCAGGATTTGAGAGCTTTGTATTGGTGGTTGGGCATGAAGAGGGATGTGGTGGATTATGTGGCCAAGTGCTTAACTTGTCAGCAGGTCAAGGCTGAACATCAGAGGCTAGCAGGGTTGCTGCAGCCTCTGGGGATTCCAGAATGGAAGTGGGAAGATATCACCATGGACTTTGTGGTTGGTTTGCCGACAACCGTGGGACAGCATGATTCAGTGTGGGTGATTGTGGATAGGTATACCAAGTCCGCCCACTTTTTACCTGTCAGGATGACTTATACCATGGAGCAGTATGCTGAGTTATATGTGAAGGAAGTTGTTCGAATTCATGGGGCTCCGAGGTCGATAGTATCCGACAGGGACCGCACCTTCACCCCCAAGTTTTGGGAGAGTCTGCAGAAGGCCATGGGCACACAGTTACGGTTTAGTACCGCTTATCATCCTTAGACAGATGGACAGTCTGAGAGGACGATTCAGACACTAGAGGACATGTTACAAGCTGGTGTGCTAGATTTTGGGGGATCTTGGAGCAAGTATCTCCCTCTGATTGAGTTCTCGTACAATAACAGTTATCAGGCGACTATAGGAATGGCTCCGTATGAGATGCTTTATGAGAGGAAGTGCAGATCACCTATCCATTAGGATGAGATGGGTGATAGGAGTTATTTGGGTCCTGAGATGGTTCAGAGAACCAATGAGGCAATTGAGAATATTAGAGCTCGAATGCTTGCCTCTTAGAGTCGCCAGAAGAGTTACTCGGACTTGAGACGCAGAAGCTTAGAGTTTCAGGTCGGTGACCATGTGTTTCTTAGGGTTTCACCTTTGAGGGGAGTAAAAAGGTTTGGTGTTCGGGGCAAGCTGAGCCCTAGGTTTGTTGGCCTCTTCGAGATTCTGGAACGGGTTGGGGAGGTAGCTTATAGGTTGGCAATGCCTCCAGCCTTATCAGGGGTTCATAATGTTTTCCATGTATCCATGCTCCGGAAGTATGTATCAGATTAGATGCACGTTCTGAGTTATGAGAATTTGGACCTGGACCAGGATTTGTCTTATAAGGAGAAGCCGGTTCAGATTCTTGACCAGAAGGATAAAGTCTTGCGAAGCAAGACCATCGCCTTGGTGAAAGTGTTGTGGAGGAACAGCAAGGTTTATGAGGCGACATGGGAACTTGAATCAGAGATGCAGGATCGGTATCCCGAGTTGTTTAGGTAATCTCGAGGAGGCATAGTTGTAACGACCCAAATTTGCTAATAAGGCTTAGGGCCTTGATTAGCGTGCCTGGAGGGAAATAAGTGATTTATTGTGCTAATATGTGAATTTGTGTGAGTATGTGATTAGAGATGCATGTTTAGTTGAATTAAATATGCATGTGGGCCCCATTTGGATATTAGGGGCATGCTTCTAAATTTTAGCCCATTGAGGGCATAAATGTAATAAATGAATGCGATATACTTATGTTATATCTGTGTTGGATAATCCGAGACAGTCCTAGGGAGCTGTTAGTAAGAAAGTCACAACGGGGTCGAAAATCTGACTCGGGGCGAGTCGAGGGATATTTTGGGAATTAGACGCTTTATGGGGTTATCGAGTTATGGAAATAAATATTTGGAGATATATTTGAGGTTAGAATGTTTAGGAGGGAATATGAGGGAAATTTACCACTTTGCCCTTGGTGACGTTTTTGACACCCCAAGCTTTGAGGTAACCTTATAAGCTTAAGTTAAATAAAAAAAAATTCAAGAAACACTTAGAAACTTGGAGAAACCGACCCAAGCATTTTCTCTTCTCTCTCTTTATTTTCTCTAAGTCATATCAAGGGAAATTTTGGTGGAAGCTAATCAAAACTAAGGAATTGGGCTGAGAAATCTTGGGAGCTAGAAGCTTGAAGCTTAAAGACCTAATTCAGAGACTCAACTCAGCTCAAGGTAAGCTTTAATCTTAATAAATTATATTGGTTTTAAGCTGAAATTCTAGAGTATTGCATGTGTGTGGAGTGAAAAATTGACTTGGAGTTTGATGAGGTTTTGAGCTTGAATTCTTATTGGGTTTTGTTGGTGAATCCATAGTATAACTTATGTGGTGATTAGCTTGAGTTGTTGGGTTGATTGGATGGGTTTCTGTGGCAAAAATGGAGGACTTTTCTGGGTTCGAAGGGTCGGGCTGCGACATTGTTCTTGCTGAGCCACGGCCCTCCGAAGCATTTTGGTGGTCAGGAAGGAGGGTGGGCTGCGACATGCCCTAACTTAGGCCGCGGCGCGCCTTCCCTATTTTGGGGTTGCTCTTGGGTTTGGGGGCGGGCCGCGGCATGGCCTCATGGGGCTGCGGCTCTTAGTGCAATTTTGGGCTTTAAAATGTGTTTAGGCTTGGGAACTCAAAGGTTAAGGCTCGGGATGGATTTTATCACCCGGATTGAAAGAATTCAAAGACTTGGAAATTAGAATTATGACCGAAAGTTATTTAAGTGATTAGAACTTGATGGATGGATAGATATTGTTGGTTCGTTGTGACTAGGGTTTCAGCGAGGCTCAGACTAGAGGGTTATGCTCGAAACATCGGTGCTCGGAAAGCTCGGAACACAAATAAAAAAGCTGTTGTAACCGTAGAGCTTGTGTTACAGGGCATGGCCCTATATGATTTTGTTGCAGGGCACGACCCTATATGATTGTGTTGCAGGGCGTAGCCCTTTAATTGAGTTTATTCATGTTTAAGTATATGCTTAGTTAAGATATGTGTACATATATGTGAATGAATGGCTAAAGCAAGGAACAGCGAAGACCGGGAACGACGAAGGCTGGGAACGAAGAAGGCCGAGAGCGGCAAGGTCGAGAACGGCAAGGGGCCGAGAGCAGCGTTTAGCTCGCGAAGTGCGAGTTACCATGGCAAAACCCTATAGGATACCTGGGATATCCTCACGATGTGGACCGCGAACCCAGGGCCTGGTAAAGCGCCTGGGACGGCATTGCCGTATGTGGTTAGCTTAATGATGGCTTATTTATATGTTAAGTGTTTGATATGCATGTGTTATCTGCTTATGAGGGTTTTCTTGCTGGGCTTCGGCTCACGAGTGCTCTGTGGTGCAGGTAAGGGCAAGGGGAAGGTCGACCAACCATGAGTACGGAGAGCATGAAGCGGCGCGTACATGTTTGGCCTGCCTGGCTGCCACGGCCAGGGGTAGTTTTGGGGGATGATTGTACTAAACCTAGATTTTGTCGCTTAGCCGACTCTGATTGTGTTTCTGAGTTGTAAATATTTCTAAACAGTATTTTGGGATCCCAAATGTTAAATGCTTTATGGTTTTCAGTAAATGGAATTATTTTCAAAGTTTGTGGCTCTGTTTATTGTTTAATTACACTTTTGTCTTAAAATCTCAATTTGCGAGTTAAATGCACGTTTTAAACTCACTTAGTAACGACTCTAAGGAAGTAGGGCGTTACATCATGGGTGCTACTTGGTGCAGGTAAAGGCAAGGGCAAGCTTGATCAGCCCTTAATCGGAGAGCTCTGAAGGCAGAATGTACATGGTTAGCTACTTAGCCGCCACGGTTGAGGAACCATGAATGTTTGTTTTGCCCTTAGAGTGGCTAGTGGTTGTTTGTACTTTGGAAATTTTGTGAATTGACTTTCAAACACGATTTCTTTTGGGATCCCTTATGTAAAACGTTTAATTATATGAAATGTATATTTTGTGTCAGTGACATGTTTTTAACTAAATGACTTTATTAGCAAGTCTCGCACCTTTAAAAATACACAGTGTAACAGTCTTGGCTACCCAGGGCGTTACAACTTGGTATCAGAACATCCTAGGTTTAAGGGTTCCGGAAGACCGGTTGGACATGTACATTCGCTGCTACAGACAAGCTCGATTCAGGGTTGGTAATGTGTATATGTGCTTATATGCTTGTATGCCTGGAATGAATTATGAATGTTGTTATCTATTGAATTGTTAGGAAGCATGAGATACTGATAAGGCCTGGCCCTTGACTGCTGTGTAATAATATTGAGGCATGCTTATTTGCATTGATGTGCATGTGAATGAATATTTGAATGATTAACTGCATATTATGTATGGATGGATGTCTATGTTTTAACTGTTGTGTAGTGATGTTGGGGCATGCTTATTATCAATGCTGGTGCATGTGGATAAATGCCTATATTTTGATTATTTGTTATTGATTATGTTCCATTGGTGGAATTTTGAAGCTTTTACCCTGTCATCATGGTCTGATTGTCGATTCGTTGATTGCAGATTGACTTGGATAGTTGTGCGTCCAAGAAAATCTATGCGACTAGCCAGCACTAGGTTTGGGACCGCAGGTGATGGCCAGGGCCAGATTCCTCCGCCAGTCCTTGAAAACTGGCAGCAGATTATGGCAGAGATGCAAGTGTGGCTTCAGAGCCAAGATGAGCAGATTCGTCTTCTGCGACAACAGGCTCCAGCAGGGAATGTTGTACCTATTGTGCCACCTATAGTGGCACCAGTTATACAGCCAGTAGAAGTTGGGAACAGGTGGGAGCCATCGTATGAGCAGTTCCGGAAGCAGCATCCCCCAACTTTTGATGGAGGACCTGATCCACTGAAGGCCGAACAGTGGATGACTATGATTACTACTATCCTGGATTTCATGAGGATAGAAGGTTATGAAAGAGTGGCCTGTGCCACTTATATGTTGAGAGAGGATGCCCACATTTGGTGGGAAGTTGCATCACAGACCAAGGACGTTACTGCTTTGAGTTGGGATGGATTTAAGGATCTGTTCAGCCAAAAATACACAATGTTTCCATCAGGGCAGCGAAAGTTAATGAGTTTGTGGGACTGGTGCAGGGCAATATGAAAGTTACTGAGTATGCCCTAAAATTTGATAGACTTGCAAAATTTGCACCAGATCTTGTGCCTATAGATGCAGCCAGGCAAGATAGGTTTATTCGAGGGCTTAATGCTATGATAGCCCGGGATGTGAGGATTACAACATTACCTGGGGGAACAACTTATGCCCAAGTTGTTGAGAAGGCTCTTACCGTTGAGGAAGCGGAGAACAAGATTTGAAAGGAAAGTGCGGCAAGGCGCGAGGGTCCCAGAGTGGTGCCTCCTTACTCTGGGTCAAGTAGGGGCGGAGGCCCTAGTGATGTGAAGAGGAAGACACTTGACACTTCAACCATTGCTGGTCCTGATAAGAGGAGTCGGGGTGGTCAGGGTGGCCGTCAGGGCAGTAGTGAGGCATGGAGGAGTTATTCGGAGTGCCTGAGGTGCAGAAGACGCCATCAGGGCAAGTGTTGGGCCAAGGCCTACTATGTGTGTGGAACAGTGGGGCACCTCAAGAAGGATTTCCCAACAGTGAAGAAAGGGGAAGTAGGAAAGGTGGACAGCTTGACTCCAACTCGAGTGTTCACTTTTACATAGGCAGAGGCTGAGGCTAGTCCCTCGGTGGTGACAGGTCAGCTTTCTAGTGCTGGCTCTCCTTTTACTGTATTGATTGACTCTGGTGCTACATATTCATTTGTTTTTTGTAAAGTGATTGATAGATTGTGTAGACCTAGTGAGTATCGAACGACGGGGTTTGGGACTTTATTGCCTACTGGGAAACTGGTAGTTTCTAGGAGGTGGATTAGGGCACTACCAGTGATGGTTGATAGTAGGGAGCTTTCATTTGACTTGATTGAGCTAGATATGGAGGATTTTGATATGATCTTAGGGATGGATTGGTTGGTCAGGTATGGGGCTACTATTGACTACAAGAAGAAGATGGTGACTTTTGAGCATGAGGGCGAGGATCCTTTTGTCTTCGTGGGTGCGGTATGTGGACCCCGCGTACCCATGATATCAGCATTGAGAGCCAGAGACTTGTTATAGGGTGGATGTATAGGCTTTCTAGCTAGTGCCCTGAAACTTTCTCCTTCAACTCCTCCATTTCTAACCTGAACCAAAAGCTTCCCAACTTCAAATTAAGTTCCAAATGAACCCAAAAACCATCCCCACATGTCCTAGGCATCACAACCCCAAGAACCCTAGCCAAAAACATCTATTGAAACTCAACTTTCCAATTCACAAACCAGCTAAAACTCAAATGGAAAAACAGAGCAAACCAGAGATTCTATGGCTAAAAACTCACCTCAATCTTAGCTTAGCCTCCTCTTCAATGGTAGAGCATAACCCAAAACCCTCACAGCTTGGTTCCTTGGCTTGGTTCCTCAAAAAGAGCTCCAAAATTCAAAGAGAAATGGAGGAGGAAATGGTACACGGGAGAGAAGATGAAGGAGACTCTGTTTTCTTAAGCATTCTACAGCTTTATGGTTAATATAAATCCCGAAAAGACCTAAATGCCCTCAAGTCTACATAAAATCCTTAACAGCCACCAAGGGCATAACCGTCCTTTCCCACCTATCTCGTTAATTCTAATTAACACCCTCCAATTCTCGTTACTTCCAATATTCTCAAATGCCAATAAATCATATCCCATTACCCTTTAATTCCTAGTAATGTTCTAATCCGCAAATCACCCCGAGACTAACCCTGAGCCCTGAAACTAACCCCGTTATGACCAGACCAAAAACTTGCATACCATGATCGTCTCATGCCGAATGGCTCGAACCAATCCACATATAATGTGGTAATATTCATAATCCACCCACATGCATGAAAATTCACAATTATACCCTCAATGGGCCAAATTACCAAAATGTCCTTATAATAAAAAATGAACCCATATGCATATATTTATCATCATATTATAATATAATTCACATAAACATGCATATAATCATTAAATGACATAATAAATCAATTATGGCCCTCCCGACCTCCTAATCAAGGTCCTAACCCTTATTAGGAAATTCGGGGCATGACATCCAAGCTCCTTCGTTTCCTCACGTTCAAATCCTTCTGAGTGAAGAAATACTTCAAACTCTTGTGGTCTATGTAGATTTTGCACTTCTCTCCATAAAGATGGTGCCTCCAAATCTTAAGAGAAAAAAATACGACCGCCAACTCCAAGTCATGAGTAGGGTATCTGTGCTTGTACTCCTTCGACTTCTTTTGAGGCATAGGCTACTACTTTATTGTGTTACATCAAAACACACCCCATTCCTAGTTTTGGATGCATGTCAGTATACTCCAACTTCTCATCGTTACTATGTACACAACAACACTGAAGCTTAATCAACTTTTTCTTTAGTTCTTCCTAACTCCATTCGCACTTAACAAGTCTAACTTCTGCCGTTTGTAAGTGAGATTGGTTAGTGGCATTGCCAACTATAAAGAATCCTTATATAATCCTTCAGAATTAACCTAGTAGGCGAAGAAAAATTTTAATATCTGACGTGCTCTTTGGCCTCGGTCAGTCTCTAACGACTTCAATCTTCTACGGGCCCATCGTCACTCTTTTCTTGGACACTATATGGCCTAGAAATGCCACTTCTTCTAATCAAAACTCGCATTTCCTCAGCTTTGCATACAATAGATGTCCTTTAAGCCTGCTTAATATCATTCGAATGTGCTTTTTATGTTCGGCTACAACCTTTGAGTCTATCATTATATCGTCCATCAACGCTACTACAACTTGTCCAAATAATCATTGAATACTTGATTCATTTAAATCAATGAATGTTGCTGGGGTATTAGTGAGACCAAACGACATCACAAAAAATTCATAGTGTCCACACTGAGTCCTAATACAGTCTTAGGAATGTCCTCTACCCTTCAACTAATGATACCCTGACCGTAGATCAATATTTGAGAACATTACAGCTCCTTGTAATTGATAAAATAGGTCATCAATTCTTAGAGAGGGTACTTGTACTTAATATTAACCTTGTTGAGTTTTCTGTAGTCGATGCACATGCGCATGATCCCACTTTCTTCTTGACAAACAACGCTAGTGTGCCCCATGGAGAATAACTTGGTCTTATGATCCTCTTGTCCAACAACTCCTACTATTATAGCTTTATCTCTATTGGTGCCATTTGATACAATGGCTTGGATATTGGTGCAACCTGTGGTGCTGGCTCAATCGCGAACTCAATTTCTCTGTTTGGCGGTAAGCCAGGTAGATCTTCTGGAAATACATCCAGGAACTCACACACAATTTGAACATCCATCGGTCTTAACTGAGAATCCTTGGTGGTGTCAACTACACTTGCCAAAAATGCTTACCATCATTGTGTTAGCATCCTTTGAGCCTTTAATGTCAAGATTATCGGTGTTTGGAGTCCCGAGACACTTCTCCCTTGAAGATGAATGACTCTTCCTCATCTAGATTGAACACCACTGATTTCCCTTGAAAATCGATGGTTGCTCCATACTGCCTAGCCAATCCATCCAAAGAATTACATTATAGTCTGTCATGTCCAATTCAATCAAGTTTTCCTAGGCACTTTTGTCTTCTATCATGATTGGAGCTGCCTGTAACCACCATGGATGATCACATGACCTTTCCTGAAGTAACTCTGCCTTTTAGCCCCTTTTTCCTTGTTGATAATGCTCCACTCTTGCGGCATGGTTGTTCGCTTCCAGCTCGATCAAGTCTTTTGTTACCGCACGTATCTACCTAAGTAATAGTATCACCCCCTAAAAGGTAGATACTTTGGAGCAAATCTCCCTAAATACCCCACAAGGTATAGATTATATCTATCTATCTATAAACGGAACTTTGCTCAAAATCGTAAGTATATCCCTTGTAAAAAAAAATGTTGACCTTACATCCTTGCGTTACTTGTTTCCGCTTCTATACATGTCCAAGCCCGAAGTTGTACCTCATGCATTCTTTGTGGACTATCTTTCATCAGAAAATGTGATGCACATGACACCCTGTCCTCGTCATTCAGGCACATGTGCTCCAAAATAGACTCTACCGTCCTGAGCCACTTTTCTGCTCCAATAGGGTTGGCATTCCCTTCGAAGCTGAGTGGATGCTTCTTCCTGAATTGTTCGTATACAAGTTCAAATTCTGGTATGAAGTGTCCTACCAAGTGTCCTCCCTGCCCAATAGGCACTTGCTGCGATGGTGCTTGTATCGGAGGTTGCCCTCTTCCACCTGGAGCTACTTCCTCATCGTTTAGTCTTAGTTTTTCACGCAGCTTAGCTATCTCTGTCTGAGGATCCTCAATTTCCAGCTCCGCTGGATTTCCAGGGGCATTAGCAACATTGAGGGTATCAGCTGCATTAGGAATGTCAGTAGGGGCATTAGTTGTTCTTCTTCCTCTTCCCCTTCCCCTTCCTCTTCCTGTGCTAGTTGCAGCCTGTGTTGCCCTTCCCAGAGCCATTATAATATACTACAATACACAACTTAATTTTAATACGAGAAAATTTAAAATGAACACAAAATAAAGAAAACAACAATTTATTCATTTATTCAATCAAAGAAACCAAAGTTCAATACATCAAATAAGAAAGACAAAACATAAAAAGAACTTGAACTACTGGGTGTCTAATCTATTCCTTATCAAATTCCTCCAAAAATATGTTTTCATTGATTTCTAGGTAATCTAGGGTTAGGTTTCCCCAAAGTATTTCTAGAAAATATCTGGTATGGTCTTTATCACTTGCTCACATGCCTCTGGGGTAAGGTAGTATTCTACAATATCGATCTCCTTGGACTTAGATCTGTATGCTTCCTCTTTAGTTGTAGCTCCCACCTTGTATACTCCATATTCATTTGCTAAACAAGTAACACGAACTGGATATGTAACACCCTGGTTAGCCAATACCATTACACTGTGTGTTTAAATAGTAGTTAACTCGCTAAACAAGTCATTTGGTCTTAAATGTGTAATTAAAGACTAAATCAAGGTTAGGTATTGAAAATTTTGGTCAAGTAATTATTTTTCATTAAAAATAATAAGTTTATACGCAGGATCCCAAAAAGTACTTATAGATGGATAAAAGTTAAATAGAATACAAATTAGTCATCCTAAGTGGAAAAACAGGGTCCAACCCTTGTTCTTCCTAAGCTATCTCAGCTGTGGCAGTCTCTATGTTACAGCAAGAAATCATTTATCTATGTTTAGTTGATGATTCATGACTGCAGAATCTATGCCAGGCATATCCTTAGTTGTCCATGCGAACATGGAAATATTTGTTGTCAGAAACTCTTTGACCATTCTTTTTTGCTCACTGCTTAATTGGGCACTTACTAGCACAATTTTTTCTGCATAGTTTACATCTAACTATACTTCTTCTAGCTTATCTACAAATGATTGTGGCTCTATGCATTCTTCCTCGTCTTCCAGGGTTCTCAAATAAGCTGGTAACATGCCCTTTGATTGCTATGCCTCCTCTTCACCTATTTTTCCTCACTCTCCATCTAGTTTACTTCCTTCAACAATACGCAACATTTCTTAGCCTACTTTTGACATCCTTTTATATCGATAGTATAGTTGCCACATGGCAACTGTCATCTTAATACTTGGTGTAAGGTTGAAGCCACACCTTGCATCCTGTGCACCCATGGTTTTCCCATGATCGCATTGTACCTCGAATAAGCATCTATGACCACAAAATCTACTACCAAGGTGCATTCGGCAGCAATCACTTTCAATTCGATTGCTCCCTTTTGAACTACTTTTGAGTTGTTGAACGAGAGGATAAGGAAGGTGGATGCTCTTGGCCTTTCTTCCACTATTCCCATGGCTTGGAAAGCATCGTAGAATAGAAGCACTATACTACTTCCTCCGTCCTCTAGCACTCGACCCATTGACAATTTTCTATCTGCAACTTAATCACTAATGCGTCATCATGGGGCAAATTTATTTTCTTCAAATTGTCTTCGGTGAAAATGATTGGATGTGCTGGAAAATATCATTCGGCTAGAGCCATGTAATTGACTGTGTGGTGCAGATGTCGCATTCTTTTCACTCTTTCTTCGGTTCTTTTCTCAAATTTCATCTTCGCTTATCTTTCTATCGAGGACTCCAAATATCCAATTATCATTGGAATTTGTTTTAGTTGTTGTTGTGGTTGCTCTTCTACCATCACTGGTGGATTTACATTTGGTTCATTCATTGTCTGCACATGTGACTTCGGTGATGCTCGTTGTTGGGGCGTTACGTTCTGTGCAATCTTGATGTGTTGCCATAATCCTCTTGTTCTTAGGATGTGTTGCACTTAGTTGTACAACGACCTACATTCTGCTAGCGTATGGCCCACATCCTTGTCAAACACCCAATATTTTGTTTGATCTCTTTTTTCTATTGGCAAAGTTATCTATAATGGTTCACGCCAGATAGGTTTGTCCTTATTTTTACTGTAAATCTGATCTGCCGATACTGTAGTCTCTATGTGTGGGTATTTTGCCCCATTTTCCTCTCTTGTACATTTTATCCCATTTCTGTTTATGATGAGTGGTTTTTTCCCCTTCTTTTATCTCACTTTTCCCCCAGAGGAGGGTTTCCCTCTGCCAGTTTAGTTATCAGCGCTATGCACTTTGCTTCTTCCTCCCTTATCTCCAATATTTTGAACACCCCTTCCGCTCTCATTTGTATGTCTGTGAAATCCCTTGGAGGATTCAAATAAAGTTGTTCGCTTAGCAATGACACTTTTTGTAAGCCTTCCCTGAACAAATTCGTCGCCACTGCTTTGTCTACATTATTTATCTAATGCACCAACTTCAAATATCGCTTTAGATATGCTCGAGGATGTTCATTTACTCCTTGTTACACAGAATATAGATCTCCCATCATTTTTTGTGTTTCAGTATCCCCTCCATACTGTTGTAAAAACATTTCACCTAGCTCCATAAAGGAGTTAACCGACTTTAGCTTTAACTGCTTGAACCATCGTAATGTCGGCCCTGCTAGAGTGGTTGCGAAGGCTTTGCACTGCATTGCTTCATTCTCTGTTTCCATTGTCATATTTTGTTGGAATTGAAAAATATGGTTGGACGGATTCGAGTTGCCATCAAACTGAGTAAATTTTGGCATAATGAGTACTCGCCACTTGGGCTCGCTAACGATCCAATTAGTGAAAGGAGACTTGAAGATGCCATCTCCATAGGACACCGAGTACTCGCCACTTTTACTTTGTCAAGTACTTCCTTCATCATCTACTCTTTCCAATCTGGCAGTATTACTGGTGTAGATGGCGAATGTTGAGTCTGCGATTGTTTCTGAGCGGCCAGTGTTCCCGTCTACTTTGTCGCCTACTCATCACATTGTTCTTTATCTTTTTCAAATAATCTTTGCCTTTCTTCCTCATATAGCTCAGGGATATTTTCTTCTACCTCCTGTTGAACACCACAACATGTTAAAAACATAATTACTTTATTATTACAAAAGTAATTACACCAAGACTTGGATACAATATTTGACCACAACACACTCTAAACACATACACAGTTTATTTTGGAGCACTCAAAAATAACTTCTATCACACTCATTTTAGACACACTTATATAGTACTCACTTATACTCACACTTTTGGGACACTCTTTAAACACACTTTTCTACAAACTTGGACACACTTGCAAGGGACATAAGGTCCCTATTTATAGTGCTCTAAAGTTGGTTCGATTAACAAGCAATGCTATGCTAGAAAGTTCTAGCATATTGTTCTACTACAAAACTCTTGAAAAAACTATAAAGCTTGACCATTTTCTAGACATCTTTGATAAACTAATGTTGTAATGGGCTTGGCCCAAAATGCTAAAAACATCTAGCTATTATATTATCTCTAGGAAATTCTAGAAAGTTATAGAGTCAGTGATGACTCTTCAACACTCCTTCTCAGCACTAACTCATTCTTTCTTTATTCCTTATTTAGTTGCTCTCTTAGCTTCTAGAATCTTGTAGTGTTGAGTCATTTTATGAACAAGTCTGCTACTTGACCTTTGCTCTTTATTTGATGCAGCTCTAGCTCCTCTTGTAGTACTTTCTCTCTTAAAAAATGATAGTGCACCTCCACATTCTTTGTTCGAGAATGAAAAACTGGATTCTCTGCTAGACGGAGAACATACTAATTATCACAATAAAGTGGCACCACATTGTCTATGGATTGGTGTAGATGCTTCATTTGTTGCATTAACCACGTGATTTCCTAAGTTTCCATTGCTACTGCTCTATATTTTGCTTCAGTGGTTGACAAGGACTCCATTGGTTTCCTTTTGTTACACCAAGATACCGCTCCAGATCTAAGCTTGAATACATATCCATTAGTTGATCGATGAGTATCATGATCTCCAGCATAATCAGTATCGCAGTATCCAACTATCTTAACCTTGTCACATTTCTTATGACCATAGTTAATGGTATCTTTGACATACCTTAGCATTCATTGCACTTCTTCTAAATGAGGTTTCTTTGGGCATATACTGACTTGCTACCCCAACTACATATGAGATATCTTGTCGAGTTAATGTTAGATAAATTAGACTACCAACTAGTTGTCGGTACATTGCTCCATCTTGCAAGTCCTTCCCTTCATACACGCATAACATGACATTACCTTCCATATGTGTTGATATGGGCTTGAACTCGAGCATTCCAGACCTTTGCAATAAATCTCTTGTGTACTTTTTTTG
Organism: Humulus lupulus; assembly: GCF_963169125.1. Taxonomy (NCBI): domain Eukaryota; kingdom Viridiplantae; phylum Streptophyta; class Magnoliopsida; order Rosales; family Cannabaceae; genus Humulus; species Humulus lupulus. The sequence continues at coordinate 38,360,410 of NC_084795.1, forward strand.
ACAGAGAAATAAACCTTCCTTAGTTCGGTCAACTTCTAATCCAAGGAAGTATTTCAATTCTCCAAGTTCCTTCATCTGAAAGCAAACTCACAGGTTCTCCTTTGTTTGGCAAATTTCTGCTTCATCATCACCAATGATGATGAGGTCATCAACATATACCAAAATAACTGCGATCTTTGCTTCCTTTACTTTAACGAATAAGCTTGAATCTACATGTGCCATGACATATCCACTATCCACTAATAATACAACAATCTTGCCAAGCCTGCTTCAATCCATATATCACCTTTTTCAGTTTATAAACGTAATAAGGATGAACTTTATCCTCAAATCCTCTTGGTTGGACCATATATATATATCGATCTATCTCTCCATGTAGAAAGGCATTCTTCACATCCATCTACCATAGTCTTCAGTCTTTACATGCTGCAAACTCCAGCAGGACTCATACTGTTGTAATCTTGGTAATTGGGTTGAAAGTCTCATTATAGTCTAGCCCATATTGTTGAGAGAATCCACGAGCCACTAACCGGACTTTATATCTCTTGATTGAGCCATCAGGACAAGTTTTTACCTTGTACACCAATTTGTAGGAAATGGGTTCTACTTCTTTCGGCTTTGGCACCAACTCCCAAGTTTGATTCTTCTTAATAACACTTATCTCTTCTTTCATGGCTTCTATTCACTTAATATTCTATGATGCTTCTTCATATGTATCTGGTTCAATGAACTTTTCTTCTATAGCTAAGGCAAGATTGGCATACTTGGGATTCAACTTCCGTGTTATTGTCGATCTCTGAGGCTGTGGGCTTACCGCTTCTGGTTGGCTGTCACTTGCATCATCTCTTTGATGTACTCTTGTTCTCAAAGGACTTTGTGTTTCCCCTTCATTGTCTTCCTTGCTTTGTTCTTCTTCATCCATTTCTGGAGTCGAATGTAGCTCAACAATTTGCTCCCCCATCTTCTTTTGCAAATTGTCTTCTATTTCTTTAGAATCTAGCAACTCTTCCTTTTGTGGTGACCACCATGATGAGGCTTCATCAAATACCACATTCCTTGATGTATAACATTTTCCAGTATTAGGGCTGCAATACTTCCACCCTTTCCTTTGGCTATTGTATCCCACAAAGATACACCGAATTGCCTTCTTGTCAAATTTGCTACGTACATGACTTGGCACGAACACATAGCATACACAGCCAACATAACCTATAGTTTAGAAATATTAATTTTATCATAAGGGTTTATTATTGAAGTTGGTCCTAGAAATATTATTTATTATAACCTAAGGTTTAGATACAATAATTAAGGATGTGACAAATGTCACATGTATGTTTATTAAGGATTTTAGATGAATAAATTAATAAAGGATAAACCTAGGAAGTCTAGAACCTTCCATCAATTGTTAGGATCTCGTATTACCCAGCCAAAGTGGTTTTAATAACTTCAAGTGTGCTGAAAGTGTGCAAAAACGTGTTTGATATATCAGCATAAGCCGATATATCGCAGCTATAGGGTCCAATATATCGCCTATGATGATACAGAAAACACGTCGACTTCGCATAAACTAAACCACAGAGCCTTGGGAATATGGGGGAGGCGATATATCGGCTCCACCTACATAGTTTGAAACTCTGTGGAATCTGAGCTAGAAGCGACCCTCAACAACTTGGACTTGCTCTTGAACGATTTTGATCGAGTTCTGGGCATCTGTTGAATATAAAATTCAATTTTTTATTCATTTATTTATTCACTTTAAAGGGAGTTAGTTTCACTCCTGGAACTCTATAAATAGGACCCTTCACTCAGCCATTTGCATCATCATTCAAACACTTCTCAGAGCCTTCAAGCTGCTAAATTCATTCTAGAGAGAAACACTAGGGTTTTGAGGTTAAAAACTTTCAAATCTAAGCTTCTATAAACACTTGGGAAGTAAGATAAAGTGTGATTTCGGTATTGAGGTGTAGATCGAAGTTCTAGGCTGTCTAAGGTACTCTTAATCCTCAAGTTTTGTTCATCATGTCTCCTCTTATTCTTTTCTTTTACTTCAAATCCTAACTTGTTATAATGGCTTTTGGTTAGGTGTTTGATTTTCTTGAAACTTAAGGTTTTTGGTAAGTTCTTATCTTGATGGTTTAGATCTTATTTTCATCTTCTTCTCTTTAGGAAACTTATGATTTTACTATTTGGTTTTAGGAGTTTCCAATTCCGCACTTGTCTCCAATACCTTAGTTTTTGGTAAGGAAAATAAGTTAGATTTTATGTGTTATGGTTATGTTTATATGGTATGTGTATGTGTGTATGTATGTATGTTGTTTTTATGTTTGTAGTCGCTTGGGAAATATGGTTGCTTAGATAGCAAATAAGCAAATCCTGAGATTTTTATCATTATCGTAGACTATAGTTGTATTTAAACCTACCTCTAAATAGTAGCAAGAGGACCTAGATGGTTTCTATCACATACTATGGTAATGAGTTAATGACCATTAGTTTGTAGTCTTATGTTTTATGTTTTTACGTCTTATGTTTTATGTTATGCTTTAGTAGTTTTTCCTTACTGGACATTAGGCTCATTCCTTTTTATTTTAGATGGTGCAGGTAAATGAACATAGAAGGTGGGACGGATCCATGGTAGCTTTGGCATGTGTATTGGGTGAGAACTAAATGAATGGACTGATGGAATCGATCGAGGATGACGTTCATGTTTCGAGTTTTTTTATTTATGTATTTATGATTTCCACATTTAGTATTTGAACATTTAATTAAAGATTTTGTTTTGTTTTCTTTATGATTTTATGTAATAACAATGGGATCCCGTATTTTGGATTTTTCTATAATAAAGTTCTATTATTTTATGTATGTATTCGAAAATAATATTTTTGTCTTAGTAGTTTTAATGGTCCGAGGTCTTTATGTTAGTCGGGTCATTACACTGCTATCTTCATACCTTCTGCCCAAAATCTTCCGAGAACATTCTTCGCATGTAGCATGCTTCGACATGTCTCTGTAAGGTGTCAATTCTTTCTCTCAGATACTCCATTCTATTGTGGTGTATTTGCACATGTGAATTGATGGCATATGTCGCACTCTCCTAAGAATTGAGAAAATTATTCTGATGTGTATTCACCACCATTATCTGTTCGCAGGCATTGAATTCTGTTGCCAACTTCTCCTTCCACTATTTCTTTGAACTCCTTGAATTTTGAAAAAGTTTCAGACTTTTCTTTTATAAATAACACTCATACGTACCGTGAGAAGTCGTCAATGAAGGTAACCATGTACCACATGCCGCTGATTGATGGTTTCTTGACTTGCCCGAATATGTTAGGATGGACTAGCTCCAATGGTGCTTTGGCTTTGAACTTTGAGTCTTCATACGGTAATTGATGTGCCTTTCTGTATTGCCAGCCAGCACATACAATCTCTATTCTAACCTCAAGTTGAGGAAGACCTTTTAGCATAGACTTCTTCATTATCACCTTGAGTTAATGATAGCTGACATGTCCTAGCCTTGCATGCCAAAAATCTGTTGTTTTGTTCTTTCGAGTCTTGTCTACTTAAGCTGGCTCTGCTGACATTGCATAGAAAAACTCTAAACGTCGCCCTTTCATTTTCGATGTTCCAGAGTTTGTAAGGTCTTGATATATCTTGACATCATGATGACCGAATATGACGTGATGACCTGATGCCATAAGTTACGCCATCGATAGTAAGTTTTTCTTCATTTCAGGTACATGGTAGACATCCTGAAGTTGTACTTCGTTTGAATTAAGTCGTGGCACAATTTTTGTTTTACCGATATGGGCAATCGTTAATCTTGAGTTGGTAGCCGTCACTACCACACGACTACCTTTGTACTCGATCATGCTTTGCAACTTCTCTTTATCTCCTATCATATGATTTGAGCATCCAGAGTCGATTATCCAATCATTATTATAGTCAATTGGTCCAGGAACAATAACTGTCAGAGCTAATTCTCCTTCCTCTACAGGGAAAGATGCTTCAGCATCCCATTCTTCATTGCTTGCCCGTCCTGAGTTTTCCATGACTACATTTCCCTCTGCTGTTTTCTTCTTGGACCAACAATTTTTAGCAATGTGGCCCTTCTTCCCTGAGTTGTAGCATTTACCATCCTATCTATCGTTACTCTTAAATTGGCCACCTTGATTGTCTTTCTTTTGAGATCCCCCTGTTTGGGAGCTTCCATGATGACTATCTTTGTCATCATGTCTTCTAGAACCTTTGCTAGAAATTGGTCAGGGTCGACCTTTCTTATTACTACTAAAGAGCGCTTCTTTGTCACTCTTTATCGAGACTCCAGATAGTTGCTTAGCCAATGCTTCTTGGTCAGCTAACAAATTTTCTAATTCAGTAAGAGAAGGTTGGCTTGGCCAACCTTGTATTGCGGCAATAAAACTTCTATATTCATCTTTTAATCCAGGAATAATAATTCTTCTAATTATGGAGTCTGACATACCAGCAGTAGAGTCTAATGCAGAGATTTTGTGGCAAAGAGATTTTATATTGGTAAATTATTGACTAATCATCATGTCGCGTTGTGTGATAGAGAGAAGCTCGTTCTCTAGAAGCTGCAATCTCACATCATTCTTCTTTGTGAATAGTGATGCGAAAGTATCCCATGCTTCCTTGGGTGTCTTCAATTCCCTAATGCGCTCCAACATTTCATCTTCGACTGTGGTCTGAATAGCAAGCAATGCTTTGCCAACTTTAATCTTCCATTTCTTTATAGCAGTTGCATACTCTGGTTGTGTGACATCGTTGCCTTTAACGATATCCCACAAGTATTGTCCTTGGAGATATGCCTCCATATGTAATGACCATGTGTTGTAATTTTGACCGTTAAGTTTCTTAATTCCACTGACCACTTGACGGTCACCCATCGTGGCTTGGAAAAAATTCTATCTTTTCTAAGAAAGCTTGATTTTGACAATAAACTTTGTAGTACTAAACCACACACTATCTCCCAAAGAAAATTAACAAACGACTCTAAGGAAACTCTCTCAATGACAATCTCAAGAAATATTTTCTGTTGTGGAAGATCAGTCAAAGCTGCAACCACAGAGCATACTCAGAATTTCAAAAGATCTCACAACCTTAGCTCTTGATACCACTTCTTGAACATCACAACACGTGAAAAACGTAATTACTTTATTATTACAAAAGTAATTACAATAAGACTTGGATACAACTTTTGACCACAACACACTCTAAACACATACACACTTTATTTTGGAGCACTCACTAATAACTTCTATCACAATCTTTTTAGACACACCAAGATAGTACTCAGTTAGACTCACTTTTCTACAAACTTGGACACACTTGCAAGGGACCAAGGTCCCTATTTATAGTGCTTTAAAGTCGGTTCTGTTCACCGACTATGCTATGCAAAAACTTCTAGCATATTGTGCTAGTACAAAATTCTAGAAAAAAATATAAAGCTTTTCCATTTCTAGACATCTTTGATCAACTAATATTGTAATGGGCTTGGCCTAAAATGCTAAAAACATCTAGCTAATATATTATCTCTAGGAAATTCTGGAAAGTTATAAAGATGGTGATGGCTCTTCAACACCTCCTGCAGCTTTATGTTCACTTTTGTCTGGGCTTCATCCATAACTCGTGCTACAACAGCTTTAACTCACCCTTAGTGACTTTTTCTCTCTTTTCTCATCATAGCCAATGCAATCATCAACCTAGCTTGTTGCGCGGCCATCTCCTCTATTCTTTTTTTTTATGACGATCTTATGCTTGTTGTCGTCGTTCTTCTGCTTGTTTGAATCTGACATCATCATGTTCTTTCATCTGCTGCATAAATTGCATCACCTTCACTACAAGAAAAAGAGTCTACAACAATGACTTTTGTCGTCGCTGTAGGTATACAGCGACGACATGTCATCGCCAAAACGGTGTCGCTGTAGGTTCGTATGTGTAGCAATCTACAGCGACGACAAAACACAGTTGTTGCAGTAGTGTTTTACTACAGCGACAACATGTCGGTCGCAATAGGGAATCCTTATTTTTCGGTTGGACTGGGATATTGCAACGATATGTCGTCGCTGTTAGTGGTTGCAAAATTTGAAAATTTGAATTTCAAAAACTTCTACAACAACGACATGTGGTCAATGTAGGTTCGTCGACCGCTCCATCTACAACGATGCCATGTCGTCACTGAAGAGTGCATGGGTTTATATACCTTCAGCGACAACATAACGTTGTTGTAGTGTCACGAAAACTCATAATTTCGTGTTCAACGTTCACCCTACGGTGACGACATGTCGTCGCTGTAGGTATACAATTTAAAAAATATATATTTAATTAATTATATTGATTAAAATTTATTTAATTAAATAAATAAATAAAACCAACTTATTTAATTAAATAATAAAACTAATTTAACAATATCCATAGTCTCCAAAATGTAAGATAACAAAACGTAAGTAGTATTGTCTCCAAAATAAAAAAAAACAACACAAAATATTAATAATTTAAAAATAGTAACATAATAAAACTAAATGTCATCAAAATCAATTCCAAAGTCATTATCGTCGGGCTGTTGTGGTGGCTGTGGTGGTTGTGGCTAATGTGGTTGTTGCGATTGAAAGCTTGCCATCATGGATTGTGTCATTTTCATGTCCAAGTTGACAGGCTGAAATTGTGGAGCTTGGATGTTCGGATTTGTTGCTTTCAAAAATTGTTGCATTTGCTGGAAGTTGTTGTTTTAGGTCATAAAGGCTTGACTGAAGTGTTGAATCATGGACTGGAAAGCCTCAAGTGGTATCGTTGGGGGGCCAACTGTGGTGGACGGAAATGGTGATGCCTCTGATTGTGAAGAGGATCCGGTGGCGCTTGAGGCAACGGTACCAGTGCCCATAAAATTCTGTCCAATACCTCGGTTGTGGCCACGACGTTGACTAAGTACCTTTGAGACGACTTGTGTCTCATTGGCAGTGGCACTTCCTACTTCAGATTCAGATTGAGATTGGGATTGTGTCTAGACTTCTTGATGCAAGGCATCCTGCAGTTTAGAAACAGGACAATTAATACATAATATAATTGAATAATATACATAGATACAAAACTTAGAAAGTTACTTACATATGCATCCTTAGCATTCATGTTCACCCATCCACGTGTCAGATGATTGTGCATGTCATGAAACGTATCGATAATGTTGGGCAGTTCCTTAGTCTGAGGATTCATCTTTAGAAAACAAAATTTAACAAAATCTCAGTTAAATATTGAAATTATTATTAAGATAACTTAAAATATTTCAAATTATCTATATATTTTTATTTACCTTCTTAAATCGAGCAGAAGCATAAGAATTCGATCCATGGAGACTTGGATACTTCTATTTTGCTCTATTGGCAACATTTTCCTTTGAGCGTGCCATGAACTGTGGAGTGGTGAAAAGGTCAACCAACTTCTGCCAACTCTCGTTGTCAATGTCCTCCGGTGGAGTCTTTCTGGTTGTCTGATATCATCATACCCTCCATGTTCATCGAAGTGTCTTTTCTTGCAACATTTTCTATCCTTGTAGCAATCCTGAAACTCTCGCTCAATCCCAGTCTCTATCAGTCGACACTCAGGGAGAGCTCGGGGAAGAATGATAAATTCCTTAAAAAAAATGGTGAGATTTTTTAAATTATTAAAAAAAACAATACATGTGAATAAGTAGATAAATCTACCTCAAGCTTTTGCATCAATCTAGTCTTGTGCTCATCCGGAACACTCTACCCTGAGTCATAATATAACGGGACATGGTGACCAATAAGTCTCGTGAACAACGTCCCAAAATCACCAACTTCTTTGTAGGTTCCCTCCTTCAGATCAAATTGTAGAGCCAACAGACCTTTATTGTCGTTGACGAGTTGCTGCAAATTTTTGGATCGAGACCGACCTCTTCTTTTTGCGGCAACCACTACATATGTTAATTAAACAATACAATTAAATTGAATAAAATAATAACAATTTGTCATTTATTGATAAAAGATAGATTAATTATAGTATATTACCTATCTCATAGGAAGTAGGAACTCGCATGAGATCTGGAGGGGGAGGAGGAGGATCTGCTCCATCATCGGCATGAGAACGAGGAATAGTAGCAGACATATCTTTGCAGTTTAAATAATTATTAACTTAAATTCAGTTATAGTTGGAGGTTAATTACATAACTTAAATAATTTCGGTAATACAGTTGAAACTATTGAAAAACAAACATTGTTGAATTCAATTTATATATTGACTGAAAAGTCTTGAAATTAAAACATACATATTAAACATACAAATATGAATATGCATAAGAAAATAGTATTCCTCATCAATGACGATGCCTACATCATCATCTGTACATTCTAAATAATCTTCACTAATTTCATCATCGTCATTGATGAAATCATCATCCACATCCGGAACAGATCGAGACATTTCCCTAATTATGCTAGTGTGACCAGGTCGATCCAAATGCATAATCTCCAACTCTCCTAATTCCACAATGAGTACAAAATTTGATGAAGTACTATCATGCACGACATCAACCTTGCTATCATCATTGATACTTGGATAATCCCATATCTTTCAATGATTGACTTCTTCTAATGCCTTCCAATTTTTGTTTCTTGAAGGATCTTCCAAGAAGAAAGCTTGTTTTGCTTGAGTGGCAAGAATAAACTGATTATTCTTGTACCATTTAGAATTAATCATGATACTAGTTATGTTATTCTCAGTCACATTTCGACCCTTGCTTGCATTGGTGTTGAACCATTTGCATCGAAACAATACTACCGAGTAACCATAGGAATAACATAACTTTACAATCTCCTCAAGTTGACCATAGAAAGTGAAACCATCAGTTGCTGGCACCGAAACTCCACTATTTTGAGTTGTACGTCTTTCTTCATGACTATGGACCAAAAACTTCACACTGTTAACAATGCAAGTCGTGTAGGAGTATGCATTCTGATTGGACTCGTTTAGTAAAGAAAATAATTTATCAGTACACTCAATTGACTGTACTTGCCGCAAATGACCCATCTATAGAGTATGACACACAAAAAATAAAACAAAATGAGATGAGTATTAATCGATACGAATTTCGTAAGAATTCTACAGTTTCAATAATTTACCTTCAATTTAAACTAGATAAGGAAATCTTTTTGAAGATTTATGTTTGAATTTTCTTGAAAGCATTCACTGTATAGCACAATTAAGGTAAGATAACAGTTTTCCATGAATTAAATTTAATGAATTCATATATGTCTTGAGCTACTTACACCATATATGGTTGGATTTCAAGGCAATTGTTGATTACAAACCACTCTGCTTCTTTCTGATGAAGATAGTCAAGGGATATGATTTTCTTTTTGCTACTTGGACGACATTGTATCACTTGATCTTGCACAAAATTTCTATCACTTAATCTTCTGCATTCTCCATGTCCTTAACAACCAATGTACGAGCACAAATTCGCTTAAAGAAATTGCAAAGCTCAATGATGGTCTTCAAAATAGACTTATCCAAGTAGCCTCGAACTCCAACTGGCAACAGACGTTGCATAAGAATATGATGTTGGAAAACTTATACATGATCTTTATTTATTTTCATGTAGATCTAATATTAAACAAATTAATATGAGATAACCTAGAACATGTTTCTAAAATTGAATTCAAAGAGAAACAATGATAAGAATACTTACATTATACGCAGCGGAATGAATGAGTCATTCCTTCAGTTTCTCTAACCCTTGTATCCTTTCTGTCGCAGAGTATAACCAAGAAACTGAGTCGATCTTCAATTTTCTTCACATTCTTCCAAAGTATCCTTAGAATCACCTAGACTAGAGTGGGAAATTCTCAACACATGAGATAGGTACAAAGAGAAGAAGAAGAGAAAAGAACAAAGAGGCTTAGAAAATTACTTTTGTTTAGAGATAATCTAAAACCTATCAGAAAATCTGATTTGTGACTTGTGTGACTTCTGATTTCAACACTCTCTTCACATTCCTTTTATAGACTCATTTAGGTCATTTATTTAATTAAAAAATCAATAAAATAATAGCCAATAAACAGCCCTAGGTCGAAATTATCATGAGCTTTAGGCCTGTGAAATTTTTGATTTGATTATAAGCCAATTTGACTTAAAATCAAGGCCTACATTATTTTCTATTGATTTAATTAATTAAATTATTATTTAAATCCTTTGTCAAATTAATTATTTATAATTTGAACCTTGATTTAAACTTATTTATTAATTTAGATACCAATTCATCTTAATTAATAAATCTGTCATAATTTCTCTTTTCTTCTCAAAATTACATAACTCTGTGAAACTATCCAAAATTGACCTGGTCAACTTTGATAATTCTAATTGATAATTAAATCAATTAATTGAGACTATCTAGATGATTTTATCCAAGGTATAGTGGGGACCATGGGCCTATGAAATCAAGCTCCAATAAGTTATCATAAATCTAACAAATAAATTTACAAACGTATTAATTCCTCGTGACTCCACTAAAGACTCATAATTGCACTCTTGAATTCATAGAACACTCTATAACAAATATAGATACGCTATTAATTATCCATTGTTACAGCCATGATTGTCACTCAATCCTCTATAGACGGTCTACAATGAGATGGGACTAAAATACCGTTTTACCCCTCATTGTATTTTATCCTTAAAACACTTAGTTCCTTGTAAATGATATTTCAGTAAACTAATATTAATTACTGAAATGAGATCTCTATCATTTAGCACATTGGACCAAACTAAAAGAAAACCATCAGTTCACTTCTTCATCAGAAGCTATAAATGTTCATATCTATGATTAACACTCCCACGCAATTATACTACCGAGTTCCCAAGATGTAAGTATGGGCTAGTCCGTAGGGTAAGATGGTAACGAACAAGTCAAAGAACTCAAATAATACAATTAGTTAGAATACTAACCACTCATAATTGAGATTGAATTGACCTATGCTCAACTATATGATATGACTAGAATAGAAAATAACAGTATAATTACTTATCCTATCAACTGTCAATATCGGTCCAGTCCGATGTAACAAATACATCCAATCTTATCTACTTTTGTAATGTTCTGGAAAGAACATAACACCACAATGTGTAAGTAGATCATATCGTAGATTGGCAAGTCAGTGTAAATCCTGTGCACTGACTAATCTTAGGACTAACTTATTTTGAACATATAATCATATTTATATTCCACTGTGATTACGTCACTATAAATATGATTAGCTATATGCTCGGGATTTAATAGAAGTTTATAATAAACAAATAATCATGAAAATAAAACTTGTGAGCAAAGTGATTGACCAAGTCAAAAAATGATTTCTATTATTTTGTTGATAATAAAATGATATTACAAAGAATTTGGGTTTTAATTAGGGCATAAAACCCTAACATGTGACAATCATGGGATTTCAACCCAACAATGTTGCCATCATTGTCAGTTACTTTCTTAGAGAAATTTGAACTGAAGCCATCAGAAAGTCTAACTCCTTTTACGAACTGACAAAAAAATCATCTATCATCCGGTGTGAAAGAGTACATAGGATGTGGTTTGATCAACTTCATATCGTCTTCCTTGAGGTGAAACTATTCTTGGATACCCCAATTCTTCAAGTTTACTCGTGTGTTGGTGGTTTCTTTAGATTTCTCATTCATAAGAAAAGTACCGAGTAAACTGTCGCAAAAAATTTTCTCTACATGCATCACATCTAAATTTTGCTTCAGTTCAAGTTCAGACCAGTAATCAATTTCAAAGAAAATACTATTTTTACTCCAATTAAGCTCTTTTGGATCTCGCTTTATTTTCACACCAGTGAAACTAACATGTTTACCCGGCAAACGATCTGGAACATGCGCTAATTGTTCGAGTATGTCTTGACTACTGAATTTTCTTGGAGGACATCCTTTTTCATAATTCCCATCAAACAAGCGACTCTTCCTCCACTTATGCATAGAAGATAAGAATCTTCTATGACCGACATAAGTCGTCTTCCCAATTACCCGACATGAAGGAGTGTCTTCATTGCATGAAGGACATGCCATAATCCTTAGCCACTCCAACCAGATAAACTACTACGGGCTGGAAAATCATTGATAGTCCATAATAGTGCTGCACACATTCTGAATACACTATTCGTTGCAGCATCTCTGGTTTGAAATCCTTCATCCCACAACTCCTTCAATTCGTCTACCATAGGCCTCAAAAAGACATCCATGTCCTTCCCAGGTGATTTCAGACCGGGAATCAATAAGGTCAGCATGAATGATGACTCTTTCATGCACAACCAAGGAGGCATATTGTACGTGCAGAATATTATCGGCCACATGCTGTAAGATAGACTCATGTTGCCAAATGGATTAAAACCATCAGCAGCCAAACCCAATCGAACGTTTCTGGGTTCTTTGGAAAAATCAGGATATCTGGAATCAAATTGTTTCCAAGCACCCCCATCAACAGGATGGTGCATCACACCATCTTCTTTCGACTGTCTCATACTATGCTAGGTCATATCATTTGTTGTATGCCTTGAACCATAAAGAAACTTCAGCCTAGGAGACAAAAGGAAATACCACAACACTTTGTGGGAGACTTTTTTCCCCTTTGTGTCTTTGTCAACCCATCGGCTCTCACCACATACAGGACAACTCTGTTTTTGGGAATTCTCCTTCCAGAACAAACAACAGTCGTACTTGCAAGCATGAATTGATTGATAACCTAACCCTAACTTCCTCATTTTTTTCGTAGACTCATAGAATGAAGCAGGAATCTTATTCTCCTTCGGGAATGAAAATTTCATAAACTTCAAAAGTTCATCAAAGGAATTATTTTTCCATTTATTCATAACCTTCATGTGCATCATCTTCGCCAAGAATTTCAAGGAAGACAACCATGTACAACCAGGGTATAACTCAGCTTCGACCTCTTGAAACAGGTCATCAAATTGATTCTCCGCACTATTGCCACCACCATATGAAATTCCTTTATTTACGCCTTCTTCGTGAGTGTCTTGTTCACCAATAACATCATTGATGATGTCAATAATCTCATCAGTCACTGGAGCCCCGTCGTCCACTATTGGAGGCATATCAACTTCACCGTGGTAGGTCTACTTCACGTATCGCTGCAGAAACTCATACATGTGTATGTGAGCCTCCACCACATCCAGTTTCTGATTCAGCGTATTGACACACTGAACGCATGGGCATCTGACTTCTCCCGAAGCATTCACATGATTTTTGGCCATTTGTATAAATGCTTGAAGACCATTCCAAAACTCATCAGAGTTATGTCGTCTATTAGTTATCTAACACTTGTCAATCGTCATAACTGATTCAAGTGGAAAATAAATTATCACAATGTGACAATCATAAAATAATACCTTTATTTGCTAATAATTTTATGAAATCTTATGAATAAATTATTAAATTTTATGAATATATATTATCAAATTTTAAGAATATATATTATTGTTAGTTATGAAAGTATTATAAAGTTTTATTAAATAATCAAATATTTAATTATAATTATTTTTATGTTATTTAATAATTATCAAATTCTTAATATAATTTTCACTTTTTTTTTTTTTTTAAAAACAATAAAATTTTATTATTTTAAAATTAATATTTTAATCTTAACTTAATTTTAAGAATAAAGTTAACTTAATTACCTATTTTATCTATATATTATCAAATTTTATAAAGATATATTATAAAAGTAAATAAATAAATAAATATATAATTACAAATTTATTAATTTACCATTAAAGTTTATTATTTTAATTTCTACGTATTTTATAAAAAAATATTGATAATGTTTTATAATTATAAAATTATTATTTTAATTTACACTTTACAAATTTTTAATTAATTTTTATTAATTGATTGAAAATTTATTAATTAAAAAATTTAATCACACTAACTTTAAAACTATGTTGTAATATTTAGTTTTTCTAAATCTACAAAAAATTTGGCAACATAATGGCTGTAATCTAACCTATCCCAAAAATTTTAAATCTATATAAAAACATATAAACTAGTCCAAGAGCATACATAAAATTTAATACATCATTTAAATTGACAAATAAACAACAAAAATAAATTATAAACATACTCCCAAATTAGTATATTATTTCTCTAACGTAACATATATATAATTAAAAAAAAAACATAATATAAACATCTAATATGGATTTATCTAACCTATAGTATAGAATACTCAATACAATGAAATATCACCTAAATTAATATATTTTTTATAACCTAATATTTAAATTTATTATAATAAAATTTTAATCAACTATGAAACTTCTTTATGTCAAATTAACTTTTTTATTATTAAAATTAAACTAAATTAGCATATACATTAATCATATTATAAACATTTAATTAGATTTATCTAACCTAAAAAAACTATTTTTTATTAAATTCTAATATTCATATCCACATTAAATCATATAAAACATATTCACATTTATATACATATTCATATAAAAAAATTAACATACATATATTAATAAAAAAAAATTATATCATCTAATATCTAAACCTATCATATGCATTTTTTTTATAACATCTAATATTTTATATCATCTAATATTTAATTAAATCAAATTAATAAATATATTTACAATCTATCCCTAAAAAATACTAATAAAATTAAATTAACAAATATACAAATCTAACCTAAAAAACAAAATTCAACACAATATAAAAAAACCAATTACACAATTGAAAACTTAATTTAGCACTTAATCAATAATAAAAAACTTAAAAACAATACCCCAAAAGTCAGGCTAGAGCATTATCCAATGCCAATAATCTAATCCCAAGGCTCGGGCTAGGCACAAGTAATCTGCAAAAAAATTAACCCACAAAATTTCAAAAACTCATTTATACCAAACACAAAATACACACATATACTAACAAAAAAAAATACATTTTAAACCATAAAATACAAATAAAATGGGTTTAGATTACCAAAACAAGGAAGAAATAACAAGAAATCAGCCTGAAATAAATTGGATCGCTGGTGGAGGGCGGTATTCCGTCGGGTCTCTGGTTTGTTGCAGATTTTCTTTTGCAAAAATGAAGAAGGCTCGGGTTGGGGAGTTATATTGACAGATCCTATAGTGACGACATGTCGTCGCTATAGGTAATAAACGGTCATCGCTGATATCAAATGCACTATTTCACTCAAATAGTGAAACCATGTCGTCGCTGCAGGATAGTGAATAGTACACGAATACTCTCGTGTGTTATTTTTGTACTCTACAGCGACGACATGTCGTTGCTGTAGGCAATGAAATTTGACTTAAATTTTTTGGCGGTTCACGTTCCCACATTTTATTTTGGGTCTTATTGCGACGACATGTCATTGCTGTAGAGTACAAAATAACTGACCAGTGGATTGAATTGGACTCTATAGCGACGACACGTCGTCGCTATAGGGAGTGAAAAATAGGCAGCTGACCCTTGGCGGTTATGTTCCCTCCCTATCCTACTGCGATGACATGTCGTTGCTCTAGAACAACATATTTCCCTCTCTTTTTTCCACGATGACTCTATGGCGACGACAAGTCGCTCGTCGCCGTAGAGTCACTTCCTGCCTCGTGTTCCCTCCAAATCCCTGGTACCCTACAGCGACAACATGTCGTCGCTGTAGGGTATCAGGAATTCGGAGGGTCTGTTCGTGTGTTGTTGAAGACCTTATAATGACGACATGTAGCTTGTTTTTAAATAAATTAAGAAAAAATAATTTTTCGTGGATTTTACCTACATACAGCGATGACTTTGGAGTCGTCGCAATAAATGTCATCGCTGTAGAATCTTTTTCTTATAGTGCTTGTGCAACTCTTGTGTATAATCTGCTGGCGATGACTGGCTTGCACCTTCTTCCATTTGCACTTTTGATCGTAGATTCCTCTTATCTTTGCTGGTCACCATCCAACTCTACAAAAGACACTAT
Source organism: Humulus lupulus (assembly GCF_963169125.1). Taxonomy (NCBI): domain Eukaryota; kingdom Viridiplantae; phylum Streptophyta; class Magnoliopsida; order Rosales; family Cannabaceae; genus Humulus; species Humulus lupulus. The sequence continues at coordinate 38,376,431 of NC_084795.1, forward strand.
AATCCTTTGTTGAAAAAAAATGCATATTGTTATGTATATATTTCATTTCTCGGTGAGTAATCATTGTAACATTTTGGACACACTACAACAATTTTGACATTCAATGACTCCCTACAATGTCTTACATCAATGGTGTAAGACATTAAAAATTATGAGGGATTTTAAATATCTTATGTTGGGAGACATTGAAATTTTTTATTAATTACTAAAATTGTAAGACATTAAAAGTGCAGGGAGACGTTGAAAATTGGGGGACTAAACACATGTCTGTGGGGACATCCAACGTCTCCCACTGGAAGACGTGCCACGTGTCCCACGTCTTCCATTGGAAGACGTTGGATGTATATGACTTCCAACGTCTCCCATTGGAAGACGTGGGACACGTGGCACGTCTCGGATGTCCCCACTAGTATTAACCCCCTCTTTCCTTCCCTCTCAGACACATGCACAAAACAGAGGCATTCAAGGCGATTTCTGCGATTTCTAAGGCAAAAGGTAAGGTTGTCTCTCTATTTTCATGATTTTACTTAGTTTTTTTTTTTAAAAAAGAAAATCTTAGGTTATGCATAAAAATGAATTGTAAATGCGATTTTGCGTTTGTTTTACATTATTATGAACTTTTCCCATAGATTGTAGGATTTTCTTAAATTTTCCATAGTTAGTTTCTAAGAAAATTTATAATTTGTTGACAATGTAGAAATTATTTTAAATTTACATATCACATTGTGTAGATTTCATTAAATATATATATATTTATGATTATTTTTAATTATTATTATTTATTTCGAAATTTAGCTATATTTTTTTATATATCTAAAAAAATTATTTAAATCCAAGCTATTTTGATTATATATAGTTATGTTAAAATAAATTTATTAAATAATTTTTAAAATATAAATATATGAAAAGTTTTATGTTTTTGTTGATATTGAGTTTTTAGGTTATGAAAAGTTTTATTGATTTTTTGTTTAGGTTAATTAGTGGCTCATTGGAGTTTTCTTTTATTTGTTTAGCAATCATTTACTTATTAGATATTTAGTGATATTTGTTTAGTAATCTTTTACATATTAATTAATTTAATTTCGTAGGTTGTGATTTTGTTGGTGAGATTTTAGAGGGTATTTTTTGCATCGAAATTTCTATATCAAGCACACATTTGAGGTAATTAAGTTTATAAAATTACAATAATAAGTTATATATTGCTAGATGTTTAGTGATTTTTTATTTATTATTTATTAATTTAATTTTATTGGTTTGTGGATTTAATAGCAAATTCGATTACTACGTGAAGTAATTTTGCTAGCTTTTGGATTATTAATTGCAAGAGGTACGTATATATTCTCTTACTTCTACTTTTAATATTATTAAACAAATGCTAGAAGAGCTTGAATATCTTCATTATTCATCCATATATAGTGAAGTAGGTTCTGAGATTAAACTTGTGGGTTGCGGTGATAACGGAAGGTTGAGAATTTGTGTGTTTTAGTAAAGTAGGTTCTGAGAAATTTGGTTGTGTACTGTGGAGCTATAAGGAAGAAACTTATTGTATGTTGTTTGAATTGTTTGTTTTGTTATTCACATGCAGATGGTTAGGTCACTATTATAGGAGAAATGCTAGCCGATTTTATCTAAGATAATAAACAATTGGCTTTATATAGACATCCAACTTTATCATGTGCTTATTTAGTGTCGTTTCTTTTATTTTTCATAGACATAGGAGAAGATGCGAGTCTCAGACATTACTTGATAACGGTATTATTAATTAAAATTTACAAATTATTTTTTAAACCATATATATAAATGTAATCAAATAATTTATTAATATATTTTACTTTATTTTTTTTGCAGCTAACAAGTACGTCATACACAGATGCACAAATTGATGAGTTGCGACAATAATGGGCGACATATGTTACCGATAATCCAAAGTTACTGAACTCGTTGTTAGGTTTTCTTACTTTTTACCTCTTTCTTCATACATAGTGCAATATTTGTTAATCTTGTATATGTCTAACAAATATTGTGTTTCTTGTATATATCTAACAAATATTGTGTTTCTTGCATATTTTTATCTTATTAATTATGTTAATTTCAATTTAAATTAATATTAAATTGATTTCAATTTAATTAATTATTAAATCAATTTAAATTAATATTAAAATAATTTTAATTTAATTAATTATTAAATCAATTTAAAAAAATAAAATAATTTCAATTTAATTAATTATTAAATCAATTTAAATTTAAATTAATATAATTTCAATTTAATTAATTATTAAATCAAATTAAAATAATATCAATTATAAATTAATTTAATTTTTTTTTTTTTAAACATGTGAGACTTTCAATGTCTCCCCTTGGGAGATGTGGGAGACTTCCTACGTCTCCCGGTGGGAGATATTGAAAATCTCCTAGGGACTTTCAATGTCTCCCATTAGGAGAGGTGAGACTTCCCACGTCTCCCAATGGGAGAGGTTGAAAGTCCACGTTTTTGGACACCTTTCAACCTCTTCCACTGGGAGACGTGGGATGTCTCTCACCTCTCCCATTGGAAGATATGAGATATACACTTACAATGACTCCACCTACAATGTCTCCCATAGACTTTCAATGTCTCCCAAATAAAGTCATAAAACCCCTATTTTGTTGTAGTCCCATTAGTTTCCCATAGATGGCACCAATTGTTTCAGTCAAAATCTTCCACATGAATCTTCTATGCTTGTGAACTTCAGATTACCAGATTGTTAATGTTGATCCCTACTAATCTACACATTCCATTGGCTTAACCAATGACATAAATGCGTTCTTCCATGGAATGAGTAGAAAAAACATAAAGAGTGTACCTGCAAAAGACACTTTGATCCATAAGTTAGCACAATGTTCCTTCCCTCAATCCTTACAAACTTTAGCTGGATTAAAGCTCGGTGGTCCCAAATGCAGTCCCTCCGTCATCTATTTATAAAAAATAATGAAGGGTAAGATAAAATTACTTGTCCTTATTGTCCCCGTGTCAGACTTAATTCACACTTCATTCTTTTTCCCTTTTTCCTTACGAGTCGAACTCGGCTAACTTATTTAATCAATTGAGCACTGAGCTTATCTAACTATTCAATCTGATGAGCAATGAGCTCAACTAACTTATTCAATCAATTGAGCCTTGAGCTCAACTAACTATCCAATCTGGTGAGTGCTGATCTCAGCTAACTTATTATATCAATTGAGCGCTAAGCTCAGCTAAATTATTCAACCAAATGAGTATTGAGCTCAGCTAACTTATTCAACCAATTGAGCATTGAGCTCATGTAACTATTCAATCTGATGAGCACTGAGCTTAGCTAATTATTCTATCAATTGAGCGATGAGTTCAGCTAACTATTCAATTTGATGAGCGCTGAGATCAGCTACACTATAACAATTTTGACATTCAATGACTCCCTACAATGTCTTACACAATTGGTGTAAGACATTAAAAATTAGGAGAGATTATAAATGTCTTATGTTGGGAGACATTGAAAGTTTTTATTAATTACTAAAATTATAAGACATTAAAAGTGTATGAAGACGTTGAAAATTTGGAGTCTAAACACGTTTCCGAGGGGACATCCAACGTCTCTCATTAAGAGACGTAGGACACGTGGCACGTCTCCCAGTGTGAGACGTTATATGTAAAAAAAGATCTGACAATCACTTTTTCATAGTCAAAATTTCTCTCTCCCACGTTCTCATCCTTCATACTCATTATTATTATTATTATTATTATAAATCAAATCCTCACTCTCTCCCACGTTACTCTCATCTCTCACACTCCCATTAAATTTAATTTCCATGTTTCTCTCTCTTCTCTCATCATATCTATTTTTCAAACTTTTTATATTAAAAATGAATAATAAATGAGTAAATAAAAGAAACCCTAATCTCTCATATCTACTCTTCTCTCTCTTTCTCTCATACTATCTTCCGCCTCTCTCTCTATCTTTCTCTCTTTTCTTTTGAAACTCTCATTTTCCCCTTAAATTATCTTCCTTCATTCCTCCTCCCAATCTATATTTTTCTCTCACAAACTCTTTGTTTATTCATAGACGTGGTCAAGAGACTAGCATCTGGGAAGGGTGGGTGCAACGTCGACTGGGGCGCGGAGGCAAGGGTGGGCGCGGCAGTGACCGGAGCACGGCGACGAAGCTAGTCACGAGGATGGGCTGGGCGCGGGGACTAGCTAATGCGTATGTGGTTGAGATTTTTCTACAAAGAAGAGATAGGGAGAGTTTGTAATTTTTGGATGATTTGTTTGTAATTTTTGTGCTCTTCTAGTTCTTGTGGTGTTCTTGATATGTGTTTTGTTTGTTCTTCTAACTTTTGTTGAAATTATTTGGATTAATTTAGTTTGCTTGCTGATTTTATAAAGGGTATTTGTGTTTTGTAATTCTTGATATTATCTTCAAAGTAGAGAAATATGAGGAAGAGAGGATTTAAATTAAATGGAATTAAGTTTTTAATTTTTTTTATAGTTTCATCTTTTAATTTAATTAACTGAAATATTTTATTAATTATTTGATAATAATGATAAAATATAACAAAAGACGAAACTATTATTAAATAATAAATATATATAATTTTATTTATTAGTAAATATACATTTCAAACTAATTAATAATACAAATATATATTATTTAAAAAAATTTTAAAATGAAATATTTTCAATCATCCCACGTCTCCAAGTGAGAGAGGTTGAAAGTTCACGTTTGACTTTCAACCTCTCCCATTGGGAGAGGTTGAAAGTCAACGTTTTTGGACACCTTTCAACCTCTCCCACTAGGAGATGTGAGATGTCTCTCACCTCTCCTATTGGGAGACATGAGATATATACTTACAATGACTCCACCTACAACGTCTCCCCCTACGGGGAACATTGTAGACTTTCAATGTCTCACAAATAAAGTCATAGTTTTAAAACTCCTATTTTGTTGCTTATTCAATCAATTGAGCGCTGAGTTTAGCTAACTATTCAATCAGGTGAGCACTCAGCTCAACTAACTTATTCAATCAATTGAGCACTTAGCTCAGCTAACTATTTAATCTGATGAGCGCTGAGCTCAACGAACTTTTCGATCAATAAGATGCTGAAGCATTTTTGCCCACCTATAAAATCACACCACGTCAATTATGGTAAAATTATACCCATAGACGAGGGTGGAAATGGAGCTAGATAATAAAGATATAAAAGGAAATCGTAGTGTTTGTGGAGTGATCAATAATATTGATGAAATATGTTTTAGTGAGTTCCACTGATGTGGCTAGCTGCTAGTACTGAATTTATTATTATGATGAGTTTGCTTTTCTCTTTTTTCCTTATCTGAAAGAAGACATGGTGCTAAGGGCATGGGATATTTTCTTATTTTTGGTGAGTACGTTTTTCTCCTAGTTTCGAGTGGAAAGTGCGGGTGTAATTAATGGCAGAATGATTGGAATATAATTCTATATTCGTTCTCTTAGCTGGTTCATGTTGATGACTTTTTTCGTTGCATTTGTACTTACCTATTATATAGAAATTCATGGGATATGTATATATATATATTTATTGCAATCAATACTTGAGATAGTTTTCTGAAAACCGCTTCTTGGTAGGATCAAGCACTACTACAAAATTGACATGGGACAATGGTTTTAAACCGTCGTATGGACTCTCGTGCGTCAGTTCTAATAACGTCATCCCATGCAATGTCATGCCATGTAAAGCATGAAACAACTGTTTAAATAAAAGTGTCATCTCTTGCCGTACATGAGACGTTGGTTCCTATACAAACGTTGTCTCTTGTGGTACATGAGACGACAGTTTTTGTGCAAGTGACATCCACTGCAGTAAATGAGACGACAGTTCCTACTCAAGCGTCATCCTCCTACAGTACATGAGATGACAATTTATGTGCAAGCATCGTTCCCTGCAATACATAAAACGACAATATTGTGGAGACCGACGTCCCATGTAGAATATGAGAATTTTTTTTCATTTATCTATTTTCAATAACTATATTCATTCATAATTTCCTGTGTAATTACAATATAGTTCAGATAGAATCAACGGGCAGACAAAATCAATAAAACTCAGTATGTTCCAAATCTAAAAATTACAAGATCAAAATATGTAAGTGCTAACTCACTTGGAATATAGAACTCACTTGGGAGAACTATGTAAGTGCTAACTAAATACTACAGTTAGTATATTTTTTTAATTCTGATTTCAAAAATTACTCTAGCTATGATTTCAAAATTCATATATTTCATACTATACTCGTTTAACATAAGATGATCTATATAATCTATCTGCTCCGTTATATGACATTTTGGCGTCTTTATCATCTATTGAAAACTCAAAACTCTGGACAATCACCGATTAAAGAAACTCGGAACTGAAAAAGAAGGTAATTACATGTAACACAACATTTTATATGACCATAAGTTGACTGTTAACAATAAAAATTCAAGCTAAAGTGTAATGCTCTGTTTATAGAGTAAGAATCATAAGTTGGTTTAAAAATTCATCGAGGCAAATGCGTAATATGTAAGACAAGCCTCAATTTAAAGAACCTTGCTTCTCCAACCTTTTAGGTGTTTTTGAGAATAATTATATATTACAATTTGTAACTTCAAACAAAATATATTCATATGCACTTGCTAATGACTTATAAATTACTTCTCCTAAATATATAAACAAATGAAGAACTTATGCAAGGGACTGGTACTATTGACAATCCTTACTAATGAGCAAATGAAATAACATAGATTAGTAGTTTTAGTACCTCATATGTGACTATCAATATTAAAAAAAAAGATGACTTTTAAAGTTGCATTATACTTTATTACTTGTCACCAAACGAAACACAAAATTACCTTCCAAGAAGCATCATGGAGAGCCTTGTAACATTGCCTAGCTTTCTTCTGAAACTCCAGCTGCTCATACCTCTCTCCTCCATATCCTCCTCTTTCTGCGACTTTCTGAGAATCATAATGTAATGTCGCAGTTCAGCACAAAGTTTAGACCAAAAAAAAAGAAAAGATATAGATGCCTTTTCACCATGTGAGAAACTACAATTAAAGGTCTTCCTGGAGGTTTAAAACTTAAAATAAGGCAGATTGAACATCAGGGAGAGCTTTGTATCTAGATTGTGTAAATGGTCCAAAACCATGTATCATTCATTGTAAAAAAGTTATAACCTCAAAATTGGCAGCATTTGAAAATGGTAAGGAAGCATTTGAATATATAAAATTGACAGTACTTTTAAACAACTCAATAAAGTTTCTTACCGATACAAAGTCCACGGAGTGTCCACTATATAATGAATAAGATTAAAAGGAAAAATTAATAAGTGCTCACTTCATAGTAACTGATGAAGACAATATGCAATAATGTTTGCATTTCTCAACACTGAAATATATGAAATAGCAATCTTACGTTTTTAGCAATACAGAGCAACAATTAAACAACCAGCAGCAATTCTCGCAGTGAGGAGATTTGTTGATGCGAGTATCAAAGTCATTCCCCAGAATGATGAGCCAAGATCTGAGTATGTAAAATTTCGTATAAAGCATGAAGCCATGGAAACACATCATGCTAATTGACAAGAATTGTAAAACCAATATCAAAAGAAATAAAAAATTCTACTGACTTTACAAAGACCTCATTTTCATTTTTACTACAATTGAACTTGGTGTATGCAATTTGAAAGAATAATCAATAATAAGAAATTCTTAAGAGTAGTTCAGTGCCAGAAACCAAGTGCAAGGCCAACATGTATAATTGACGCACGTGAGAAACACCTTGAATACATAAAGAACTGAGAAAAAAAAAAGGTCTATTGAAGTGAAGCTTTTTTTGTTCAGATTGAAAAAAAAAATCAATTGAACTAAGGAATGCACAGACAGAGGAAATACATTCATGAATATTCTATCAAAGAAAAGCATGCAATGTTTCATTTCCACTTAACAAACTTGAAAGTAGGGCGTGGACCATAGAAAAAATAGTTGCTAGGGAAAAAAGTGTATTACATCCTGCAGGTAATATCAACAAGTATACACCACCACGCGTTTGTGTGACGCCACCCTCATTTGCATGGACTTGGATTCCCTCCACCTACACATGAGATCATATTAGTTTGCATGACTGACTTCAGGAACCACGGAAATGAGGATTAAGTGCATGAACTAGCTTCACAATATAAGCATTGAGTACAAAAGAGGGGAAAGGTGAATAGCTTCTAACATGACCACATGTGAGTTTGCAAGCAATAGCATGACTTGCTTCATGCAAGAACACTGTGATGAGCTTAAAGGGTGTGAGTAGTACTGTTCTCCAGAGCTACAACATGCACAACAAAAAAGTTAATGTCATTAGAGCTGCCAAATTGAATATGAAGTTTGCCAAAGCTATCAACAAGACTATTAAAAGTTCAGACCATCTTGGCTTTTACCAAAATCGTCTCATGTTTATTTCCTTTCAGCTACTAGGTCTCAAATCTCAATAATCTATCTTTTATTCATCACAAACCACTAATAAATAAAGGAAAGCACACAGAAAAGGAAGAGGCGGAAAACATAAAATCAGGAAATAATAGGATTCATATGCCTAACAGATGATCCTTCTAAATCTGGTCCTAATCATATTAGTATCTATTTAAGAAATTAGGTAAATAAATACAGCTGTAAAATAAACACAGCTGTTTACTACAGCCCAACAGTCCTTCAACATTTTCTGTTATGAATACGGCCCAGTAGTCCTTCAACATTTTCTGTTTACCACTCTTCATTATTATTAATTTTTCCTTTTCTAGGTAGCTAGGTTAGATGTATCTACATTAGCCTGCAAACTTGACAGTCATTTTAAAGTGGATCGGCCAAATCAACTAGTTGAAAGCTAACTCAAACCAATGAATCTTTGCAGCCATCTCATTGTCAATTTTCACTAGCCTCTATCATTTGGTTTGGCTTGATGCTTATCATTTTGATCCATGCTTCCCTTGTTAAAAACTCATACACTCTACTCAAATGTACCTCAGACCCTAAGGACCCAATAGATCTTTTGAAAGTAGCTATTACAAGTTTCCCTTTCTTTCTATTTTCTACTTCCGTACCATAAGTTTGACCAAGTAAATTTCATTGTGTTAAAACCAATGTCAAAAGAAATACAGAGCGCAACAAACAAAATCACTTCTAATAAATAATTTTCACATACAACCGTGTTTCTCTATACGTCTCAGTGTCTCGCCATTTTGACCAACATCTCCCCCTTTCTTACACTCCAAACAGATATATGACAGTTGCTAATCACAAGATGTCTCGATCATCCCACTACTATACTACTAGTCTCTAGCACATTAATTCTATCATCAAAATGTCTGCATTCCATTTAAGCAAAGCAAAACTTGTATGTTTTATCTTTGTAGGTGTTTATGATAAGTAGAAAGCAATGTTCCTATAATTTATTTTTCATAAAATTTGGTGAATACATTCCTAAATTAATAGATAGAGTCTGTGAAAGAACAATTGCACAAAAGAGCAAACCTCTTAATATACCATGTCGCTTTAGCATAAGATAACCCTTGCCACTTGACTAGGTACTCTGGAATTACATCTCCAGAACTGTCTTTACTAATGCGGTCTGCAATTATCCTTTCCACCTGAGAGATATATTGAACCAATTATATAGAGAACTACATAGTAAGGGAAACACAAAGGAAATAAATATATAAAACCAAAATAAGAAATTGAAAGCGAACCTGACTATTTTGCTTGATGAGGTCCAAGTCCATCTCCTTGCTCACATCATTAACCTCAATCTTGAACAAACAATTAAAGAGAAAATGGCACCATAGTCCACATCAATTTTAAAAGCTCTTCAAATAATGTGAGATGAAGCAAAGAGGAAAAACAATAACAAATCAAATGTGTTTTGACTGTCTCGGACGTGACAAAAAACATTTGAACAGAATGAGGTCCGTTATAAAGTTACTGAGCTCTTTAAAAACAAAATCACTTCCTAATCCCACCATATATAGCTTATAATAAAAAAGTAGATAACAATCCCATTAAATAGCATAAGCACCACTGAAACACAAAAAAAAAAGCAAACAAGTTCAAAACAAAAATAAATCCCGCATATGATAGATACCTTCGTATGAATATGAAATACAAATTCACTTCTTAAAGGAACAAAAATCAATGATAAATTAAAATAATATAATATACACATAATGTGTGGGCGTAGGTGTGGCATAAGAAAGCTCTACCACCCCACAAGTTAAAGAGGTAACCCTCAAATAGAGATTAACCCCAGTTTACCTAAATGCAAAGTTATTATCCTTGTTTGCAATAAACAACCAATTTATATTAATAAAATAATTAGTGATTCAACAAACTACTTTCATATTTGACATCAAATAGGAGAAAGGGGATTGTCGTAGGTCCAAAAAAACATATATCTTTATTGCTTCTTAACATTCTGACTTTCTGAATCAAAGTCTGGCATTCATAAAAGAAAAAAAAAAAAAAATATTACCTCCTCACGTGTGACTGTCTTCCTGAACCTGACTTCATCCGTTACCTTTTTAGTGTAATTCAAAACCTTCTTAAAACCACTAAGCTGCAAAACCACAAACCAAAAATGCATAGAGAAATTTAAATAACAGTGGGGGGAAGCGCCGAACATCAATGCTACATCAAGAATGACAAGTTACAACTGACAAGATAGCGCTAGAAGGCTTAATACAAAAACTACACGCAGAAGCAGCACAAGAAGTGCACAACATACATTCTGAAGCTCAGAAAATGATTTCCACTGACAGTGTAAATGGGATTGGCCTTTCCATTTTATCAAGAATTCCATCTCATTCCAATTTGGCTCAGAATCAAACAAGTAGCTAAGTAGAACATGATTAGTTGATCTTTTACTCCTAAGAGCTTCTTCAGCCACGCCCTTTGGTTGATGCCACAGCACTTTCTCAATACAATCACTATCTTCCTCTTCAAGTTCCTCTTGAAAAGGTAAACCCAATAATGTAAGGATAAAATAATTGTATGATCCAATGGCAGAAGAAAATTTCAACACAAACAACACCAACGACAAATATAATTCAAATAAACTAGCCTGGTGAGATGAAAAAACTTCATGTAGCAATTGATAAGAATTTGTAAGACTACAATCATTTGATTAAGGATTTCAGTTAATTTTTAGATCATACAACTTCATCAAACGGTATAGCTACAATGAATTCTAGCAGGCTAAGCTTTTCAAACTTTAGGTAGCTACCACTTTTTCTATTTTTCCATATAACAGGTAGAACTAATGCTTCACAGGAAGTGATATACTATGCAGAGCTACAATCAATTGATTAAGGATTTCAGTAAATTTTTATATCATACAACTTCATCAACTGTATAGCTACAATGAATTCTAGCAGGCTAAGCTTTTCAAACTTTAGGTAGCTACCACTTTTTCTATTTTTCCATATAACAGGCAGAACTAATGCTTCATAGGAAGTGATATACTATGCATGTAACACATATTATGCTAACTTTATAACAATCAGGACCACATCTCACGTCTTCTCTCTCTACTCTCTTATAATTGTCTTTTCTTCTCTTTTGAAGCTATGCATTTCTCTGATTCCTGTTATTATAGTATAACCAACAGCAATCATCTCATTCATTATTTGATCCAAATTCCAATAACGTATCAGATCATTTCTTGTTCTTAAAATAAAGACATGTCTGCAATCATCTCATCCCACCACATTTTGATATCTTTCAAGGGTATCCCCTCGTCTTTATTTAACAAGAAACAGATTGTATATTAATAACAAGATGATAAGCCTATTTAAAAAAAAGAAAGATGACAAGGTGTCAATTATATTTTACAGCCTAAGAAGCCAATCATATACCAGCAAAAAAGGGTATCCACTAAATCTTATCAATCATGATTATCTAGCGTCAGAAACACAAACCCAAAATCACCACCCATTTATACATGCAAGGACCTCTATCAAATTTCAATAACAGTTTTACAAATTATTCCAAAGGGGTTTGCGCATTCAAATAGTTGTTTTTTTATAACAAAACTTGCATCAATGAGTTAAGTCCAGTCAAAATAACTTAGAATTACAAATTTGGCATGGCAAGGTACTTTTCCAAATAATAACCCGCCAAAAGCCCAATTCATAGCACATTAAGAATAGTAACAAAAAATTACTGCAAAAAAAAATAATAATAAGAAAAAAGAACATGTGTATTATTATCAAATATTAATTTTTTTCCAATTGACTTTCTCTCAACCTATGGGTATCATCAAATGACCTCTGTAGATATAGTAACGCAAACAAGATATTCCATGATAAGTCCCATGTAAGAGTTTATCTTCTCTCACCCCTGAACTATCAAAAATCATAAGCTTTGTAGTTTGCAAGTGAAGAACCAAGGAACTAGATAGTACAATCTCTTAAATAGGTGCAAGCAAAAGAAATAAATAATCTTACTGGTACGCAACTAGACTGCACCTTTTGGAGATTTTTCTTCTTGCTTTCATCGGCATCCTCACTTTCGTCACTTTCAACGTACGACACCTTCCGCACAGACCTACTAGAAGTGCGTACCTTGTTGTTTCGTCCAGTTGCATTTATCAAAAAAGTAGATCGACCACTAGTTTTCCGTTGATGTGAACCTTTCCTCGTGCTTTTGAAACCGACATCATTGTCACTTTCAGAGTCCTCCCCCAAAGACTCATCATCTTCAAATGATGATTTACCTCTTCGCTGCCGACCAGATCCCTGATACAATTTACGTTCTCTGGTAGATTTAACAATATGTCCACCTTTACCACGTTGTTTACTTTTTGATTTCCTTGCATAATAAGAATCATCTTCATCAGACATATCCAGCTCATTATCACTGTCATCTTCTTCTTCAGATTCTGCACCTCCCCAATTTTTATCCTGGTATCACTAAAAATACATCATTAACATGCAGAAAGAACCAATTTTCACAGTAGCACACCCAAAGAATAGTTCAGTAAATCTAATCTATCAATGGAAATCTACCGAAAGATAAATGGAAATGAAGAGCAAAGAACAAAATAAACTCATTACAATACCACACCTAACATACAAAATATATAGACACAAAAATAAGTGTTCATTGGCACCATATTTTTCAGGGCCAATCTCTAGAAATTGGCATTGGAACAATAATAAATGTAAGATTTATCACAAGCACAACCATAAACACAGTACAGTCCAGTGTTTGTATTTTATTTTCCCAACTCTAAATTAAGTCATAAAAGTTATATCTTTTTTCTAAAAAACAAAACAACAGAACTTGTATTATTTATTTAAGAGAAATAATACAAGGCAAAGAATGAGAATCACCCTGACAAAACAATAAAAAAGCAATTACATAAAAGTTATATCAAAGACAACAGTATACCTCAAAATCAAGATTAATTAATCAATTATTCAAAAAAGAAAAAAGTCCATAGAAAATCAAACTATAGAGTGAGAGAAACATGGAGATTGTTACCCAACAAGCCAGCTAAAGTATACTACAACTACATGAAAGGTTTTACAAGGGCTGAATAATAGCACGATAAAAAGGAAATCGAGACCTTCCATTAGAAAATATACTGTGGCGAGACTAATACAAATATAAGAAACCAAAACTACATTGAGATTAATTCACCAATTATTCAACAAAACAAAAAAATCAAAGGAAAATCAGACTTCATTCAGATAAAGAAATTGTTACCCAGCAAGCCAGCTAAGGTACCTGGTATACTACAACTAGATGAAATGTTTAACGATGGCCGAATCATACCCCAGAGTAAAAGAAAATCAAGGCCTTCCTTTAGAAAGTTTATAGTGGCATCATTGATCCAGTTATAAGAAACCATTAATATAAACAAAAATAAAAAAAATTAATAAAAATACAAGTTTGGATAGCATTAAGATAGGGCTGTTCATTTATTGCTAGAGAGAGGGTTTCTCAACTTAGAGTAAAAGCAGGTATAGGCAGTGGCATGTTGTCTTTGAAGAATAAATCACCTGTTATAAAATCAGTATGAAGATTTCCAAACAAACCAAATACTCTGTGGCACAAAGTTATCAAGAACTAGATAGTTTTGAGTATAATTGGGATGTTGGTTTGGCTGGTGAGGCTATATAAGATTGAGATAATAGTAGTTTTGGGAGATTCGAGGTGAGGGATTACACACACATGGCTGGTAAGACTGTATATCATAACCCACAGACAGATAGACAATTCTAACCGTTATCTTTTTTGGGTTGGAGTGTTCTTTGTAAAAACAAAAGATGAAAGTGTGAATCATATTTTTGTTCATTGCACATTTACACTATCTTTATGGTCAAAGTTCAGGTTGGACAGGCTGCTCCAAGAAGCTGCCGTGGTTTTTAAGATGAAGATTATGGTGGGGATTGGGTTGTTGTAATGACCTCATACACGTTCCTTTAATTTGTAATGTTTCATTTTTATTAATATCTTAGTTTAATTTCATACCAAACAATAATAATAACAACAATAATTTGGGAACCCTCAATACCCATTCATAAACTAATGACAGTATCTGAAGCATAATTTGTTGTTTGCGTTCTAGTATTAGCTTCCAACATAGAAGTAAAGCAATCCTCTCTATTGATTTTGATATCATGAAAACTGGTCAAGAATCGGACAAAAAGATAAAGAAATTGCATCAAAAACATAATGCCCAGGATTTGGCTGCTTAATCCAATATTTTAGGAAGAGCATAAAAGCAAGAAAAGAATCACATGAATGAAATAATATGGTACATCGCAATAGTCGCAAACCTTTTTCAATGTGCGTTCACTTGTAATGCCATAATCAGGTTCAAAATCTGCATCATCAGGATCATCTTCTACCATTACACACAGGATAAATTCAGTCTTTAACTCTTCATGAGTGGGAACAATAATATAATCAGAGTTCATAAGTTCCATGCCAATTGTCCTCACAAGCACCCAAGAACTAGAGTGTTGCGCGCAAGGTCAAACGAGGGTGGAGGGGTCCACGATTACTGGGGCAATTTTTTAACCTAGAAACAAGTCATTCTTTACAAAATAAAAAAGAGAAAAAAAATATCCGTTTTTTAAAAAATAGTTTTTATTAGTTTTAAAAGAAAAAAATAAAATTAATACTATAAATTTTTAATAAGTATCGGTTGTGTTTAATTAATAAAAAAATTTATATTGTTTGGTAACACTTAAAAAATTATGTTTTATTTAATTAATTAAAAATTTAACAATTAAATATAAAATATGTTTAGTAATTCTATTTTTATTTGTTATTTTTTAAAATTTTAATTAAAATTTATTAAATTTTGAAAATAGATTTTTTTCACTTTCAAATTTTTTTTAAACTGCTTTCGACTTTTCCTTTCTTTTTATTCTTCTATTCTTCAAATCAACACCTCATATTGTTAAACAAAAAATAAAAATAAAAGTTATCAAACGTGTTTATTATTATTTTTTTTAAAAAAAACAATAAACGCGTTTGATAACTTTTATTTTTATTTTTTGTTTAACAATATGAAATGAGGTGTTGATTTGAAGAAGAGAAGAAAAAAAGAAACAAAAAGTCGAAACGGTTTAAAAAAAATTAAAAGTGAAAAAAAAATTCTATTTTCAAAATTTAATGAATTTTAATTAAAATTTTAAAAATAATAAATAAAAATAAAGTTACCAAACACTGTTTTATGTTCAATTCTCAAATTTTGATTAACTAAATAAAAACCTATTTTTTTAAGTGTTACCAAACAGCACCATCATTAATGAATTTGTAATAAAAGAAATCTTATTTTATTAAATATATAATAAGTAATTCAATTAGCAATTAATATTACAAAAAAATATTAAAAAATTTAAAGAATTATTTGAATAACTCATTTAAAAAAAAAAACTCATTCTTTAACTAGTATCTATTTTGTGTGTTGCAAATTATTAATTAATATATTTAAATAAAATATATTAAATTATATTAAAAAATACAAATTAAATTAGTACTTGATTAGAAAAATTGTATTGCATTAGACAACAGTTTAAGTAGAAATGTTGTCTCATGTTAAAAATAGACATGTTACAACAGTCTCATTGGAACTGTCGTTTCATGTGAGTTTTAATTTGCATGGCACAACAGTTTGTGAGCGACTGTTGTGTCATGTATATTTATAACATGACACGACAGTTTTACCACAAACATCATCTCATGCATGTCGTCTAAGTACAATTTTGTAGTAGTGAAGTCTTTAGAGTTTGGTCGCGAGGGTTTATAGTCCTGGTGAGTGAGACGGGATAACCACTTTCTCAGAACAAACAAAAAACAAAAAATAAATGGTAACTCAATATTAAGTGCTTAATATTAAAGAGGCTAGTTTTTTTTTTTTATTCATAAGCTCAACGTACATACCAAGTCGAGCTCCTTATTTGATACAGAAGCAAATATTATAATATAGGAGGCAAAATAGTAGGCTTTCTTTATTCTATAATAAAGCCACTATTTTTATAGTTTTGCCTCTAATGGATTTCAGAGGACAGGCATTAAAATGCTAGAAGCTTTTGGAAAGTCAGACAAGTAGTCCAAGATGTCTCCATAGCTCACTCCTAACATGTCACAATACCTTTTATAGTACCCAACAATGTTTGTATCAGTATCAGTTCTAAAACCGTTATTGTTATTACCATAAGCTGGGAGTTGATTAGGTCCAGAATTAGCATTGATAAGAATGTTATGGAATGAAGGATTGTTGTCATGTTGAGTCATCCAAAACCATATGGCTGTTTCAAAGGACACAACTGAGTCTGTTGCTACCAAATCAGGGTTGTTTATCAAATCTATTCCCAGTGCTCCACCGGCAAGCCCATAGTTGAAGTTGCTGCTCAAAGAATGATCATCAACAAAGAATATTAAAATCCAAATTGAATCATCTCTGAATTGTATAAAGAGTGCATGCATATGTGCAATATTAATATAGTTTTATTATGATGATTAATTAGGTGAATATTATTTTATATAGAGAGATATGGTAAATGGAATATCCCTATGTAGTGTTATAAATGAAAAATAAGTGATGATTAATATGCATAGTTGTATTGGTTTTCTAAAAGAATTGTATATATATACCTATAATAATTAGTAAACATATATATATGTACGAACTAGTACTTACTGAGCAAGTTGAAATGGTCCTCGACCATTATATTTTTTGCCAGAAGCGCATGACCAATGAGAAGAAGTACAATAATCATCACCACTGGTAGTTTTACTGATAAAACAATATCCCCATGCATGTGGATCTACTGAATCAGTCCATTCTCCTACATACACATGCAAATTATATGCATATAAAATTAATACGTAACAAATATAAAACGACCATTAATAATATCATTGCACCACGTACTAACCTGTAGTTGCATGAGAGGTATGAGCAAAGAAGGCAGCGAGCTCCCTTTTACGAGTCACCACATCACCAGTTGTGCCGAAATCAGGAAAAGAAGAAACAGCAATAATAAAAGAATCATAGTTGTAAAATTCTTGACTTGGGCAATCTTTTCTGTGCTTAAACATGTTAGAGTATATTCTGTTATAGTGGTCAGTGAGTTTGTTATGCCTTAGCTGTATTTTTTATCATTCTGTTATTCTTACTGTTACTAACCAAAAATGGTTAGTTAGTTTGTAACTATCGTGGCATTCAGCTATATAAAAAGGCAAAGGCTCTCAATTCTTTCATTGGAGCCATTTTCTCAATCTTTACACTTTCTCTCTCTGCTCAATTTGTTATCTCTTACATGGTATCAGTATCATGGCCGATCCTGCGCCTCACCATCTTCATGATGATCCTCGCCCAAACATAGCTCCAATTGCTCATCACCACAATCCGCAATTTCAGATCAACAATAATCTCATTCCTCTCAACATTCGATTGGATCGCCATAACTACTCCTACTGGAGATCTCTCATTCTCCCCTCTGTTCGTGCTCACGGTCTCGATGGAATACTTCTTGGTACCACACCTCGGCCAGATCAGTTTCTTGATGATGCTCACACTCCAAATCCAGCATTTGAGCATTGGATTCGTTGTGATGCTCTTCTCATGAGTTGGCTCATGAATTCTCTTTCTGAACCTATGCTAGGTCATGTTCTTCACTGTGCTTCCGCCGCCGAACTCTGGACAGTCTTTTCACTTCTGTTTGCCACTCAATCTAAGGCTCGGCAGCTTCAGCTTCGGTTTGCGATCCAGACGACAAAGAAAGGCTCCCTCAGCATCGATGAATACATTCTCAAGATGAAGAATCTTGCTGATTCTCTCTCTGCCGCAGGTCAGAAACTCTCCGATCAAGAACTTGCAATGTATATTCTTGGTGGAGTGGGACCAGAATATGAAACCGTTGTTGTTCTTCTCACTGCACGGGCTGATGCTTTAACGATGCAAGAAGTCCAGTACATGCTTCAAAACCAAGAAATGCGAATTGAGCAGACCACTCCTCAAACATTTGATCAGGTCCATGCTAATCTTGCTCATTTCAATCTCAAATCCAGTAATAATCAAAATCGAATGTCCAATGCTCGAGGTACTAACGTTGGCCGAGGACACTCTAATGGCCGTGGCTTCAACTATGGTGGCCGTGGTACTCAACTGAGTCGTGGCAGAGGCAATCGGCCTATATGCCAAATTTGTGGCAAGATTGGTCATCTTGCACCCAAGTGTTATCATCGCTATGACAGTGACAATCAAGCACTCAGTTCTTCTACTTCAACTGCTGGCCACCCCTCACAAGCTTTTCTCTCAGATTCCAACAACAATTCTGGTGACAATGGTTGGTATGTTGACAGCGGAGCGACTCATCACATCACCTCCGACAATCAAAATTTGTCCCAGTCCACTGATTACAAAGGAAAGGCCAAGGTCACAGTAGGTAATGGCTCTTCGATTCCAATTTCTCATATTGGTTTCACTAGAATTCCCACTACTAGTAAAAACAGTTCACTTCTTTTAAGCAATGTTTTACATGCTCCTGCCATAACACGGAATCTGTTAAGTATTTCAAGATTTACTACAGATAATAACATTGTGCTGTTTTTTGATGCTCATACATGTCTCGTTTTGGACAAGACTACGGGCCAAGTACTTCTTCGGGGCTCTCCTAAGAATGGTCTATATCATCTTGATCTGTCTCAGGCCGCTTATAACAGTCACAGATCAAGGACCTCTCCAACATTACCTACTGCTCTGACTTGTGCACAGAACTCCATCAACTCTGCCTACAGTGAAGCTCAGGCATGGCATCATAGATTAGGCCACCCCTCTTTACAAATCTTGCGTACTGTATTGTCTCAAATAAAGTGTAGCACCAAATGTACCAATTTACCTTTTTGTCAAGCTTGTCAACTTGGTAAACTTCATAGTATGTCTTTTACTAGTTCAGTTCCAAAAACTAGATTTCCATTTGATCTTGTTCACTCAGATGTATGGGGCCCTTCCTTTTACAGTTCAATAAATGGATATAAGTACTATGTTAGCTTCATTGATGACTTCTCTAAATTCACATGGATTTTTCCCTTAACAACCAAGTCTGAAGTTACTAACATTTTCATTCAGTTCAATACATATGTTGAAAGACAGTTTGGCACTAAAATTAAAGCTTTGCAGACAGACTGGGGTGGTGAGTACAGGCCTCTTCAATCCATTCTCAGCAATCTTGGAATTGTTTTTAGGCACCCTTGCCCACATACTCATCAACAACAAGGCCGAGCAGAGAGAAAGCATCGCCACGTTGTCGATATGGGCCTCACTTTACTAGCTCAAGCTGACATGCCTCTCAAGTTCTGGTGGCATGCTTTTCAATCAGCTGTTTACACCATCAACAGGCTCCCAACACCCGTGCTTCAGCTGAGAACACCTTTTGAGGTACTATTTCATCAAAAACCTGATTACTCATTTCTCAAGGCCTTTGGTTGTGGCTGTTATCCTCTCTTACGCCCTTATCAGCCCCATAAACTTTCCTTTAGGACTGCTCAATGTCTTCTTCTTGGTTACAGTCCTTGTCACAAAGGCTATCAATGTCTACACCCTTCTGGCCGAATATACATTGCTCGAACTGTTAAGTTTGATGAACAATCTTTCCCTTATCAGTCTTTGTTTCCCTCAACTTCTCAGCCTAATAAACCACAAAATACACCTTCCACTACTGCCTATACAGTCCCTGTCATGCCATCAATATCTCCTATTCCCACCTCTTCACCTTTACCATCACCTGCCCCTTTACCTACCCCTCCTGATACAGCCATACCTCAAACTGAAACCACCATAATATCTAGCCTTCATGAACCCCCCTTACCCGTCATTCCAGTATCAAACACACAAACAGCCTTTCCACTCTCAAATATCCCCTCCACCACAAATCAACACCCCATGACCACACGATCAAAGGCTGGTATACACAAACCAAAGGCATTCTCAGCTATCTCTTCAGTAAATTTAGAACCTCAAAACCTCAAAGCAGCTCTTGCAGATTCCTTATGGTTCGATGCAATGAAGTGTGAAATCAAGGCTCTTAGTGACAATAAAACTTGGACATTGGTTCCCCCCTCACAAGATATGAAGATACTTGACTGCAAATGGGTTCATCGGGTGAAGTATAAGGCTGATGGCACTGTCAACAGATACAAATCCAGACTGGTTGCCAAAGGGTTCCAACAAACTCCTGGATTAGACTACTTCGAAACATACAGTCCAGTGATCAAACCCTCTACTATAAGGGTAATGTTCTCTCTTGCCGCCTCTCACAACTGGCCTATCCAACAAATAGACATAAACAACGCCTTTTTAAATGGGGACCTTAAAGAGAGTGTTTTTATGGCTCAACCTCCGGGGTTTAAAGACAGTGAGCATCCCACTTATGTTTGCAAGTTGCACAAGGCTATCTACGGTTTAAAACAGGCTCCGCGGGCATGGTTTGATAAGTTGAAATTTTTTCTTCTACAATGGGGTTTTCTCAATTCCAAGGCTGATACATCACTGTTCTACATTAACAAAAATGGAAAGCTTACACTTCTTTTGATATATGTAGACGACATACTTTTAACAGGGGAGGATTCTATCTATATCAACCAAGTTATTTCCATTCTTCATCATCAATTTGCTCTCAAGAACCTTGGCCCAGTCCACTACTTTCTCGGGTTCGAAGTCACTAGGAATTCTGGCGGCATGTTCCTCACTCAAGCAAAATATGTTACTGGTCTTCTTCACAAGACAAACATGCTTCATGCCTCTCCCACTCCCACTCCAATGTGTCCAAGTCACAAACTGTCTGCTACTGTTGGCGAACCTCTTGATAATCCAACTCTGTACCGAAGTGTTATAGGAGCACTCCAGTATCTCACTCACACAAGGCCTGATATCTCATTCGCTGTTAACAAACTATCTCAGTTTCTCAAGGCTCCCACCATGGATCACTGGTCAGCTTGTAAAAGACTTCTTCGATATTTAGTTGGCACAATCGACCACGGTCTCTACTTCACATCATCTAACAGTCTTAGTCTTGTTGCTTACACTGATGCTGACTGGGCAGGCTCTGTTGATGATCGACGCTCCACTTCCGGCTACTGCATTTACTTAGGAGGTAACTTAATTTCATGGAGCTCACGAAAACAATCTGTTGTCGCCCGTTCCAGCACGGAGTCCGAATATCGAGCAATAGCTCTTGCCACTACTGAACTCATCTGGCTTCAATCTTTGTTTACAGAACTTGGCCTGCCTCTTTCTTCATGTCCAGTTCTTTGGAGTGATAATCTTGGTGCTACATCTCTGGCTTCGAATCCTGTATTCCATGCGCGTACGAAGCACATAGAAGTTGACCTCCATTTCATTCGAGACAGAGTTCTTGCTCGTCAACTTGATATTCGCCACATCTCTGCTACTCATCAAGTTGCTGACATTCTCACTAAACCACTCCCTATTACTCAGTTTCAAGATTTTCGGTCCAAGTTAGCACTTAGACAACCAAGTGTAACTTGAGGGGGGGTGTTAGAGTATATTCTGTTATAGTGGTCAGTGAGTTTGTTATGCCTTAGCTGTATTTTTTATCATTCTGTTATTCTTACTGTTACTAACCAAAAATGGTTAGTTAGTTTGTAACTATCGTGGCATTCAGCTATATAAAAAGGCAAAGGCTCTCAATTCTTTCATTGGAGCCATTTTCTCAATCTTTACACTTTCTCTCTCTGCTCAATTTGTTATCTCTTACAAAACATCTCATTAAAGAGCGGTTCAGTAATAATGTTGCGTACAGCATTAGTAGAAGTATTGTCATGTCGGGGCAAAGCATGTGGGAGATCAACCCAACGCGCACTATCCCAACATTGGTATTGGCAATGAGGTCGTTGGCAATAAGGAGATGAGTTACCACACCAATCAAACTCGCTGCAACACCTTCCTGGATTACATGGACTGTTGCTATAATTTTTTCCACATCTTTGATCAGCTCTTTCTGGGTTTGCAGGTGGTGGTGGTGGTGGTGGTGGTGGTGGTGGTGGTGGGCTGGGAGGAGGTGGGCTCGGACTTGGGGGTGGTGGTGAATCCCAACAGTTGCTTTGGCAACCATCAGTACAGTAGGCTTTTGTGAAACCACAATGGCCCCATTCGCTACAACAAAGGTTATTTTCACACAATTCATTGTTTTTTTGCCAACCACATTCGTATTTTTGTTCTTGAGAGACAATCACTTGCAAAAGAGAAAGAGAAAAAAGTGAAAAGAGAATAAAAATGCTTAATTTCATTTTGAGTTTTGCAGGGAGTTATGCTTGAGATAAAAGTGTAGTTTATAATGGAAGAGAAGTAATGCCTATTTATAGGGTAGCTCGTGGGTTATTTTTGGTATTTCGCAATCACTAAATCTTTCCAATCCTTTTGACAAGCCTCGCCCCCTCATATATCATTGCTAAATTTTGGTCAATTATTTTTCCTTACTACTAACTATTAACTAATTAATTTCACTATAATGCTAATAATAATATAATCAAATAATCATCGACGACTGCAAAATCAAATTATTTCGTTAAGAAAATTCCAAGTGCACTTGAAATCAAGCTATCAGCCAAGATCATTGAATCCCGCCTAAAACAACCAGAAAAGGAAATATATCTAGAATCTCCACCACAAAAACAAAAACAAAAACAAGATAGGGTAACAGCATTATTGGAATATTATAGCAATCGTTCTGATATATCGCCATTATTTATATTTTGTCACACCTTAATATTTTAAATTTTGTCAGTACTTTTCCCTATAAACTACAATATCACGTGTTTGATATAGCTATATCACGTTAATTTGTCAATTTTTGTGATGAAGTTGGATTTGTCAATTTTCTTTGTCATTTTAGATTTTGTTTGTAGATGGGTGTGAACAAATTTGGGATTTGCTATTTAATTTCTGATTTTGAATTTGATTTAGGTTTTCTTGTTTTGACAAAAACATTGGTTTTTGGTTTAAAACGACAAGAAAAAGAAGTCTTTTCAATTTTTTAATTAACTTTTCATAAAACTATTAGCAACAATATGTATGTGGTACAGCATGCAAGTGAAACGGAAAAAAAGGAATAATATTGTATACATAATAAATGATAAACAATTTCTTATTTACAAAATACATCACCAAAACTTTTTTTTTTTAATTTACCTCAAACTTTTACATTATATCATACACCAACTTCTCTTTTTTTTCTCTATATCATTTAAATATTATATTTTTTAAAAAATATTTTATTCATTTTAAGAAATAAAATAATTAAATATAATAATATCACACTCATATATATATACAAAAGTTTATAAAAAAATAATAAAATATTTATAGCTTGAAATAATTAAATATAATAGTATCACACTCATATAGTAATCATTGAGAAATCTTCTATATATATATTTACAAGGCTACATGACATATGTATAAAAATTACAATAATAAAATAAGAAAATAAAAAGTCGCAGTATAAATTGTAGTATACATGCATCAACTATTTTTATTGATTAATTAATTTTTATTTAAATTTATGTTTGTTGTAGTTTTTGAATTTGACAGTGTCAATAAGAGATTATATATTATATATTTAATATAATATTAATATTATACGTGGATTTTAAAGTGTTTGTTGCTAGTTGATAGATGATTATATTATATTATATATTTAATATGATATTTAAATTTAATACGTGAAGTTTAAATTTAAATTTAATTAAATTTTATTTAAGTATAAAACGTATAGTTTTTTATTATTTTTAAATAATAATTATTATTGTAAAATATCTTTAAAATATTATATTTTAATTTGTTTAATTACTTATTTATTTAATATTATTTAAGTTTAAGTTAATATCTCAATAATATCTTAATTTAATTTTTTTTAATTATTTATTTATATTTAAGTTATATTTACAATTTATTATTAAATATAAAAATATTTTGTTAAATATAAAAATATTCTATTAAAATTCACGAAAAAAATGGTTAAAATTAAGAATTTTGGTTATATAGACACTTTTTATATAAAAGATATATCTATTACTATAAACGCTCTTATTTCCTATTTCTTTATTAATAAAATTAAGTAATTTATTTATTTTACAAAATACTAAATACTACTTTTAACAGACATATAAGTATTATAAAATGATTATACACGTAATGTATTTTGCTATCTTTTATAAGTGGTGGATTGAGCTTTCATAATATATTCTACAACATATAAAATTTATTTCTTATAATGCATTTGTCTTTAATATGTACACTACCACCGCCTTTGTCTGTCTCCCCCGTTTTCCTCCATTTTTTTTTTTCTATTGTCATCTTCTTTCGATTTATATATATATATATATATATATATAATTGTGAAACTCTATTTTCTATGATTACCAACTTAATTATTTAAATTAAATAATTAATTGCTGAACTGTTATAGAAATATTTAAACGGACACAGAGACTGTTTGAACAGAAACCAGATGTGTTTAAACAGTTTATCACCAGAAGATAAAAACGAATATAAGGTAAAGAACACACGAAATTATACGTGGTATCAGCAATCTTTGCAGATTGCTACTAGTCCACGGTGCCACGCCCAGAGAATAAAATTTATTAGAAGAATATCTAAACAATTACAAAACCAAATTGACTTATACAAATAAAGATTCCCTCTTGAATTTGTCGCAACTATTGTAATCTAAACTCCTAATCAAATTTCTGAAGTGCTAAGATCTTGAACTCTCTTCAAATCATAACACTTGCACTTTTCCTCCCGAAAAGTGACTCACAAACAAGACTTCTCGTGAAGCTTGATGAACAATGTCTAAGTGTGTTCAACCTGCACAATTAACACAAAAAAACACAATACAGAATTACACTGTAATAAACCACTAAGAACTTGCTGGACTCAAGTTGTTCACATAATAAAAAGATCTCTATAAAACTTGAAAATATTTGGAACAAAATACACAAGAGAGATGATCAAAAATCAACGACCTAAGGATGATTATATACCCTTTAGAATCCCTTTAGGTCGTGGAAAACAAATCAGAAACCAATCAGCCAATAAATGGAAAATCTTCCAAAACAAGAAAGTCAGAATCTGTTTAAACAGACTAGTGGCAATCCGTTCAAACAAATTCATTGATCCTGGACAGTTTTTAAACCCAGTTTCCTTAAATAAATAAATAAACAAAATATAATTTATCTCTGCAAGTTGTACACAGTTTCTAGACAAATAAATCAGATTAATAAATAAAAATAAATTCCAATAATTTCCATATAAACAAAATTCAAAAAAAGATATTCTTTTATAGGAAATTATATATTTATTTTATTAACATATATAGTATAATCTGATTAGAAAACATTTCACCACAAAACAAGAAACTACTCATTTCAAAAATATCACACAATATATTTTGAAAATACATTCCATAATTAATTTTGTCAATTTTATTAAATAGGACAATAAAAATTTTTACAAAATAAAACAACAACCAAACACATAACCAACATATTTCCCAAATTTGAATATACATATGTATATATATATATATATTACTTTTTCATTAGCCATTCATTATTTCGTCTTGTATTC
Source organism: Humulus lupulus (assembly GCF_963169125.1). Classification (NCBI taxonomy): domain Eukaryota; kingdom Viridiplantae; phylum Streptophyta; class Magnoliopsida; order Rosales; family Cannabaceae; genus Humulus; species Humulus lupulus. The sequence goes on from NC_084795.1 coordinate 38,402,619, forward strand.
TCTGTCTTTTGTCTTTTTGTGTTATTTCTTCTCTTTGGCTCCTCATTTCATTCTTCCTATTGTTTTTATTATTATTTATGTTTGGTTAAATACATCTTCTCACTATTGTTCTTAGAAATACCATATTAATTATATAATACCATAAAATTTAGCATTATTTCGTGATATGAAGTAGTCATGAGGTGGCATAAATATAAAATAAGTATAATTATATGGGGTAACATCAAAATCCAAAAACGTGCAAAGTGTAAAAAATGAAAGAAAAAAAAACAATTAAATTAATGTGCACCTTCGAAAAAAAATCAAATATGACTCCACTTATTATAATTAATTTGAGACTAATACACTTATTATTGTTATGCAAATTTTTGTCTTCTATACATTATTTAGTAGAAAACAAAAATTCTAAGAGACTTTTCTTTAAATAATAAAATTAGATATTTTTTTTATTGATTATTACATTTATAAGAAAATGTAAGAGTAGTTTTCTATACTAAATTTTAAATTGAAACAAATAAACTAATAAATATATTTAAATTATGAAACCCAACATTTAAAAAATACCTTATCAAAACTATTATAAAAATCACTAAAAGTAATTTATCATTAAATGTAAATAATATATATTATGTGTGGCCAAATTTAAAAAAATTTGGTAAATTATACGTCCCAGCCCTCAAGCACGTATATTTTAACTAGTATATATAAAACTATTTAGTTAACAACGGTATAATAAATAATCTAAATCGTTTAAATGAGATTTAAATTTATAATTGTTTATCAACAATTCAAGAAAATTTAATATTAGAGGCGGATTGAAGTGTACAGGTTATTAGCGGCAGACTAGGGACTAGGGAGTCCGTCGCTAATGATGTGTAAATTTTTATTAGTGGTAGACTTACCATTATTAATGACGGATAGTCCGCTGCAAATACACTAAAGTAAATGTCCGGGAAAATAAATGTCAATTTGATACAATTGATATTGGTATAGTTCAACTACTGCTCAATATCAATAACTTTATATATATAATTATATATTTATATAGGGAGGGTTATTAGGTATGGACAACAATTTACTAATTTTCAGAAAATTCTAAATAACTTACAGTACAAAAATCAAGACTCAAATAGTATGTTTATCAAGCGTATAAAAGAAAATACAATTGACTGTTTGAACCCAATGTCACTATAATTTATCAAAAACTGATGGCTATTGGTGGGGTTGATCTGTCATATGCCTATTTGGAAAAAAAAACATAATTTACTTCGAACATTTTGGAAACTTGATTGGTTGTGGCTCATTAGATCTTTAGTAAAAGTTTTTGTTAGATTATTTCTATTTGTTATTGTAAACGGCTTGATATATCTCTATTGGTAGATTTTACTATGAGTGTTATCTTTTTGTAATAAACTATGTCTGATTGACATACTAATTAATATTTTCTTTATTTTTTTTAAACAAAACAAAATATGCAAATAAAATATGAGGAAGAATGAAAATATGAAAAGAATCAAAGACCCAAACGCTCTATTCCAAAAAAATATATCTATATATGTAATAGATATGCATTCATGTAAAACTCATTTCTAAATAAAATTTATTCTATTATATAGGGCAACGTCGTGTGTTTTTCATGGATTGATTCCATTTTTTTTAGTAAAATAACCTCCATTAAGTATGGTATTAAAAATATTGAACAAAATAAATAGAATTATAATCATAATTATATAAAAGCACAAAAAGAATAAATTGTGGCTAGTATATGAATGTAATTGCAGACGGAACTGTATTAAAAGCTCCACCACAAAACAAAAAACAAGATAGGCTAATGCATGAATATCTAGATAAAACTAGCTAGAAGTTCACCAGAAAGAACAAAAGAGAACAGCAATACTGGAAAATAACAACCGTTGTCAGCGTGATTTATATTCTGTATTTTAATATATTTTTTTAAACTTTTCCCTACACTATATCACGTTTTATAGATGACAATAAATAAACATATAGATATAGATATAACCTAATTTTATTATGGAATATATTTATATGGTGTACATTATAATTATAGCAGACACTCTAAAAAAATAAGCACACATGTAATTGATTGTTTGAACTCTGTTTTCGACACCAAAAATTATTCAGAATTTCCAAAAAATTGAAGGGATGTCTACTATAACTACAATATACATCATCATATAAAAAAATTTGAATTAAAATTTTTTCACATATCGAAAACAAATGTACCCCTACCGATAGGTGAAAAAGTGATGTCCCTAGTTAAGAATTTCCATATGAATATGTATAAACAAGATATTATGTAATTAACAGCGGTATAGTCAATAATGTCAATTATTGAAATATATTAATTTGACACATATCATTTTGTGCATTCGATTCGATACAACCACTATAAGCCTTATAGTTCCGCCAAATATAAATATGGGTGTACTTTTAACTGTTACTACCCATGGATGGTTACTTTAATGTTAATCATTAGATTAAGATCAATGATCCATATTTATAGTTGTTAATTAATATTTCTAAAAGTAAATTTTGATTTTTTTTTCAAATTTTTGGAAAGATTACCTTATGAAAAATGTTTATTTATTATGAAAATATAATATTGTAAGCTTTTCATTTTTCAAATGCATGTCAATTTCTAAATATAGCTATTGTTTCTCATTGGTTCGAAATATCATTAATTATAGCAAAAAAAATTAATTAAATTCAAAATTAATGTAGAAAAAAATATTTATTTATTGGTGACTTGCTATACTAAGTCACTATGTTGCCAAATCATTATAATTGTTAGTACTCATCTATAGGTAGTAACCATAGAGAAGTCTTCCATATATATATAGAAAAATTTATAAAAAAATAATAAAATATTTATAGCTTGATGAATAGTGTTTCACTACATATAGAGAAATACTATTCATTTAGATAAAAATAAATATAAGTTTACATCGCTCATTGGAAGACTATTTAACTATTTTTTCTCTATATTATAAATAATTAGACATTTTAGCTCATCTATTAGGAGTGCTCTAAGACTTATCGCTGCTTAATATACTTTATAGTGTGGTATATATTTATATTTGGCGGAACTATAAGGCTTATAGTGGTTGTATCGAATCGAATGCACAAAATGATGTGTCAAATTGATATATTTCAATAGTTGACATTATTGACTATACCGCTGTTAATTACATAATATCTTGTTTATACATATTCATATGGAAATTCTTAACAACGGACCTATCGGTAGGGTACATTTGTTTTCAATATGTGAAAAAATTTTAATTCAAATTTTTTTATATGACGATGTATATTGTAGTTATAGTAGACATCTTTTCAATTTTTGAGAAATTCTGAATAATTTATGGTGTCGAAAACAGAGTTCAAACAATCAATTGCATGTGTGCTTATTTTTTTTTATAGGATGTCTGCTATACTTACAATGTACACCATATAAATATATTCCAATATAAAATTGGGTTATATCTATATCTATATGTTTATTTATTGTCATCTATAAAACGTGATATAGTGTAGGGAAAAGTTTAAAAAAAGATATTAAAATACAGAATATAAATCACGCTGACAACGGTTGTTATTTTCCAAGTATTGCTGTTCTCTTTTGTTCTTTCTGGTGAACTTCTAGCTAGTTTTATCTAGATATTCATGCATTAGCCTATCTTGTTTTTTGTTGTGGTGGAGCTTTTAATACAGTTCTGTCTGCAATTACATTCATATACTAGCCACAATTTATTCTTTTTGTGTTTTTCTATAACTATGGTTATAATTTTATGTATTTTGTTCAATATTTTTAATACCATACTTAATGGAAGTTATTTTACTAAAAAAAAAATGGAATCAATCCATGAAAAACACACGACGTTGCCCTATATGATAGAATAAATTTTATTTTATTTTATTTTTTGAGATAAGTTACAGCAAAAGGAAAGCAAAACAACAGCGGGACTCAGCACGCCAAGAGGCCTTTGTCCTCTGCAAGAGCAATTGACGCTAGCGGGGGAACACTGCCTTCCCAGCAGTTAGTCTCTTGAGATATCAATGCAAATTTTGCAATCATGTGTGCCACACCATTCGACGATCTGGGACCAAACTGAATAGACCGGATACTCTGGTTTGCTGCCTCCCTCCTGATTTCGGCCACCAGTAAGTCCAAGTCACCTCCCTCTTCCGGTGGTCTATTGAGCATACCGACTGCAAGGCTACAATCCGAGACTAACAGCCCATCTTTAATGTTAAACCTCTTACTGAGGTTGATACCCTGTTGAATGGCCAGTAATTCAGCAACTAGAGGGTCATAAGCACATTCTATAAACTTACAGCTTGAAGCTATCACATCTCCCATGCTATCCCTGATAACAGCTACATTGCTACAGCAACCTTGGTACTTGTTAACTGCTGCATCCACATTGATTATGTACTCTCCCTCCATAGGAGCGGACCACCTTTGCTGGGCAGAGCTGGTCTTGGCTAGAGCAGTGTCATGGCTTTGAGCAAACTCTTCTAGATAGCTGGCCGCCCATTCCACCACCGCTTTAGCCTCCGAGTTCCATTTCTTGAAAGCATCATTGTTTCGGCAGTTCCAACATTGCCAAGCCAAGATAGAAAAGAAGCTGAATTTGTCTTTGGGAAGCTGAAGGGAAATTCTGGACAGGAAGGAAATCGGGTCCTCAAGATTCCTTCTTTTCGTGATCTTGTTGAAACCCGCCACCTTCAAGATTTGACGATTTCTTGAGCATTGCCAGATTGCATGATACCAATCCTCTCTCTGGTTAGAGTCCCCACACCTACAGCACCCCTGCTCCTTCCTAAGTTTCCTGCAAAACAGAACACTGTTAGTGGGAAGCCACTTGTTGCTTAGCTTCCAAAGGAAGAGTTTGATTTTGGGAGGGACTCATAAACTCCACACTTTTTTCCACCAGCTTTCAATTTCCCTCTTATCAGATCCTTCGGCCCTTTCTTTCTCACGAACAGCCACTTGGTAACCACTGCGCACCGAGTAGTCACCATTACGGTTATAATGTCGTATTCTCTTATCTCTAGAGTCTAGTGGTCCTGGAATGATGCTTAAAATGCTATCCGCATCCTCCTTAGTAAATATGTTTCGGATGAAGCTCTCATCCCACTCCCCATCAGCTTTTCTCAGGTCAACCACTCTAATTCCCGCTGGCAGTTCCGGTTTTTCCAGGAAGGTAAAATTGAAAGGCCTTGGTATCCATTTGTCCTCCACAATTCTAACATCCTCTCCCGACCCGATTCTCCATCGTGAGCCCGCTTCGATAATTTTCCTTCCCCAGAGAAGACTCCGCCAAATGAAGGAAGGGGCTGAACCCATCTTCGCTTGATGAAAGTCGCAGTCACTATGATAGCTGAATTTGAGGACTTTAGCAACCAGGGAGTCCGGAAATCTCTCTAACCTCCAGCATTGTTTAGCCAGCATAGCTTTGTTGAAGAGCTCCATATCTTTGAACCCTAAGCCTCCTCTAAACTTTCTTTTGCACAGCTCTTCCCATTTGCACCAATGGATTCTCCTCTTCTTCTCGGAAGAGCCCCACCAGAATTTGGCAGCAATGCTATGAATATTATTTATCAAATTCAGAGGGAGTCTAAAACAATTCATGGCATAATTCGGTATAGCTTGCACCACCGCCTTTATCAAGACTTCCTTCCCAGCTGCCGAGAACAAAGATCTCTTCCAGCCCTTTATCTTATTCCAGATTCGGCCTTTTATAGATTTAAAGGTTTCCCTCTTCGATCTGCCAACCAATCCCGGGATACCCAAATACTTCTCAAAATGATCTGTGATTTTAACTTCAAACAGCCCTACTATTTCTTTCTTTGTATCTTCGTTAACTCTGCTTCCAAAACAAACTTCTGACTTACTGAAATTAATCACCTGTCTCGAGGCTTCAGTGTACCAACTGAGGATGTTTCTCAGAGCTCTACACCCCCTCCCATCTGCATCGAGAAACATGATACTGTCGTCGGCGAAGAATAAGTGAGAAACTTTCACCCCTCTTCTTCCAAAGCAGATGCCCTCTATAGTATTACTCTGTTCAGCTTCCGAAATCAGACCAGAGAGAGCTTCAGCGCATAGCACGAAGATGAAGGGGGAGAGAGGGTCACCTTGGCGAAGACCGCGCTCTGGAGTTACATTACCTCTGACTTCCCCGTTAATCAGGAAGGACAAGGAAGCTAAGGTAATGCACCCCATGATTTTCTTAACCCACTCTTCATGATAGCCCAGCTTCAACATCAGTTTCTCAACAAATCTCCACTCAATTCTGTCATACGCCTTGGACATATCAAGCTTTAATGCCATTTTCTTTCCGTTCCCGAAGCGATCCTTTCTCATGCAGTGCAGGCCTTCGTATCCAATAATTGCATTATCATGAATCATTCTTCCCGCAACAAACGCACTTTGGGAATTCGAAACAGCCAGCCAAAGAGCTTTTCATGCGTTCCACCAAACATTTGGAGATAACTTTGTAGACCACCTTGCATAGGCTAATAGGGCGGTAATCCTCAATCATCTTAGCTTTCGGCACCTTTGGTATGAGTGTAATCAGAGTCTCGTTGAGTTGATGGAGAGGGAAATTCTCATTTAAAACTTTCAGGAAAACATTGACTACATCGCCCCGAACCGAGCTCCTGAATTTCTGGAAGAAGAGGGCGGGGAGCCCATCAATACCAGGGGCTTTGATAGGATTCATACCCTTAATCGCCGATCGAACATCCTCTTCAGAGAACTGCCCCAATAAGATCTCATTCATGGCCTCCGAGATTTTTGGTTGAATCCCACTTAAGGCGGTCTCAATTGTATTGTCGGAGGGATTAGTTGATCTGAACAATGTTTGGAAGTAATCAACCACTATTTCTTCGACTTTCTCAGCCTCACTTTGGAGCGACCCTGTCTTATTAAGCAGGCCTTCAATTCTATTCTTCTTCTTTCTCAACAAAGCTTTATGATGGAAATAGCGGGAGTTGCGATCACCGCATTTCAACCACACCGCCCTGCTTCTTTGTCTCCAGTAAACTTCTTTTTTCTCCAGCAGGCAATTCAAATATTTTTCCTCCTTCTTGAGGCGTTGCCAGCTATTGGAGTCCAAATTTTATTTAGAAATGAGTTTTACATGAATGCATATCTATTACATATATAGATATTTTTTTGGAACAGAGCTTTTGGGTCTTTGATTCTTTTCATATTTTCATTCTTCCTCTTATTTTATTTGCATATTTCGTTTTGTTTAAAAAAAAAATAAAGAAAATATTGATTAGTATGTCAATCGAACATCGTCTATTACAAGATAGTAAAATTTACCAATAGAAATATATCAAGTCGTTTACAATAATCAATAGAAAGAATCCTAACAAAAACTTCTACTAAAGATATAATGAGCCACAACCAATCAAGATATAATGTTTTTTTTTTTTTTCCAAATGGGCACATGACAGATCAACCCCACCAATAGTCGTCAGTTTTGATAAATTATGAATCATTTATAGTGACATCGGGTTCAAACAGTCAATTGTATTTTCTTTTATACGCTTGATAAACATACTATATATTTGAGTCTTAATTTTTATACTGTAAATTATTTAGAATTTTCTGAAAATTAGTAAATTGACGCCCATACCTAATAACCCTCCCTATATAAATATATAATTATATATATAAAGTCATTGATATTGAGTAGTAGTTGAACTATACTAATAGCAATTGTATCAAACTGACATTTATTTTCCCGGACATTTACTTTAGTGTATTTGCAGCGGACTATCCGTCACTAATAATGGTAAGTCCATCGCTAATAAAAATTAATATTTTTTTTAAAAAATTTACACATCATTAGCGACGGACTCCTTAGTCTGCCGCTAATAACCTGTACACTTCAGTCCACCTCTAATATTAAATTTTCTTGTAGTGTTGATAAACCATTATAAATTTAAATCTCATTTAAACGATTTAGATTATTTATTATACTGTTGTTAACTAAATAGTTTTATATATACTAGTTAAAATATACGTGCCTGAGGCTGGGACGTATAATTTACCAATTTTTTTTAAATTTGGCTACACATAATATATATTATTTACATTTAATGATAAATTACTTTTAGTAATTTTTATAATATTTTTGATAAGGTATTTTTTAAATGTTGGGCTTCATAATTAAAACATATTTATTAGTTTACTAGATGCAAACAACGTGCAATATGCACGTTTTTACTTAGTTTTATTTATATAATTTATTAATTATTTTTATTAAATTTATATTAATGTCATATAAATTTCAAATAAATATCCTATTTTAATCAAATAATTTATTTATTTTTGTTTAAGTCTATGTTTGTTCTAGTTTTTAAATTTGAGAGAGACAACAAAATATTATATATTATATGTTTAATATAATATTTAATATTATACGTGGATTTTAAATTTTAGTTTCTTGCTAGTTTTTTTTTTTTAAAAAATAATTTGTTGCTGATTCACAGTAGATTATATAATATGTTTAATATAATATTATTCTAATAAGTGAATTTAAGTTTAATTAAATTTTATTTAAGTAATAAAATATATATAATTTTATTATTTTTAAATAATTATCATTGTAAAATATCTCAAAAATATTCTATTTTAATTTGTTTAATTATTTATTTTTTAAAATAATTATCATTGTAAAATATTTCAAAAATATCATATTTTAATTTGTTTAATTATTTATTATTTTTTAATAATTATCATTGTAAAATATCTAAAAAATATCTCTTTTTAATTTTTTAATTTTTAATTTTATTTTATTTAAGTTTAAGTATTTACAAACTATTGTTAAATATAAAAATATTATGTTAAATATAAGAATATTCTGTTAAAATTAACATTAAAAAAATAAAAAAAACTATTAAAACCAATCATTTCCGTTATCTACACACTTATTATATAGAAAAGATTTGTTTCAATTTAAAATTTAGTATAGAAAACTACTCTTACATTTTCTTATAAATGTAATAATCAATAAAAAAATATCTAATTTTATTATTTTAAGAAAAGTCTCTTAGAATTTTTGTTTTCTACTAAATAATGTATAGAAGACAAAGATTTGCATAACAATAATAAGTGTATTAGTCTCAAATTAATTATAATAAGTGGAGTCATATTTGATTTTTTTTCGAAGGTGCATAATAATTTAATTGTTTTTTTTTCTTTCATTTTTTACACTTTGCACGTTTTTGGATTTTGATGCTACCCCATATAATTACACCTATTTTATATTTATGCCACCTCATGGCTACTTCATATCACGAGATAATGCTAAATTTTATGGTATTATATAATTAATATGGTATTTCTAACAACAACAGTGAGAAGATGTATTTAACCAAACATAAATAATAATAAAAAATAGGAAGAATGAAATGAGGAGCCAAAGAGAAGAAATAACAAAAGACAAAGAATACAAGACAAAATAATGAATGGCTAATGAAAAAGTAATATCTTACCTATTATATAAATGGTTATCTAACGCTATTTTGTATTTAACATAATTTAATATGGTTTAACAGAATTTGGTATGCTTTAACAGTTAGTTATTAACATTTTAACAGAATCTGTAATTCAGTTAAATAATGCAACAGTTGAGAAATATACAATCATTGTCATAGGACACAACCATTAGCATTTGTAGATACAATAAAAATCATCTTATCTATTTATGAATCCTAAATTAACACCATCGTAAATTTGAAATATAAATTCTTACAATCTACTATTAAACTTGTAAAGAAGATAAAAAAAAAGATTTACATAAGAATAAAAATTCAGCTCGAATCGCCATTTGATCGCCAAGGAATCAGAATTGTTGCTTTGGTTTCTTCATATTCATATGCAAAGCATTCTTTGATACAAAGCTTTGCTTTTTTTTTTTCCTTTGTAATTTGAAAGCAATTTTAAGGGTAGTTCACACTTTATGATTCTTACAAGTTTTCTGGCACCAATTATAAGCTGGTTTTTCTTTGTTCATGAATTCGTACTTGGGATTTATGCCAAGTAATTTTTTTTTCCAGGCATGTTTTGAAAAGTCCCATGATTAAGGTATGAATATAATAAGGCAATGAAGATAGCATTGGAATCTCATGGTGGTATTAGTCCGATATCTTGTATACCAACCTCATTTAATTCAACTTTTGGAGTTTTGACTGAAATTAGCTATGTTAAATTATTTGCTCTGTTATCTAATTCTCTTTTAACAAAATGGTGACTTTGGTTAATATGATATTCAATAAACTGAAGAAAATATAAAAATGGTCCACGTGGGAACTAAAACCAGAACGGACTGTGGTCTTTGTCCACGCGCAGCACCCAATACGATGCCGTATAACTTATAAGAGAAGGCTTTAACTTTCATGAATCCAGTAAGAAAACATGACACGACGTCGTCTCCGAATTGACTCTCAACTCGTTAGAATCCGCACCTAAAATGTTGGGAGCGTCAAACTAAATTTCGGATGACAGCATTACAGCCGCAATCAGAGCGGTGGCAATGGGAAAGCGCCACCCCCGGTGCTGTTGCTGTGTTCGCCACAGTCGTTGCTTCATCGAAATCCTTTGTGTCTAATTTGTCGAATTCAATTATTTCATTGAATTTGGTTATTTTAACCAGTTATAAGTTTAATATATTATGTTTTCGAAACAATTATTATTTGAAAAAGTACCTCAAAGTAGCTCTTCACGTAATACGACAATAAATTTCTACTTAAATCATGTTGTACATTTTAATAATTATGTTATTTATTATCTAATTAATTTTTTGAATATTACATTGTTTCTAAAATAATATAAAATATAACGTGCATTGCACGATATTTTACATCTAATATATATATATATATATGTATATTCAAATTTGTATATGTTGTACGGATATATGTTGGTTATGTGTTTGGTTGTTATTTCATTTTATATATATATATATAAATATAAATCGAAAGAAGATGACAAAAGAAAAAAAAATGGAGGAAAACGGGGGAGAGAGACAAAGGTGGTGGTAGTGGCAGTAAGGCTGACAATTCGTGTAAACGTGTTAGATTCGTGTTGACACAATTATTAAGCGTGTCATATTCGTGTTGACATAATTATTAATCGTATCATATTCGTGTTTACCTTAATCGTATCGTGTCGTGTCGTGTCATCGTGTCTTGACTCAAATTGCCACATAAATGGCAGTGTACATATTAAAGACAAATGCATTATAAGAAATAAATTATATATGTTGTAGAATATATTATGAAAGCTCAATCCACCGCCTATAAAGATAGCAAAATACATTACGTGTATAATCATTTTATAATACTTATATGTCTGTTAAAAGTATTATTTAGTATTTTGTAAAATAAATTACTTAATTTTATTAATAAAGAAATAGGAAATAAGAGCGTTAATAGTAATAGATATATCTTTTATATAAAAAGTTTCTATATAACCAAAATTCTTAATTTTAACCATTTTTTTTTATTTTTTTCGTTAATTTTAATAAAATATTTTTATATTTAATAATAAATTGTAAACATAACTTAAATATAAATAAAATTTAATAAGTAAATAATTAAAAAAATTAAATTAAGATATTATTGAGATATTGACTTAAACTTAAATAATATTAAATAAATAAGTAATTAAACAAATTAAAATATAATATTTTTAAGATATTTTACAATAATAATTATTATTTAAAAATAATAAAAAAACCATACGTTTTATACTTAAATAAAATTTAATTAAACTTAAACTTAAATTTAAACTTCACGTATTAGAATAATATCATATTAAATATATAATATAATATAATCATCTATCAACTAGCAACAAACACTTTAAAATCCACGTATAATATTAATATTATATTAAATATATAATATATAATTTCTTATTGTCACTGTCAAATTCAAAAAATAGGATAAACATAAACTTAAATAAAAATTAATTAATCAATCAAAATAGTTGATGCATGTATACTACAATTTACATTATGACTTTTTATTTTCTTATTTTATTTCTATTATATTGTAATTTTTATACATATGTCATGTAGCCTTATAAATATATATATATGTCAATGTTGTATTTAGAAATCATATATGTAGAGATTATTTATATAAATATTTATATATAATATAGAAATATAATTCATTCTATTATATATATTTTTTTAAAAATTAATAAATTTTATATTTTGCTCTAATTTTTTTAATATATTTATGTCATACATTATATTACATATTTTTTTATTTATTTTTATAATATTTTTTGTTTATTTAAAATTTATATGATAACTATAAAAATAATTATATGTTTGAATAATATTTATTGGCAACAATAAAACGTGATATATAGTAGGGAAAAGTGACAAAGAAAAAAAAATAGAGAATATAAATCACGCTGACAACTGTTAACTATATTCCAATATTGCTGCTCTCTTATATTCATTTGTCTTTGGTTCTTTCTGGTTGGTGAAAATCTAGCAAGTTTGATTGGCATCCATAAAACGTGATATATATAGTTCTGCATTACCCTATCCTGTTTATTGTTTTGTGGTGGATCTCTACAATTACATTCATATACTGACCACACTTTTTTTTTTTTGTGTTTCTATATAATTATGATCATAATTCTATGTATTTTGTTCAATATTTTTTATTTGCATATTTCTGGGTATTATTATTACATAACAAAATTGTAAAATGAATTGACTTGACAAGATATGCATATACAATTAGGAACAAAACACACATTCCAAATGGAATAATTACACATATAGATTCATATCTCTGTCCTGACAACATTTCAAGCCTTAACATGCATGGTTTAGATGAGTATGAATATTTATATAAATATATATGTATATATATTAATGAATAGGAAACTTACATGCTCCAATTGTAATAATGGTGGTGGGAGATTCTTCAAAGAGTTAAAATGGTGAATCTTGTATGAAGATTATCAAATATCAATCAGTTCTCTCTGATGGCTTGGATATATAAGAACGGTTCACCGTAATATGAAAACTAATAACTCCTTATGGACCATAACACACTATGCTAATAACTTAATTTGTCAAATTACCAATTAGTCCATCATTAGTTGGTTTTTTTGACAACTGGGCTTCTACACATTACAACTCATATCACTAATACAAACTTATAAAAATTGTATTAGATCATATCAATTTGCAGGTTTGGGACTTAATTAGCCAAATAGCAAACCCATATGTACATGTTGCCCACAATATAAAAAAGAGATTTTTTTCTTAAACATATATATTTTTTGTTTTTTTTTTACTTTTTTACGGTACCAAAAATATATGTACTTAAATTTTCAAAGTATTATAATTACAAAAGTACGGTCTTAGAAAAAAAAACAATTAAACAGTAACTTGAAAGCAACTTGAAAATAATTCACTGCATTATACTAAAAAACAAAAAAAAACAATATATATATGTATATATATATATCAGAACAACTAAACATCAACAAAAAACGTAAAAACAACTTGAAAACAAAACAAAAATAGAAAAAAGATAAAGTCGTAAAAATACAAAAATTTGCTTTAAATAGTAAAATTGAAAAAAAAAAAATTGACTGTAAAAATATAATTTTTTGGGTGAAATTAAGTATTTTCTGTAAAATCACTATAAAAAAGTGGAAATTAGACCTGGTACCTATTTTAAATATTCTACTTTAATTTTTATCCACTATTTTTAACTTTTATTTTAGTACCCAAATTTTCAATTAATGTACCAATTATACCCCTTCAATTACATTTTTTTGTTTTCTCCTTAAACATGCTACAATTATAATGCATTTCCAATTTGACTATAATATGACACATATAATACACATTACAACAACACTTAGAACTATATGCTCAAATAAGGGTAATTTGGGAAGTCTCGTAATAATAATGAGTAAAGTTCAACTAAATATATTTAGTGTCTAATTTTAGTTAACTACTCCTAAAAAATGAGTAGTTCTCAACTTTTCCCTATAAAAATCATTAAAGAATCTTCCATTTGGGCCACATGCATTTACCAAAAATAATAGGGACTATCACTTTTTTATATAAAAAAAATATACTAATCCCACATTTTATAGCATTATTAACTTTTAATAGTTTAAAGTATATTTTTTAACAAAATTATTACGATTTTTAAAATCATTAACATTTATATAATAAATCAATTACAATTTCAAATTAATTCAAAATGGGAATTTACATATTATTTCCACTTTTTACTCAAACTAAATCAAGTAACTTCTTTTGTAAAATAGAAAAAACAAGTAACTTCCCATTTTATTATCTCCCACGCTAATTTATCTATTATTCTCCTTCACTCATGTACATGTAAGTGCATACCCACTAAACTAATGGTTCAACTCTCTCCACATGCCTAAGTTCATTTTGATGTGGTTTTTTATATTTATAATCGATTTGGTTTGTTTTTTTAGGTTACTGGGGTGTTGATTTTGGGTTGTGATTTTGTTTAAATTTATGGTTTGGGTTTCATTTGTGGTTTTTATTCTTTTTAGGGGCAATGCATAGTTGTTTTTGGTAGTTTAATCTTGGGTGTTTCATTTTTCGATTTGTGTTCTCAAGGTTTTTTTTTTAAGCCATTTAGTTTAAAATTGTTGAGTCCAAGTAATGTTAGTATTTCTATGTGATTTAGATTTTGGTAGACGGTTCATATTTCGGTGTTACATTTTTGTGTTTGTGTTCTAAAGGGTGTGTGTGTTTCTGTGGGTTTGTCTTAACCATTTGGTTTAAAATTGATAAGTTCAAATAATATCAGTATTAGTATGTGGTTTATTTTAACTCTTTTCCATTTTTTTTGTAAACGTATTTTATTGAGTTGATTCGGTTCAATAAACTTATTGGTTTATATTTTGGGTTTATTTTATGTTTGCTGTAGGTTTATAAATTTATTTTTATTCTCTTATATATTTGTCTTAATATACTATTTAGTTTATTTATTTGGTATTGTATTATATATAATGTGATATCATGTTTTAAAGGATTGCATGTGACTATATTAACACCATATTTTTAAAATTTAAATAAGTTTTAATTAAACTAAAATTTTGGGTTTATGTATCGATTTTCATTTATTAGTTATCTATTATAATTGTTTAATATACTGTTTGATCTATTGTCTTTTTTCGAATTTGTGATTACACTTTGATTCTGTGTCACTATATACTAACACCATTATTTCTTTATATCAAGTTTACTATAAGCAAACCTACTGGTTTATATATTTTGTATTTGGTTTATAAATGTGAGTTTGTTTTCTCGTGTAATTATCTTAATATATTGTTTGGTTTAATTATTTGATTTTATTTTTTCTGTGAACTTACTGTTTTTCAAGTTTGTAATATGGATGCTTTAGTGATCTATTCGCTCTGTTTTAAGATTTTGAAGAGTGAGTACTTTCATATTTATCTATTGTTGTCTATTTTGGCATGTCACTAGTATGATCTTCTCCATATAAGATGCTCTTCAAATAAAAACCTTCTGGTTTACTTTTTTCATTTGCTGAAATACACTATTTTTGCAAGTTATTTTGTTATCCTCTGCCACTACCATATAGTGGTGTGATTTTTATGCAATTCAAACAATGAATTCGGTGCCTAGAATGTAAATTAAAAGCTGCTATTTATTTTTTTTTATTGATTTTCACATTAAATATTTAATAATTTATTTATAGAAAGTTGAATCTGTTATTTTAGTTGACTTTCCATAATTTAAGCCACATTTATGTTTAATTATTGCATATTAGAACACTAAAAATATAAATAAAAAATTGTGGCTTATTATTGTATATTTTTTAGGGGACTTTACATATCTATACGCATTGAATTAAATAATTACAGCTTTGTTATAGATAAAAATATATACCCAAAACATATTAATTATTTTTATATATAACCGACTAACATACCATGATTAATTCCTTAAAATACTCACTAACATACCAACTTTCTTAAAATACTCATTAACATACCAACTTTGTTATTTCCTTAAATACTCACTAACATACTAACTTTCTTAAAATAACATAATTAACCAACTTATTATTAATTTTTTTTTTGATGAATCAGATCAATTTTATTGCTTCAAACATCCATTACATTCTATTCAGCACCTATAAACAAAGGCCTGGACAAAAGCTAAATACAACAGAAAAAAAAACTTATAAAGTATCAAACCATTCCTTCTCTTTCTGTGTAAAATGGTTAGCTCTAATGCTAGTAATTCTATGCTTTACATTGCATTTAATCCCCTGTACACAAGCTGAAATTGTTTGCATTTTCTAGTTCCAAAAACAATCATTTCTATTTACCCAAATTTGGTACACCAAACCAGCTACTGCTGTCCTCAAAACCTCTTTATTGAAACGCTGCATTTTAGCCCTCGAGATACACCGCAACAGCTCCAACAAAGGTCTATTCCTCACTTTCCAGCCTAACCATTGCTTGATCTCTAGGAGACATCTTGAGCTGAAATCACACTCAAAAAACAGATGTGTTGCTGACTCAACAGCAGCACCACAGATGAAACAGAAAGTGTCTTGGCATATGTTGAAGGAAAACAATCTGTCCTTAGTCTGCAGACGGTTTTGAATTGTCAGCCATGTTATAAAACTATGTTTAGGAACATTACAGCAATTCCAAACCGCTCTATGCCAAGGCACCTTCTCTTGTTCTACACAGAGCATCTTGTATCCTTTTTGGACACTATATTTCCCGGTCATAAGATCATGACAGTTTGTAAGAAGCTTGTATTTTTCTTTAACTCGCACGATTTGCTTCCAATACCAACTGCCATTAGTAGGAGCGCTATAGTCCCACCAATTCTCATTTTTTAGGTATACACTATGAATCCATCTCACCCAAAGATTGTCTTTCTTTGAGGCAATAGCCCAAACATATTTTGCAATCGCAGCTGTATTCCAAAGTAAAGAGTTTCGAATCCCCAAACCCCCTTCAGATTTAGATTTACAAAGCTGCTCCCAAGCTATATACCCCGGAGTATAAGATTCAGCAACACCTCGCCATAAGAAGGACCTACACATTGCATTAATCTTCTTGAACACCCTCTTTGGAAGTATCATGATTTGTGCCCAATAGGAGTGTAGGGAAATGAGGACAGAGTTTATTAGCGTCAATCTACCAGCAAAAGAGATGTTCCTAGATCCCCAAACTCTAATTTTTTGAACCATTTTTTCCACCAGCACTTCACATTCTAATGCTGAAAGTCTTCTTGCACAGATTGGTATTCCCAAGTATTTAAATGGCATCTCACTTCGAATAAATCCGGAAGCATCCAAAACTCTCCTGATCTCCATATCCTCCATACCACAATAGTAAATGGCAGTTTTCGACTCATTTGGTTGTAAGCCAAACGACATCGAGAATAGTTTCAAACCTTGGAGAAGATAATAAATGGACTTAAAGTCCCCATGACAAAATAATAGCACATCATCGGCAAAACAGAGATGATTCATTCTCAACTCAAGGCAGCGATCATGGAACTTGAAGTCCTCTTTTTGTCCCACCTTTGATAAAATTCGAGATAAGTATTCCATACAGAGCACAAAAATCAAAGGTGACATAGGATCTCCTTGGCGCAAACCCCTTTTAGCTTCAAAGAAACCATGAATAGATCCATTGAAAGACAAACTGAAACGAGGGGTTTGAATACATACCATTACTAATCGGATAAAGCTTGCTGGAAAATTCAGAGCTGAGAGCATTTCTTCAATGAATCCCCATTCTAGTGTATCATAAGCTTTCCGAAGATCTAACTTGATCATACAATTCGGTCTTGTTCCTTTCCGCCCATAGTGTCTCACCAAGTCTTGCACTACCATGATATTATATGCAATGAACCGTCCTTGAAGAAAACCACTTTGATTTTGTGCTACCAATTCAGGTAAAATTAGCCTTAGCCGAGAACATATCAGCTTTGATGCCACCTTATATAGCACATTACAACATGCTATAGGTCTAAAATCACTCACTCCATCAGGACACTTAGTCTTAGGAATAAGAGTAAGTAAAGTAGAGTTCAGTTCTTTTAGTAATTTACCTGAATGTAAAAAGGATAGCACAGTTGAACAAACCTCTTCTTTAACCAGCTCCCAATTATCTTGAAAGAAATAACTGCTATGTCCATCTGGTCTAGGAGACTTACTACCAGGAATATCAAAAAGAGCCTCCTTGACATCCAAAACAGTGTAATCTTGCAATAAAAACTCCTTCCTAGACTCAGAAAGAACCGGCCCAAAATTGATAAGTCTTTTGTTGAATGACTTCCTGTTTTGTAACTTCGAACCCAGCAGACTAGAATAGAAAAGAATAAAAGCATCTCTGACTTTATTCGGGTCATCCACCCAAACTCCGTTCATGTCTTTAATGGAATAGATTCTGTTGTTTACTCTCCTTTGTCGAAGGCTGGCATGGAACAACGAAGTGTTCTCATCTCCTTCTTTTAACCAAAAAATTTTAGCTTTTTGGTTATGGATGTCTGAGTATGCTTTTCGAGCCTCCTGCTCTCTTAGACAAATAGCTTCTTCAAGTGGCTTCTGCTGCAACTGAGTTTGGCAAGCTAGCATTACATTATAAGCTTGAATTTCAGCAGCTTTAATATCCCCAACTTTATATTTGTTCATGCTACGAAAATCTTCTTTCAACGCCTTTAGCTTTGAAACCAATCTATACATCGGAGTCCCTGAAAATTTCCTCTGCCACCCTTTTTGAACAATGTCACCATAACCTTCAAACTGTTTCCACATTCTGAAGTATTTAAAAGGCCTCTTCCCCACCTTGAAATCAGGATAAACAGTTAATATGGCTGGACAGTGATCAAAATTACCTTCAGCAAGGAAAACTACCTCTGCTTGCTCATATTTCCCAATCCATTGTTGGTTCGCTAAAACTCTATCAATCTTCGAGTGAATTCTAGCCTCCGGTCCCTGCTTATTATTCCAAGTGTAAAAAGAGCCAGTAAACTTATTATTAATTCATATAACTAATTATTTACTTTATTTGGTTTTATTATTAATAAAGAAACACTATGGTTATATTGCAAGGTTAGTAATAAATTAAAAAACAAGTAGTCATTGACTGCATAATCCAAGGAGGTGAAGAGCAAGCATTTTGGATACTGTTTGGTAGCTGTTTATTCTAAACATATCCTATTTGTTATAATGGATATAACATACAACTTATTTGGTCTCATTTTTATTAAGAGTATGTTTCTACTATTATTATCTTTTGATACCAAAAAGTAGTTTTTGAGACTCTCTTGGATACTAAACAATAGCTCTTGTAAGTATGATAACAAAGAGTAGTTTATAATGTTTAAATGTTGGATACTAATAGGTAACTTTTTTTATGTAATATATATCACTGAGTATATAAATCTAAATTTATTGTTGGATTTATACTGCAACATATTTAAATGTTGGATACTAATAGGTAGTTTTTATTGTTGCTATTAGTTTGTCTATTAGCAATACAACTTCATTGTTGTACTAGTAACCAACTTGAAGAGTAATATAAAGACTGAAGATCATAAGCTGCCACCAAGTAGTCCAATATTGAGCAAAGCAATCAATTTGGGTACCATTTGGTAGCTTTTTAATGTTTCTATTACTTTTATTTTTTATTTTTCATCTAATCTAATACGAAAATTACAGACCTTATCCATTTTTTATATTTCTTGGTTTTAATGATAACATTTGTTATATGAATAGTGGCTAAACCATCAAACTTATTTGGTGTCATCTTTAATTAGAATATGTTTATACATCAATATCGTTTGATACTCGATAGTTAAATAATTATAATGATATACTTGTTTAAATTAGTAATGTCGTTTGATACTAGTAAGTATATAATTAGAAAAATATAATGTTATATAAGGAAATATATTGAATGTGATATATTATGATAAAAAAAAAGTTGGTATAATAAATAGGTAAATAAAATTTGATTCTTAGTTGTTTCAGTTAATTAATATTATAATATGGGTATATTAAAATATCAGTTTCAAATTAGTAATTATTTATATTATAAGGTGTGTGAGTGTAAATCTTCCTATTTTTTATTTTGTTGTACGTTAGTAAAAAAAACCCTTTTAGGATTTTGATAGTAGTTTTAAGCTTACACTACAACAAATATAAGTTTTCATAATGCATCAAGGAATTTTTTAAAATTGGACTATAATTGAAAGTCTTTTTAAAGCCCAGTAACACATGCTTTAGTGTTACAAGAAAAGTAGGCCTAATATAATGTCACAATAATGAATGACTCTCTAGCTTCCTCTGTGTTGATTTATTGTGAATGACTCTCTAGCTTCCTTTGGGCCGATTAATTGAAATTTTGACGAGAATAGTCTAGCAATGGGGATGGCAATGGAAATTTGGTCTGGGAATGTGCTCAGGTGATTGGCTCCAATGATGTGCTCCGACAACGTGCTCAGGTGAATTGATCCAGCGATTTTACGATTGCTCCGACCATTTTATAGTTGTTCTTCTGACTTTGACTATTACTCCGGCGATTTTACGATTGCTCCACCAACTTTGATTGATTGCTTTGGCGATTTAACAATCACTCTATTAATTTTCTTGGATTGCAACTACCTTTTCTATAATCTTGAGTATTAAATCTATCTTTATATTTTATTAGAATATTGTGTCCCACATAGAATAAGTGTAAGAATATTGAACCATTAATAAGAACATGTGTAACTCCACTAATCACCAATTGGTTTTTAGATGGAGCCTCATGATTCTTGTCATGGTATCAAGAGCCAATTCCCTAGCGGGCATTCGATTCACACCGATCCAAAAGAGTGAGTCAAGCCGCACGAGATCCGCATAGTGCGAAAAGACACTTGAGATCAAAAAAAAAAAAGCGAGCTGAAAAAAATGGGCTACTTGTGATCAGGTGATTCAAGATTGGTGAGCGAAAAATCGCCACCATCTTGAGGGGGGATATTAGACTATTGTGTCCCACATAGAATAAGTATAAGAATATTGAACCATTAATAAAAACATGTGTAACTCCACTAATCACCAATTGGTTTTTAGATGGAGCCTCATGATTCTTGTCATATCTCTTTCCAAGCACTCATGATTGTGATCAGGTGATTCAAGATTGGTGAGCGAAAAATCGCCACCATCTTGAGGGGGGATATTAGACTATTGTGTCCCACATAGAATAAGTATAAGAATATTGAACCATTAATAAGAACATGTGTAACTCCACTAATCACCAATTGGTTTTTAGATGGAGCCTCATGATTCTTGTCATATCTCTTTCCAAACACTCATGATTGTGATCAGGTGATTCAAGATTGGTGAGCGAAAAATCGCCACCATCTTGAGGGGGGATATTAGACTATTGTGTCTCACATAGAATAAGTATAAGAATATTGAACCATTAATAAGAACATGTGTAACTCCACTAATCACCAATTGGTTTTTAGATGGAGCCTCATGATTCTTGTCATATCTCTTTCCAAACACTCATTACTAGACATATACCTAGCCATAACCATAATCTTATTTTTTAGTTCCTGTTATTTTTAGCCTTATTCTTCCCTATTTTTTGGCAACGGAATTTAATTGCTTTCTTTAGTCTAATTGCTTCTGTCTTGCTTTGGGATGAATGAGAGTGATTATGATTCTATATCTTTGTTCATGTTCTATTATATTCATTTGGTTTATGGATTGAGAATGACAATGCTTTAGATGATAATTTTTCTGAATTAACATATTTTCGATTGTAGATTGAAACTTCTGAGAGTTGTATTAACATATATTTCTCTCTCAAGCTCTAATGCTTTGTGCCTATTAGAATTAAGAAATTTGTGTGTAAATTTGATAAAAGTGGATGAATAAGAATGAGTAAATGCTCCTTGGGATCTAATTAGACTATTTCCAATTGAATAGACTTGTATATTTGAAAAAATTTCATGCATATATGTCAAAGCAACTAGAGTACCAAGATGGTATAAATTTCATTTTTCTTCAATAAATGGAATTGATATTGTTAGTGGCATTTGGGTAGTTGAGGGTGATGATAGAGATGTTTAATAAAATATTATTAAAATGGAGAAACATAAGGAGAATAAGTTGAATAAATATTAGTTCTGATCTGGGTACAAAACAAATTATCAATTTTATCACTATGTTCAAATATATTATTAACAATTACACATGTGAATCAATTCAATTGTATCACTTATACTTAAAATATAAGAATAACCCTAAAGTAGTCTAGGAAGTATCCACAATGGTGGTGGATTAATCTTGTGACCATGAACCTCAAACCAAGTTTCAACTGCAACTACTTGTACAATAATATAATTTTTGCATTTCCTGATTTCTCTGAATATTCTCATCTCATGCATCTTTTTACTGTATATATATCTACTGACAGATCTAGTGATACCACATATATCACTTTGCATAATATCATGTATCATATATATTACTTGGTCTCCTATGTTGCCCCTAATTATGTAGCTTTTTTTTAGAGAACTCACAGTTTTATAAGGGTTGGATTTGACATTTTTAGCATTAAAAAAATATCTTTGCTTTATTGAGTTACATGTATCCTAATAATGTGACTTAATTAGTTGAGTTCTTGTGATTCCTTATGTATATATATGATTTGTTTAAATATGAATGTATTCGTAATTATGTTACTTAAAATAAATCAAATAGATGATATTGATAGGTTATAGTTGTTTTATGATGCAGATGGATAAAAATTGGCTCCATCTTAACAGGTTTGTAAATACAAAAAAATATATAGTTTAGGATTTAAGTTTAAGTTTAAGTTTGAGTAGAGGACTTCAATATTGAAATATGCTCTGACTATTGTAGAGCTACAAAGGAATATGAGAGGGGAGCTAGGGAGTTTGTGAAGACTGCAATAAATAATGCTGTTTTTCCGAAAAATATTCTTTGTCCTTACAACATATGCCAAAATTTAAGACATCAGCTTTTAGATGAAGTTGTTGAACACTTGGTAGTGTATGGCATGGACAGATCTTACAAAACATGGTTCCATCATATGACAAATATTAGGTCTTCAAATGATGTATTTCAAATTGCTGAAGTATATTCAACTAATGATGTCGAAGCATATTCGACCAATGTTGATGATTTAAATTATGATAATAGCGATGAAGATTTTAATATGCTGTTGTTGGAAGCAGAATCACCTTTGTATGAAGGTTGCTCAAAGTACACTAAACTTTCATCTATTGTTGGCCTATATAATTTGAAAACAAAGCATGGATTCTCAGATGTTGGTTTCACTGAGATGTTGGAGATGATCAAAGTTATGTTGTTGGAAGATAATCTACTTATAACATCTATGTATGCAGTTAACAAGTTTCTAAAGAATTTTAATCTTAACTATAAGCATGTCCATACTTGTGTTAATGATTGTTGTTTGTTGACAAAATAAAATATCAATGCCCAAGAATGTCCCAAGTGCAATTCTTGGAAATGGAAACAAAATGAGCATACAAATGAGATTTTACCAGGCCAACCTACAAAATTGTTGAGATATTTTCCCATTACACCAAGGCTTCAAATGATGTTTCGATCCATGGAGACAGCTACAAGTTTAAAGTGGCATTTTACTAATAAAAGCACATATGGGAAGATGCACCACCAGTAGATTCAGAGGCTTGGGATGCAATTAATGAAAAATGGCCAGATTTTTCACTTGAACCTAACAACCTTCGATTAGGACTTGCTGCTGATGGCATTAACCCTTATAAAAGTATGAGTTCTGCATATAGTTGCTAGCTTGTAATGCTCGTTGTATACAATGTACCACCTTCATTGTGCATGAATGATGAGTTTACCTTTCTATCTATGTTGATTCATAGACCAAAGCAACCTGGAAATGATATAAATATTTATTTGGAGCCCTTAATAGATGAATTACTTGAACTATGGAAGGACGTTTATGCATATAATGGTTCTACGAAGAAATTTTTCAATTTAAGGGCAATGTTGCTATGGACCATAAATGATTTTCTTGCTTATGGAAATCTGGCTGGATGTGTGACTAAAGGAAAATATGGTTGTCCTATTTGTGGTGAGTATACAAATGTTGTTTGGTTGAAGCATAGCAAGAAGATGTTTTATTGCAATCATACCATATTTCTACCAAAACAACACCATTATCGAAGGAAGAAGTACACATCCAGGTTAAGTGAAAAGCTTCAAAATGTCCAACTATATTGACTGGTATTGAAGTGGTCCAGCAAGTGAAAAAATTGACTTATTGTTTTGGAAAGGGTTGAAAGAGGGGTCGTCGTGAGGGAGAAAAAATGTGGACGAAAAAAAGTCTATTTTCTTTAGTCTACCCTATTGGGAGATTTTGTTTGTTCGTCATAACTTGGATGTTATGCATGTTGAGAAAAATATTTGTGAAAGCATACTCAAGACATTGTTAAATTACAAAGGGAAGTCAAAAGATCACTATGAATCGAGATTAGATTTGAAAGAGATGGGTATCATGACGCATCTCCATCCTTATGAAGAAAAGGGCATCATTCTTCTTCCTACTGCAGCCTACACATTATCTAAAGTTGATAAAAAGTTTTTTTAAGAGGATATTTGACTTGAAATTGCCTTACGGTTATAGTTCTAACATTAGCAATTGTGTTGATGTGGAGAAACAAAAGCTGGCGGGACTTAAATCTCATGATTATTATGTGATAATGCAACAATTATTAGTTGTTGCGATAAAAGGTTTAATGGAAGAAGGTTGTTGAGTGACAATTCTTCGACTTTCTAAGCTTTTTTTATGGAATGCGTCAGCCTGTGGTTGACAAGGAGGAGATTATGAAGTTGGAATTTAAAGCTGTTGAAATTCTTTGCAAACTATAAGATTATTTTCCACCTTTTTTCTTTGATTTAATGATTCATTGTCAATCTACCATGAGAAGTTAGGCTATGTGGTCCTGTGCAATTTCGATGGATGTACCATTTTGAAAGGTACATGAAAGTACTAAAAGGTTTTGTATCAAATTATGCACACCCAGAAGGATGTATTATGAATCGTTATCTTTCCATCGAATGTGTACACTTTTCTGAGACGTCTTTAAATCATAATGATGAATTGATTCTGGTGATGTTCAAGATGATGAAATCATAGAAGAACGTCCATTATTAGCTGGAAAATCTTTTGAGCTTGACCAATTGGATGCAACAATAGCACATCAATGTGTGCTATTCAACTCGTGTATTGTAGCACCATTTGTCAATATGCATATCAATGAGCTGAAAGAAAAGAACCCAAACTTGAACAAATAATCAAACTTTGTTGTGGAATCGACATTCAAAAGAATTTTCTTTGTGGTTTTATGAGAAGGTTACAAACATAACTAATTTTAATTTTATATTTTGATTTGTTTTTTACAAACTTTCATGTAAAAATAAATATTTTTTTAACAGTTATCTACATGTTAGAAGGCAGATAACATGTATGCTCAATTGGCTGAAGGCCCAAGTTGCATTGTCATTTCTTATAAAGGTTATATGATCAATGGGATACGATTTCACAAAAAAAGAGTTGAGAAAAGTACTCAAGAAAGCAGTGTGTACTTAGAAGCTCGTGAAAGTGGAAAATTAGATGATAAAGAAGAGTATTTCAGAGTTTTCGAGGATATAATTTTATTTGATTATTGCACCTTTAAGGTGCCACTATTTTTGTGTGATTGGGAAAATATTCGAAGTGGTGTTAAGAAGCTTGAGTACTATACACTTTTGAACTTTAGTGTAGTGCAAGCTCAATCCATTAGGGATCCATATATATATTAGCATCACAAGCTAAAACAACATTTTATGCAAGAGGAAATGAGTCATCTAATTGGTATATAGCTTTAAATGCTTCAAATAGAGGGTGTTTTGGGCTAGATATGAAAAATAATGAATTTTTACCATTGATGTATGGTTCTTTCTACTATTTTCTGTTCATATCTAGTTCATGCTTAATATAATTGTGTATGTTTGTTAATCTTCCCTTGTTTCTCTCTCTCTCTCTCTCTATTAGCAATAATCTATGCTCTTTGATATTGCTATGCTCTTTGATATTGCTCTGTCACTGGTATCCTTTTCAATTGTTTCTTAATCTATGATTTTTTAGTGTATTTCTGTTTTGATTATATTAGTGTATTGCTCAATCATGTGTCAACATTTATAGATATAGGAATTAAGGTTATTGTAATTTGTAACTGTAATGATTCAGAGGTTTGTAGCTGTAATGATTCAAGGGCTTGCAAGTGCTTGATTGGGGGACATATTTCAAGGCATACCTAACTCTAAGGCTTGTAAGTGTTTTGATTTTATTATTATCTTAAGCATGGTGAGGAATTAATTAACTGGGATTTATGTTTAAAATCTAAAATGTACATTTATGTTTAGTAATGGGTGATTTTTTTTTTTTTTTTGGTGTAGTGATTTCAACTAGAAAATGACTATACTACGAATACGCAAAGACAAAAAAAAAAAGAAAAGCAGCCTTTGTAATGCCCCAAATTTCCTAATAAGGTTTATGACATTGATTAGGAGGCCGGGAGGGCCATAATTGATTTATTATGGTATTTAATGATTATATGCATGTTTATGTAAATTATATTATTATATGATGGTGAATGCATGCATATGGGCTCATATTTTAAATGCAGGGGCATTTTGGTAATTTGGCCGTTGGGGGCGTGATTGTGTGATTTTATGCATATGGGTGAATTATAATTTTACCACATTATATGTGGATTGGTTCGAGCCATTCGGCATGAGACGATCATGGGAATGCAAGTTTTCGGTCTAGTCATAACGGGATTAAGTTCGAGGCTCGGGGTGAGTCTCGGGGTCATTTTGATGATTAGAACATTACCGGGAATTAAAGGGTAATGGGGTATGATTTATTGGCATTTGAGAATATTGAGATTAGTGGGAATTGGAGAGCGTTAATTATAATTAACAGTATAGGTTGGAAATGACGGTTTTACCCTCGGAAGCCTTTAGAGGGATTTATTTGGCCTAGGGGCATTATGGTCTTTTGACCTTAAGGATTTATATCAGCTCATTTAGTTTGGAAGGCTGTGGAAAAGTGTAAAACAGAGCATCAACCTCATCTCTTTCTCTCCCTCCCGTACATGTTCTTCCCTCCATCTTCCTTTCAATTTTTGAGAGCCAACTTGAGGTATCATGCTAGGAGATCAAAGGTGGGGGCTTAGGACTTTGGTTCAATCATTGAAGGGGGTCTAAATCCAACTTGAGGTAAGGTTTCATCCAAGAACTTAAGCTTTACTCTGTTTTCCTTATGGTTTTTCAGTTGGGAATTTGAGGTGTTAGTGGTGGGAATTCATGGAAGTTTTTGTGTAAGTTTGAGTGGGTTTTGATGAGGGTGTGATATAGATGATGTTTGGTGGTTGAATTGGATGTTTGGGATTGGTTTGGAGGTTTGGTTTCAAGAGAAATCGCAAAGAAGATGAACCAGAAAGTTTCTGGTCTGTAATTGGCGCAGCAGCGCCATTTAGGGCGCAGCAGCGCTAGGCAGGGCTCAGAGCTGGGCTCTCTGACTTGGAAATAGGGCTGCAGCACCATTTATTAGGGCTGCAGCGCCACTTGATAGGGCTGCAGCGCCATTTAGTAGGGCTGCATCGCTAGTCCATTTTTCAGCAAACCTATTTTAGGGCTCGGGATGATCCTTAAGGTTCGAGGTTTGGTTTCTTTGCCCTGTTTGAGTATTTTAAGATTCCCGAGAGTGGGGGATTGATCCCGGGAGTGTGGTTTTAGATTGTGAACCATTTATTAATTTATTTTATTAATGGATTATAATTGGTTATGACTAGGTGACCGCTAAAGGACTAAAAGTTGATCGTTCTCAAGGGTCGTTCTTTAAATCATTCTAGCTCAAATCTGAGGTAAGAAAACTGCACCCCATATGTGACATGCATGGCTATGATTGATGCATGTTGGATGTTTAAATGTAAACATTGATAGCATAATGAATGCTTGGCAATCTTGCCCATTTGCATATGGTTATTATTGAGGCATGCTGGATGTTTAAGTGTGATGCATGTGATGTACGAGAAACATGTGATTAAGGCATGCCATGAATGATGAATATGAGATTGGTCAAAGCTTGAGTCTCTGAGTTTGTGCATGATCATAATTGTGCCAGCAACTGTTTAGTAAGCATGTTGAATGCCCTGTTCTTGGATAATTGGCATATGATACATAATGATAGCATTGCTTACTTGTGCATGGTACTGGCTAATTAGTCAGGTTTGGCAAAGGTGCTAGTATCAACTATGAAGCTGTGACTCATTAGTCAGGTTCGGCAGTGGTATTGGGCACTTGTCACACAGGGCTGACTCGTTAGTCAGAATTGGCAAAGGTGTTAGTATCAACTGTGAAGCTGTGACTCACTAGTCAGGTTCGGCAGTGGTACTGGGCACTGGTCACATTGTGCTAACTCACTAGTCATGACAACCCTAGTGTGTTTAGTGCAAGCTATGTCGATTGGATCTAATCGACCCTCTGCATTGAATGACTCAAAGAGCATTAATGTAGGACCGACCTCAAGTTTGATGAATATAAACAAGCGTTTATCTAGCCAAAGGCTAGTCATTTAGAGCCAGGGCCAGCAAGCCCCGTGTCTGTTAGGTCACATGGCTATGGGTACTGGCCCCTTAAGTGACATGCTTGTCAGTCACTCATTTGATAAGAGCCATTGCAGGAAAGCCTAGGTAACGATGTTGTTACACGGCTATGGGCACTGGGCCCCTAGTGACTTGGTTGTCAGTCACTCAGTATGGTTTACCAGGACCTCAAAGTGATATTCACTCATCTGATCAGAGCTATGAGCTCTGTATGATCATTTTGATCATCATATGCATGGCTTTGGGCACTGAGGACCCAGTGACTTGCTTGTTGGTCACTCAGTATGGTTTACCAGAACCTGTTGAAGGTTAGAGGCTTACCCAACAGCCACCCTTCCACTTGAATTAGTGACTCGCTTGTCGATCACTCAGCATGGTTTATCGGAACCTCAAGTGTTGCGACACTCATCTGATTAGGATTGACTTGATAGTCCTCCAATCAGAAGGCCAGGATTTCTTATCTTGGATACCCCAGCATCTGTTTGAATTCATTTGCATGCTGAATAGAGCTATGAAGCTAGGCATGCCAGATATGATTTGGTATCATGATATGACTGTTTATGAGCATATGAGTTTTCTTGCCGGGCTTCGGCTCACGGGTGCTTTGTGGTGCAGGTAAAGGCAAAAGAAAGCTGGACCATCCTTGAGTTGGAGAGCTTAGGTGATGACGTGTACATATGCAGCTGCTCGACCAATACTTGGGCGAGGTTTGAAAGTGGAACTAGGGCTGAACCCTGTTTTGCCGCTTAGAACGGCCTGTTGTAAACACTTTCTTGTAATAAACTCTGAAATTATATTTTTGGGATCCCAATGTATACAGTAAACGTTCTAGTGAAACGTTATACCTTAACCAAAGTTTTTAACCCCTAAACCGCTAATCATGCTTAGTTACACGTTTATGGCCAAACGACTCGATTAGCGAGTTTAACACTGTTTGCAATGTGCACTGTAGCGGTCCCTGGAGTTGGGGCGTTATAGCCTTGAAGTATCAACTCGGTGGTGATGACTTGCTACATCACAACCTAATTCGTAAAAGAAAGACTTCTCTACGTAAATTGGTTGCACCAGCTATTAGGGTTGTCATTGACACACCACTAACTCTTAGTACAAGGACAACAACTGTAACACCCTACTACCCAGGGACCATTACGATGTGCATTTTAAACAGTACTAAACTCATTAACCAAGTCATTTGTTCATAATCGTGTAACTAAATGTGATTAATGGTTTAGGGTTAAAAATTTTGGTTAAAGATACAACGTTTCACTAAAACATTTACTGTATACATTGGGATCCCAAAATATAATTTAAAGGTTAATTACAATAAAATATTTACAACCAGCAGACCTAAGCGGCAAAATAGGGTTTAACCTTAGATCCTTTTTAAACCCTCGGTTGTGGCTGTCGATTAGCCGCATATGTACACATCGTCATCTAAGCTCTCCAAATCAAGCATGGTCCAACTTTCTTTCGCCTTTGCCTACACCACATTGCACTCGTGAGCCGAAGCTCAGCAAGAAAACTCAATATGCTCATGAACATGTAATAACATGTTACTAAATCATAATAGGCATGCCTAGCAATAATAATCCTACTCATGCATGCAAGCAAATCCAAATGAATGATTATGGGGTCATGCGTCTGAATAGATGACTAATGAGTCAATCTCCGGGGACCTGCTTATTGAATAGATGACTAATGAGTCAATCTCTGTGTGGGTGACTAATTAGTCACACCCTGTATAGGTGACTAATGAGTCACACTCTGTATAGATGACTAATGTAACGCCCCACGTCACTATGGCTGCTTCTTGGAATGCCGACTAGCCCTACAAACCAACACGAGTCTTTCCAGCGTGCTTTGTCCTCACTCGTACGCTTCCTGCGAAAACTTCCCAGGAGGCCACCCATCTTGAGACTACTCCAGGTCAAGCACGCTTAACTTTGGAGTTCTCAAGTGATGGGCTACCGAAAAGAAGATGCATCTTGTTTTTGGTAGCCCGACACTTGAGAACTTCAAAGTTAAGTGTTCTTGACCTGGAGTAATCTCACGATGGGTGACCTCCTGGGAAGTTTTCCCAGGAAGCGTGCGAGTGAGGACAAAGCACGCTGGAAAGACTCGTGTTGGTTTGTAGGGCCAGTCATCATTCCAGGAAGCAGCCATAGTGACGTGGGGCATTACAAATGGTATCAGAGCTTTGACCTAGCCATAAGTGTGGCTGACGGGGACATCGAACCCCTAAGGGGGGTGATTGTGACAGTTAGAATCCCGTGATCCGCAGGGGGAAAGATCGAGTAAATCGGTGCAATCCCACACTGCCTGGGGAAGGTCAGGTGTGATGATTCTAAGATTGTGTAGGTATGGGACTACACAGTTGAAAATTGCTTAAATGGATTGATGGGTACTACCTATGTCAACAAGATGCATCTTCTTTTCAGTAGCCCATCACTTGAGAACTCCAAAGTTAAGCGTGCTTGACCTGGAGTAATCTCATGATGGGTGACCTCCTGGGAAGTCTTCCCAGGAACCATGCGAGTGAAGACAAAGCACTTTGGAAAGACTTGTGTTGGTTTGCAGGGCCAGTTGTCATTCCAGGAAGCAGCCATAGTGACGTGGGCATTATAAATTGTAACGCCCTGGTTACTCCAAGACCATTACTGTGAACTTTGAATTGTGCTTAGCTCGCTAATCGAGTTCTTTGGTTATAAACATGCATCTAGGTGTTATTAATAGGTTAAGGTGTAAAACCAATCAAAAGTAAAGGATATATTTTATTTAAAACATAAAACTGTTCATGGACCCATAAAAACGTTTACAAGTTATTTACAATACAAAATGGTCATTATAATGTAAAATTTACAACCCGCCGACCTAAGTGGCAAAAATAGGGTTAACCCCTAGTCCCTCTGAGAAACTCCTTAGCCGTGGTTGTCAAGCGGTCTCATATGTACACATCGCCAACTAAGCTCTCCACTCAAGGTTGGGTGAGTTTTTCTTTCCCTTTACCTGCACCACATAGCACCCATGAGCCAAAGCCCAGCAAGAAAACTCAATACTGCATGTATATAATATCAAATGATGATCATGATAAACATCCAGGACTTATAGCCCTAAACAGAGGAGTGACAGTTGTAAAAGTAACTAATGTGGTTCCGTACCCTTTACAAATAAGTGATCGAGTCACTAGCTTAAACAGGATAAGTGACTGATGAGCAAGTCACCAATGTAAAAAAACTGAGTGACCATGGAGTCACTAATGTGGGTTTCGTACCCTTAGGCATGTGATGATACGGTCACCTAGGCCTTCTGGCCCTGGCTCTAAGTAACTAGTCATGGAACTAGGCAAGCGATTTTAGTTTTCATCGAACTTGGGGTCAGTCCGGCATTAATGCTCATGATGAGTCATTCAATGTTGTTGTCGATTAGATCTAATCTTTAACGGCTCTATGTTCATGACGCTTATGTTGCTCCTGACTCATAGGTCAGTAACATACGACCAGTGCTCAGTACCGCTGTCGAACTTGGCTAGTAAGTCATAGCTTCACTGACGAATCTGACACCATTGTCGATTCTGACTAGTAAGTCAGTGCCATTTACAAGTAAGCAAGATTTGTTAAGCATTTGATATGCAATCACTGTCCACATTTAAACACTCAACATGCCTCAATTATAACCATGCATGTCACATATAGGGTGCAATTTTCTTACCTCTGGTTCGAGCGAGAATTAGTAAAAGAACGAACCTTGAGAACGATCAACCTTCTAGTTCCTTGACGGTCACCTGGTCATAACCAATTATGGGATTCCATCAATAAAATGAATCACAAAAGGTTCCCGGACCAAGACCTAGCCTCTGGGACATCAAATCCTACTAAACCGGGTAGTAAGAACGATCCCGAGGCCTAAGGTTTGATTCCCCAAGCCAAAAACCCAATTTTGGCCAAAATGCCACTAAGGGTCGCGGCCCTACACCACCATGCCACAGCCCGCCTCCTCAAACAGAAGCGGTCACCCTTCCAAACCCCAACACGGGTCGCGGGCCTCCTACTCCATGTCATGGCTCAACGGCCCTGCAGCTCCTCCCTTCTTCTTCAGCAAGCTTGGGCCGCGGCTATGACAGTCAGATCCCGTGATCCGCAAGGGGAAAGACCGAGTAAAGCTGTGCAATCCCACACCGCCTGGGGAAGGTCAGGTGTGATGATTCTAAGACTGTGTAGGTATGGGACTACACAGTTGAAGAGGGCTTAAATGGATTGATGGGTACTACCTATGTCAACAAGATGCATCTTCTTTTCGGTAGCCCATCACTTGAGAACTCCAAAGTAAAGCGTGCTTGACCTAGAGTAATCTCATGATGAGTGATCTCCTGGGAAGTTTTCCCAGGAACCATGCGAGTAAGGACAAAGAACGCTGGAAAGACTTGTGTTGGTTTGCAGGGCCAGTCGTCATTCTAGGAAGCAGCCATAGTGACGTGGGCATTAGAACTAATGAGTCACACTCTGTATAGATGACTAATGAGTATATCTCTATTAGATGATTGATAAGTCTATCTCTGAGGTAGATGACTAATAAGTCTCTCTGTATAGATGACTAATAAGTCTACCCTTATGTAGATGACTGATAAGTCTATCTCTGTGTAGATGACTATTTATCTCTGTGTAGATGACTGATACGTCTATCTCTGCATAGTTGACTAATAAGTCACTCTCTTAGATAGATGACTAATGAGTCACACTCTGAATAGGTGACTAATGAGTCACACTCTGTATAGGTGACTAATGAGTCACACTCTGGATATGTGACTAATGAGTCACTTTCTAAATAGATGACTGATAAGTCTATCTCTGTATAGATGATTGATAAGTCTATCTCTAAATAGTTGACTAATAAGTCACTCTCTAAATAGATGAGTGATAAGTCTATCTCTGTACAGATGACTAATAAGTCTATCTCTGGGGTCCCACACCCTCCTAGCCATGTGACATTACAGTCACCTGAGCTTATAGCCCTGACTCTATATAACTAGACTTTAGACTAGACAAGCGCTTTTAGTTTTCATCGAACTTAAGGTCGATCAAGAATTTCATGCTTATGATGATAATGTTTATGTCGATTAGATCTAATATTTTCGGCTTGCATTAAACACGCTAATAGCGTTCTTGACTCATAAGTCAATACCATACGACCAGTGCTCAGTACTACTGTCGAACTTGATTAATGAGTCACAGCTTCACAGCCAATACTGACACCATTGCTGATTCTGACTAATAAGTCAGTTCCATTCACAGATAAGCAAGATTGCTAAGCATTTAATATGCAATCAATGTCCACATATAGAGCACTCAACATGCCTCATTAATAACCATGCATGTCACATACTGGGTGCAGTTTTCTTACCTCTGGTTCAAGCGTGAAATACGTTAAGAACGACCCTTAAGAACGATCAATCATTTGATCCCTTAGTAGTCACCTAGTCATAACCATATATGGAATCCCATTAATAAAATCAGCAATAAAAGGTTCGTGATCTAAACCTCACTCCCAGAACCTCGAATCCTACTAACACGGTTAATAAATTCGATCCCGAGCCTTAAGAATTGAAACCCTGAGCCAAAAACCCTCAAAAGTGCTCAAAATAATTCCTTGTAAAAATAGGGTAGCACTGCCCCCCCCCCCCCCCCCCTCGGGCGCTATGGTGCTACAACCATAGCTGCCATGCCCTGGACAGCGCTGTAGCGCCCATCCTTGGGCGCTGTAGCACCAGAACCAGGGTATTTCAGCCCTGGTTTTTCCCTTCGAGTTCTCCAAATTCCAACCTTAAAAACCTGATTCTAAACCTCAACCAAACTCACAAATGAACCCAAAAACCCATTCTACAAGTCCTAGGCATCAAAACCCAATCAATCTTTCCCAAAAACTTCATTAAATTCTCAACTATCCAATCCGAAATTCCAACTGAAAAGACAAATTAAAAATAGAGCAAAACCAAAGTTTCCATGACTGAAATCTTACCTCAAGCTCAAGGTTAAACCCTCTTCAATGGCTGAACACAATCCTAAACCCTCAAGGCTTGATTCCCTAGCTTGAATCCTCAAAAGAAGCTTCAAAATTTAAAAGGCAGAAGGAGAAAAAAGATGATCGGGAGGAAGAGGAGAAAAGCTCTGTTTTTGGTTTCTTTAATTCATAGCTTTCTGATTTTAAACATATCCTAAGGTCAAATGACCTTAATGCCCCCAAGCCTATTTATTTCCTTTTTGAGCCACCAAGGGAAAAATTGTCATTTCTTGTTTATCTTATTAATTATAATTAACGTCCTCCAATTTCCGTTATTCCCAATATTCTTAAATACTAATAAATCATATCCCATTACCCTATAATTCTCGGTAATGTACTAATCATCAAATTACCTCGAGACTCACCCCGAGCCCCGAAATTAACACCGTTATGACCCAACCGCTAACTTGCATTCACAGATCGTCTCATGCCGAATAGCTCGAACAAATCCACATTATAATGTGGCCTCATTCATAATTCACCAACATGCATGAAAATATACAAATATGCCCTCAATAGGCCAAATTACCAAAATGCCCTTATAATGAAAAGTTGACCCATATGCATGCATTTATCATCATATATTAATATAACTCACATAATCATGCATATAATCATTTAATGGAATAATAAATTAATTATGGCCCTCCCAGCCTCCTAATCAAGGCCCTAAGTCTTATTAGGAAATTTGGGTCATTACAACAACTCATCGCATGATTCTAATTGACTCACCTGAAGTGATAGAGGCACATTTTGACCAAAGCATAACTAACTCTCCTATTGTAAGTTAACAAAAGCTAGACACTTGTAGAAAATCAGCTTGATTACAAAATAAAAGTGCTACAATTCAAAAGGAATTTGAAGCAACACCTCAATATGATAATGCAAATGAAGAATTGAAGATGATTACCAAGAAGACTAGAGGTAGAACTATCCTAGCTAATCTTACTAGAAGGAATGGTGAATTGATAAAAATCAATTGGAACATTAATTGCCAACCAATTGGTGATAATTCAATACAATTTGCATCTTTTGTTTGTAGTCTTGTGAGAGAGATTGTTCCTTACACTTTTTCTGATTGGAGGAAAATGACATCAATCATGAGAGATGTTCTTTGGGAATCTATTAAGGTAACCTTACCATTTAATTTTAGATAATTTACTTCCTAAATATATTATGTATAAGTTTAATCTCTATATATTATTGTAGGCCAAGTATGATTTACATCAAGATTGGGAAAACAAGTATTGCTTTCAAATGATGGTTGACCTATGGAGAGCCTCAAAATCTAGGCTTGTCAAAGACATTATCAGCGTTAAAACTGAAAGTGAATGACAAACACTAAAACCAGATTGCATCAAGAGCGGCGTAGAGTGGAGGGCCTTTATTAAACTGAAAACTATTAAAGAGCATATGGTATGTATATAACTAATTAATTCAATGTCAACTTAGTTTTTTTATCACTGCTGAGCCAACACCCCTCTTAAGTAGGCTTTACGGGCTAAATTCCCAGATAGAAGAAAGAAAACTATTCCACACTCCTTAAGCAAAAAAGGATATGCTCAAACAATTGATGATATGGTATTTCATAAACTAGAAAAAGATATGTTAACTTAAGTTCATCTAATTTCATTAATTAACTTGCTCCATGATATTCTATGTAATATGCAGACTAAAAAAAATCAAGGTGGCAAAATAACTAGGGTTCAGACATTTCAGAAAGCTCATACTAGGAAGAATGGTGAGCCAATCAACTCAACAACTTTTGAATTTTTGGTGAGTACTTCTTACTCATAATTTTGGATGTTTATTCTTAATTTTACTCTTGTACTTTCACTTTATAAAATGATATGTAGGGACAAGTAGATGACATTATACGTGAAAACCCAAATTTTGAAATGCAAACAATATCGAATAGGATGCACTAACAATATTGTTCGGTGAACCGAAATCTGGTCGTCAAATTGGCCAAGGAAGAGGGATGTCAAAATCAAAATCAATTTTTGT
This sequence comes from Humulus lupulus, assembly GCF_963169125.1. NCBI lineage: Eukaryota > Viridiplantae > Streptophyta > Magnoliopsida > Rosales > Cannabaceae > Humulus > Humulus lupulus. The sequence continues at coordinate 38,439,482 of NC_084795.1, forward strand.
TCATATGTGTCAAGACAAGATTGAAGTACTTGAAAAAGAACGACACAACATGAAGAAGCGACTTGTTGAATTGCTCAAACTTTTTAAGGAAAATGTAAAAACTCTCACTTATCCATGTTTAAATTTTTTCTATCATTATTTTAAGTCAAAATATAACTTATTGTCTTATTTTTAGGGTGGTAAAGTATCAACAAGTGAAGGACAATCTCACTTGAGGAAGGCTCGATCCCTGCTTGGAGCTCTTCCTCAAGCTCTTGGTCCTCCTGAGCTTCTTCACCTGCTTGAGTGGCTTGAGCGTTCTCAAAACTCTCCTTCAGTAAACCCTGCTTATATTGGGCGTGAACCAGTCCATCAACATAATTTATGTGGTGAGAAGCCACATCCCGTGAATGCTTGGATTTTTGATACTGAGACAGGTCAATGTTGCCTATGTGATGTCCTCGTTGAAGAAGACCAACAACAATTAAGTTCTCATTCGTGACCAGCTAGCTCAGCTCTAGCTCTGCGTCTGGAAGATGCTTCTTTGCCTGCAAGCGGTCGTCGTAGACTTGGACGAAGGGAGTTCATCGTAAGGACCTAACAAAAAGGAATTGCTAAATATTGGAAGGATAACTAGCATCGAAGGACGAGAGTGAGAGAGGATAGAGATACTTACCAACCTTGGACAACTCGAGGATAAGGGTAGGGTTGGTTTGCATCAGGAAACCATTTGTGAAGAAAAAATGGTATTTATAATCCTTTGTGTGGCTCTCATTGTGATGGGGAGCCTTATACACCAGGGTTAGGTTGGTGTACTTCATCAGGGTATAGTACCCATTGAGGTTTCCCTGCTTCTTCTTCAGTACGACCTAAAAGCTGTACAAGTATAGGATTTCGGCTGGAGAAGGCACGGGCTAGTTCCTCCTCCTGTACAGGATGTATAGGCCCGCGAGGATCACTTTGCTCACATGTTTTATTTTCGTGATTATTTTTTTAATATAAACTTTTATTAAATACCGATCATATAGCAAATCGTATTTATAGTGACGTAGTCATAGTGGAATATAGATATGATTATATGTTCAAAATAAGTTACTCCTAAGATTAGTCAGGGCACAAGATTTACATCGACTTGCCAATCTATGATATGATCTACTTAGACATTGTAATGTTATGTTCTTTCCAGAACATTAGCAAAGTATATAAGATCGGATGTATATGTTGCATCGGACTGGACCGATATTGACAGTAGACAGGATAAGTAAACATATTGTTATTATCTATTATAGTCATATCATATGGTTGACCATAGGTCAATTCAATCTCAATTCTAAGTGGTTAGTATTCTAACTGATTTTATTATTTGAGTTCTTTGACTTGTTCGTTACCAGCTTACCCTACGAACTAGCCCATAATTACATCTTGGGAATGTAACGCCCTGGTTACTCCAAGATCGTTACTGTGAGCTGTGAACCATGATTAACTCGCTAATCGAGTTCTTTGGTTATAAACGTGCATCTAGTTGTTATTAATAGGTTAAGGTAGAAAACCAATCAAAAGGAAAGGATATATTTTATTTAAAACATAAAACTGTTTATGGGCCCATAAAAACGTTTACAAGTTATTGACAATGAGGTTTAACCCCCTAGTTCCTCTGTGTAATGTCTCAAATTTCCTAATGAGGTTTAAGACCTTGATTAGGAGGCCGAGAGGGCCATAATTGATTTATTGTGTCATTAAATGATAATATGCATGTTTATGTGTATTAAATATGCATGTGAACTCATTTTTGAGTAATTGGGTGATTTTCGTATTTTGGCCATTTCGGGAATATTTGGCATATATGTGATATGTGTGTGGTGATCTATTATTATTTAGTTATGCCAAGGTTACCCAGCACGAGATGATCCTAGGAGGTAAGCTAGTGGGAAAGTCACAACGGGATTTATTCTTGACTCAGAGTGAGTCAAGGGGTATTTAGAGCATTACCGTGTTATTGGGTAATGGGAATGAATATTTGGTGATAAATTGGGAGTTAGTAAGATCAGGGGGAAATTCTGGAGGTTTTGACTATTTTGCCCCCGGGAGGGTTTTCGAGACCCCGAGCGTTAGGATTTGGTTGAAGCTACTTAAGCTTGAAGTAATCTTTTAAAAGAATAAAAGAACGTTCTGTACGCTCTCTCTCCCTCAAAGTTCCATTTTTGTCTCCCGATCGCATTTTCAAGGATAACTTGAGTTCTAGGATTCGGATTTAAGCGAGGATCGAGGCATAGCGATCCTAGGAAAGATTAGAAGCTTATTAGCTAGAGGATTTAGTTGGAAACAACTCAATCAGAGGTAATTCAAGTTTTAAGTTTTTTAAGCTTGAATTGGACTTTGTGTTTTGATGAGTTTTTGGGTGATTTGAGACTTGTGTTTTATGGGTTTTGGATCATGGGGATGTTTGGGAACTTTGATTTTTGAGTTTGGAGATGTTTGGATAGGTTTTTGGGAGGTTTTAAAAGGTTGAAAACGGGGGAAAATGGCTGGTCCAAGGTTGGGCCGCAACCCTGTTCTTGGGCGCCGCGGCCCAGGCTTGAAGAAGTAGATGGAGGTTCTGTTTAGCCTGAGGGCCGCGGCGCTTGCCGGGAGGGCCGCGGCGCTTTGTGCTGTGTTATGGCCAAATTGATGTTTTGGTTAAGGGAACTCAAACCTTAGGCTTCGAGATCGTTCCTACTACCCGGTTTAGTAGAATTTGATGTCTCGGAGGCTAGGTTTTGGTACCGGGATTGGTTTTAGAACTTGAAATCATTGGATCACCATTTGTAGTTGTGACTAGGTTATCACTAGAAGCTTGGAATCGGGATCGTGCTTGTGGCTCATTTATTGGTAACCTGTGCTTGGACCAAAGGTAAGAAAACAACACCCTGTGTATATGTGACATGCATGGTTATTCTTGATGCATGTTGGATGCTTAAATGTGTGACATGCATGGTTATTGTTGAGGCATGTCAAGTGATTAAATGTGATGCATGTGTTGCACGAGAAACATGTGATTAGGGTATACTATGAATATTGAATATGAAAATGTTCAGAGCTTGAGCCTCTGTGATTATGCATGGTCTTAATTATGCTAGCAGTTGTTAAGTAAGCATGCTGAATGCCCTATATTCGAATATTTGACATATGATATATGTTTGGTAGCATTGCTTGCTTGTGTGTGTGGCACCAACTGTTCAGGATCGGCACTGGTCGCGTATTACTGACCCGAGAGTCAGAAATGGCATAAGCGTCGAGGACGCAGGGTCGAATGAAGATTAGATCTAATCGATATCAGCGTTGAATGACTCATATGGGGTATTAATGCTGGACCGACCTGAAAGTCGATGAAAAGTATAAGCGTTTGGCTAGTCTAGGACTAGTTACTCAGAGCCAGGGCCTAAGGCCTAGGTGACTGCTTGTCACATGGCTAGGGAACAGTGTTCCATAGTTATGACTCTAGGGTCATGAGGAAGGTTATGTTGGTGACTAATCATCATGCACCTAACCTGTTTAAGCTAGTGAAAGGATCACTAATTTATAAAGGGAGCGGAACCCACCTTAGTGACTTGTATCACTGTCACTCTTTTATTCAGAGCTATCAGCCCGGTATGGTTACCGGAACCACCAGTGTTAAATCACTTATCTGATTTAGATTGACTTAATAGTCATTCACTTAGGAGGGCAGGATTTCTTATCCTGGACACCCATCATTACGTGGATTTTTTGCCTGCTTGACTAGGGCTATATCTGCTAGGCGTGTGCCTTATGATTTGATGACATGTTATTACTGTTCATGAGCATATTGAGTTTTCTTACTGGGCTTCGGCTCACGGGTGCTATGTGGTGCAGGTAAAGGCAAAAGAAAGTTGGACCATCCTTGAGTTGGAGAGCTTAGGTGGCGATGTGTACATATGCAGCTGCTCAACCACCACGGCCAAGGTTTGAAGAGGAACTAGGGTTTAACCCTGTTTTGCCGCTTAGACCGAGTGGTTGTAAATATTTTCTTGTAATAGACCTTTAAATTATATTTTTTTTGGGATCCCAATATATATAATAAATGTTCTAATGAAACGTTATATCTTAACCAAAAATTTTAATCCCTAGACCGCTAATCATACTTAGCTACACGATTTTGGGAAAATGTCTCGATTAGCGAGTTTAGCACTGTTTACAAGGCACACCGTAACGGTCCCTGGAGTTTAGGGCATTACACTCTGAGAAAATCCTTGGCCGTTGTAATGCCCTAAACTCCAGGGACCGTTACGATGCGCATTATAAACAGTGCTAAACTCGATAATCGAGTCATTTGGCCATAAGTGTGTAACTAAGTATGATTAGCGGTTTAGGGATTAAAAAGTTTTGTTAAGATATAACGTTTCATTAGAACGTTTACTGTATACATTGGGATTCCAAAAATATAATTTAAAGGTCTATTGCAGGAAAATATTTACGACCACCCGATCTAAGCGGCAAAACAGGGTTTAACCCTAGTTCCTCTTTCAACCCTCGGTTGTGGCGGTCGAGCAGCTGCATATGTACACATCGTCACCTAAGCTCTCCAACTCAAGGATGGTCCAGCTTTCTTTTTCCTTTACCTGCACCACAAAGCACTCGTGAGCCGAAGCCCAGCAAGAAAACTCAATATGCTCATGAACAGTAATAACATATCATCAAATCATAAGGCACGCGCCTAGCAAATACAGCCTTGTTCAAGCAGGCAAATAAGTTCACGTAATGATGAATATAAAACATCAGCCGATGATCATAATAATCATCTAGGACTTTTAGTCCAAAATAGAAGAGTGACAGTTGTAATAGTCACTAAGGTGGGTTCTGTTCCCATTAGCCATGCAACGATAGGATCACCGGGGCTTTGCGAATAAGTGATCCTTTCACTAGCTTGTCAAGATAGATGTTCGATGAACTAGTCACCAATATAACCTACCACATGACCATAGAGTCACAACCATGGGATTCCGCTCCCTAACCACGTGAAAAACAATCACCTAGGCCTTTGGCCCTGACTCTGAGTAACTAGTCCTAGACTAGTCAAGCGCTTAGAATTTTCATCGACCTTCGGGTCGGTCCAACATTAATGCTCCTAGAGTCATTCAACGCTGATATCGATTAGATCTAATCTTTTATTGGCCCTGCGTTCATGACGCTTATGCCATTTTCCAGCTCTTAGGTCAGTAATACGCGACCAGTGCCGACCCTGACTAGTCAGTGCCATGCATAAGTAAGCAATGCTACCAAACATATATCATATGTCAAATATCCAAATACAAGGCATTCAGCATGCTTACTTAACAATTGCTAGCATAATTAGGATCATGCATAAACACAGAGACTCAAGCTCTGAACCATCTCATATTCAATATTCATAGCATGCCCTAATCACATGTTTCTCGTGCAACACATGCATCACATTTAATCACTTGACATGCCTCAACAATAACCATGCATGTCACATTTAAACACCCAACATGCATCAAGAATAACCATGCATGTCATATACATAGGGTGCAGTTTTCTTACCTCGAGTTCGAGCAAGAATTAGTAAAAGAACGACCATTGAGAACGATCAATCATTTGATCCTTTAGCGGTCACCTAGTCATAACCAAATATGGAATCCCATCAATAAAATAAATCATAAAAAGGTTCATAATCTAAAACCTCACTCTCGGGATCCATCCCGCACTCTCGGGAATCTCAATCTACCCAAACGGGGTAAAGGAACCAACCCCTGAGCCTTAAAAGTCATCCCGAGCCCTAAGATAGGCTTGCTGGATAATGCACTAGTGCTGGGGCGCTGCCCCAAAACAGAGAAGCCCAGATTTTCTGCCCTGCCTAGCGCTGGGGCGCCATCTTCAAAGCAGAACATGTTTTGGTTTCCCTCCTTGCGATTTCCCCTAAAACCAAACCTCCAAACCAATCCCAAACATCCAATTCAACCCCAAAACTTCATCTATATCACACCCTCATCAAAACCCAAGAAATCTTACCCAAAAAATTCCATTATTTCCCAACTAACCACATCAAAATCTCTTGACTAAAAACCATAAGAAAAACAGGGTCAAGCTTAAGTTCATGGATGAAATCTTACCTCAAGTTGGATTTGAGTCCTCTTCAATGGATGAACTAAATTTCTAGGCTCCCACCTTTGATCTCCTAGCTTGTTTCTTCAAGTTGGCTTTCAAAAATCAAAAGGAAGAAGGAGAGAAGAATAGGTACACGAGGGAGAGAGATGAGGATGATAATGATGCTTTGTTTTTTACAATTCCACAGCCTTCTAATGGCTTATATCAATCCTAGGGGTGAAAAGAATAAAATACCCCTAGGTCAAATAAAGGTTTCTAAAGGCTCCCAAGGGTAAATTTGTCATTTCCCGCCTATCTCGTTAATTATAATTAACACCCTCCTATTCCCGCTATTCTCAAAATTCTCAAATGTTAATAATTCATATCTCGTTACCCTTTAATTCCCGGCAACGTTCAAGTCATCAAATTACCCCGAGACTTACCCCGAGCCCCAAAACTAACCCTGTTATGACTAGACCGATAACTTGCATTCCATGATCGTCTCATGCCGAATGGCTCGAACAAATCCACATATAATGTGGTATTATTTATAATTCACCCACATGCATGAAAATGCACAATCACACCCTCAACGGGCCAAATTACCAAAATGCCCTTATAATTAAATGTGGACCCATATGCATGTATTTATCATCATATAATAATATAATTCACATAAACATGCATATAACCATCTAATAACATAATAAATCAATTATGGCCCTCCCGGCCTCCTAATCAAGGTCCTAAACCTTATTATGAAATTTGGGGCATTACAGTTGTGGTGGTCAAGCGGCCGTATATGTACACATCACCATCTAAGCTCTCCACTCAAGGCTGGGTGAGCTTTTCTTTCCCATTACCTGCACCACATAGCACCAATGAGCCAAGGCTCAGCATGAAAACTCATTACTATATGTAAATAATATCAAATGATGATCATAATAATCATACAGAGCTTATAGCCCTAAACAGATGAGTGAATAACACTTTAAGGTTCTGTTTAACCATGATGGGGCTTATAGCTCTAATTAGATGAGTGACTGATGAGCACGTCACTAACGTAAACCAGATGAGTGACTGATGAGTAAGTCACTAGCGTAAACTAGATGAGTGACTGGTGAGTAAGTCATTAGCTTAAACAGATGAGTTACTGATGAGTAAGTCACTACGGGGCTCAGCACCCATAGCCATGTGACGATGCAGTCACCTGGGCCTTCTGGCCCTGGCTCTAAGTGACAAGCGCTTTTAGTTTTCATCGAACTTGAGGTCGGTCCGGCATTAATGCTCATGACGAGTCATTCAATGTAGATGTCGATTAGATCTAATCTTTATCGGCTTGCGTTAAACACGCTAAGACCATTCTTGACTTATTAGTCAATACCATATGACCAGTGCTCCGTACTACTGCTGAACTTGACTAGTGAGTCACAGCTTCACAGTTAATACTAACACCATTGCCAATTCTGACTAATTAGTCAGTGCCATGCACAAGTGAGCAAGATTTGCTAAGCATTTGATATGTAATCAATGTCCACATTTAAACACTCAACATGCCTCAATGATAGCCATGCATGTCACATATGGGGTGCAGTTTTATTACCTCTGGTTCGAGCGAGAAATAGTAAAAGAACGACCCTTGAGAACGATCGTCATTTTGATTATTTAGCAGTTACCTAGTCATAACCAATTATAACTTCCATTAATGAAAATCAACAATAATAGGGTCTTGACCTAAACCTTACTCCCGGGACCCCGAATTGTACCCAAACGGTGAGTAGATTCGATCCCGAACCTTAGGAATTGAAACCCCAAGCCAAAAACCCTTAAAAATGCCCAAAACAGGAATCTGGAAAAATAGGGTAGCGCTACCCCCCTAGTGCCCCAGCGCTCTTGGCAGAGGATATTGGCATCTTGCTAGCGTTGTAGCGCCCACTGATGGGCGTTGTAGCGCTACAACCAAGGTTTTCAACCCTGGTTTTTTCCTCCTTCGACACCACCATTTCCAACCTGAATAACAAGCTTACAAACCTCATTTTAAGTCCCAAATGAACCCAAAATTCATCTACACATGTCCTAGGCATCATAACCCAAGTAACCCTAGCCAAAAACTCCCATCAATTCCCATTATCTAACCTAGAAATCCAAGCTGAAATCCAAAACGAAAACAGAGCTAACTAGAGTTTTTAATGGCTAGAAACTTACCTCAAGCTCAGTTTAGAACCCTCTTCAATGGTGGAACACAATCCTAAGCCCCCAAGGTCCACTTCTTAGCTTTAATTCCCAGCAACGTTCTAATCACCAAACTACCCTGAGACTCACCCCGAGCCCCGAACTTAATCATGTTATGACCAAACCGTTAACTTGCACTCAAAGATCATCTCATGCCGAATGGCTCGAACAAATCCACATTATTGTGTGGCCTCAACAATAGTTCACCAACATGCATACAAATATACAATTACAACCTCAACGGACCCAATTACCAAAATGCCCCTATAATTAAATGTGGACCCACATGCATGCATTTAACATCATATTATAATATAATTCACATAAACATGCACATAATCATTTAATGGCGTAATAAATCAGTTATGGCCCTCCCGGCCTACTTATCCAACAATTAAACCGGATTAGGAATTTTGGGGCATTACAGGGAACTTAGTAGTATAATTGAGCGGGAGTGTTAATCATAGATATGAACATCTATAGCTTATGGTGAAGAAGTAAAACGATGGTTTCCTTTTAGTTTGGTTCAAGGTGCTAAATGATAGAAATCTCATTTCAGTAATTAATATTAGTTTACTGAAATATCATTTACAAGGAACTATGTGTTTTAAGGATAAAATACAATGAGGGGTATAATAGTATTTTAGTCCAATCTCATTGCAGACCGTCTATAGAGGATTGAGTGACAATTATGGTTGTAACAATGGATAACTAATAACGTATCTATATTGATTTAATTATCAATTAGAATTATCAAAGTCAACTTTGGATAGTTTCACAGATTTTGTGCAATTTAGAGAAGAAAAGAGATTTATGGAAGATTTATTAATTAAGACAAATTGATATCTAAATTAACAAATAAGTTTAAATCAATGTTCGAATTATAAATAATGAATTTGATAAATGATATAAATAATTATTTAATTAATTAATCAATAGAATATAATATAGACCTTGATTTTAAGTTCAACGGGCTTATAATTAAAAATGAAATTTCACGGGCCTAAAGCCCATGAGAATTTCGACCTAATGGCTGATATTATCTATTATTTTATTGATTTTTTAATTAAAATAAATTACCTAATTGAGCCTATAAAAGAAATGTTAAATGATAGTTGAAATCAGACTATCTGACAGATGATCAGAAGATCTATTCTTGATGCTTTAGGGTTTTAGACTCTCTCTAGCAAAAGTCATTTTCTAAGCCCCAATATTCTCTTCTCTTCTTCTCTTTGTATCTATCTCATGTGTTGAGAATTTCCCACTCTAGTCTAGGTGATTCTAAGGATACTTTGGAAGGCTGTGAAGAAATTTGAAGATCAGTTTAGTTTCTGGGTATTACCTTGCCACAGAAATGATTCAAGGGTTAGAGAAACTGAAGGAATGACTAATACATTCCGTTGCGTATAATGTAAAGTATTCTTATCATTATCTTTGTTTAAATTCAATTGTAGAAACACTTTCTAGGTTATCTTATATTAATTTGTTTAATATAATATTTACATGAAAATAATTAAGATCCTATATAACTAAGGCCCTGAGGTCGCTTACACTCTGATGCACCTTATTCGTCTCCCAGCAAAGGCGCACGAGACAGTCCCTGATCCTGTAGTGACTTATAATATGCTCCATAGCCCTAGGATGCTTCAGTTTGCTGGGGAGTTTCTCCACTTCGAACCATGGAGCCTCATATCGCTGGGTAGCATGAGGGATTGGAGCTATGTTAACCTCCTCCTCTGAGGCGCCCCTCTGCACAAATCTCTCCGCCACCAAAGCCACCTCCCTGACCACGACCGCCTGGGCTTGTCCCTAGGCCAATATCCATTATTGTTCTGGTTGCCTACCACCTTATCGGTCCATGATGAGTAACTCGTGGTCGAAAGCGTAAAATCCCTATTGGTGTAGTTCGTGAAGTTCCTTGGACATCATAAACAAAAACCAAGCAGTTAAGAATCTTGGCCCAAGGAAACATGGCCAAAACACTAGAACTCCTAAGAAAACTGCTCGGGGAGTGGAGAAGAGAGAAAATTTCTAAGGGAAATGAGGTCACCGAACCGTAGGTCAGCTCCTGGAGACACCATCGAAAACTCAAGAACGTAACTAGAATTTGGAAAAATTCATAAACTGGTTTAATGCCCAGAATGCAAGAAAATGCCAAACAGCCTAAATTGTCCCTTTTTTTGCAAGTTTTGACATTAGTATAGACCTAAAGTAGTGCTAAAAGAGGTAAAAATAACCTCTAATCCCAAAATCATAAGAGTCTAAATCCACACCCAGAAAACAATAAGAACACATACTCAAAACAAAGAAGATGAAAGAAGCTTACTCGATATGAAGCTCTTGTATGTGCTAAGGCTAGTTCGGACGTGGAAATACTTTGTGCAATTAACCGAGAAGTAGCTTCCTAGGATCTCTAACGGAAAGCTTCTGGTTTGATGAACGTGTTCTTGAAAGAAAGAAGGGTTCTTCAAAGCTCTAAAATGGGAATGCTTTTTTTAATGCGAAAGTGAAGACTGAGAGGCAAAAGTTTGAATATATAATTGTGGCCTTGGATGGAAAGCAATTGACTCCAAACTGTTGATCACCTAGGGAATAAGTACTCGAGCATGATCCAATGGTCGCGATTACCAAGGCACAAATCATGATCAAAAAATGAGAAAACGACGCCTCTGGTACAGCATGAAAGGACGTCTCGGGTGCAGAGTGGACGTCTTGGACATGAAAAAGACCCCTCATTAAATGGCACCGATTGGTGGGCCCAAAAATAGGGAGTCGACATGTGCCACCACCTTTATAAAGGTGCCAGGTCTCGAGGAAGCCCAACTGTCTCAATTCGAACGCGTCCCACAAAATTACTCTTCTCACTCTAAGTCTCCACTATCCGAGGACAAGTGAAGACTTGGGGGACAAATGTTGTCTGTGTTTTCACCAAGTGACATGTGGCATGCATTAGGAGTAATTAAGCCCACGCAAAAGCTAGTTAAGCCTCTTGGAGCTCGCCTGGAGGTCCTCGGAAGGAAAGCCTTGCCTTTTTTGTTAACCATTCATCGCCCCCGAATAAGTATGTCTTCGAGAAAGGCTACTTCCCAAGAACCACACGTAGAATGTCCTCTCCAGATCTTCTCCTCCATTCAAGTCCTACAAGCCTACGAGATCCGTCTCCGGGCCTGGAGTAGGATGTCAAGTGTGCCGACCTTGGACCATAAGCAGTCGTCTGACATTTTACTATTGCACAAGTCATGGTGTCGAGTCCGTACAAGCGACAACAGAATGTCTCACGACGCCGCTTGACATGGGAAAATGCACAGTTACCCTTAATACTGTCAGGGACGTGCTACCCCAAAAAGTAGTGGGCGGAAACCTCGTAATTGGGCCCACTATGATATGCCTGGGCACGCCAGCATATTAATTATTGGAATGTATTGTTTCTTGTTCATTTATTACTCCATTAAGAGATAATAATTGCAATTACTCTTCATTAGAGAATTAATTGTCCTCAACCATTTATAAATAGGGTTAAGGCACACATTGCGAATGATATCAATTTTTGGCATTCAGAACATTGCTAAAACGTTGCCTGAAACTCTACAGAAGCTTAAACTCTCAAGATTCTCTCATCCTAATACAATTGACTCGTGGACTATAGATAATTAATAACCTGAACCACGTACATATCTATATCTCCATCTATATGTCTTTAAATTTTTATTTAATTAGTTTTTAGCAAAAAAAAAAAAAAAAAAAGCTAGTCAACAATGTTTATCCATGATTTCATCTATATAATAAAATTAATTTCACTTAATGAACATAAGAAATTATCATCACAACACAACCTTACTTTTTTTTTTGTTTGCTGAAACATACCCTTAATAATTAACCACAGTATGACTGACTCAATTTTTTTTAGAATATGATAGACTCAGATTATGGGAAATAATATAAAATTAAATTAATGTGAGTATATACAATGATCTGTAAAATTTTTTTACCTATTAACACTTAATAAAAAAATATTAAATAGTTAATATAATTGATTAAAATTGTTTTTAGGATATTACTACAACAATTTCATAATTTTAGGATGTTTATAATTAAAATCTAAATTTTGAGAATCAACATAATACAATAAAAATAATTATAAGAACCAAATTTAAAAGTAACATAATAAATTTTGATGGACTAAAATGAGATTTAGATAAGATTCATGGCACACTAAAATAAGTTAATCTTGAATCTTGTATGTATATCCATATTTTTGGTTCGTTCATAACTTTATGACTGAACTTATCATCCGAATCTCAGCTAAAACCCATTCAGTTCCCTCTTACTCCATATTTTCCATTGCTCTCCTCCATGAATCTTGTTCGGTTCCATTACCGAACCTCCATTTTTCCAAATTGTCTCTCCCATTCCTCCTCTCCCCAAATCCCCAATCTCACTCTCAAATGCTCTTATTCTTCCAAAACCCAAACCCCAGCTCGGGACAGACCCATCGACTTCGGAAAACACAAGGGAAAATTACTGGGAACACTCCCTTCCAACTACCTCAAATGGGTCTCCAAGACACTCAGAGCTCGGGATTTTGAAGACTGGGCCAAGCTCGCCGACCAAGTCCTCCAAGACCCAGTTTACCAAGATCGAATCGAATGGGAATTCGCCCAGAACATTTTGGATGGTAATAGGTCGTCGCTCCCCTCATCTTCTGGGAATGGGAAAGCGGTTTCTGAGTTACTAGAGGTAAGTGAGAAATTTGGTTGGGATAATGATGATAAGGTTGGTTGGAGCAGAGTGGATTTTGAGCTTCTGGGAACTTCGAAAAGCGGGCGGATTCCCAGGGTAGGGGGAAGAAACGGAGGGAAAAGAGAGGATTTGAGAGTGGAAAAGAGAGGGGATGGAAAAGAGGAAGGGGAAGGAGGAGAGAGGAGGAGGGAAAGGAGGGAGCGGATGAGGATGAAGTTGAAGAAAGAGGAGAAAAGTAGTAGTGGTAGTTTGGGAAATTCAGATGTTGGTGGTAATGGGAATGAAGTGATGAGATTACAAAGGAAGAAGGAAAGTGCAGAAGAGGTTTACAATCCATTCCCTGGACGTGAATCTCTCTTGAAAAAAGTACTCCAACGTAGAACATTTTCATAGCTTTTTTTTTTATTTTGAATTTTTAAGATTTTGATTGTAATTTTTTAGCTATTTAATAATGTAATTTTCTTTTTCTTTTTTTATTGTTATTTAGGCGAAAGTTTGTAGACTTTTTTTTTTCGGGACATTATACACGGAGAGTGTCACCTCTTTCTTTGGGGTACATTTCTGTACTCCAATATCTGATCTCAATATATGAGATGGTTTAGTGATAGAAACATTTGCCAGGCTTTATAATAATACTTCAAATATATATAATGCATAAACACAAGCTGTTTCTTAATATTAAATCCATTAATATGGGATTGATACAAGTTGCATGCACTTAATGTTTTGATCCATATCTCAAATCATTCACACACAAAAAATCATTCATAAAGTGAAACATTACTTTATACTTTCTAAGGTTAAAAATGTCGAAAATTTCATCACTTTTATTGATGCAATGCTCAAACTCTGGAAACCATACAAAAAGACCTTTGTTTTAACTTTCACATATACGATGTCTTGCACATTTGACGAACTATACCACTTTTCTATGAAAATGGGACTTCTTCGCTCCCATGGCTCTAACCGAATTCCATCCAATTACTTCCAAATTCCAAGTATGTTTATTATTTTAATATTTTAGGCTTTTTTCTTTTTCTTTTTTATCAGTTTTATTTTTTGAACATTCAATAAATTTGAGAATCTATGCTTGTTAGTAAGCTCTATCAAGAAAATATGCCACTAAAATCAAACGTTGGGATAATATGCCACTTGCCTATTTTTAAACAAAAATATCTCTCTTATTTAAATTATCTTCTCTCTCGGTTTCCCTATCTCTCTTTCATGTCTCACCCATTTTCAAAGTCAATCCCAGTCCCAGACGCCGACTATTTCCTCTGTCACAGAAGTTGCCGGCCACTTCTCATTCTCGGACATCGACCACCTCCTCCACCTCCGTCGTCTTCTCCATCCTCAGCAAATGATTCAAAGGTAAATGTTTTAAAAAGAAAAATGATCTTGATTAGGTTGGAAATGAATTTAAACAATTTGAGAAGTTTAGAATTGGGAAATTTACATTTGATACCATTTTTATCATCTTAATTTCAAAAATGTCTTGACTCGTCTTAATTCCAAAATACAGTTCTTACTATCGTATTTTGTAAATAATATAACATTATATTACTTTTTTTCTCTCTCTTCTCCATAACTTTAAAACAAAAGTTCTCTCACATCATTGGTCATTTGGCTCAAGAGTGGTATCATCATGATCTACTCTTCAATATAGTTATTTTGATATGTGTGAAACATATATTTTCTCGTCGTTACCGAAATCAAAAGCAATCATTTGGTTGCTTACGATACTAATTAGATATCAATTACTTGCCTTTCTACAAAAGAACTTTATTTTAGTTAATTAACTCCAAGCTTATTTTTGGAATTTGGTTGGTAGTTTCTATTATGTATGAAAAATAACTTTGTAGCTCATTTTTAATTTATTTAAGAGTAAATTGCGGCTAAAACACCTAATATTTTAAAATGTTGCACTTTTATATTCAATATTTTTTTTAGGTGGTAAATATATTCAATGCATGTCTTCAAAATGTTGCACTTTTATACCTATGTTTTTTATTATTTTGAGAAATAATAGGAAAGTGAAAGAAAAATACGGGATTGTAATTATATTTTAAATTTTAAATTATTTTCACTTCCTTATTCTTTTTCGAAATAACTATTTTAAATTAAAAATTAATAAATGTTTTATTAAATTAAATAAAAAATGATGTAAAATAATCAAAAAATATTTTTCCATCAATTTAAAATATAAGTTTTTAAAAAAATGAAGAAAGAAATATAAATTTTAATTATTTTGATTAAATTTAAAATCTTAAATTTTTTTTTATCATTTTGAGAAAGAATAAGGAAGTGAAAATAATTTAAAATATAATTAAAACCCTATATTTTTCTTTCACTTTCCTATTATTTCTCAAAATAATAAAAAAAATAGGTATAAAAGTGCAACATTTTAAAAACATTGAGTATATTTACTGGAAAAAAAATTGGGTATAAAAGTACAACATTTTGAAGATATTGAGTATATTTACCATTGAAAAAAAGATTGGGTATAAAAGTGCAACATTTTGAAAACATTGTGTATTTTAGCCGCAATTTACTCTTTATTTAATTAAAAGTTAAATCAAAGAGTCCAAAAAATGTACATTATTTACTATGATTTTAAAGTAACTTGTAAGTTTTTTTTTGCTTGGTTAACCAATATACCTCTATAATGCACATGTAAGAAACACGAATGACTAAACACAATAAATAGATTTTTAAGCTATTTTAAAAGCATTTCAAGTTACTTTTTTTAAAATATATTCTTTAAGATATTGTTTGGCAACTTTTAAATAGTAAGAAGATTTTTTTTGGTAACTCACTAAATCAGTTGGTTGCTTTAACTTTGTACCATAACCCAAAATTTAGTCATGTATCAAATTGTAATGGATATGTGTCTTAAATGATTTTAAAAGCAATGAAATGTAGTTTTGAAAAGTAATTATATAGTATACTAAATAGTATCATTTTCTAATAAGCTATTCGTGGTAACTTGGTGTTGTAAAATTTATGTACGCAAGTATACACAATCATAAACAAGTAATAAAGTAATAAATAAAGTATCGTTCCCACGAGGATTGAATATTAATTACTAATAAATTAATTTTTAAAACTAATTGATTTGACGATTAATGAATATAGAGTTTGCTAAAACTAAAACAAATAAAACAAATAACAATAACAATAAAAGAGTCAATAATAGATATTCTAATTCAATAGATAAAAATATAGGGTTATTAATTTCATCAACTATCCACATATGCTTCTCTAATTTGAATTTAAGAATTCTTATCTCTATCATGATAGCAGATTACAACTATAAATTATATTCTTGTTAGGACTTATAACTCTCTACAATAAGCAAATCTCCTACATCTCTGTGGTAAATTAACATATCTCAAACATTAAACACATAATCTCTAAGCTACACAAATCATACAGGTACTCTTGTCCAATATAAATTTATGATTATTTGACTATAGCATATTTCTCCTTCACTTCTCAGATCTCATGTTAAAATCATATAGATCATGCAAATGGTTATCAAGCATTCACAAGCATTAAACACAAGTGAAACAATTCACAATATTTATAGGAAATTCATAAAATCTGCATTAGATAATCATAAGGTTTCGAGAAGAATCCATTAACACCCTAAAAAGAAAATTAGTTTATGGAAAAGAATAGAAAGAGAAAGGAAAGAGAGAGAGACAAGAGATAGGTGAGAGAAGAAGAGAGAAGGGAGAGAGCTCTAAAATAATCTAAAACATTATTTTTATAGTGACAAGGTTGTGAAAATAATTTTCTAGATGTTTCCACTTGTTACTTCATACTACTAAAAAATATATTTATTTGAATGTCAAATCTCATAACTCTAGCTTGCATAATCTTGGAGCTCAAATATCACGAAGTAAACATCCGAATTTGACTTTTTTTGTGAAATAAACTTTCGTATGTCTTTGAATAAGCTTTCCAACGCCACCAATAACACATAAATAGAATATGTGAGTAAGGAGATATGATCAAAATACCAAAACTATCTCAGATTCAAAATATCTCAGATTTTTCCAACAATTTAAGTTTGAATTCTCCTTTATCTTCTCCAATCAATTCAGATAAATATCTTCTGTTGTTTTTTCTCTATATTGAAGATAATATTTCAAATAAATTTTGAAATATTTCTCAAATATCCATGTAACAAATGACAACCTGAAAAATACAAAAACCACACATAAAAAGAACTAAAAATATAAAATAATAATAATACAACTTAGACTAAAAAGTATTAAAAATCTATCCTATCACTTGGAATTAAGGGAGTAAATTTTTATACTATATGATATTAATTAGTTTTTAAAATAAGTGTGTAGGTAATGTAAAAATATCTTAAATAATAAGACATGTAAATTACATGAGTGGCCAAAAAAGTCTATTAAAAGTTGATGTGTAGTATACTAAATTAATTTGATTAATAAGCTATATCGTAACTTGTTATACTATATGACAACTCATTAGTTTATGAAATAACATTGAAGGTTACCAAAATGTATCTTATATAATGAAACTTCATAATATAACCTAAAAAAACTAATTGGATTATTAAGATGTCTACAAATAAGTTTTGATGGTAACAAAAAAGTATCTGAATTAATATGATCTAAAAATAAAGCTTATATATATATATAAGTAACCAATCAATACTTATCGGTATAGTAAGCAACCAAAATGTAACTTTTTACAATCTAGAAAAACAAAATATATCAGGAAGCAGGATTTCCCAATTTTTTTTCTTTCAAATTCTGGTATACCATGTCGATGTGGCATGATATATGTTGATGTGGCATGAAGATCCAGTTGTAGGAGTTACTGGATCTAGGATTCATCAGACCCAGATTTTCGCCATGGGGTGCTCCAGTGTTGTTCGTTAAGAAGAATGATGGAACCTTAAGAATGTGCATCGACTATAGAGAGCTGAATAAGTTAACTATTAAGAATAAGTATCCACTGCCTAGGATCAACGACTTATTTGATCAGTTACAGGGGAAGACGATAATCTCTAGGTTTAACCTTTGGTACCATTAGTTGAAGATTAAGGAGGAGGACATACCTAAGACCGCGTTCCGTACAAGGTATAGAGATTATGAATTCCTGGTCATGTCCTTTGGATTAACCAATGCCCCAGTAGCCCTTATGGACTTGATGAATAGGGTCTCCAGGGATTACTTAGATAAGTTTGGGATTGTATTCATCGATGATATATTGGTGTACTCCCAGTCAGAGGCAGAGCACAAGCAGCATCTTCGTTTGGTACTACAACGGCTGAGAGAGCATAGGCTATATGCTAAGTTTAACAAATGTGAGTTTTATTTGCCCCAAGTAACATTTCTAGGCCACATTGTGAGTAAGGAGGGGATTCTAGTGGACCCAACCAAGATTGAGGCAGTGAGAGATTGGCCCAGGGTGAGCAGTGTATTAGAGGTTAGGAGTTTCTTAGGATTAGCAAGGTATTATCGGTGGTTTATTGAGGGATTCTCAATAATAGCCACACCGTTGACTGAGCTCATTCATAAGAAGACCAAGTATGTCTGGAAACGTAGATGTGAGAACAGTTTTAGGGAGTTGAAGCGGCGACTGATCATTACTCTAATACTGAGTCTTCCATCAAACAATGAAAAGTTTGTAGTCGACTGCGATGCTTCGAGGCAGGGTTTGGGATGTGTATTGATGCAAGCTAGAAATGTGATAGCCTACGCATCTAGACAGCTGAAGGAGTATGAGCAGATGTATCCCACTCACGATCTGCAACTGGTAGCGGTGGTGTTTGCACTGAAGGTATGGAGGCACTATCTGTATGGAGAGAAGTGCGAAATATACACCAACCATAAAAGTTTAAAGTATTTCTTTACTTAGAAGGATTTGAATATGCACCAAAGGCATTGGTTGGAGTTGGTGAAGGACTACGACTGTGATATTTTTTTATCATCCAGGGAAGCCCAATGTGGTGGCCAACGCATTGAGTCAGAAGGGCCCAGGGTAGTTATTATGTTCAAGGAAGATATTTAAAAAAGTTAGCTGAAGAGATGACTAAAGCAGGAATTGAATTGGTAGTTGGTCAGCTAGCCGCTATTACTCTTCAGTCCCGCTCCTTGAGAGGATCAGGGGATTGCAGAAGAAGGATCCACAGTTGAGGAAACACAGGGAGGATGTCTTAGCCGAAGTGGCTAAGGACTTTTCTATTTCAGATGTGGGTTTACTAAGGTATAAAGGTCGGATTTGCGTTTGATGGATTTTGGTATCAGGCGGGAGATTTTAGATGAGTCTCATACCACTCCCTACTCCTTACATTCGAGTATGAAGAAGATGTACCAAAACTTGAGGACTCCGTATTGGTCTCCAGGGATGAAGAAGGATGTAGTGGAGTATGTGGCTAAATGTTTAACTTGGCAGCAGGTGAAAGCTGAACATCAAAGGCCAGCAGGGTTATTGCAGCCTTTAGGATTCCAGAGTGGAAGTGGGGGGATATCACCATGGACTTCGTAGTTGGATTGCCGAGAACAGTGGGGCAACATGATTCTGTGTGGGTGATTGTGGATAGGTACACCAAATCAGCCCACTTTTTTCCTATCAAGACAACTTACACTGTAAAGCAGTACGCAAGGTTGTATGTAAAGAAGATTGTGCAACTCCATGGGGCTCCGAGGTTGATAGTATCCAACAGGGACCCCACCTTCACCTCTAAGTTTTTGGAGAGCTTGCAGAAGGCTATGGGCACGCAGTTGCAGTTTAGTACCGCCTATCATCCTTAGACTGATGGAAAATCTAAGAGGAAGATTTAGATACTAGAGGACATGTTACGGGCATGTGTGCGGGATTTTGGGGGATCTTGGAGTAAGTATCTCCCTTTGATTGAGTTTTCGTATAATAACAACTATCAGACGACAAACGGAGTGGCTCCATATGAAATGTTGTATGGGAGGAACTGCAGATCGCCCATCCATTGGGATGAGACGGGTGAAAGGAAGTACTTAGGTCCTGAGGCTGTTCAGAGGACCAATGGGGCGATTGAAACGATTACAGCTCGGATGCTTGCCTCCCTGAGTAGACAGAAGAGTTACTCAGACTTGAAACATATAAGTGTAGAGTTTCAAGTTGGTGACGATGTATTCCTCAGAGTTGCTCCTATGAGAGGAGTAAGGCGATTTGGAGTGAAAGGCAAGTTAAGTCCTAGGTTTGTTGGCCTCTTTGAGATTCTGGAATGGGTTGGATAGGTAGCTTACAGATTGGCTATGTGGTGGACCCAAAACGGGTATGTTTTAAATATTTATAAATCGCAAGTGCACGAATCGTTCATATAGAATAGTGATCGTGTAAGCAAGGATGTCGAACCCAAATGAGTTGTCTAAAATCGAAAAGAGAACTATTTTAAACCAAAATTAACAAATTATAACCTAGCTCCAAAGATTGATGAAATTTTTGTATAATAAAAATAAAATAAAAGATAATAATAAAGATATTAAAGACAATATATATAATTAAATTAATAATTTTAAACAAGATAGTAAAAGAAAGATTATTAAGATAATAGAATCCACAAAATATAAGTTCAATAATATTTAAAAGTACATTGATTCCCAAGTTTTAGTAATAGTAGAAATTAATCAAACCATCACTTATTCAAATTAGATATTCTATTTAAGCACAATTTTTTTTTATAAAAATATATGATCTATCTTTACTTTTCAAAAAGTATAATTTCAAAGCATTTAGTGTAAATCAATCTAATGAAATAACAAATAAATCAATGAACATTATTTATAAGGCAAAACATATTTTTTTGTTCTAAGCATGGATGTGTACAATTTAATGACACATCTTACACAAAGAATATTATGTTTTTGCACTAATGAAGAACAAAGTGTAAATATGTTCTAACAATCTAAAAATACATGATATTTAAGATGAAAGAAAATATTTGAAAAAGAAAAATCCATAAACTTTGTTTCACAAAATGAGAAATCAACATACAAAGTAAATACTATCTAGTTACATATTGTTTCATAATCACCTTAATAATCTTAAAAAGATTAGAAACTCATAACTAAAATAGCAAATACAAACTAAAGATTTCAAACATAAATAGGAAAATTTAGAGGAGAAACCCCCAAAATTTTCCTCTAAAAACTCATAGGAAAAATGACCAAAAAGAAGAAAAAGATAAAGATAAAGATAATTGAGAGGTCTTGAAAGTGTAGAACTTGTGGTATGGTAACCTCCTCTCAAAATAAGCACATCCAAATCCCTTATTTATAGCCAAAAAAAGGTGTTTAAAATAATCAATTTAAATTAATTAAATTGATTAAATTAATAATAATATGGCAAATAGGGGTAAATTATAGGGTGTAATGATGATTTTAGGGTAAAATGTGTTGAAAAGTTTGGGTAAAAAAATGGCATTTTTAAACACAAGGACAAAGAGACATTGTTGGGCTCAAGAAAATTGGGCATGCATGGGTTTGGTGGCTGTGGCAGATGGGCCCAGGCATGTAAGGACTGGCTGAAGGAGAAGCTAGGGGGCTAAAGGCAGAGGTGCTTCAGGAGGGCAGCTGGGCCGTGTGGTTGAGGAAGGCTAAAGGAGTGGAGCAAGTGTTTCTGGCATTGGTGAGCTGGCGTTGATGGGTGTGGGCCGAAGGTGCTGAGAACTACTTCAGGAGGCAGCTGGGAGAGCTTCTGGCTTGGGCCAAGAGGTTGGCTGGGCAAAGGGGGAGCTGCAGCAAACGGGCCCGTGGTGAAGGCAGGGATGCGGCTA
This sequence comes from Humulus lupulus, assembly GCF_963169125.1. Classification (NCBI taxonomy): domain Eukaryota; kingdom Viridiplantae; phylum Streptophyta; class Magnoliopsida; order Rosales; family Cannabaceae; genus Humulus; species Humulus lupulus. Next base: position 38,461,335 of record NC_084795.1, read on the forward strand.
GGCCAGGTGGCGTTGGGCCTGATGGCTGCTTTTGGTATTTCCACAATACCAATTTCCTTTCTTTTCTCTCAAAAATGCCAATTTTCCTTCATTTTCTTGCTTTTTCAAGAGCAAAAAATGCAACAATTTCTCTACAAAAATAAACATAAATTAAATTAAAACTAAATATTTTCAATAATAAAATATACAACAAAAGTTCCATGAAAATATTAATTAAAACTTAATTTACTTAAACATTTAAGCTCAAAATTGCATCTTTTTACTCCTAACTTAACAATATTAATTTTAAATAATTAAACTATAAAATTTTATAATAATATAACTATAAAAATACACAAAAATCTATAAAATCAAAATAAACCTAATAAATTCAAAATTACTTAAAAACTTAATAAATCAATTAAAAACTCAAGAACAAAGCAACAATTAGCATAAAAAATGTGGTAAAATAACTCTATTTTGTAGAGTTATCACTATGCCTCCAGCTTTATCAGAGGTTCATAAAGTATTTCACGTGTCCATGCTCCAGAAGTATGTATTAGATTCTAAGTGTAACGTCCCGAATTTGATATTAAGGTTGAGTGCCTTGACTACAGTGCCTAGAGGGTCTTATTGGGATTTTATGGGAGAGCAATGGATTATATGTGTGATGATGTGTTATAAAAGAATTATGTGGTAATGTGATTAGACATGCATGTTTGTTTGTATTAAATATGCATGTGGGCCCATTTCTGTGAGTAGGGGTGTGTTTGTACTTTTGGCTTGTTGAGGGCATAAATGTAATTATGCATGTGTTATAAGTGAGACCCCAGTGTTATGTGGATATATTTGAGATGTGTGGTCCGAGACGATCCTAGGGAGCAGATTAGCAGAATAGTCACAATGGGGTCAAATACCCGACTCGAGGTGAGCCTAGCAGTATTTTGAGAACTTGGCATGTGCTTGGGGTTTACCGGGTAACGGGTAATTATTAGTAATTATTTGGGTATGCCGGGATTAAATGTGGATTTATAGGACAATTTGAGGATTAGCGGGAAATGTGGAAAATGACGATTTTTCCCTTAGGGCCAATAAAGGATAAGAGTAAGCTTAAGGGGTGTTTTGGTCCTTTGGCTAAGGGATAGATCCAACCCTTGACTCAGCCAATTTGAATCGTGTAGAACCTAGGGGGAACACTTAGAACATATAGAACCTCTCAACCTTATCTCTCTCTCTCTCTCTCTCTCTCCCTACACGATTCTCCCCTTTCCCTTTGGTGTGCATAGAAGCTAGTGGGGGGTTCTTGGAGAATTGATGCAAAAATTGAAGGTTTGGAAGCTTGGAGACTGAGGAATCAAGCTAGGATCAGTTGAGGATTAATTTAGGGTCGTCATTTGCAGAAGGGGTAAGTGAATTGCTATGTTTCTTTATTGAATTGTGAGTTTGATATTGATGTTCTTGAGTTTCAAACTCAAGGTTTGAATTTTCGGTTGTGATGGAGTTTTGGCTTAGCTATTAGTGTGGTTGTGTTGTCTATGGTATTTGGGAATGCTTGAGAGACTTAAATCTGCCTTTAGTTTATGTCTAGGGTGGATTTTTGGTGAATTGAGTTCAGGGAAAAAGTAGAAAATGGTGAGGTTTCTGGGTTTTGGGCACTACACCAAAATACCCATTTTGTGTCAGTCAAACGCGTCAGTCAACGCAGTTGACTAACGCTGTTGACCGAGAATCAATATTTGTGGCAGTTAAGCATTGTCACAAATGCAGGGGCATTTGCGTCAGTGATAACACTGACGCTGTTAATTGGCAAAGTTTGCGTCAATGGCCAACTGACGTCGTTAACGCACCGTTTGCGTCAGTGGGGCACTAACACAAACGGTTAAGGAAAATGCATGTTTTGCTTAACCATTTGCGTCAGTTCCCCACTGACGTAAACACGTCGTTAGCGTCAGTTGCCCACTGACGCAAACAATGCGCCCAGTATTAAATCCCAGCCATCGACCCCGAGCCCCTCATTCTCCCAAATTCAAAACTTAGGTTTTCTCCCAAGAACCAGCAGCAACCCCGACTTCCTTGACCCATTTTGGTGAGTTTTTTTTTCTTCATTTTTTTTAATTTTAAGGTTAAATTGATGAATATAATATGTTTATGAACCTTATACATAGTTTTTTTTTTTGTATAGATTTCTGATTTTGAAGATTATATTGTTTGAAAAACAAAAACCCAAAAACCCTCCTCTTGATTTTTTCTCTGACTGGGTTCACAAGGGTCATGTATGTTGCTGGGGTCGTGGGTGTCGAGGGGGGTGGCTGGGGTCGCAGGGGTTGAGAGGTGGCTGGCTGGGGACTGGGTACAAAGGGGCTGGGGTCGCATGGGGTGGCTGAGGGCTGGGTACACTAGTCGGGGTTCATAGCATTTTTTTTTACTTTTTTAATATAGCATTTGCGTCAGTGGGGCACTGCCACAAATGCCAAGTTGTGACAGTGCCCCACTGATGCAAGCGCCTAGCGTTTGAGTCAGTGGGGAACTGCCACAAATGCCAGATTTGTGACAGTTCCTCACTGACGCAAATGGCAGCCTGGTTTGCTTCATGGGATTCCACGTCACATATAAAACTGACGTAAAAACTCAATTATGGTAGTTAGAAATTGATGCAAATGACCATTTTTGTAGTAGTGGGGGTTCGAGTCACAGCCTTGTTCATCAGGTGTCGCGACCGGCTTGAACACAGAGGCATGGGGCCTCAGAATTTTTGCCCAAGCGTCGCGGCCCGTGGTCCTCAAATGATAGAGAGAGTGATCTATGACTTGAGCGCATTGTGGCCCCTATGGGTTGTGTCGCGACTCAAATAGGCAGCGTTGTCCAAATTAAGGTTTTAGGCTCAGGAACCCAAATGTTAAGGCTCGGGAAGGATTCTACTACCCGGTTTAGTAGAATTCGAGGTCCCGGAAGCTAGTATATTATTCCAAAGGCTTTTAATTAATTTAGATCAAGATTGATATTTATTAATACGTTATGACTAGGTTTTACCGCTCAAGCTCGGGATTATAAATCGTGCTCGGGATCATTTTGGGTTGTCAGCTCGGGACACCAGGTAAGAGAACTATTTGTGCCCATGGAGCTATGTGGTGTATAGCGTTTTATGTATTGTTTATATTTGTTATGTGTTGACCCAGATTTTGGTCAACTGACACGGAGTCAAAATACGCTTGACGTGGATGAATACGTTGAAAAGAATGTGATGACGAAAATAATAAGAACACAAGATTTTATAGTGGTTCGGCCCCAGGATCTAGTAATAACCTACATACACTTGAATTGTTATTGAAATAAGATTCAAAGGGGTGATCAAAGAACTGGGGTTCAATGAGTTTCACTAACCTCTGAAGAAGAAAATACAATTATTCTCGTGTAATCTCTCTCTAATCTCAAATGATCTTTTTTGCTCAAAAGAAAAGGGATCGGCCTCCTTCCCTGAGCCCTCTTCTTCTATTTATAAGCTCAGGGAAGATTTGCATTGATTTGTTACAGATATTCTTTCCTAAATAATCGGATACTCAGGAAATCATGGGAGATAATTTCGGATTCCATCATAACTGCCTAAGATTTCCTCCGCGTATAATGTGCGTACGACCAGACTGGTCGTATGAAGAAACCGATCGCATGATACTGAATGTCTTCCTGGTCGATAGTCGAACACAGATTCTGCTAGGTGTCAGCCACGTGTAATTAATGCCTGCCATGTCATTCACTTATGATTTTAGGGAAAACATTATGTCATACATGTGATTATGACTGATCGCTAAGAGCAAGAAGCGGCAAGGGGCCGAGATTGGCGTTAAGCATGCTGAATGCAGGCCGCCAGGGCGAGACCCTCAAGGGTGTTGTACACACCCGTTTGGCTAGGACCGCGGACTTGGTGCCTAGTAACGTACCCCAATCGGCGGAGGCCGCTCCGTAGTATTGAGCTACTGTGTTATTATACTGCTGTTATTGTACTGTCGTGTTATTATACTGCTATGTTATTGTACTACCGTGTTATTATATTGGCGTGTTATTATATTGTTGTGTTACTGTTGTATTGCCGTGCATTCCAATAGAAACTGGTAGTTGTTTGTTGTTTTGATTATGTATTTGTTGATGTATATTATTGTATGCTGTGCTTGAAGTTCTCTTGCTGAGCCTCGGCTCACGGGTGCTCTGTGGTGCAGGTAAGAGCAAGGAAAAAGGTCGAACAACCATGAGTTGGAGTGCATGGAGCGGTGTGTGCATGTTTGGGCTACCTAGCCGCCACGACTGGGGTTGTTTTAAGGAACACATGGTAAATGTTTGTTTTTGTCGCTAATGTCGACTGTACCAAATCTTTGGATTGTAAATGTATTTTAAAATAGTATTTTGGGATCCTAATGCTACATTTTTTATGAATTTTAGTGAATGACCAACTCTTTTTATCTAATGTTCATTAAATGAGTCTTTATTTTGTTTTAATCACACTTTTTTTTTTACCTAAAACCCTGATTAGCAAGTTACTGGCACATTTATAAATCACATGGTAACGAATCTAAGGAAGTAGGGCCTTACACTATGCATGTGTTGAGTTATGAAAACCTGGAGCTAGATCAAATTTGTCTTATGAGGATGTCGGTTCAGATCCTAGACTAGAAAGACAAAGTCTTGTGGAACAAGACCATTGCCTTGGTGAAAGTGCCGTGGAGGAACAACAAAGTGGAAGAGGCAACTTGGGAGTTTGACTCTGATATGCAGGATCGATATCCTGAGCTATTCAGGTAAATTTCAAGGATGAAATTTCTGCACGGTGAGGATAGTTGTACGTCCCAAAATCTGCTAATAAGGCTTAGTGCCTTTATTAACGTTTTGGGAGGGAAATAATTGATTTAATTATGTTATTATGTGGACTAAATGATTATATGTTTAGAAATGCATGTTTAGGTGAATTACATATGCATGTGGGCCCATTTTAGTTAACAGGGGAATATTTGTAATTTTGGCCCGTTGATAGCATAAATGTGATTATGTGTATGTTGTGTTAGAGACCGCAGTATTGTGGAGATGTATTTGTGATGTGGTATCCGAGACGATTCTAGGGAGCAGAATAGCAAAATAGTCACAATGAGGTCGAATACCCGGCTCGGGGTGAGTGTAGGGGTATTTTGGGAATGTAGCACGTGTTCGGGGTTACCAGGTATTGGGTAGTGATTTAGCAATTATTTGGGTATGTTGGGAATAAATGGGAATTTTTATGATTATTCGAAAAATTAGCGGGAATGTGGCAAAAGACGATTTTGCCCTTGGTGGTGTTAGAAAGCTTAAGGATATGTTAGGGGCATTTTTGTCTTTTGTACTATGGGATAAACTCAGCCTTAGCCCTAAGAACTCTGTGGAATGAACCAAAAATCAGAAGAATAACACAACTCTCTCTCTCTCTCTCAAAGACTTCACCCTCTCAACGCTCTCTCTCTCTCTCACTAAGCTTGGGAGTTTTGATGAATTTTGAGGAAGCTTGAAGCTTGAGGTGTTTGGATTTAGCTCAGGATTTGAATTGTAGTTGAGGTAAGGATTTTGTTATGGCTTTTTATGGTATTTTTGCTGTAGTTAGAAGTTTTTCTTGAGGTTCAAACTTAGGAGTTGATTTTGGGTTTTGGATAAATTTATAAGATAAGTTTTGGGGTATTAATACTATTGATGTGCTTTGACATGAATTGTGGACATAAATCTAGGTTTAAGGTTTGAATTTGGTGGATTTTAGGGAGTTTGGCTCGTAGAAATGCATGGGAATTTCTGGGTTTTGGGCTCGAGTCGCGGCCCTGTTCTTCAGGCGCCGCAACCCGTGTGTGCAAGAGGCTTGGGGAGCCTCTGATTTTGCCAAGGCACCGCGGTGCAATCAGGGCGCGTCGCGGCCCTTAGGGGCTGGGCAGCGACTCAAATAGGGAATTATGACCAAAATATGGTTTTAGGCTTGGGAACCCAAATCTTAAGGCTCGGGAAGGATCCTACTACCCAGTTTAGTAGGATTCAAGGTCCCGGAGACTAAATCACTACTTTGAAGCTCTTAATTGGTTAGAGCTTGATGGGTGTTTATTTATTGATGCGTTGTGACTAGGTTTTATGCCAAGGTTCGGGTTTAGGGGATCGTTCTCGGGATCACATTAATCAGTCAGCTCGAGACACATGTAAGAAAATTGTTTGTGCCCGTAGAGCAGGGCATGACCCTATTATTTTGTGTTTAATGTGTGTGTGAATATTTGAGGTTGTTATGCTATGTTTTGCATAATTATGAATGAACGGCGAAGGCTGGGAATGGCGAAGGCCAGGGACGGCAATGGCCAGGATCGACACTAAGCATGATGAATGCAGGTCGATAGGGTGAGACCCTCTAAGGGTGATGTACTCACCCGCTCGGTGAAGACCGTGAACCCAGTGCCTGGTAAAGCACTTGGGTTGGCATAGGCCGCTATGTGAATAATCTGTTATCTATTTAAGTTATGTATTACTGGATTAAGTTGTCATATGCTATGTGTTGAGTTTTCTTTTTGGGTCTTGGCTCACGGGTGCTCTATGGTGCGGGTAAGGGCAAAGGAAAGGCCGACCAACCATGAGTTGGAAAGCGTGCAGTGGCGTGTACATGTTCGACCTACCTGGCCGCCACGACTGGGGTTGTTTTGAGGAATATGCTGTAAATTGTTGGTTTTGTCACTTAGGTCGACTGTATCTTAACTTTTGAATTGTAATAAATTTTTTAAACAGTATTTTGGGATCCCAATGTATCACTTTTGTGAGTTTAATGAATGTCCAAATCTTTTACAATTAACTTTCATTAAATGAGTCTTTATTCCGTTTTATTCACACTTTTCTATCTAAAACCTCGATTAGAGAGATATTGGCACATGTTAAAATTACATGGTAACGAATCTAAGGAAATAGGGCGTTACAGTAGGTCATTACAAAATATATCTTTTGGGATGGACTCAAGGTCTAACAACCCAAAGGACTTAGTGATCATTGCCCACTTGGCAAGATTGTGAGCATAAAAGTTTGAAATTCTAGAAACATAAGTGAAATTACAACCAGTAAACTTAGTCGAGAGGATATAGACCTCTTTGACAATAGAGTCAATTTCTTAAAACATGTCATGCCCTTTAAATGCTTTGGTAATAGATGTTGATCGAGTCCCCTATCACAAAATAATGGTTTAGCCTAGTAGCCATCATAATAGCTAGGCGACCTGCTAAAGCTTCACCTACCAAAACATAAGATATTGGGGCCTCCTCTGTAGCCGCCCACACTACTTCACCAGAATGGGATCGGGCCACTGCACTAAGGCTCATAATAGACTGACTGAAGGTCGCGTCCACATCAACCTTTCTGTAGGGGTTTCCATCCCATAGACTGTCAAGCATCTTTTTCTCCATAGTCAAGAGAATAAGCTCCTTGGTACTCAGCAACTTTCCCTTTAATCTTTAGCGCACATTGGTGGGGGTTTGGGTGTAGTTCTCATGGACAAATTTGTTTTTGCAAAACCAAATGGAATCCAAAGTGATAGAAATAAATAAGAGAAATAAGTTTGAATTTATACCCGACCTATTTAGATTCCAAATATGAATAAGCATTGGGCACATGTGGGGGTCAAGTCCAACCTAGACATTACATTCCATTGATTGGAGAACTATAAGCATCAAGCAAAGTCACAAAACAAGAACAAATGATCTACCATTTCTTCCTCCTTACCACAAAAAGGGCAGGGGTCACTAGCACAATTCAACACTTTGGCAACTTTATCTCTTACAGGTATAGCATTTCTAAGTAAACTCCACCAAAGATATTTGTGCCTTTCATGAATTTTTTCCTTCCACAATTTGTTCCAAACAGACGGACTAATGTTCGAACGAAGGGCTCTTTCCATTGCTTGAGTATAGGCTAATTTGGTAGAGAAGGTCCCATTCTAATTTAAAGTCCAAGTCCACTTATCCACTAGTTGCTGGAGGGTTCTGTTGATCTTGCATATAGCTTGAACAACATGCAGCTCATAGTAGTGTTTAAGCTTAACCACATCCTAGGACCCATCCTGCTTGACAAAGTCTGAGACATAGAAAGCCCCAGCTATAGGCAATAGTTTAGGCTCAGGTTTGAACCCTGGGAATAAGGGAACCCAGGGATATTCCCATATATTAGTTGTGTGACCACTCCCAAAGATTTTATAGGCTCCTTTTGATTCAATGGGAATGGTTTGCAGGATGGATTTCCATACCCCAAGAGTTAGATTGTTTAGGTCTTGCCAATAAAAAAGGCTTCTCCTTCAAATATTTGGCCCGAAGCACATGACAACAAAGAGAGTTGGACTGAGTAACCATTTGCCAGCCCCACCCGGCCATCAAGGCCAAATTCATCTCTCTAATCTTTCTAAAACCTATCCCTCCCAAAGATTTAGAGAGACAGATTGAGTTCCAAGATGCCAATTTCATTCTCTTTCATGTTTACCTCATGCCCCACCAAAAGTCCTTAACTTTCACATCAATTTTCTTAGCCAATGCAATTGGACATATACAATATTGATTGGTTCTTATTGTACTTGCAGATCCAGTCCAAACGATGTTGCCACATTGTAATAACTCATTTAACTAATTTTACCACACCATGCACCTTGCATCCTAAGAGATCAACTTTTTACAACTATGAAAAATAACATTTTCTTAATTAGATTTTTGGATAGATACTATAATTAAAACTTGCTATCTCAATAGAAAAAGTTAATCACAAATCAAATATTGATATAAATTAATTATATTATACGTCTACAGAAACTTCAAACACATTTACAAGCATTTGTCTTCTTCCTTTCCTCAACACTTTCCAACATTTATAAATCCACATTATTTTAGTTGCATAATACATACATCTAATATATTAAAATATTAATAATAAAATTCTATACTTTTTTAAAAATTATTATAATTAATTAAATCATTTTAATTTTTTTCTTAGTGTTAAGCTTAGATTTTAATCAACTCTTAGAAAAATATATTCAAAAAGTTATTTATTTTAGTATATATTAGATATATTACGTGTTGACTGGATTTTTCGCCAACTATCAAATAAATATAAAGCTTAAAGAAAAATAAGATCAAACACCGGATATTACGTAGTTCAGGCTATTAATTAGTCTTAGTCCATGAGTCAATTGTATTAAGGATGAAGAACTTGCAAAGCTCAAGCTCTCTTAGAATTCAGGCATCATTTTTGCATACTCTGAAAGTTGGGATCCTTTTACAAGTGATGCACTAACTCTATTTATAGGCGGCTAAGGGATTTAAGTTCATTAATGGGAGCTGATTACAATAATTCTTCTCAAAATGGGATTAGTTCTACATAAATACATATTTTTTATTTATTAAATAGGTTGGTGGGCCCCATTAGATACTCGGTAGACCTAATACGAGGATGTCAAACCCACTTCTTTATTGGAAAAAGTGCTTCCTGGTTCCTGTTAGAGTGGTGTCTGTGTATTTTTCCATGTCAGTCAGTGTTGTAGGACATCCTCTTTGTTGCTTGTATAGAACCGGCAGCACGATCTCTGCAACTACTAGGTGTCCGATAGGTGGCTGTGGTCCTGAGAGTCACTTTGGTTGACACTTGGCAAGTGTAACCCCTTCCCCGAAGGAAATGTTCTTGAGATTTAAACAAGTTAATCATGGCTCAAGGAATCTCAGCAACTACCTTCCAACTAACTTCTCGGGAGGTGGTTACTACTAACAACAAGCCTAATATCTTCTCTAGGAGTGATAAGAGCGACATACATTGATTAGGTTCAAGCTTCCGATGAGGACTAAACAACACGATCATTTGAGGCCACATTGTCGTATGTGTAAAACACGTACAACATTTATGTATTTAAAATATAAAAACAAAATAAATTTAACTAATAGAATTGTCTAGTAAGGTCAAAGTCAAAGTATATTTTTATAATAATTTGTTAAATATTATTTTAGCCTTATGTTTTATTTTAATATTGTTTATTTTAAAAAAATAAATATTATACTTTTAAATTTAGTTTTAATTTTTAATATTTAAAACTAATTTAATATAATTTAAAATTCAATAATAAAAATATAGGGTAACCTTTGTTATATTTAAAAATAATTTGATCAAAATCATATTCATGATGTTATTTTGATCAATTTTGTAAAACACAGGGGCCGAATTGTCATTTAATAAAATACATGATCCAATCGCGTAATCGAGAAAAACACAAGGACCAAATTGATATTTTTCTTAAATTAAAAAATTGTAAACATGTAAAAATAAAAAATAAAAGTGAAATTATAGTAAATAACCAAAAACAATAACATCAAGAAGCTCAATGTCATCATTTTAAAAATTGTAGAGAAATGACCATTTTACATTGTTGATTATCTAAATTGCCATTTTTTTCAAAATTTTAATTTTATTATATATTTTTGTTCAATTTACTCTCTTCTATCATTTTTATATAGAAGCATACGACTTTGATAGTTGTTGTATATATATGTATATTATTTTTGCTTAATTAGATTTTATTTAAAAGTTATATTGATATTTTTTTATTTTTTATGAGTTGTTGGTATATTATTTTCATACTAGTGTATATACTTTTTGTGATATGGTAGATCATTAAAAAAAATTTGTGGGTGATATTTAAACTATATATTGTTACACATAATGATATTTAGTTTTTATCTTGTTATATATAATAGTTGTATACAATTTTGTTAGGATGTTATATAAATATATATTTTGAGTAATAATTTTTTTTTCATTTTTTAAGTATTGGTATATTATTTTCCAACTCATTATATATATTTGTGGTATGATATATCATTTTTTTGTAGATGATATTTAGTTTCTATCTTGTTATATATAATAGTGATATATAATTTTGTTGGTATAATATATTTATTTTAATGTTGGTACATAGTCTAGTTAGCGTAATATACAATTTTTGAGTAATAACATACCAATTTTATTTTTGTTAAAAATTTTGTATGGTATATAATTTTATTACGATGATATATTGATTTTTGTCTTATGGTATATAAAATCCTATGATACATATGGTATATATGTTTAATAGTATGATATATCTATTTGTTGTACTATATTATATATCAAATTAATATACCATGCTAGTAAACTTATATATACTATATTTAAAAAAATAAAATCAATTGATATAAAATATCAATAATTAAATTTAATATACTATAATATAAACAATGTATATACCGTGTTAACAATAAGTTAAAAAATATGTAATATTTATATAATATTAACCATAAAACTTTAATATACCATCCCACAAAATAATATACACTAGTTGGAAAATAATATACAAACAACCCATAAAAAATGAGAAAAAAAATCAATATGACTTCAAATAAAAGCTAATTAAACAAAACTAATATACATATACCATGATATTAAAATATTTAGAATGAAATAGTATCAATTAATTTGATAAAGGACATGTTTGATAATATATAATATTAATAAGGTGGTTGGTGTAACGTCCTCCTAATCTAGGACCGTCACACTATGTACTTAAAAAGTGTCAGACATGCTAATCAAGTCATTTGGTTACAAACGTGTAACTAAGGTTAACGTTGTTAGGAAACTTATACAAGGATCTTTATTTATTTTCATGTAGATCTAATATTAAACAAATTAATATGAGATAACCTAGAACATCTTTCTAAAATTGAATTCAAAGAGAAATAGTGATAATAATACTTACATTATACGCAGCAGAATGAATGAGTCATTCCTTCAGTTTCTCTAACCTTTGTATCCTTTCTGTCACAGAGAATTACCAATAAACTGAACCGATCTTCAATTATCTTCACAATCTTCCAAAGTATCCTTGGAATCACCTAGACTAGAGTGGGAAATTCTCAACACATGAGATAGATACAGAGAGAAGAAGAGAAAGAATAATGAGACTTAGAAAATGACCTATGTTTAGAGAGAATCTAAAACATATCAGAAAACTAGTGTCTGTCATCTGAAATCTGACTTGTGTTTTGACTTCTCTCTTAACATTCCTTTAATAGACTCAATTAGGTTATTTATTTAATTAAAAAATCAATAAAATAGTAGCCAATAATCAGCCCTAGGTCAAAATTATCATGGTCTTTAGGCCCGTGAAATTTCACATTTGATTATAAGCCCATTGGAGTTAAAATCGGGGCATGTATTATTTTCTACTGATTTAATTATTTAAATCTTTTATCAAATTAATTATTTATAATTCGAACCTTGATTTAAACTTATTTATTAATTTAGATACAATTTTATCTTAATTAATAAATCTGCCATAATTTCTCTTTTCTTATCTAAATTACATAACTCTGTGAAACTATCCAAAATTGACCTGGTCAACTTTGATAATTCTAATTGATAATTAAATCAATTAATTGAGACTATTTAGATGATTTTATCCAAGGTACAGTGGGGACCATGGGCCTATGAAATCAAGCTCCAATAAGTTATCATAAATCTAACAAATAAATTTACTAACTTATTAATTCCTCATGACTCCAATAAAGACTTGGAATCGCACTCTTGAATTCATAAAACGCTCTATAAAAAATATAGATACGTTATTAGTTATTCATTGTTACAACCATAATTATCACTGAATCCTCTATAGACGATCTACAATGAGACGAGACTAAAATACTATTTTACCCCTCATTGTATTTTATCCTTAAAACACTTAGTTCTTTGTAAATGATATTTCAGTAAACTAATATTAATTACTGAAATGGGATCTCTATCATTTAGCACCTCGAACCAAACAAAAAGGAAATCGTCGTTTTACTTCTTCATCAGAAGCTATAGATATTCATATCTATGATTAACACTCCCACTCAATTATACTACCGAGTTCTCAAGATGTAAGTATGAGCTAGTCCGAAGGGTAAGCTGGTAATGAACAAGTCAAAGAACTCAAATAATACAATCAGTTAGAATACTAACCACTCAGAATTGAGAGTGAATTGACCTATGGTCAACTATATGATATAACTAGAATAGATAATAACTATATGTCTTCTAATCTTATCTACTGTCAATATCGGTCTTGTCCGATGTAACTAATGCATCCTATCTTATCTACTTTGCTAATGTTCTGGAAAGAACATAACCCTGTAACGTGTAAGTAGAACATATCGTAGATTGGCAAGTCAGTGTAAATCATGTGCACTGACTAATCTTAAGACTAACTTATTTTTGAACATATAATCATATTTATATTCCACTGTGATTACGTAACTATAAATACGATTAGCTATATACTCGGGATTTAATAGAAGTTTATATTAAACAAATAATCATGAAAATGAAACATGTGAGCAAAGTGATTGACCAAGTCAAAAAATGATTTCTATTCTTTTATTGATAATAAATGAGATTACAAAGAAATTGGGTTTTAATTAGGGTATAAAACCCTAACAAACTCTCACTTGCACTAATTGAAACTAATGCCTTAATTCTACTAATCTCATTTCCTTGATATGCTTATCAAGTGTAGCTTCTGGTAGTATCTTCGTAAACGGGTCTGCAAGATTGTCTTCAGTTGCAATCTTCATAACCTTCACATCTCCCCTGGCCACATATTCTCGAATAATGTGATACTTCCTTTCTATATGCTTAATACTCTTGTGACTACGAGGTTCTTTTGAGTGTTCTATCGCTCCTATATTGTCACAAAACAACACAAGCAGTTTATCCATTTCTGGAATAACATCAAGATCCGAATAGAATTTCTTTAGCCAGACTATTTCCTTAGCTGCTTCTGACGCGGCTATGTACTCAGGCTCCATGGTGGAATCTGAGATTGCAGACTGCTTTACTCTTCTCCATATCATAGCTCCACCCCCAAGAGTAAACACCATTCCAAAAGTAGACTTCCTGTCTTCGACATTAGTCTGAAAATCTGAATCAGTGTAGCCTACAGGGTTCAGAACACCACCCTTGTAGACTAACATATAATCCATAGTCCATCTAAAATACTTCAGGATATGCTTAACTGCGATCCAATGTTCCGGTTCTGGGTTTGACTGATACTTGCTCAGTACTCCCACTGCATAGCAGTTATCTGGTCTAGTACACAACATGGCATACTTCAGACTTCCAACTGCAGATGTGTAATGAACTTTTTTCATCGCATCTTCCTCTTCAAAAGTCCGGGGAGACTGCTTCTTTGAAAGATGAATTCCATGGAGAGACGGTAAACGTCCTTTCTTGGAATTTGTCATTGAGAAACGTTCAAGCACTTAATCTATGTAAGTTGCTTGAGATGGAGCTAAGATCTGTTCTTTCTATCCCTGATGATCTGGATACCTAGAACATAACTTGCTTCACCCAAATCCTTCATCTGGAATTTAGTGCCCAGCCAATTCTTCACATCTGATAATTTCTTAACATTGTTTCCAATGAGTAAGATATCATCTACATAAAGAACCAGAAATACCACTATTAGATTTTCCTTCAGTTGGTAAACACAAGGCTCATCAATATTTTGTTCAAAGCCATAGGTTTTGATTATTTCATCAAACCTAAGATTCCAGGAACGAGAAGCTTTCTTAAGTCCATAAACAAACCTATTCAACTTGCAAACTTTTCCTTCTTGTCCAGCTACTTTAAAACCTTCTGGCTGATCCATATAAATGACTTCGTCAAGCTTCCCATTAAGAAAAGTTGTCTTGACGTCCATTTGCCAGATCTCATAGTCGAGAGCGGTTGCTATGGATAGGAGGATGCGTATAGACTTGAGCATGACTACTGGACTAAAATTTTCCTCATAGTCCACGCCTTCTCTTTGGGTATAACCCTTTGCCACTAATCGAGCTTTATAAGTCTCAATATTTCCATCAACACCTTGTTTCTTCTTGTAGATCCACTTACACCCAATGGCCCTAAAGTCACTAGGCGCTTCCACAAGATCCCAGACGGAATTTGAGTACATGGACTCTATTTGTAGTTTCATGGATTTAAGTCATAGTTCCTTTTCAGGGCTTGCCATTGCCTGTTTGAAAGACAACTGATTATCATCACTAGTGTCGCCAACAACCATATTGGTTTCACCATCCAAACCATAGCGAACTGGGTTCTTAGAAACCCTCCCACTACGACGACGCTCTGTGACTCTTTGCTCAGGAACAGTGGTACTTTCTTCATTCAAATCTACTTGCGTCGGTTGGACGTGAAGAGTGGGAATTTCATCTTCAAATCACGTTGATGACGATGAAACATTGGTTGGAGTCATTTCTTTAATCATCTCCTCTAAAACTACTTTGCTGCGTGGTTTGAAGTTTTGGACATAGTCATTTTCTAGAAAAGTAGCATTCGTAGAAGTAAACACTTTCTTTTCTGAATGACTATAGAAAAGTCCACCCCGAGTACCTTTAGGATAGCCAACAAACATGCAAACTTCAGTTCTCAGTTCTAGCTTTCCTTCCTTTTTCCTCAGGACGTGGGTGGGACACCCCCTGATTCTATAATGGCGTAAAATAGGTTCACGTCCATTCCAGTGTTCTAAAGGTGTTTTGGGGATTGATTTAGACGGCATGACATTGAGAATGTCGTTCGTGGTTTCAATTGCATGTCCCCAGAACGAAGTTGGTAAAATTGAGTAACTAAGCATGCATCTAACCATTTCCAATTAATTTTTGTTCCAGCGCTCTGCTACACCATTTTGTTGCGGAGTACCTGGGGCAGTAAGTTGTGATAAAATCCCAAGTTCAGTTAAATGATCTTGGAACTGCATATCCAAATATTCTCCACCCCTATTAGATCGCAAAATCTTTAACGTTTTACCTAATTGGTTCTGAGCCATCGCTAAGACTTCCTGAAACTTTGAAAATGTTTCTGATTTCCTATGCATTAGGTTAAGACATAAGTATCTAGAGTAATCGTCAATGAAAGTGACGAAATACTCAAAACCACCCCTGTCATGTACATTCAAAGGTCCACAAATATCTGAATGCACAAGTCTAAGTGGTTCTTTGGCCCTATCACCCTTTGCAGAGAATGGACACTTGGTCAGTTTGCCTTCTAAACAAGATTCACAAACAGGTAATTCACCTAAGGTGAGTTCTCTCAAAGGTCCATCCTTTGCAAGTCTTTGAATCCTATCATAGCCAATGTGACCTAGTCTCAAGTGCCATAAATACGTCATTTTATCGTTATCAGTCTTTTGACATTTATTGGTCCTAGGTTTAGCTACTTTGAATAAATCATTGTTAAGAGCGAGGGGTTCATTAGGTCGCAGAATATAAAGCCCGTTTTCCAAACATGCAATACACAATTGTGATCCATTGAAAAAAATAGATATATTAGCACTTGTGAAAGTCATAACAAATCGTTCTAATTGCAACACGGAACATGAAATTAAATTTCTACTAAAATTCGAAATAAACAATACATCATTTAAAATTAAAAATTTATTTCTAAACTTTAGACGAGCTCTTCCTCTAGCTTGAACCACAACGGACGCTTCGTTCCCAAATCTAAGCATTATGTCACCTTCGTCCACTTCCTCCCACGATTCAAGAAGCTATAAAGAGTTGCAAACATGGTTGGTAGATCCAGAATCAATAATCCAAACAGGTTTATCATTCTCTAAAACACATGTTTCTAAGATAAATGAACTATAATCATTACCTTTGTTTTTCGCTGCTAGAAACTTGTGGCAATCTCGTTTCCAATGTCCCTTCTCTTTGCAGTGAAAGCACTTATCTTTACCTTTCTTGTTTTTCTTGTTCTTCCTCTTAGGCGTCTATGCATTTGGTTGTGCACTCGTCTTTGCAGCCTTTGCAGGCTTAGGGTTGTTGTTTTGTCCACCTTTCCTCTTATGTCCAGCTTTTGAAGACGAAGTTTGGTTAGCTTCAACCTTAGCTGGATCAGCAGCAGTAGTAGTCTTATTCTCACCTCCTTTGCTAGGTCCACCCATGTTAGACTCAATAATCTGAAGCTCGTTCATGAGCTGCGTCAGACCATAGTTGAGTTGATCACGAACGTGCAGACACGGTGCCATTCGAGCATTTACGGTGCCATCACGAGCATTGACGGTGCCATCACGAACGTGCGAACACGGTGCTCGTTCTAGGGATTCCTCAATCATGACGAACTCAGAATTTTCACCAATCAACTCTATGTAGATATTTTGCTTCCAATGAAGGAAGTTTTCTCCAATGAGTTTTTCCATCAAAAGTTGAGAAATGATGGGAGTAGACATAGACACTACTTAAGTAAAAATTATCAATAAAATAGAAATCAATCCCATTTGCTCAATAAAACTCCGCTTCACACAAATTTCAAGAAATAGCACAACATATATCAAAATATGTAAGATATGAGAAAAAAATACCAAAAACAGTCATATCTCTATTTCTTAAGGTTTTTAACTAATCTATGATATCCTTGTCCCGGTTGGCGAGAGTCAAAAATACCATTAATTAAATAAAGTTGTAAACTTATTTAATAATGGAAACCATTATTAACAACCTACAATTCGATCAAAATAAGAAAAAAAATCTCTTATTTTATGAGCTAGACCCACGGTTTCGATAATCACAGATTTAGTCCTAGTAGTCACCGTAGGGGTGAGTTTAGTAAAATTTGACATATAATTATCTATCTTTCGAAATCTAACCTTGTCAAAATAATTGATGAACACCTTCTGTAGAGGGACGAATCGAAGCGTCTCGAGGCCCCATTAAGTTATTGACGTTGTTAAACCAACGGTGGAGATCGAATATAATTCTTAAAATAAGCTCATTATAAAATTAAAAAAATAGTATTTTTATTATTTATTTTTAGAAAATTAATGACTATGGTTCTCCAAAAATTTGAAAAAGATTAAATTTTTTAAAACCAAAGTCCTATAATATCCTATTAATTCTAAAGTGTCACATTGAAACAAATTCAATTAATTTATTTAGGTTTAACTAATATAATGAACCTATACAATGAAGTCAAACTCAGGTAAATGTGCCTTAACAATTGAGCTTGTATAGAGGAGGGCTGGGTCCATTTATGTCGTTCCCACTACAAAGGTCCTCAATCTTCCATACAATGTCCAAAAGACAGGAATTTAAACATTCGTTTTATTAATTGTTATTAATTGATTTGGCCCACTATAGTCATACAAAACAAATGAACCTTCACAAGTGGAATCACCCACAAGAGAGAAATTTAAACTTTACATTTTCTAATGGGCCCAAATAAAACCTATCATTTTATGAATATTTTATTTGACAAAATACATATATCTAACAAACATATGTGTAAAGAACGCCCTAGACTAATACTTACAAAACATTCGCATAACATAGTTTATAAAAGAATACCAGTCATTATCAAAGTCTCAGGGGGACTTGTTTAAAACCATGCAAGTTGGCGCCATAAGTTTTAAAATAAAACATAGATTTTTATGCAAAGTTCAAAGAAACCAAAAATTAAATAACTGAGTCCCACTGATAATTTAGGAAAGTCTCTTAAAAACAAAACATAATTTAAATGGCGTTCTACGTTGATCGTTTTTTCGTCCATAGGATTACCCACTACTAGAAATATAGGCTTTTACTTCGTTTTTTACACATAGAATATAAAAAAACTGAAGTAAAAGCCTTTCAATGGGTTTTTACTTCGCTTTTGGGAATGGTAGTACATAAAAAAAAAAGGCTATTACTTCGGTTTCTTAAAAAAACGAAGTTAAAATAGAAAATAGACAAGGGCCATGTTTGGTTTGCACACTAAATCGGGGCTTTTTACTTCGGTTTTTATGAAAAAATCGAAGTGAAAAGTGAAGCAACCAAACGTGGCCCTGAAGGCTTTTACTTCGGTTCTTATATAAGAACCAAAGTAGAAAGGGTACTTTCTACTTCGGTTCTTATATAAAAACCGAAGTAGAAAGGGTACTTTCTACTTCGGTTCTTATACAAAAACCGAAGTAGAAAGTACCCTTTCTACTTCGGTTTTTGTATAAGAACCGAAGTAAAAGAGTTTTAATACCCTTAATATATAGCTCCCACGGCTCATTCGTCTCTCTGAAGCAAAAATCCCAAACGCCAAACCCAGAAAACCTCCATTGTTGTCGTACTCCTACGAGGGTTTCACAAAATATACCATTTTTTTATGCTTTTTTTTACCATTTGAAACCATTTTTCTTACTTAAAAACAGAAATATTAGTTCCATTCTTATTTTTGAGGAAGAAAATAAAGACTTTGGGTGTGGGTATTTTTAGGGTTCGAAAATGGGTATTGTTATTGGACTTTGGCTGGTTTTCTTACATTAAAATAAGTTCTTGAGCTTCAAAAAAGGTATGAATCACTAAATCTTTGTTTGTATGATTTTTTTTTTATTTTGTATAATATTTTCAGATTTTTTTCTTATAGATATAATGTGTTTATTATATATAGTTTTTAGAGTTGCTAATATTGATTTAGAGGTTATTTTGAGCATCAAAGAAAGTTTGTTACCTTAAAACTTTGTTTGTGTTAATTTTTTTATATTATTCCGAATTTAATACTTGTTTTTTAGTATATTTGTGTTATATTTTTTTTTTTTATTATTTTATATAATGTTATTAATTATATATATATTAGTAAAATTTAAAAATTATTGTGACTTGCTATTTAAATTTCTAAACATAGCTTCAATAAGTAATGTTGTTGCCAATGTTAGAACTTGAAATGTTTGGATTATTAGTGACATTTGTTTTTTGTTTTCTATAACTAGCTAGCTTGATATGTTGTTTGATGATTATGTAGCTAGTTTAATTAATTATGTAATTGATTTTTATTTATTTTTGTTTAAGCTTTTTAGTAGTGTTGTTGATTTAGTTGCCAATTCGGTATTGATTTTGGGTGACTTCAAGAGTAATATTGGAGGTGAGTAATCTTTAGATTTTATTTATTACTATTGCAATATTTATTTATAAAATTAGAGTTAAATCTTGCATGCTTTACTTTAGTGAAGTAGGTTCTGGGAAATTTTTTGTTGGCGGTGATATAAGGATGGAATTATGTATGTTGATTTTGTGTTTGTTTGTGTTGAATTTATATATAATTATAAAATTGGGATATGCTACAAAAACAAAGGAAACTCTACCAATTTTTATAGATTTTATTAATTGTTTTTCTTTTTCAATTTGCACACTATGTCGATATATTTTGTGTGTTATTTACAGATTTTAAAATTTTTGGAGATGTTAAAATGCAGTTGTTATGCTGCCGAAATTTTGTTAGACTTAGGAAAATTTAATAATTAAAATGCAATTATGTTTGATGTCCTAGAAAAAAGAACTAGGAGTGGAAGATGTAGATGGATATGAAATTTGGATAAGAGCGCGAGAAACGAAGAAGACTCTTGTCGAAGATAATTTGGACAAAAAAATTGAAGAAAGAGATGTAAGTGTTTTAAAGCAAAGTAAGAAATTTTTTTAAGTGTTGTTACAAGTTACTAATTTAATCTATCGTTGGTTTGTTTCGTAGAATGAACTAAATGACAAAGTTACTAGTAGTCAAATTTTCGCTAAGGATCGGGAGGACATCTTGCCAATCCAACAAGAATAGTTAAGCCGATTGATGACTTAAATTTATTAGTAAGACTATTTTGTTTATACATACCTTTAGTTTTATGTGAATGTATATATAAATGTTTATGTTATTTTACTTAATTACAATTATGTGAATGTATATATGAATGATTAGGTTATTCTACTTAACAATTATGTGAATGTATAAATATTTAATATTATAAGAATTTTAATTCTAAGTGTATAAATTTTGTGATTTTTATTTCTGTTATAAATTAAATGAAAATAAACCAATTCCAATTGTAAAAATATATATAACTATAAATTCATATAATTAGACTATTTAAAATAATTAGGGCAAAAAAAAAGAAAAAAAAATAGAATTGGGTCATTTAAAAATAATTAGAAATAATTATTAAAAAAAATGGGGTGGGGGGGTTTCTACTTCGGTTATTATGTAAAAACCGAAGTAGAAACCCCACTTTCTACTTCGCTTTTTACATAATAACCGAAGTAGAAAGTGCCCAACAAGGAAGCATACCCCACTTTCTACTTCGGTTATTATGTAAAAACCGAAGTAGAATCCCCACTTTCTACTTCGCTTTTTACATAATAACCGAAGTAGAAAGCCTATTTTTCACTTCGGTTTTTAACTACTTTTTACTTCGCTCCGAACTACTGCGGTTGCGAATTTTAGCGAAAACCGAAGTAAATCCAGCTTAAAAACCGAAGTAAAAGCCATTTTTTCTTGTTGTGACCCCACGCCATACACCCCATGATGAAAGAACTCTTCACGTCACCACGCGTGCCATAAAGAAATCCTATTTGCTACCTGGAAGGAAAGTAAGGGGGTGAGCTAAAAGCCCAGTAAGGAAGTACAAACAAATAAGCAAGTAAGAATACAACAAAAACAAACACTAACGTTCATCTAAAACATCATGGTATATCATAACATAATCGTAACATATCATCATATCACAAACATACAGCATACATGATGAGCATGGATCGCTAGTTGTCCATGTCACCCTATGAGGTAAACAGGAGATCACTGGTCCTTGAATAACCTCGGCGCGTCCGCCCTAGGAGTTACGTCTCAATGTCCTTAGTAACTCGTTCGATGTATCTGACATCGTAATCTGTTTGATGTATCTAACATCGTAATCTGTTTGATGTATCTGACATCGTAACTGGTTTGATGTATCTAACATCCATACACATATCACATTCAACATATCATCACGTTATGGCATTCATAATTCATAACAATTTATTCACACAACAGTCTTACCATTCATAGCATAAAATCATTGAATCTATCTAACTTCCTTACCTCAGGTCCAAGCTAAGAAATTTCACAATCTTTCAACGAGCCTATATCATAATCAAAATAACATTTCTTAGGTTCATAAAATTACTATTTTGCCCTTCCATACAACTCATGTGTGCATGGGCCATGCACACATAATAACAGTTACACAAACACATGCAATTATTCTTAACTACTCATAAAGTCATAAAAGAATAATGCTCGTTTTACCCATTTTACATGCATGATCGTTTTATAAAAACCACATAGTTGAATAATAAACATAATTTTGGACCTAAAAGTGGAGTTGCATGTAACATGCATACGTGGGAACATTGCGTAATAGAGACGTTTTCAAAAACGATAATTCTACATTTCTTACTTTTATTATTTTAAAATCAATAGACATATAACATGCTTTATTTTCTTAAAATTTCTAAGTTGATTAAATTTCTCAAAACATTATTTTATTTTATAAAATTATTTTATTTTAGCTTAAAAATAAAATATGTGACAATTTCATTTATTAATCTCAAATTACAAAGAATTAACCAAAAAGCTTGGATTTAGTTAAAATACCTATTTTTTAATATGTTTCTTTAGAAAAATAAAATTTATCATTGTGTTACATAAATGATGTGAAAAATATATATTTTTAAGTGTGGAAAATATAATTTTATTTAAATTATTTAAGACTTAGTTTTATGTAACAAAATTCATATGTGACAATTAAATAACAATTTTTAACTTTTTTAAAACAAACTTTCAGCCACTATTTATTTTCTTCAAAAATCACAAATAAATAGAATCTAAATATTTTTCTCAATCAAAACAAAGGAAAAATCATAACTTATCAAAATATGCATTCATACCATTAAAAATACCATTTTTCAATATTACCATAACTTAGGAAAAATAATTTGTTCCAAAAACTCATCAAATTCATTTTAGTGAAACTCACTTCATATTTTCTTACAAAAATTCCAGCAACTATTTTTATCATTAAAAAGCACCATATTCAATTTAAAAGCTCATATTTTCTCAAAAATTCAATAAAAATTCTGTAGGTAATTATTTGAGTAAAATATCATTTTAATGGAACTTAAAATTCCCTTTTTAATTTCATAAAATTAACATAACATCAAGGACATTACTTATGCATGCAAATCATCTTTTTATCAAACTTTTACCCAATTATTTACAAAAATCAGCAAGCTTAATTTCTCAAGAGATTCATCTTTTATCCCAAAAATTTCACATAAAATCATACATGTCCAAAATATCATCATACTCTTATTATATACACAATTATAAGAATATTACTAACATATTCACATGAAATCTTATGAAACCAATTTTTTTTCTATTCCATTAAATCTACACATGAAATGCAACAACAATAACCATGGCCATAACATACATAAATTCATAACACCATATCTCATGAACATGCCTTATAACAATCCTAACATATTCTTATCATATTTCTAAAATCATCATTTACCATTTACATAAATCAAAGATTAAAAAGATAACCATAGCAATATAAACATAACATATATCCTCATTATAAACCCTATCAAATCCATTCCCTCAATCATACTCATGAACCCTTTTTAAACAAATCATATTCTAAAAAATATACAAATCATAATCATCAATCCTACAATAATCAACAATTAGCATCACCATCAAAAACCTCAAAGATAAACCCATCAAAACCAATATATAGGCTAAGAAAGACCATTACCTCTCTTAATTGTAAAACCAAGAACACAATATGATCAACACCCAAACTTCACACTCTTATTCAAGCCTAGGGTTTTTATTTGAAAATCACCATGAGGAGGAGAAAGAACCCAATCACACACAACAAATAAACAAATTCAATAACATATAATCAAGAAAAAGAGATTTGACAAACAAAAATACAAGAAAACATACTCTAAAATGGGTTCCTCTTCACCTTCTTCTTCTTTCTTCCTTTCTTTCTTCCTCTCCCTCTCTCTCTACACGCCACTCTCTCTCTCTCTCTCTCTCTCTCTAGGTCACGGCAGCCACAAGGAAAATGCCCTCCTCTTTCTTTCCTTTCCCCTTTATTCAACTCTCTCAATAAAGCCTCACCAACACAAAATGGTAAGTTTCCTTTTTCCATTTTATTTTTTCTTAATTTCTTATTATTATCTTTTATAATAATAGATATAAAAGAATAAAGGGTGATCACATTCCTATCCCAAAATAGCTAGTGTCTTCAAATTTTGATTTTATTACCTAAAAAAAACAATCCCTTTCCCACTACACACCACACACTACACGTTCACCACTAGCCCCTTTTGAATTTTATTTATTTATTTCCCTATTTATTAAAATAAAACTACCCAAAAATATCATAAATGGCAATTTTAAAATGTGTAGAAAATCCACACATGTGCACCTTATTACCATATACTAGCACACACTAAAACACTAGAGTGCATCACTATCTACCATGCACCTTAGTGCATTCAATCATAACTCACATAATTACCTCAATTGTCACATTTATTTAAAATGTAACACTAATAGTAAAATAAACATGTTACACAACTATTCACTTATTAAATTAATTAACCAAACAAACACTTAACAAATTTAAATTCAAAAGATTATACCAAACAATTCTAACAATTAAATAAAATAATAAACAATCAAATAAAACAAACAACAATTAAATAAATCACAAAAATTTAAATAATCTAAATGAAATTTTTTGGTGCACTACAATATGAGCCACTATATGCATCTAAGCCAAATTGGAAAAATACCACATATAGTGCAAACATACATGTTATAATTAGATGGGCCTTATCATGTTACTATATGAGCAATTCTATGAATTTATGCAAAAATACCACAATTTATTTCATTTGCAAAAATACCACAATTAATTTTCTAGAATTTATCAAAAAATTCGAATTAATTTTTTTACAAAATATAAGTCAATTTGAATGAAATTTATCAACAATTAACAAAAGTTAATTTAAATTTCATTTATCAACAATCAACTTGGTTTAGGTTAATTTGAATTTTTTTTTTAAATTTAAATAGGATTTATCAACAATTAACCAAAGCTAATTTAAATCCCATTTATTAAAACAATATTTTATTAATTGGTTGAAAAAAATGATATTTTTCAAAATTTAACCAATATTAAATTTTAAAATCAATATCTTAACTATTTTTAAAAAATATCTTGTGTTGTTACAACAATAAGATAATATTTTAACTATTTAAAATATATATATATATTAATGGTTATAACAACTCTAAAATATCTAGAAACAGTTAAACAAATTCAAATATCCATGAAAATATCTAACTAACAAATTTCAAATAATTTAAATATTAAAAACTATAGAATAAACAGATATTTATATTTTCAAATAAAGATTTAATAAAAATATCAAGTATTTAAAAGAAAATATCTTAATTATCTAATATCTTAATTCTAATATTTTAATATATCAAAATATTTAAAATTAAGTTGTTAGTCTATTTTTAAATTTAAATTTGAATCTTTGTAAAAATATCTAATTATTTAAATCTCAACCAACAAAATATCTTATTTAAAAAAAATATTTTTAAATACAAAAACAAATCTGATATTTTTGGCTTTGATTATAAATAATTAATTTTCACATTTTAATTTCTCTAATTTAAAAATTAATTAATTAATTTTTTTTTCTGATGAACAGTACCCAGGTGGCTGGTGCGCGCGCGGTGTGTGACAAGCGTGCGGGTGCGCGCGCAGGCGTGCGCACGCAATGGCAGCAAGGCAAAAAATTTTGGAATTTTCTTTTGTTCAAATTTTCAAACAAAAAATGTTTTCTAATTAATTTTTAACATATTTTACACTAAATAAATCATATATAAAAATTAATGGCATAGAAAACACAACAAAATAACCTAAAAATTGCTAATAATCACATAAAATCAATATGATTCATAAAAATATGAAAATCCATCCAATTATTCAAACACATCAAATAATTCAATTTTTAACATGCTCATGCATGAAAATAAAGATTACCAAAGGCTCTGATGCCAGTTGTTAGGAAAATTATATGATGATCTTTGTTTATTTTCATGTAGATCTAATATTAAACAAATTAATATGAGATAACCTAGAACATGTTTCTAAAATTGAATTCAAAGAGAAATAATGATAAGAATACTTACATTATACGCAACGGAATGAATGCGTCATTCCTTAAGTTTCTCTAACCCTTGTATCCTTTTTGTCGCAGAGTATTACTAAGAAACTAAACCGATCTTCAATTATCTTCACAGTCTTCCAAAGTATCCTTAGAATCACCTAGACTAGAGTAGACAATTCTCAAGACATGAGATAGATACAGAGAGAAGAAGAGAAAGAATAATGAGGCTTAGAAAATGACTTATTTTTGGAGAGAATCTAAAACTTATCAGAATACCAGTGTTTTGACTTCTCTCTTAACATTCCTTTTATAGACTCAATTAGGTCATTTATTTAATTAAAACATCAATAAAATAATAGTCAATAATCAACTCTAGGTCAAAATTATCATGAGCTTTAGGCTCGTGAAATTTCACATTTGGTTATAAGCCCATTGAAATCAAGGCATATGTATTATTTTCTATTGATTTAATTAATTAAATAATTATTTAAATCCTTTATCAAATTAATTATTTATAATTTGAACCTTAATTTAAACTTATTTATTAATTTCGATACCAATTTATCTTAATTAATAAATCTACCTTAATTTCTCTTTTCTTATCCAAATTACATAATTCTGTGAAACTATCCAAAATTGACCTGGTCAACTTTGATAATTCTAATTGATAATTAAATCAATTAATTGAGACTATCTAGATGATTTTATCCAAGGTACAGTGGGGACCATGGGCCTATGAAATCAAGCTCCAATAAGTTATCATAAATCTAACAAATAAATTTACTAACTTATTAATTCCACGTGACTTTACTAAAGACTCAGAATTGCACTCTTGAATTCATAGAACACTCTATAATAAATATAGATATTCTATTAATTATCCATTGTTACAACCATAATTGTCACTCAATCCTCTATAGACGGTCTACAATGAGATGAGACTAAAATACTGTTTTACCCATCGTTGTATTTTATCCTTAAAACACTTAGTTCCTTGTAAATAATATTTTAGTAAACTAATTTAATTACTGAACTGAATTCTCTATCATTTAACACCTTGAACCAAACTAAAAGGAAACCATCTTTTCACTTCTTCATCAGAAGCTATAGATGTTCATATCTATGATTAACACTCCCACTCAATTATACTACTGAGTTCCCAAGAAGGAAGTATGGACTAGTCTGTAGGGTAAGCTGTTAACGAACAAGTCAAAAAAAATCAAATAATACAATCAGTTAGAATACTAACCTCTCAGAATTGAGATTGAACTGACCTATGGTCAACTATATGATATGAATAGAATAGATAATAATAGTATGTTTACTTATCCTATCAACTATCAATATCATTCCAGCCCGATGTAACAAATACATCCGATCTTATCTACTTTACTAATGTTCTGAAAAGAACATAATACTGTAACGTGTAAGTAGAACATATCGTAGATTGGCAAGTCAGTGTAAATCCTGTGCACTGACTAATCTTAGGACTAACTTATTTTGAAAATATAATCATATTTATATTCCACTGTGATTACGTCACTATAAATACGATTAGCTATATGCTCGGGATTTAATAGAATATTATATTAAACAAATAATCATGAAAATAAAACATGTGAGCAAAGTGATTGACCAAGTCAAAAAATGATTTCTATTCTTTTATTGATAATAAATGAGATTACAAAAAAATTGAGTTTTAATTAGGGCATAAAACCCTAACAAATGTCAAGGGTTAGAGTTAAAATTTTTGGTCAAAGGAACTGTTGACTTTTCATGTTAAAAGTTTTTTACATACATGAGATTCCAAGATATTACAAATAATTGTTTAAAGGGTGTATATACTGTTGGGAATTATGCCCCGAAAGCATATGTAGTAGACATTGTTTTATGAAATAAATAAATAAATTGAATTTATTATGCATATATTTTTATGGACTATATTATTCTGTGATAATATTATGTAAATATTAGAAAATTTTCTAAGTTCATATATGTGATCTTAAACACGTATTGGTACGGGAGGATTGTGTTTGAGATAAATGAACTTGAATAGTACGCAGTAAAATAAAGTTATGGAATCTTTAAATTAGTTACTGCAAGTATGATCCACTAGTATTATGAATACATGTGATCTAGATCCGGATCACTAGTGTAGTATGACACTTTAGTGGATGTACTTTATATATTAGAGAATATATAGAACTGGACCATATATGTTTATTAATACTTAGTTAAATACCGTTTCGAAGTATTAATTAAATATATCAACTGATGATCATATACAAATAGATCTTAATTCTGAAGTTACTATGAACTCCTGTTTATATTATATGAGTTATTTGATTCACTCGTTAGGGTCTGTCAGAATGATCAGGCTAGAAATTTTTGTTTTGGGAACTCATTAATGTAAATGGCTGGGGACATAGTATACAAATATGGAATCTAAACCTTCTCGTAAGAGATTGAATAATGGTTCTCTTAAGAGTTGACTTTTGGGACTGAAAGGTTATTGAGCTCAAATTCATAATTCAGTTATGAATTAACCTTCACTAGTAAAGTCAATAGTACTTAAGGAAACAAGAGATAATTAAAAGGGTAAAACGGTAATTTTATTCCCGATTAATTATGAACCATTATTAGAGGGTTAATTTGTATGCAATGATTATATCAATGGACACTTTATCATTATAAACTACTCGGTAAATGAAATGTCTATAATTATAAGAGTGCAGTCTCATATTTATAGTGAAGTAATCATGAAATTAATAAATTAAGATTATTTAATTAAAGAGTTTAATTAATAATCTCAAATTTATTGGAGCTTGGAATTATAGGTCTATAGGTCCCCACAGCAGCTCTATCAACACTATTCAATGTAAGAGTTGATATAAAGGGAAAAATGGTTGAAAGCCATATTTAAGAAGAAATTTGTTCTTTGGGCCAAATATGCAATTATATGATAATAGTGATTAATTAATTAATTACAAATTAGTTGTAATTAACAAAATTAGTTAATATTTAATTATAATATAATTTTCAAAATTATATTAAATAATTAAATTAATTTTGAAATTAAATTAAATAATTATAATTTTTGAAATTATAATAAATTAAATATCTATTTTCGAAATTATATTAGATTTAATTAATTATTAGAATTAATTAAATATCTTTGTTTGAGTGGAAGATAATAATGTGATAAGTTCAAATTGGATTTAAATTTAAAAGATTGGTATTTATTCAAATAATTAATTATATTTGATAATTAGATAAAAATATATTTAATTTAAATTTGAATTAGTTATCAGGTTGTTAGATTTTTATCTGACAAAGTAGTTTGAATAAATAACTAAATAAAATAGAAAAATCAAATATCCCTGAAAATTAGGGTGGTACACGACCACACACAGTCCATGGACTGTGTGTGGCGTGTACTGCATATTTTCAGGGACACATTTTTTAATTTTATTTATTTAATTAATTAATGGATAATTCAAAAATTAGTTTTTGGATATTTTCATTAATAAGATAATTAATTAATTAAAAGATAAATTGTAAGTTGGTTACCAATTTATTTTTTAAAATTAAATATTTTCTATTTAAGTAAGACTTATCAGAAAATATACAGACATAAAAAATCAGTCATTCGCTCTGTGAAAAATAGAACGATATTTTTCAATCTCTCCCTGAAAAGATAAAGAACCAATTCTTAGGCCTATTCTCTTGATCTCATGTGTTGAGTACATCAAGTAGAATTACAAATTAACTATCCTTTATTCTCTAAGTGCCCACACACTTCTTGAGGTGTATAGAACGCTGTGGAAGATCTTGGTGGGAGTACCTGGGAGCAGCTTGGATAGGAAGATCGTTTTTATTACGAAAAGATATCAATGACACTTGATAGGCTCCAAGATGTATGATTTCTATTCCTATCTTGTTTATGATTAATGTATGTATATTAATGGATCCGCATATTTAAAGGTAGTTTAAATATGATATAAAATTTTTGTTGTACACTGGGCCAACCCACCACCATTCCGCTGTGTATTAGGAAACTTGTTCCTAACATATACATCAAAAGTTACAACCCGCCGACCTAAGCGGAAAAATAAGGGATACAACCCTAGTTCCTCTGAGATATCCTCGGCCGTGGTGGACGAGTAGCCGCATATGTACACACCGCCACTAAAGCTCTCTAACTCATGGCTTGTCAAGCTTTCCTTTCCCTTTACCTACACCGCATAGCACCCGTGAGCCAAGACTTAGCAAGAAAACTTAAACATGTGCATGCACAGTAAGTATAGATTCTGAATACATGTTTAGCATGCCTAACAGTGATAACCTACTCATGAATGCATACAATTACAAAAAAAATGATCATTGGATCATTCTCGGGCTGCTGCCCTGAATAGTTGACCATAGAGTCAACCCCAAGGCCCTATGCCCTAGCTATGTGACCATAGAGTCACCTGGGACCCTCGCCCTTAGCTCTGAGTAACTAGCCATAAAGATAGCCAAACACTTTGTTTTCCAACGACCATAAGGTCAGCCAACGTAATAGTACGTTGCTGATTTGGGCCTAAGCCTTTCGACCAGCGCGCAACACGCTATTGGCGTCCTTGACTAATAAGTCAAGCCCTAAACCAGGTATTTAGATATAGTTACAGCTAAGAATATTTCAGATAATTCAAGTATGCATACGTATTAATCATATAAAACCATCAATTAAATGCAAACATAGTAATAACCATGTTCCCTAACGGGGCCGAGCCCCAGCTACGCAAACCATGCGAATATTCATATAACACTTAGCCAGAAACGAAATATTCAAGTATGTTTAATCAACTAGCGCAATCATAACTCAATCACGTACATTCTCAGGGGGCCCAAGCCCTATTCATTATTATAATCAACAACTGAGCCAAGCCCTAATCACATATATCACGTATTGGGTGCAGTTTTCTTACCTCAGGTCCGAGTATAGCATAAAATAAGGACAACCCTCAAGCACGATCCCAGTTCCAAGTCCCTAGCGTTAACCTAGTCACAACCATACTATAGGAACTCGTCAATAACGAGCAAATAAAGTCTTTCGGACCGAGTCCAAGCCTCTGGGACCTCGAATTCTACTATACCGGATAGTAGAATCGATCCCAAGCCCTTAGGTTTAAATTCCCATCACTCAAAACCCACAATGGCCAAAACAACTCAGGTGGGCCGCGACTTGCCCCTAAGGGTAACGACGTGCCTCCCAGGTCAGAGACTCCCTCCTGCCTGGAACCTGGACACGGGCCGCGACCTGGCCTAGAGGGTCACGACGCGCTCCCGAAGCAAAACCCCCCCTCTAGCCCTGGGTTCGGTTAGGTCACGACGCCCCAAGAACAGGGCCGCGACCTGACCCTGCGAAGCCAGATTTCCTCTGTTTTCTCCAGCCAAAAACTTACCAATATCTACCCAAATCATTCCTAGAACAACAGTTAAATCCTCAGAACAAATTCATCTTAGTATCAGTAGCAAAACCCAACCTAAAACTAGATTATAAACCCACCAAAATTTATAATCTATCACTTGAGCCACAAAGCTCAAGAACACCTCAAAACTCAAGGAAAGCATGACAAAAATTCAACTAAAACAGGGATTAACACTTTACCTCTGCTGTGAATGATGCTCTCCTAGCCACAATCAATCCCAAAACCTAACTCGAGCCTTCAATTCCTTGGTTTCCTCAAGATTTCCACACCAAATTTGAGAGAGAGTGATGAGAGAGAGGGAGTCGGATGGGAGTGAGAGAGAAAACTAAGTGCTTGAGAGTTTTTTGTGTTTTGTTTGTTTTCTTAAGGCTTAATTAATCTTAAGCTAATCCCGAGGCTCGGGGTACCAAAAATGTCCCTGAGGGCAAAATGGTCAAAATCCGCGGCATTCCCTCTAACTCCAAATATATCTTCAATTACTCATTCCCGTTATCCGATACCCCTATAAAATATCAATTACCCACAATACCCCTTGACTCGCCCCAAGTTGGGTATTGGGTTCCATTGTGACTTTCCCGCTAACTTGATCCCTAGGATCGTCTCGTGCCGAGTAACCTAAATAAACCCACATAATAATGTAATCTCTCACATATATCACATATATGTACATATATACAATTATCCCCATAATGGACCAAATTACAAAAATTGTCATTCTAATAAGAAATGGGTCAACACACATATTTAATACACCTAAACATGCATATCTAGTCATATTATCATACAACTCACATAATCATATAATTACACACAAATATAACTCATATAAGCATATAATTCCATATATTGTCATCCTGGCCCCCTAATCAAAGCCCTAAACCTTATTAGGTACTTTGAGACGTTACAGTTGGACTATTTTCTTACAAAATTAGAAACATAGATATTTACTTACTTTCACATACCATTAATTGTTATTTTGCACCAAGCCACAATAACAATAAAAATAGAGAAGATACATAGTAAGATAAATTTTATTAGATTAATATTACACAAAATTTACTAATTAATATCAATAAATTAACCACACATCTATATATTTGTTGTTGTTTTTCTATATTTTGGTCGTTTTAATGTGTTATTGACATTTTCTGCATTACCGTCGTTTTTTGAAAATATTATCTTTTTAAAATTGTTATCGTTTTTTTAAAATGTTATCGTTTAATTAAATATTATCGTTTTCTCCAATTATCGTCGTTTTCGTAAATATTGTCGTTTTTCTTTAATATTGTCGACTTCCCCATTATTTATCGTTTTCAGTAAAATTTGTCGATTTTTTGAAACAATGTCGTTTATATGAAAAGTTGTCGTTTTAGTAAATATTGTCTGTTTTGTAAAAAATGTCGTTTTCCACAAATGTTGTCGTTTTTCTCATTATTAATTTCACTTGTAGCCCTGCATTTATAATCTTAAAACCTATAAATACATTTCATTATTACGCATTTCCTGAATTATGCCATTAAAAACTCTATAATGATTTTACCAACGGTTCAATAACTAATATAATACTAATGTTTGAGTTAGCAAACAATTAGTTATATTAATCCTCAAAAATTAAAACTATCGAAGAGACAACGAAGATAGAAAACTACGATTAGAAAACTATAGAATGCATATCCATATATAGTTCACCATCACCAACAACCAAAGCCTTAACTACATAAACACCAAGAACCTGGCATTTTGAAGCAACAAGAACCTGAATTTATGGGCATAAATATATGAGTATTGTTAAGGGGTATTAACCGTATCCAACACTATAAGGAGGTAATATATTGTTATTGGTGCAATTTAATATTGAATCCAATATATTATAATTTAATAAATATTATGAGGTATTGCTAATCAAAGTATCACCATCTCATGTGGTGTTTGACACCTTAAAATGTCAAATAGTAACGCTCTAAATATATATATCTCTTCTATATAAAAAGTGTGTAGATAACGAAAATTCTTGGTTTTAATTAACAGTTTATTTTGTTAGCTAAAGCTTTAAAACTAATTAAAAATAGATATTTATTAATTATATTGATATAAATTCAAATTTAAATGATATAAAATATCATTATTATTATAATAATATATAATACAAAACTAGATATTTAATAATTAATTATATTAATATAAATTTAAATATTATAAAATATTAATATGGTAATAATATATAATCCTAATTTTTTACTAATTATATTAATATAAATTCAAATATTACAAAATATTATTATGATAATAATATTTAATACAAAAGTTGATATTTAATACCTATATTAATATAAATATTGTAGAATATCATTATAATTATAATATATAATACATAATCTTAATTTTTATTAAAAAAATTATTATTTATAAATAAAAAGGTTATTATATTATATATATTTAAAAAATCATAAATAATATTTTATTTTAATTTTTTATTTAATATATTTATGTCATTCTTTTATATATAATATTTGTATATTTATTTTAAATTTATAAAATAATGATATAAATTTTTAAAAAAATTAATAAATTCTATAAATAAAACTAACCAATCGTAAATTAGACATTACTTGTATCTAATATACATAAATTTAGACTTAAAATGACAGTTACAAAGAAAGGACAGGACCCTCTCCAAACAAATGAGGCTTCAAATGTCTAAATTGATTCTCATGTGTACTTCAATAAACAACTGCCTACATGAAAATGTATACTCCATTTGAAGGTGGCTGGTATATAAATGGAATATGTAACTATGTAGTTATATATCTAATGAGACTAATTAATAATAACAGGCAATAAGGTTCATGTGAATAACTTTCTCCTCTCTCCTCTCTCCTCTCATTTATTATGTGGTCATTAGCTAGCTCACATCTAAATTTGCATTATTGATCACGTGTACCCAAATAAATAAATAAAGTATCTTAAAATAATTGGTAGGACATAGAAGGAATAAGAAATTTAGGACAGTAGATTTTTTTTCGTTGGTAACAAGATGATAAAGTTCACATAATAAAGTGAATTGATCAAGTGAGAGAAAAGTCTCTATCAATTAAAACAGGTAGCATTTCTCTTCAAAGGGAAAAGAAAAAGAAAAAGTGATCAACTCCATTATAAGATGAGCCGTGCACTTTAATTATTACAGTAATACCACTTTGGCATTGTGAAACATAATTAGTACGTAGTATTGCCCCCATTTTTCTCTACAGCCACACCAAACTTATTCATACCAATATTTTAAGTTATCTCCATAGCTCACTTCTAACATGTCACAGTACCTCTTGTAGTATTTTAAGCTACTACTAAAAGTGGTACCGAAACCACTAATTCGATATCCCGAACCATTATTGTTGATTATGTTGCCAATTACACCGTAGTTTGGGACTTGAGTAGTGCTGTGACTCTTTTCAGAGCTAACATTAATGACAATGTCATGGCATGAAGGCTTATTGTCTTGGTGGTGACTCATCCAAAACCATATGGCTGTTTTAAATGACACAACTGGATCAGTTGCCACCAAATCTGGATTGTTTATCAGGTCTATTCCAAGTGCTTCCCCAGCCAGTCCATAGTTGTAGTTACTGATAATAAGAAGGTCAACATGTTAAAATCCATTTCTCCATAACTTCTATGATCTTCACAATCAACATTGCACATAGGAATGTATTCTATCTAGTATTCAAACATGTATAAAACTTCAAAATCTATATGAATTTATTAGGGAGCTTTTTTAGTTTTGGCACTAAGAGAAATTATAATCTAATTTTTTTATATGATGATTTATTATAAAAAGGCATTTTAATAATTTTTGAAAATTTTTGAATAATTTATGATGTCTAATTATAAGTTCAAAAAGTATATTTTACACACGTATAAAAAAAAATCAGACACATGTGCAATTAATTGTGTGAATCCTAATTTCAACACTATAAATTATTTCAAATTTATTAAAATCTAACAAGAATTCTTTTACAACTATAATAAATACCATCATATTAAAAAAAAAATTAGGTACAATTCCTGCATATGTTAAAACAAAAATGCCCCTACATAATATATTGGGCTGAATGATGTTAGGGATGTTAATATTGTTTAAATCTTATCTCTTAAAAAATAAAAATAAATATGTACTTACTGAGTGAGTTGGATGGGTCCTCGGCTATTATACTTCTTACCAAAAGGACAGGGCCAATGATATGAAGTGCAATAATCATTTTGGTCAGTATTGTCGACCTCTTCGCTGGTTCCATTGATATGGCAATATCCCCACGCATTTGGTTCTAAATCGGACGATTCTCCTAAATAATAAATTGCATGCAATTAAGTATATAGTATATTCTATAATATATAGTTTTTTAACAAACTAATACAACTTTTATATATCAATTTGGCAAAAAAAAAATTGGGGAAAAAAGCATAGTTTTGTAATCTAATAAATAGCTCTTTTTTTTGTGACTCTGTTTTTTCTGTTAGAAAAGAGATATTACTAAAATAGTATTAAGGGCAACTAAACTATATTCCTACCTCGCCATATAATTTAAAATATATAAATATGAAATTTAGAGTACATATAAAGTATATAATTACAGAAGAAAGAAACTAATAATGAAAATTTATAAATACCTGAGGTTGCTTGAGAGGTTTGAGCAAAGAAAGCTGCGAGCTCTCTCTTACGAGTAGACACATCCCCAGTGGTACCAAAACCAGGGAACGATGCAGCAGCAGTGATAAAAGCCTCGTAACTATAGAACCTTTGACTTGGACAATATTTCCTGTACTTAAACATTTCATTATAAACTGATTCACTAATAATGCTGCTTATACCATTACTAGCATTATTTTGTTGTAGAGCACGATGAAGAAGAAGACCATCATATTCTTCATGCACGGACCAACGTGCTTGTTTCAAGCACTGGTAATCGCAACTTCCTCTACCGCAATAAGAAGGTCCTTCGCCACAGTAGCCAAAGTTGCTGCAACACCTTCCCAGTCCACATGGTGGTTTGCCAAATCTCCAGCCACATCGGTGGTCAGGTCTTTCTGGGTTTGGTGGGGGAGGTGGGCATGGCTTAGGTGGTGGTGAAGGTGGGCATGGCTTGGGTGGTGGTGAAGGTGGGCATGGGCTTGGCGGAGGTGGTGTTGGGGTTGGTGGCGGAGGAGAGTTCCAACAGTTACTTTGGCAACCACGCCCGCAGTACACAGATGTGTTGCCACAGTACCCCCATTGGCTGCAACACTGGCTTTTTGGACAAAATTCGCCAAATGCGTCTCTTCCACACTCTGGTTTATCATCATCATCAGAGATTACCAGCCCTACCAAAATACCAAACCATAGGATGGTCCAAAGACTAGTGTTTAGCTTCATTTTTTGGTTTTATTTGAGTATGTTTCTTGGTGGAAGAAATTGGTATTTATAGAAAAAGCATCTGGAGCAAGTTGAGGATTTTGCTACGCGACAAAAATCGATTAATTGCATTTGAGTTGAAAAAGATTATATATAAATATATTTGCGTGTGTGCTCCTATATACATGGATAGCAAAATAAGTTATCAATTGTTATGTATTAGCATTTTTTAAAAAAAAATTGAGAACTAATTATGAAATAATTTGTTTACTTCATTTATTATTTATTAAATTGTAAATTCTCATTTGGTACATTGTGTTTTTTCGAAATATAAATTTGTTATTTTCTGTATTTAATAATTATCAATTGATACATTCTTGTTTACCGAGTTTTTCAGAAACTAGAAATATGTTATGAAATAAGAGTTGGAAAAAAAGAATTAGAGATGAACAATAACATTTTTTACGTAGTTGAGGCGTTAATGAGTCTTAGTCTACGAGTCACTAGTATTAGGTTTTAGAGAGTTTTGATAATGGAGTTTTCTACAAATTCAGCAGAGTTTTTGCTTATAAGAGAAAATCTGGCGATCTCTGCTACTGTGCACAACTGATCCTACTTATAGACAGTCAAATAGCTTGGGTCGGACTAATCCGGGCCCAATAAGCATGTAATTACAATTTGCTTGCTAACAGTGCCATAACACAAAGAAAGTAACATAATTAGATGTTGTTAACATGGGCCCATTGGGTCGGCTTAGGCATGGCCAAGCCTTTCAGCTGCCCATTGTACGTTGGCACGGACTGGTCCGCATGGGCTATTAAGGGGATCCTAGGGACAAGATCTGTCAGAGTAGTGGCAGTATTGTCTCCTAGTAACAGTGTATGTTCCGTGCGTACCTTCTTCTGCAGGTTAGTTGAGGAGATCACCTGCCGAATTTCACAGGGATAGGTCAGCATCAGGGAAAACTAGGCTTGCCCTATCCGGATGTCTGGTCCGGGTTCATTTACTAATATCCCAGTTCATTTACCGGAGCCCTGGTTCGTTCACCAGGACCCGAGTTCATTTGCCAAGGTGGACATTGTGATGGTATAGATCTCCCATGGAATCTTGATAAGGTCTGTCTCCGGTGAACAGATAGTCTGCTACCTTAATTAGCATCTTGGAGGATGTAGGTTGGTCGTGGCCGGGAAGATGATTCAGGCCTGCATCTCAATCTCGGTTCCTTCATTCTGCGACGCGCCCATTGAATGTTGTTGGGCTCGATAGTGTTTGGGCTATTAGGGTTTTCTCCTTCCTCGTTCGTTGGGCTCAGGATGGGCCCGAACCTCTTCTGAGGGCCCACGGACCCGTTGGGTCATGCCACGTGTCACGGGTGGAAAACAAGGATAACATTTACCCCCTCAGTCTTCATCCTTGTTCGCATGGTGGAGACTTGTCTCACTCTTCCAGATCAATCTCAAATAT
Organism: Humulus lupulus; assembly: GCF_963169125.1. Lineage (NCBI taxonomy): Eukaryota > Viridiplantae > Streptophyta > Magnoliopsida > Rosales > Cannabaceae > Humulus > Humulus lupulus. Next base: position 38,499,734 of record NC_084795.1, read on the forward strand.
CCCAGTTCGTTTACCAGAAGCCGGGTTCATTTACTTGGGGGCCATTTGGGCGATCCCCATCCTTTCAAATTCTCAATGTCTCAGACATGTGTCTCCAAGTTGATGGTGCGTCTGCGCCACTTGCGCCCTAAAAGTCTGAAAATAATATTTTGATTACCTAGGTGACCGATGGGTGTCAGCGCAATTCTCGAAATGCCCTGTTTGTACGAAAAAGGTTTATTGGGCACTCGAGTGGGTTGTTTAATGCTTCGACATTATCCGGAGCCGCTTGATGGAGATAATTTTGAGATTTTCAATGTGGATGGTCAGATGAGGTAGGTGCGGATCATGGATTGACGAATCCATGGTTTGGTACTCGATTGGGCCAATTAATACCCCTGCCCAATCCGGGACCATTGGATGAAGTTAATTTCGAGATCTTCATTTCGGACCATTGGATCGAACAGTAACTTGTCTTCCTATAAATAACTCAACATGCTCATTTCACATTTTACTCATCCTAAATATTAAATCTAGAGAGCAGAGGAAAAAATAACTTTGTATGTCCAAAATTGCCGACGAGATCCTTTGGCGATTAATACATCTTCGAGCTCATCTGTTTCCGACACTCAACCAGCAGAAAATCTTGTCTCGGCTCTCACGTCTAGGACTGTCGATGAGTTGATATATCGTCTCCTGAGGTTCAAGAACGAGATTCTACAGACGTTGTCGCCAGAGATTCCATGATTCCCAACTCTGATAGACCCCAGTAAGTTTTCTGGTCATTTTCTCCTCTTTTTTATTCCTTTTTGGTCATTTTTATTGTCATGTTGTCTCTGTAACTATAGAACCATTAGGGTCGCAACCACCGTGTAGGGTAGTTTTAGGTAGGATAGTGGTTAAAATGAACAGTAGGGTGTTTGGGTGATACCTCATACCATACCGTTTGGTTGTTCCGGATCAATTCAGACGCCTAAAAAATGTTTGGGTAAATTAGAAAAACTTTTGGCCTTTAGTTCCCGACATAAGATCCTGGGATCTCTATTGGTCTTGGATCTAGGTCTGGAGGGGACCTCTCCAAGCAGTTTTAGGAGAATCCTCGTACCTCAACCAGGTTTCTTCGGTTTTGGTGCTAACTACTTGGTTCTCTTTTCCTTTGTCGCTTCCAGGTCCCTGATCATGAGTCGCAGCATTACTTTGTACTCGCAACACGTGGGAAATGGACTGGGAAAATAACGAGTTCCGGAATTACCGGATGCTGCATCAGCTGGAGAAGGCCCTTGGAGTAGAGTTGACTTTGGGGATTTTTTATACCGACTGACCCAAAAGTAGGAGAAAGCTCATACCAGAGTAGGCATGTTCGGGGCCTGGAGCATAGGCCACATCAGTGAGGGAGCTACTCTCTCGCTCCACGATTATTTCGCGTGGTTCCTCAAGTTTTTGGGGATCACGCATTTCCAGCTTCTGCCCCAAGCATATAAATTGCTCGTGGGATGGCATATATTCCGCGCGTCAAAGGAGATCCCAGCGCCCACCCCTATGGAGGTGCTTTACTTTTACAAGCTGGAGTCGCAAGTTAACTCTAAGGACAAGACGTGGATGGATTTATAGACCGAAGGCCCATGGCATTAGTCCGAATCCATTCAGTACGTAGAAGCACCCCCCAAATGTCAGGCACTACTGGTTCATGATATCCGGGTTTCTCCTAGAGAAGAACCCCACCTTGGTGTTGTACTTCCAGCGCGTGGGTAAGTCGTCCTTCATTCTTTTTATCTAACCCTCAGTTTTTTTTATTGGACACTCACGATCCTGGAAACACAGGTCCATATGCTGAGACTTGGCTCAGTAAATCGATCCTGGATAGAAAAAAGTTCTATGCCACTCTTAGTGCCGAGGAGCTAGATGTAGGGGGCTTCGTGACTACGGAGAACCTTTGGCTAGTCAAGTTGATTTTCGCGAACTAGTCAATAGATGCCCCTAGCTTCCATGGGCTCCAATGCAAGAGGGATCCTGCCCTAAGGGAGGTGCTAGCCTTTATCCACATCGAGGCAGTAGAGGCCGCGACCCAGGTGGAAGCGGAGAAGATGAAAAAGGAGCAGGCCCGTCAAGTAGAGAGGGCTGAATCCAATGAACTGGATGCTCTTCTCGAGGGGAGGCAGCCTAACACTAGAGCTCCCAAGGAAAGCATTTCGAGGCAAGGTAAAACACCTCCGATTTTAACTTATGTCCCTCATTTTGAGGGCTTAGTTAGGAATAGGCAACATTACTGGAATTATTTGATCGGGATTGTTAGCAATGTTGGACTTCCTTGTCCCATTGCTATAGACACGCTGACCTTTATGTACTCTTCCTGCTTCCTTCAATATGGTAGCTTTTTGAACCCGGATGACATGGAGGACCGAATTCATTCTTTTGCACTAGAGGAGTTGAGTCGTGCCCATTCCATGGATGAGGGTTCGTTCCGGAGGACTTTATACTTAAGTGTTTCTTTTATTTTTGTCTGTTGGCCCCATTCCTTTACTGATCAATTTTCTTTTTCTTTCTATCTCAGGTGATCCAGATATGTCCAATCCAATGACCAAAATGAAGGACATGATCGAGCCCAGGCGGCTGCGAACAAGGCTTCAACAAAGAGAGCCACCAAAGGCTACACACAGAATGAAGGTGTCGATTACGAAGAAATATTTTCTCCTGTGGCCATGCTAAAATCCATTTGGATCCTCTTATGAATTGTCAATAATTTTGACTATGAGATTTGACAAATGGATGTCAAAACGAATTTTCTGAATTCCCACCTTGATGAAAATATCTATATGGTACAACCAGAGGGTTTCATCGGACAAGGCAAAGAGCAAAAGGTTTGCAAACTGTAAAGGTCCATTTATGGACTTAAACAAGCGTCGAAATCATGGAACATAAGATTTGACCAAGTTGTTAAATCTTATGGTTTTGATCAAAATGTCGATGGGCCTTGTGTATACAAGCAAATTGATAAGGACAAAGTGGTATTTCTAGTTTTATACGTACATGATATATTACTCATTGGGAATGATGTGAATAAATTATCTGACGTAAAAGTCTGGCTAGCCAACCAATTCCAACTGAAAGATTTGGGAGAGGCAAGCTACGTTCTTGGAATACAATTAATTCGTGACCACAAGAAGAAGTTGTTGGCACTGTCTCAAGCATCTTATATAGATAAAATACTTGCGAAGTATGCGATGCAGAACTCCAAGAAGGGAAACCTCCCATCTCGTCATGGTGTTTACCTCTCCAAGAACCAATTTCCTATGACACCCCAAGAGGAAGAGGAAATGAGACGGATGTTAGGAAAATATAAATTTGCCTCAATGGAAATAGTAAGAAATTATAACACTATGCAATATATTACAAATAATAATAATAATGATTGATTAAAAGGAGCTACAACTCTATAACTGAAAATTACAAATAAACAAACAAAATGAAGAAGATGATGAAGAAGAAGAGAATAGTAAAATACAACTCTAAGTAAAAGGTTACAAATAAAGTAAAGTGTTTGAAACAAAAGAAAAGAAAAGATTACAATTCTTGAACAAGAAATACAAGTAAAAAGAATAAGAGAATAAGAAGAAAACAATACAATAGAAAGGAGAACAGAAATACAAGAAAACTCTCACTAACACAACCTACGTGAAGAGGGTTGGGGATTACCAACTTGAACAAGGTTTAAAACCTTTGTCCAAAAACTTATTTCCCCCTAACTCAAGCACTAAGGGATCTCTCTAAGATATTGGAAAAGCTTTATGGAACTATCAAGCCTCAAGGTGTTTCTAGCCAAGTGCTCTAATGGATAGAAATGTTGTGTCTTACAAGTGAGCTATAGGCTCCTATTTATAGAGTTTAGAGACACCCTTTGAATTTCAAATTCCACCAACCCCCATGGCTGTTACCAATGTTTAATTGGATTAATATGGAATTAAAAATGAGATTTGGGAGTTATTTGGGTTTTTTTGAGCCGTTCAACAAAGATTGAAAAAATTGTCAGTTTTTGGCCTGTGGCGGCCACTGACCATTTTCAGCACTAAAAAATGTGCTGTTTTTTCAAACGGTTCCAAACCCTCCCAAATGATTTTGTAACTCCCAAAACACATTATTGAGGTTAAAATCATATCTCTAACAGTCATATCACATATGGCTTTATGAAATTCATCTCAATATTGTGTAACAACAATTTTACACAATAAAGGGTAATATTTGGAAGTTACAAATTTGTAACACCAAATATGTTACATTATTTGGATATATCTCATATATCCAAATATTGTAACTCTCTATTATATGTTACAATATGTGACAGACTTTGTCACATTTATTTAATCTAAAACATTATATTATAATATAATATAATTTTACATTATATTATAAAATAATATAACATTCCTCCTGTAACGCCCTGGATAGCCAAGACCGTTACACTGTGTGTTTATAAAATTGCCAGACTTGCTAATCAAGTCATTTAATTAAAAACGTGTTATTGAAACTATAGTGGAACTGGGTTAAAAGATTTTGGTCTTAAAAGTCGCATTTCTTTTAAATATTATTCCCTGTTTACACGGGATCCCAAAAACAACAGAATTACAACCATTTACAAAAGATTTACGATCTAAATACAACATTAGTCATACTAAGGCAAAATAGACAGTTTAGCGATCCCTGTCCTGATCCACTCCTCGCCCAAGGCGACCGAACAGCTGGTTATGTACATTCAGGCCCGCAGCTCTCCATCTCAGGACTGGTCTAACTTGCCTTTGCCTTTACCTGCACCACGTAGCACCCGTGAGCCAAGGCCCAGCAAGAAAACACAATAACAGAGCATAAGCAGTCAACAGACAATCCAATATCTCATATTGCATATCATATTCCCAACCACATAAACATTCAGAATAATCAAGTGTTCAACATACTAAACATATCAACTCATAACATACACCAAATCACAAATGATAACTAGCGAACTCAGGGCGCACCCTCCGTTATCCCACTGACTCCGACCCGCTTAAACCGAGCTCAGTGAATATAAAGCTGTCCTCGGCTACTAGTGGACAAGCCGCGCCCTGTGCGCAAATATTGAATACGACACCCTTAGGCCGCTATCACATGTCCCATGGCGTAATACCATCATTGAAATTATACAAATATTGGGAGCTCTTAGTCCCATCACAAACATATAACCGGGTGCAGTTTTCTTACCTTTAGATTCGCTAGCTTTGATCACTTGACTCCTTGAGCACGATCCCTCTCGAGCCCTAGCGCTCACCTAATCACAACCACAGGTCAAGGTCATCACCAAACCTCAAGTCCAAAACCTATCCTCGGGACCAATCCCGAGCCCCCGGGAAGTCCTAATTCCACCAAACAGGGTGGTGGAATCGAACCCCGAACCCTTGGTCAAAAACCCTTGTAAATAACCCTAAAATCCCTTTCTGAAGACTAAGTAGCGCTACAACGCTCATTGGAGGGTGCTATAACGCTCATTGGAGGGCGCTACAGCGCTACAAACAGAAACAAAATCCCCTAGAAAGCATGGCCTAGCGCTACAGCGCCCAAAGGCTAGCGCTGTAGCGCTAGTCACAGACAGCCAACATCACATTTTCCCTTCCTGCGATTTCCCCGAGCCAAACTTAACCAAAACTTCTCCAAACCTTCACCAAACTAAAAAACAAGCTTATTAACACACTCCACTCATCCCAAGCATCCCAAATACTCAAAACCCAACCACATGCATCCCTAATCTCAAAATTCACCATAGTTTCTCCTAGACTTCAGAAACTTAGCAAAAAAGTCAGAACTTCAAAGTTTAAAGCTTAGAATTTTATACCTTTGATGGAAATTCGATTTCAAGTTAACTTCTTGACCTCCTTAGCTTGCTCTTCCCCAATTCCTTGGCTTGAATTCCCCTAAAGTTCCCATCAACTCAGCTTAGACACCATAGTTTAAACTAACCAAACCAGAAACTGAAAACTCTAAAGGTTTACCTCAAATATTGATGTGTTCTTGCTAATCCCCTTGCCAACCTTTCAAGTTTAGCTCAATACTCTTGTTGCTCAGCCTAATCCAACTCCCTTCTGAGTCTTGCTCCAAGAAAATTGAAGAGAAATGGTGAGAGAACCATAAACCGACCCTTTGGAAAAACTGCTCTGTTTTCTCCCTTTTCTTTTTCTTTCTTTTCCTTCTTTTCTTTCTTTCCTCAGCCTTCTACCTTTTTCTACAATTCCCACTAAGTATAAAGCCTCATCATACTTATCTCTTGTAAGCCAATTGACCATAATGCCCTCCCTTTTAATCCTAAGTCTTTTAATCCATAAGGGCGTTTTGGTCATCTTACCCAATTCCCGCTAACTCCTCAAGTGTCTCTAATATTTTCCGCTTACTTCCCGATACCTAATTAATCACCAATTATATTCCTCGATGCCAAAATAGACTCCAATATACTCCCTAAATTCCCATTTATACCCCCAGGCTCACCCCGAGCCGGGTATAAATCCCCGCCATGACTTTTTCGCTAATCTGCTCACTAGGATCGTCTTGAGTCACAGATCACAGATGTATCCACATAATAATATGGTCTCAACAGTTATCACATTTATATACAGTTATGCCTTCAATGGCCAAAATTACAATTATACCCTTCCTACCCTAATCAGGGCCTACATGCATACTAATACACATAGTCATGCATCTCAAGTATTCAAATAGTCAAATAACATGCTTTAAATCATTAAATCACATATATTCCAATTATGCCCTCCCGACACACTAATCAAGGCCCTTAAGCCTTATTAGTAAATTTGGGTCGTTACACCCCCACTAGATTAAATAGTTATCTATTGTAACACTTATTTAATCAATCATTATATTTTGAAATATAACATATCTCCCACTTGATTAAATAAGAACTCTCTCTTATAGGAGTCATTGCACTAGTGCATAAAGCAAAGTGTTTTTCAACTTGAACTTTACTATAGTGTAATTATCACAAAATTTGTCGAAAATTAGGTTGCACTAGGCATTGAACCATCTTTTCATGATAACAAATCGGTGATAACACACACACACCTTTGCGATGTTCACTTGAGACCTCTATGTCTCGCTTTGCACCATTAATGGCCATGTGCACTTTCCATTCATGGACGTTCTTGAGAATACTCCCAATTCTCATGAGAGGCAGCACCACCCCTAGGTCCATATAGTTAGAATTCTTACAATAATTCGTTACCAAAAATACTTGTCTTTACAAGACTGAATTCTATTAAAAAACCTTTCGGTTTTAACCCTCCACTTGGTAACACACAAGTACTCAATATCTCAGATGGGACTTGTTTTGAGTACAACTAATATTCACTTGATTGACTTGTTGTTACCTATTGAACCTAACACTAGTTGAATAATTAGTGTTAAGATAGGTTACCATCAATCGTGAATCTCTTTAGGGAGTTTAAGTCCCATCCCTTGAGATGATGCAGCCACTAAATCCCTCGTTAGTGGCTTAGTGAAAGGATCCGCCAGATTTTCACTTGTTCTCATATAGGATATTGAGATGACTCCTCTTTGAATCAATTCTCTTACATATCCATGTCTTAGACTAATGTGTCTAGACTTCCCATTATACACTCCGCTGTCTGCTCTAGCCAATGTCGCTTGGATATCACAATGTATCGATATAGTAGATATATTCTCTTTGATTAGGGGAATCTCTATCAACAGATCCGTTAACCATTCGGCCTCTTTGCCGGTAGCAGCTAGAGCTATGAACTCTGCTTCAATAGTGGAATGAGATATACAAGTTTTTTTCTTGGAACCCCAAGAAATTGCACCTCCACCAAGTGTAAATACCCAACCAGTTGTGGACAAGTTGTCCCCAAGATTGGATATCCAACTTGCATCTGTATATCTTTCTAATATCGAAGGAAATTTGGAGTAGTGAAGGCTTAGTCCTTTGGTTTTCTTGAGATAACCTAGGACTCTTCCAATTGCCTTCTAGTGATCCACACTTGGATTACTTGTAAACCTACTAAGTTTACTTACCGCAAATGCTATATCAGGTCTAGTACACTGGGCAGCATACATTAGACTCCCTATAGCACTAGCGTACTCCAATTAAGCCACCGCTCTTCCTTTATTCTTCTCTAGTTTTACACTATGATCGAATGGAGTATTGGCATCTTTAACCTTGAGATGGTTAAATTTGTTCAATACTTTCTCAACATAGTGGGCTTTCCCTAATGCAAAACCCCCATTATTTCTTCTTTATTTTGATACCGAGTATGGTATCAACTTCTCCAAGATCTTTCATCTTGAATGTTGATGATGGAAACCTCTTCATTTCTTCTATCCCTTTCATGCTATTACTTAGAATAAGCATGTCATCCACATATAAGCAAATAATGATCACATATCCCTTACAAGTTTTGGAATACAAACACTTGTCTCCGTTGTTATGTCTAAACCCATTAGACATGATGACTTGATCAAATTTCTCATGCCATTGCTTAGGAGCTTGTTTCAATCCATATAAGGATTTTACAAGTCTACAAACTTTATGTTCATATTTTGGTAGGACAAACCCTTCAGGTTGTTCCATATAGACCTCCTCATTGAGGTTACCATTAAGGAATGTTGTTTTGACATCCATTTGATGAACATACAAGTTGTGTATAGAAGCTAAAGCGAACAAAATTCTTATAGAAGTTGTTCTTGCAACAGGCACATAGGTATCAAAATAATCGATACCCTCTTTTTGCCTAAACCCTTTACTAATCTAGCTTTAAAGGTTTGGATAGTGCCGTCAGTGTGGTATTTTATCCTAAATACCCACTTACACCCAATTGGCTTAGACCCCGGTGGGAGGTCCACCAATTCCCAAGTGTTATTGGAAAGAATGGAATCCATCTCATCATTGATGGCTTCTTTCCAAAATGCACTATCTCTCGATTGCATAGCTTCTCTATAAGTCTTAGGATCATCCTCAACGAGAAGTACAATAGGAATTTTCCTAGTGACTTCCTCTCCATTTCCTTCTACCATGTAGAATGAAATTTGTTGAGAATCTATCTCATCCACTACTAGACTTTTATGATTTTTAAGCCTTTGACTTCTTCTAGGTTCAAAGGGTTGCTTGATATCCTTTTGAGAATTCTCCTCTTGAGAATCAACTTTGGATGTAGAAGCTTGAGAATTGTTCTCATATAATAAATTCTCCTTTAGAGATGTTGAAGCTTGAGAATTGTTGTCACATAACATATTCTCAAAAAATTCAACTTCTCTAGATTCAATCACAATATTAGACTCTAAGTCTAATATAAGCTTTACTATTGTTGGCATAACCAACAAAAGCACAATTTATGGCTCTTGAACCTAACTTTGTTCTATTAGGTTCATTTTTCTTGCAATATGCAAGACACCCCCCACACTTTGAAGTATCCTATGTTGGGTTTTCTTCCTTTCCATAACTCATATGGAGATATCTCATTTTTCTTCATCGGTATTCGATTAAGAATGTGACAAGTGGTTAAAAGTGCTTCACCCCATAAGTTGAAGTTCAACTTAGAAAACACTAACATAGAATTTATCATCTCTAGATAAGTCCTATTTTTCCTTTCGGCAACACCATTGTGTTGTGGTGTATAAGGTGCAGTGCACTCATGAATTATACCATTTTCTTCACAAAATGTATTGAATTCATTAGAGAAGTACTCTCCTCCTCTATCACTTCTTAGCACCTTAATCTTTTTATTTAGTTGATTTTCAAATTCTAATTTATACAATTTAAAAGCATCAAAAGTTTCATCTTTATGCTTTAAAAGAAACACATAGGTATATCTACTAAAATCATCTATAAAAGTAAGAAAATACATTTTACCACCTCTAGTTAAAACACCATTTAATTCACAAAGATCACTATGGATTAAATCTAGTAAATTAGATGATCTTTCTACACTAGGAAATGGTTTCTTAATCATTTTCGCCTTAACACATGTTTCACATTTACCATAGTTTTAATATTGCATGCAACCATACCACATTTTACTACTCTTTTCATGGTAGAAAAACCTATATGCGATAGTCTAAGATGCCACAAAAATAAAGAATCATATTCAACAATATATGCGGAATTCGCATTTTTATTGATAACATTGAAAGTTACATCATTGGTGCACAATTTAACCATTCCCTCACAAGAGTACCCTTTTCCCAAGAATACATTTGATTTGGTAAGTATAAGTTTACCGGACTCAAAAACGGCTTTAATGCCGGGCTTGCCAAGCAAATCACCACTTACCAAGTTTCTACTCATTTCGGGAACATAAAGTACATTCACTAATGTAACTTTCTTGCCGAAGGTGAAGTAAACTTCAATAGTACCTTTTCCAAGTACCTTGGATTTGCCCTCATTGCCCATTTGTATCTCATGATTGCCCTTTGACTCTTCAAAGGTCTTGAACAATGATTTGTCATAGGTGACATGGACGGTGGCACATGTATCATACCACCACCCTTTCACCTTGCCTTGGACCGCATTCACCTCACTGAGGGTAGCAACTATGTTTTCCTCTTGAGTTGCGTTCACCTTAGGTCCTTGTTGGTCTTTTCTATGCCTACACTCTCTAGCATAGTGACCCTTTTCCCCACACATAAAGCAAGGACCTTTCTCGCCCTTAAACTTGTTTGGGTTGGTTTTTGGACCCAAAGGTTTTTCGTTACCCTTTTTCCCTTTGTTTTTGAGATGTTTTGGTTGTGACACCGCATTTTCTTTGGAAGTCTCTCCATTAGACCCCTCCACAAGTTTATCTCTACATATCGATTCATCTTCGATTCGAATATGCTTTTGGATCTCCTCCAAAGAATAATCCTAATTTTTATGACGGATTCTTTTCCTATAGCTCTTCCAAGTTGGTGGTAATGTAGCCACTATAGCACCAACTTGAAAGGCCTCGGGAAGCTCAATCTTTAACACTTTCAATTTGTTAACAATTATTTGCAATTCATGAATTTGAGGAAGAATAGGTTTATCACCAAAAAATTTGAAATCGAAGTATTGAGATATCAAAAACTTTTTGGTACCTTCCTCTTTCGTCTGAAACTTTTTCTCAAGTGCATCCCATATCTCCTTGTCCGATTTGGTCTCGGTGTAGAGGTCATAGAGCCTATCGGATAGGACGTTGAGGATATGACCCCTACAAAGGAGATTGTCCTCCTCCCTCTTCCTTCTTTTCTCCACCTCCTCGGGAGTGTCTTTGTCGGATGGCTTGGCTAGAGGTGCCAAGGATGACTCAAGGATGTAGGCTATCTTTAGTGTTGTCAAAAGGAATTTCACCTTGTATTGCCTCCTAGTAAAATTGGATCCATCAAACTTATCCAACCTCACTAGGTCTTGGTTCATGATCTTGATGGTCTCCCCTTCCATTGAAACAAAAAGGGATAAGCTTTTGAATGTTAGGAAAATATAAATTTGCCTCAATGGAAATAGTAAAAAATTACAACTCTATGCAATATATTACAAATAATAATGATTGATTAAAAGGAGTTACAACTCTATAACTGAAAATTACAAATAAACAAAGAAAATGAAGAAGATGATGAAGAAGAGAATAGTAAAATACAACTCTAAGCAAAAGGTTATAAATAAAGTAAAGTGTTTGAAACAAAAGAAAAGAAAAGATTACAACTCTTGAATAAGAAATACAAGTAAAAAGAATAAGAGAATAAGAAGAAAACAATACAATAGAAAGGAGAACAGAAATACAAGAAAACTCTCACTAACACAACCTAAGTGAAGAGGGTTGGGGATCACCAACTTGAACAAGGTTTAAAACCTTTGTCCAAAAGCTTATTTCCCCCTAACTCAAGCACTAAGGGATCTCTCTAAGATATTGGAAAAGCTTTATGGAACTATCAAGCCTCAAGGTGTTTCTAGCCAAGTGCTCTAATGGATAGAAATGTTGTGTCTTACAAGTGAGCTATAGGCTCCTATTTATAGAGTTTAGAGACACTCTTTGAATACCCCCAATGGCTGTTACCGATGTTTAATTGGATTAATATGGAATTAAAAATGAGATTTGGGAGTTATTTGGGTTTTTTGAGCCGTTCAACAAATATTGAAAAAATTGAAAAAATGGTCAGTTTTTGGCCTGTGGTCGCGGCCAGAGACATTAGTGGCCGCGGCCACTAGCCTCTGTCCCACAGGCCACGGCCACCAACATTTAGTGGCTGCGACCATCGACCATTTTCAGCACTAAAAAATGTGCTGTTTTTCCAAACGGTTCCAAACCCTCCCAAATGATTTTGTAACTCCCAAAACACATTATTGGGGTTAAAATCATATCTTTAACAGCCATATCACATACGGCTTTATGAAATTCATCTCAATATTGTGTAACAACAATTTTACACAATAAAGGGTAATATTTGGAAGTTACAAATTTGTAACACCAAATATGTTACATTATTTGGATATATCTCATATATCTAAATTTTATAACTCTCTATTATATGTTACAATATGTGACACACTTTGTCACATTTATTTAATCTAAAACATTATATTATAATATAATATAATTTTACACTGTGTGTTTATAAAGGTGCAAGACTTGCTAATCAAGTCATTTAATTAGAAACGTGTTACTGAAACTACAGTTGAACTAGGGTTAAGAGATTTTGGTCTCAAAAGTTATATTTCCTATAATAAAACATTTTCTTTTACATGGGATCCCAGAAGTATTAAAGTTATAAGACAGTTTACAAAATTTCGGCATTAAAATATAGTTACTGGCCACTCTAAGGCAAAACAGACAATTAGGCTTTTCTCGTCTTGTTCCACTCCTCGGCCGTGGTGGCCGATCAGCTGATTATGTACATTCAGCCCCGAAGCTCTTTATCTCAGGATTGGTCCAACTTGAATTTGCCTTCACCTGCACCACGTAGCACCCGTGAGCCAAGGCCTAGCAGGAAAACACAATTACAGAGCATAATCGTCAAGCAAACAACCAGATAACTCATACAGTATAAACATGTACTCAACAGTCCAAACATTCATGTTATTTAAGTATTCAGCATACCAAGTACATCATTTCATATCAATGATCAATTCACATATGATAACCAGGGTTAACGCCCTTAGGCCGCACCCTCTATTTATCCCACTGACTCCGGCCCGCTTAAACCGAGCTCAGTGAATATTAAGCTGTCCTCAGCTACTAGTGGCCGAGCTGCGCCCTGTGCAAAAGTATTATTTATGGAACCCTTAGGCCATTTATCACATGTCCCATGACATAATACCATCTATGACATCATACAGATATAGGGAGCTCTTAGTCCTATCACAAACACATAACCGGGTGCAGTTTTCTTTCCTTTAGATTTCGATAGCTTTGTTCAATTCGATCCTCAAGCGCGATCCTGTCTGAGCCCTAGTGTACACTTAGTCACGCTCACAAGTAAGAACCAACTCCAAACCTCAATTCCAAAACCTAGCCTCGAGACCAATCCTGAGCCCTCAGGAAGCCCTAATTCCACCAAATGGGGTGGTGGAATAAAACCCTGAGCCCCTGGGCAAAAACCCTAAGAAATAACCCAAAAACCCCTTTCTGGGAACAGGGTAGCGCTACAGCACCCTAAGGAGAGCGCTATAGCGCTACAAGCAGAGCCAAAAAGCTCTGGAACTTCAGGGCCTAGTGTTGTAGCGCCCAATGACTAGCGCTACAACGATAGTCACAACATAGTCTAGCACAGATTTTCCTCCTTCGAATTTTCCCGAGCCAAACCTTTCCAAAACTCAACCAAACCTTAACCAAACTTCAAAACAAGCCTCCCAACATCTTCAACTCATCCCAAACAACTTAACCACCAATAATTCAGTCACATGCACCCCAAAACACAAAATTCACCATGGCTGAACCTAGAGCTCAAAACTCAACATAAATCAACTGAAATCACAGAACTTAAACTAGATATTCTTACCTTTGATGGATGAGCTCAACCTAGGTTATCTTCCACACTTTCTTAGCCTGCACCTCCTCAAACCCTTAGGTTTAATTCCCTAGAATTCCCACAGAAACTCTGCTTAGAAAAACCAATTCAATACCAAACCAAGAACTGAATATCAACCTTAAGACCTTACCTCAAATGATGAACAACCCTTGCTAACTCTTCAAACCAAACTAGGGATCCTAGCCTCAAGCTCCTGCCCAAACTCTCTCTGAGTGTTAGCTCCAAGCGACCTCAAGAATTGAAGAGGGAACCCCAAACCGTGAGGAGAAAACTTTTATCTCTTTCTTCCTTCTTTCCTTTTCTTATCTTTCTTTTCTTCAGACTTCTACAATTTTCTACATAATCCACTAAGGCAATAAAGCCAAAACATCACTTATCTGATTCTAAACACCAAAAGACCATATTGCCCTCCCACTTATAACTAAGCTTTTACACATCTTAAGGGCATTTTAGTCATTATACCAAATCCCGCTAATTCCTCAAATGCCTCTAATATTTACTGCTTACTTCCCGACACCTAACTAATCACCAATTATATTCCTCAATATCAAAATAGACTCCAATATATTCTCTAAATTCCCATAAATACCCCCAGGCTCGCCTCGAGCCGGGTATAAATCCCCGCCGTGACTTTTTCGCTGAACCGCTCACTAGGATCGCCTCGAGTCACAGATTACAAATATATCCACATAATAATGTGGTCTCAACAATTTATCACAATTATTTACATTTATTCCCTCAACGGGCTAAAATTGCGAATATGCCCTTCTAAACTAATCAGGGCCTACATGCATACTAATACGCATAGTCATGCATAACAGATATTTAAATAATCATATAACATGCCTTTAATCATTTAATTCACATATAATCCAGTTATGCCCTCACGACACACTAATCAAGGCCCTTAAGCCTTATTAGTGAATTTGAGTCGTTACATATATGCTAGTAAATTTCGGAGAGAATTTGATTTCAATCGAATGTACAGATTCTGACTTCCAATCCGACAAAGATTCCCACAAATCTATGTCTGGATCTATTTTCACACTTGGGGGTGGAACAATTATATGAAGGAGTATAAATCAAGCTTGCATTGTTGACTCTGCCATGGAAGCAGAATACGTTGCTGCAAGCGAAGCAACAAAGGAGGCTATATGGCTTAGGAAGTTTTTGGGTGATCTGGAAATTGTTCCAAACATGGATAAACCAATTTTAATGTACTGTGAAAACAACGGAGCGGTTGCCAACTCAAGAGAACAAAGAAGGCATAAGAGAGTCAATCATATAGAGCGTAAGTACCACCTCATAAGAGAGTTAGTACTCATAGGGCATGTAATCGTTCAGAAGATTGAATCAGCAAATAACCATGTTGATCCCTTTACGAAGACACTGCCTGCTACGAGTTTTAATAGTCATTTCTTAGATTAGGATTACACGACATGTCTCATCTACTTTAGGGGAAATGGGAGATTGTTCGGATTTGTGCCCTTAAAGCGTATTTCTATATGAACGATTACTGTTAATTAAATAAATTTAATATTCAACACTCATATTTTTATTTAAATATACATGACATTTTTCATGAATATTATTGATGTGGTCTTGAATTAAGTGTATGTATAATGATATATATGCAAGAGCATTTAATTCAAGAGAATAATATAACAATTGTCTGTAATCGCTAAATAAAGTGGGAAATTTATTTAATAAAGACTATGAGTTCAATCTATCTTTTATTTAAGACATAACATTTTATCTAGGCTATTAAGTGTAGCGACACAAAAAGATAGATGTACTGTATACAATATAGATTGTATTGGACTGGGACATGATGAAAGAAAGAACTTCTGATAATGTCCATTAAAATATAGAAGTTCAACATTCATCAATCGATGGTCTTTTGAGAATTGGCCTCAATCCTGAAGTGAGTAACGAACTCCTATTTGTGTTTTTATGACTTTTGATTTATTAGGTAAGGTTCAACATTCCTACGACCGAATTCCTGATATCTTGGAGTCATAGAACTACAAGTGCCTGTGAACATACTTCACAGATATGAAATCTGCTACTTACTTAAATGAAAGCAAATTAGTTGTTCCTTTTAGTATTGATTCGAGACTTGAACATAGAGTGTTCAATTTTCTGTAAGTGAACAGAAATTTCATTCTATAATTAAATTTATAGAATAATGTTCATTAGAGGATCAATGAAACTAATTGATAAAGACATAATTAGAGAGGATAACAGACATCAAAACCTAGCTTTAATTATGAACAACTAGCAGAGAGTAATAACTCATGCAATGACTAAATCAATTGATAACTTTATAGTTATAGCTTATAATAATATAAGACTATAGTTTTGAGAGTTCAACTATGAATTTCTAGTGGAATAATTCATAATTAATAAATTAATTAGTGGAACTAAGAGTTAGTGAAATTAATAGAATTATTGGAGCTTAGTACTACGAGTCCATACTGTCCCCCTGCTAGCTCGATAACACAGAGGTAGGATTTTGTTATTAAAAAGAAAATAATTAAAAATAATAAAGTATTATTTTTAATCTCACAAATTAATATTATTTGTGAAATAATATTCAAAATATTATTTATTGGCAAATAAAACTATATTGATAATTAAGTGAAATTAATTTTTATTGACCTATTATTTACACATTGTAACACTTAGGTCCCGAAAGTTGATTTTGTATGAGTTAGGTCCCCAACATTTTCAAATTGTATTATTTAGGTTCTCAAATGCTATTTTTATTTATTTTCTTTCAAAATACATAAATAAAGTATAATAAATGGTGAATCAATCTTTAAAAAAAAAGTGGACCACTAAATTTATGACAATACCAAACATGATATTGAAAACATATATATTTTTATGAGATTTTAAAAAATATTTAATAGTTTTACAAATTAAATTATTTTTTCCTTGAAAAAAATTCTTACCTATATATTTTTTTAATATTAATAATTGAACTATCACGAGATTATTAATATTTATCATATACATATTTATTTTTATTTTGTAAATTTTTCTATAATGCAATTTATAACTAATCATATATAAATATATATGCACATAAATAAATTTATATACACTATTAAGTTTAACAAATGTATGAAATAAACAAACATAAACATAATAAAAATTAATAATATACAAAAAAACCGAGACAATATAGTTATTAATATTAATTATAAACAACAATGTAGGTAAAAATATTTTTTTTAATGAAACATTAATTTAGTTTATAAAAATATTAAATATTTTAAAAAATTCCATGAAAATATATTTTTTCTCATGTCATGTTTGTTATTTTCATAAATTAAATGTCCAAATATTTTAAGAATGATTCACCATTTATTTTGTATTTTAAAAGAAAAAATAAATAAAAATAGCATTTAGAAACCTAAATGATACAAATTGAAAAGGTCAGGGACCTAACTAATACAAAATTAACTTTTTGGACATAAGTGTTAAAAAGTGTAAAAAATAGAGTCTGCAGCTGAAAAAACTTTTTTTTTAATGATATAGGAATTTTCATCAATTTTTTTGACATGTATTTAATTTATTTTCATAATTATTACATTGATAAATTAAAATTTTATTCACTAATACATGATTTTCTAAATTTATATATAAATTAGTATTTTTATTAAACAATAAAATTTCTTGGTCCCAATATTATAAATTTATGGTGATTTTAATGTATTACGAGTATTGAGTGATGAGGAAAGTCAGAATCATTGGCAAAGAAGAATTATGAGACTTATCATGTGGGCTTGCCTGTCTACCAATATACTTGCACTAGCACATTATCCATGCCCAATCTACCAACCAAGTTTGTCCATATATTAGGGCTTTATCTTGGTGTCTTCATACCTATCTACCAAGTTTGTCCATATCCAATTAATTACATTCAATTATTCTTCACTCAATTGAAGGGGATGTTTTAATCGATTCATTTTGTAAAGAGTAAAGATACGTGGACTCAAAAAATTCACCTTAATAATACACATTACACACAGTAATGTGACAGTTTAGCATATGTAATCATATTTATCTAAACTGAGATCTATTGTTTGAAAAAGCAATATCATATCATTGTGTATAATATTTGGGTGTGTTATATTATTTTAAATAATATAATGTTAGATTAAATAATGAGACAAAATGTGATTTGTGACATATTGTCACATATAATTGAGAGTTATAAAATTAGACACACGTGTGTGCCCAAATGTAACATATGTTGGAGTTACAAAATCAGTTACAAATTTGTAACTCCCAAATATCACCCAATAATATGTAGATTTTATGTTACACTTTTTTTATTTGAATTGATCAAAGCCATTAGTAATATGGTTGTTGGAGACATGATTTTAACCCCCATAATGTGTTTGGAGGTTACAAAGTCATGTGAGAAGAGTATAGAGCCGTTTGGAAAAATGCAAAAAAGTGATATGCTGAAAATTGGCCTCTGGCCGCGGCCTGGTGGACAGATGCACACGACCGCGACCAGGAATGCTGCTAGCCGTGGCCAGAGATGTGTGCAACCAATTTTATACTTCTTTTTCTACTTTGAATGGTTCTAACAACTCATGTTACTCCTAAAACTCATTTTTACTTCTATAAACATCCAATTAAACAATTGTAACAACAATGGGGGTTGGTGGAATTTGAAATTTTAATGGTGTCTAAAAACTCTATAAATATGAGTCTATTGCTCACTTGTAAGACAACTCTATTTTTATCAACTAGAGCACTTGACTAGAAATACACCAAAATGCTTGATTATTCGAGAGAGCTATTTCCAATATCGAGAGAATCTCTTAGTGCTTGAGATAGAGAGAAATAAACTTTTGGACAAATATTGTAAACCTTGTTTAAGTTGGTGATCCTCAATGCTTTTCACTTTGGTTGTGTAAGTGAGAGTGATTTATTTCATTGTTCTTGTTGTTTATTATTTCTTCTATTGTTCATCTTGTCATTTTCCTTCTATTTCCTCTTGTTATAAGAGTTGCTTCTTCTTCTACCTACTTTGTTTTACTATTTCTAGTTTATTTGTAACTTTTGTCATAAAGTTGTGATTTCTTCTATTTCATTTTCTTATTTCTATATTTACTTGTATTTTTGCAATAAAGTTGTAAAATTATTCAATCATTATCTTGTCTTCTGTATTTTTTTGCTTAGAGTTGTAATAGTTATTTTTTTTTCATTGATGCAATATAATTATCTCTAATAGGGTGCACATATCATTACTCTTTTGTGAAACAACAAAACTAAAGACTAACAACAGGGCGGAAATCTTTTAAAAAAAAAACGCATACACGCAGTAAGAGTGGAAATAGGAGTAATAATAAAAAAGCGGACTAAAAACCTTTGTTTTTTCTTTGTAGAAATTTCACGTTTCTTTATCTATCCCTATAAAAAAAATAACAAAATAAAAAATCGCAAGTGTTTAACACCATTTTATGTTGAAAAGTGCCAATTAGGATATTCGATCATACATATATTTAATTTCAAATTAATATGCATGAGACTCAATATTAAATTACATTAATAATAGTATGTTATCACTTGTAGTGGCCCATATCGTTACTAAAAAGAATCATGTTTGGGTAGTGTCATTATAATGGCATAATAAATGAAATTATGAAATATATATTTGTGAGAGATTCACTGAATTAGCTGCAAAGTATTACAATGAGTTGTGAGGAAGAAAAGATAAGGTGGAGATTTGAAGTTCGAACTTTAGACTTTTTTTTGTTTTTAATTTATTATGTTCACCAAAAGTGCTAGTTAAAAAAAATAATAATGAAAAAGTATGGCGATGAGTTTTTTTTTTAATGTTGTATTTGAGTAATATTCTGAAACATTATCATCGTTTTAGAGGGTTATTAAATTTCTTATTTGTGAAAACACACTTGGTTTTTTTTTCTTTTTTAGTTTGGCAAAAATAGTTTGCTTTGTCCTAAATTTTTGTATGGCTATTTGAAACTTTAGTTTTATTGGCTTCAATTGACTGTTTAATAATAATTCAAAAATAAATTATAAATATTAATGCATGGTTAAATAAAGGTGGACGAAACATGTAGCTATGTAATATTAAAGAGCCATTAATTTAATCTCATAAAGCTCAACAATATATGTACATACAACAATTTAAGCTCCATTTTTGACACAGAAGTAACTAATAATGTAATATATGCATAGGAGGTAATAGTAGGGTTTATTTATTCTTATATAAATCCACTATTTTTATTTTTATTTTTGTCCCTAATCGATTTCAGAAGAAGGGCATTCAAATGCTAGAAACTTTTGGAAAGAAAGAGGTATGGTCAGACAAATAAAAGTCTAATATATCTCCATAGCTCACTTCTAACATGTCACAATACCTTTTATAGAACCCGACGATGTTTGTACCGAAATCATTTTGGTGTCTCAACCCATCATTGAAATTACCATAACTTGGGAGTTGATTAGGTCTAGAATTAGCATTGATAAGAATGTTATGAAATGAAGGATTGTTGTCATGTTGAGCTATCCAAAACCATATGGCAGTTTTAAAGGACACAACTGCATCTGTTGCTATCAAATCAGGATTGTTTATCAAATCTATCCCCAGAGCTCTACCGGCAAGCCCATAGTTGTAGTTGCTGCTCAAAGAATGTTCATTAACAAATAATATTAAAATCAGAATTCAAATAATAAAGATAATTATATTCAAAATTGAATTATATATCTCCTAATTACATAAGGGTTTATATTTTTTTTGGACCCTGTGTTTTGTCTCATTACCTATTTGGACCATGTGTTTTGACAAATTACTTTTTAGACCTATATTTTGTAAAATAGTTCAAATAGAACCATAAACCTGATTTTGGTCAAATTTTTCTCATTCTTCTTAAAAACTGTATTATTATATTCAATTTTTTCTTCATCAAAATTGAGTTTAGGGGTCTATTTGAACCATTTTACAAAATATAGAGTCCAAAAATAATTTTTTTTTTAAAACACAGGCTCCAAATAGGTAATCAGAAAAAATATAGGGTCAAAAAATATATAAACTCATTACATAAAAAATGTGTATGTGCAATACTTACTGAGTAAGTTGAAACGGTCCTCGACTATTATATTTTTTGCCGGAAGCACATGACCAATGAGAAGATGTACAATAATCATCCTCACCACCAGTTCTATTAATAAAACAATATCCCCATGTGTGTGGATCTATTGAATCAGTCCATTCACCTACACATGCAAAATGGTCATCATAAAATTATATACATAATCGTAGTACGTAACATATATAAAAGCAACTATTATTGCACAACATACTAACCTGTAGTTTCTTGAGAGGTTAGAGCAAAGAAAGCTGCAAGCTCCCTTTTGCGAGTTGCCACATCACCAGTTGTACAGAATTCAGGAAAAGAAGCAGCAGCAATGATAAAAGACTCGTAATTATAGAAACCTTGACTTGGACAATCTTTTCTATGCTTAAACATCTCGTTAAACAGTGGTTCACTAATAATGTTGCTTAGAACATTAGTAGTATTGTCATGCCAGAGAAAAGTATGAGGGAGATCAACCCAATACACACTATTCCAGCATTGGTATTGACAATATGATCCTCGACAATATTTATATGTGCTACCACACCAACCATGCTTGCTGCAACACCTTCCAGTATTACATGGGTTGTTGCCAAAATATATTCCACACCTGTGATCTGGTCTTTCTGGGCTTGTAGGTGGTGGTGGGCTCAAAGGTGGCGGGCTGGGTGGAGGTGGGCTTGCGCTTGGGGGTGAGGGAGAGCACTGGCTCTGACAACCATTTTTGCAATAAGGAGGTGTGCTACCACAAAAACCCCAATAGCTACAACAAAGATTATTTGGGCACAAGGCACCACCTGCGTCCCTTCCGCATTCAGGTTTATCTGGGCTTACAGGCGGTGGTGGGCTAGGTGGTAGACTCGGTGGTGGGGGGCTTGGAGGTGGTGGGCTTGGTGGAGGTGGGCTAGGTGGTGGTGGGCTTGGGCTTGGAGGTGAGGGTGAGCACTGGCTTTGGCAACCATTTTTACAATAAGGAGGTGTGCTACCACAAAAACCCCAATAGCTACAACAAAGATTATTTGGGCACAAGGCACCACCTGCATCCCTTCCACATTCAGGTTTATCTGGGCTTACAGGCGGTGGTGGTGGACTTGGAGGTGGCGGACTGGGTGGTGGTGGACTCGGAGGTGGTGGTGGGCTTGGGCTTGGGGGTGAGGGTGAGCACTGGCTTTGGCAACCACTTTTGCAATAAGGAGGTGTGCTACCACAAAAACCCCAATAGCTACAACAAAGATTATTTGGGCATAGGGCACCACCTGCGTCCCTTCCACATTCAGGTTTATCTGGGCTTACAGGTGGCGGTGGTGGTGGACTCGGAGGTGGCGGACTGGGTGGTGGTGGACTAAGAGGTGGTGGACTCGGTGGTGGTGGGCTTGGGCTTGGGGGTGAGGGTGAGGGTGAGCACTGGCTTTGGCAACCATTTTTGCAATAAGGAGGTGTGCTACCACAAAAACCCCAATAGCTACAACAAAGATTATTTGGGCATAAGACACCACCTGCGTCCCTTCCACATTCAGGTTTATCTGGGCTTACAGGCGGCGGCGGTGGTGGACTCGGAGGTGGCGGACTAGGTGGTGGTGGACTCGGAGGTGGTGGGCTTGGGCTTGGGCTTGCGGGTGAGGGTGAGCACTGGCTTTGGCAACCATTTTTGCAATAAGGAGGTGTGCTACCACAAAAACCCCAATAGCTACAACAAAGATTATTTGGGCACAGGGCACCACCTGCGTCCCTTCCACATTCAGGTTTATCTGGGCTTACAGGCGGTGGTGGGCTGGGTGGTGGTGGGCTAGGTGGTGGAGGTCTCGGGCTTGGGGGCAGGGGTGAGCACTGGCTTTGGCACCCATTTTTGCAATAAGAAGGTGTGCTACCACAAAATCCCAATAACTACAACAAAGATTATTAGGACATAAGGCACCACCTATGTCCCTTCCACATTGGGGTTTATCTGTAGAGACAATCCTTGGAAAAACATAAAAAGAAAAAAGTGAAAAAAGTATAAAATTGCTTAGCTTCATTATGAGTTTTGCATGAAGATATAAGTGAGATGGGATGTGCTTCCGGGGAAGAGAATTAATGTTTATTTATAGTCTAGGGTAGTTCGTGAGTATTTTTCTTATTTTGCAATCCATATATTATGAGGCATGGTATTATTAAATATTTATGTGTCTTTACCCTTATGCCTCTTTATTTTATTATTTTTTTTGTGGGGCTATTATGCCTCATTTAATTTGTGGTATTAAATCAAAAAATTCCAAGTGAAGTTGAAATCAAGCTAATAATCAATCAAGATCATTTAATTTTGGCTAAGGGGAACCAATTGTAAAACACAAAATAATATGAAAAAAAAAAAGATATGGCTAGTATGCATATAAATGTAGATAGAACTATCTAGAGCTCTTCACCACAAAATCAAAACAAACAACAACATATAACAACCATCCTCAGTGTATGATATTTTGCATTTTTTTATATATAAAAAAAATTGATGAGGAGTGCTGATAAAAAAAATACTTTCATTATTTTTATTACACTTTATTATGTGTAAATTGTGGTCATTATTAATACATTTTATATTTAAAAATATTATAAATTATTAATAAAATTTATATAATAAATAATAAAATAAGCGAGTGAAAAAAAAGAGCATTAATTCCTTGTGGTATCATATATGACGCATTTCATCCTCTGTACTTTGTAATTTATTCATACACATTAGAAGTTATCTATATTAAATATACTTTCCATACACTACGTTTTAAAATTTATTCCAATAAAAATCTACTGGTTATCTTTAATGGTGTATATTACAAGTTTATATTTTTTTTTGTGTGGAAAAGATTGTAATTTTACTAGGTAAAGGCCATGTGGACTGTTATATATGCTATATACTAGTAACAATCATCTAAATGAAAAGAAAATTTAGAATTTTTTTTTTAAAAATGAAAAAAAATCGATCAAACTACAACATTAATTCCTTTACGAGGAAATTGTTAAAAAAAAGTAAAAATAAATACATAAAACGATTTATCTACCTATTTTATACCAGCAAAGCAATAACACATGTTCCATGTTCAATCTACGTACCAACCAAGGTTGTCCGTATTATTAAGGCCACATATATGGTTATGTATATCTACCAATTTTGTCCGAGCATAACGAAAGTATATATCCAATAATTTTCTCCCCGGGATTGGAGGGGTCACTTTGATATGATTAATACATTTTGTGAAACAACAATATTATTCTCTCCATAAAAAAAAAAAAAAAAATCATTAGGTACTCTTCTCCCAAACCCATAGGGTTTTTTTCTTTAATACATTTTTTTTACTGTTATTAATTTTGCTTTTAAAAATACCTTAGAAAAAAATAACTTGAAAACAAATTGATGACAACCCATTGCATCACTCAAAATAAATTTTAAAAAAACAACATATATTAAAATAACTAAAAATCAACAAAAAAAAACATAAAAACAATATGAAAACAACACACATTAAAAGGCAAAACAATAAAAATGTAAAAAATTTATTAAAATTGTAAAACATAAAAAAAAAATTGACCGTAAAATGTACTTTTTTAGAAAAATTAATTAGTATTTTCTATCACTTTACCTCAAAATAGAAGAAAATTTAGAAGAATTTTGAGTGTAAATATCTTGTACTTTTATATGGGTCAAAACACTCAAATGTGTTCATATAAATAGTGTTGTATTGGTGGGTGAAAAGGACAAAACCTCTCAAAAAAAATTAAATTTTTTATATTTTTAATTATTACAAAACATTGCGCGAGGCACGATTATGTTTTCTAATTAATAAGTATTTTCTATAAAATTCTCCTACTTCATTTCTTTACTTTTCTCCAATTTTCAAAATCGTCTCTCCGAATATTCCTCCTCTCCCCAACTCCCCAATCTCACTCTCTCAAATACAAAAGTCTTACAATTTTTTGACAATATATAGTACCACTTTTCATTTTAATGATAAATGTACTTCTTCCCTCATATGGTTATGTAATCTAAGTATGAAAAATTCCTTCGATTTACATTTAAACTTGTTTATTAGGATGCTAGTAAATATATATATATATATTTATATATTTACTAGCATCCTAATAAACAAATTTAAATGTAAATCAAAGGACTTGTTAATGGTTATTACTTATATTTGGACACTAACAATTATGATGATATGACAACATAGTGACTTGATATAGCAAATTACCACTAAATATTTTTTTCTATATTAATTTCAATTTTTTTTTTTGCCATAACTAATGTTGTTTCCAACCAATGAGAGACACTAGCTATATTTAGAATTTGATATGCATTTGAAAAATGAAAAATTTACAATATTATATTTTCATAATAAATACATATTTTTCATCAGGTAACCCTTCCATAAATTTGAAAAAATCAAAATTTATTTTTAGAAATTTTAATTAACAACTATAAATATGGATCATTAATCTTAATACAATGATTAATATTAAAGTAATCATCCATGGATAGTAACCATTAAGAGTGCACCCATGGAAGACTTCTCAATGGTTACTACCCATAGATAAATACTAACAATTATGATGATGTGACAACATATATATATATATATACAACGCGCAATAGGCACGTTTGCTTAATTTTATTTATATAATTTATTAATTATTTTTATTAAATTTATATTAATGTCATGTAAATTTTAAATAAATATCATATTTTAATTAAATAATTTATTTATTTTTGTTTAAGTTTATGTTTGTTCTAGTTTATGAATTTGAGAGTGACAACAAGAGATTATATATTATATGTTTAATGTAATATTAAATATTATACGTTGATTTTAAATTTAAGTTTCTTGCTAGTTTTTTTAAAAAACAATTTGTTGTTAATTCATAATAGATTATACTATATGTTTAATATGATATTATTATAATAAGTGAGTTTAAGTTTAATTAAATTTTATTTTATTAAAGTTATAAAATGTATGATTTTATTATTTTTAAATAATTATCATTGTAAAATATCTCAAAAATATAATATTTTAATTTGTTTAATTATTTATTATTTTTAAATAATAATAATTATTATAAAATATCTCAAAAATATCATATTTTAATTTTTTAATTATTTATTTTATTTTATTTAAGGTTAAGTGTTACAAACTACCGTTAAATATAAGAATGTTCTGTTAAATATAAGAATATCTCGTTAAATATAAGAATATCCCATTAAAGTTAACATTAAAAAAACAAAAAACTGTTAAAACCAAGAATTTCCGTTATCTACACACTTATTATATAGAAGAGATATATTTATTAAGAATTTTGATAGCGAAGTTCCTTCAAGTCAAAGAAATTATCCAATAAATTTTTTGAAATCAATTTTTCGTTCGGTTATAAAAATAAGAATTTGTGTTTATTTCGTTGTAACGACCCCAAATTCAATAATAAGGCTTAAGGACCTTGATTAGTGTGCCGGGAGGGCAAAATTGACTTATATGTGATTTGAATGAATTTATTGATTTAAATGTATATAATAAAAATGTGCGTATGATTATATGAATTGTAAATGTGATATATATAGTATTTGTGAGAACCACATTATTATGTGGGCAGGTTAGCAGAGAACGACTTGAGGCGATCCTAGGGAGCTAGATAGCGGGAAAAGTCACAACGGGGCTTAATATTTGACTTTGGATAAGCCAGGGGTATTTTAGGTATCGGGTAGTTATTTAGACTATCGGGTTATGGAAATAAATATATGGAGATATATTTGAGATTAGGAAGTCTAGGCGGGAATATTGAGGAATTTCACCGTTTTGCCCTCGAGGACGTTTCCGGCACCCCGAGCCTCGGGATTGACCTAAGTAACAAAGGTTAGACTTAGCCAAAAGCAGAAGCTAGTGGAACAAAAATAGACCGACTTATTCTTTCTCTCTCTCAAGGAAAAACAAACACAAAACACTAAAAATATAGGTAATTGAGCTGGGAATTCAGAGGATTGAAGTGGGGATTTGGAAGATTAGCTCAAGAATTATCCAAGGAGCACTCAACCAAGGCTAAAGTGAGAATTGAATTGTGTTTTTGGGGTTAGAATTATGAGTTTTTGGCTGAGTATTAAGGTATTCATGATTTTGTTGTTTAAGGGCTGAATTGAAGCTGAGAGCTTGGGTTTTAGCTCAGGAATTTTTCAAGGAAGTGGTTCAGCAGAAGAGGTAAGCTCCAATTCATGATTTGGAAGTTTAAATTCTAGTTTTGTATGACTGGTTTTGGTGTTTTATGTTCTTGAGTTTCAGAAATTAAAAATGGGATTATAGTAGGTTTTTAGGTTGGATTTCTGTTGAGTTATGTTGTTAGAGTCATGTTAAAAGTTTTGTGATGGATGGGTTTTGAATTAATTAGGGAGCTTTGGGATGGTTTTGGATGAGGTTTAGATGTTGGAAATGGTGGGTTTTCTGGGCATGAAGGGAAGGGTTGCGACTCTGTTCTAGAGCGCTGCGGCCCCCAAGGGCAGGGCCGTGGCGTGTGTCTGCTTCCAGGGATGGCCTTGGCTCTGTTTTAGGGCAGGGCCGCGGCTAGGTTTCAAGGGCCGCATCCCTTAGGCGCACACTTGAACATTTGGGGATTTTAGGCACGGGAATGTAGTCTAGGGTGCTCGGGATCGGTTTCCCGACCGTGCTTGGTGGAATTCGATGTCCCGGAAGCTAGTATTGTATCCGGAAACCCTTATTTGAATATTAATGTAATCCAATACCTTGGTTGTGACTAGGTGTTAAGGCTAGGGCTCGGGAATGGATCGCGCTCGAGGAACATCACTCGTAATTAGTGAACGAAGAAATTAAAGGTAAGAAAACTGCACCTGGTTGTATATCTGTAATGAGGCTAAGGGTTCCCTAATGTGTATGCTTGAAAGGATGGTATTATGTCATGTAAACTAAACAGTGAACCAACGGCCTAAGAGTGCTAAGGGTTACACTAGCGCACAGGGCGCGACTTGGCCACTGGTAGCCGAGGACAGCTTAATATGCACTGAGCTCAGTTTAAGCGGGCCGGAGTCAGTGGGGTAAACAGAGGGTGCGGTCTAAGTTGTCGGCCCTGATTATTATGTGACCTGGATATTATGAGACTTGAATGTTATATGTGAATGGTTGCATCCTTGATTTTGAGTATATACTGAATGGTTAATGTGGATTATTTGATGGATGATCGTGCTTAAAGAATTGACTATTTGTTATTATTGTTTATGTTGCACATTATGTTTTCTTGACGGGCCTTGGCTCACAGGTGCTACGTGGTGCAGGTAAAGGCAAGGGCAAGCTTTATCATCCCTGACTTGGAGAGCTCTGTGGGCCGAATGTACATGACCAATTGCTCAGCCATCGCAGTTGGGGTTTAGGTAGGGACGCGAAAGCCAGAAATGTCTATTTTGCCTTAGTATGGCTGATGGTTGTCTGTATTTTGGGAATTCTGTAAACCAACTTTTAAACTCTATTTCTTTTGGGATCCCATGTATTAAACTGCTTAATTATATAAAGTAAAACTTTTAAGACCAAAACCTTTTTAACCTTAGCTCATACAGGTTTAGTGATACGTTTTTAAATTAATGACTTGATTAGCAAGTCCTGAACCTTTATAAGTACACAGTGTAGCAGTCTTGGCTATCCAGGACATTACAACTTGGTATCAGAGCATCCTAGGTTTAAGGGTTCCTGAAGACTGGCAGCAACTCATGGCTGATATGCAGGCTCGATTACAGAGCCCGGATGAATAGATTCGCCTACTGCGACAGCAGGCTCCATCAGGGAGCGCTGCCTCTATTGTACCACCTGCAGTGGTACTAGCTGTACAGTCTGGGGAGGTTGGGAACAGGTGGGAGCCGTTATATGAGCGGTTCGGGAAGCAACAACCTCCAATCTTTGTTAAACTTAGTACAAACATAAGTAGTATAGTCTCCAAAATGTAATAAACAACACAAAATATTAATAAATTTAAAATAATAATATAACCAAACTAAATGTCATCCAAATTAATCCTAAAGTCATCATCATCGTCGGGCTGCTATGGTGGCTATGACTTTTGTGGTGTAAATTGGCCCGAGCCTAGAAAGTTCTCCATCATGGACTGTATCATATTCATGTCCAAGTTCACAGGCTGAAATTATGGAGCTTGGATGTTCGTATTTGCAGCTTGCATAAATTGTTGCATTTGCTGGAAGTTGTTGTTTTAGGTCCTAATGGCTTAATTGAAGTGTTGAACCATGGACTAAAACCTCAGCTGGTACCATTGGAGGGGCCAACTGTAGTGGACGTAAATGGTGATGCCTTTGACTGTGAAACTGATTTGGTGGCGCCTGAGGCAAAGGTACTAGTGCCCCTCAACTTGCGTCCAATAGTCTCATTGACATGGCTACTTCCTCCTGAAGATTCAGATTGGGATTGTGTTTGCACTTCTTGTTGGAAGGCATCCTACAATTTAGAAACAAGACAATTAATACATAATATAATTAAATGATAAACATACATACAAAACTTATAAAGTTACTTACATATGCATCCTTAGCATTCGTGCTCACCCACCCACGTGTCAAATGCTTGTGCATGTCATGGAACGTATCAATAATGCTGGACAGTTCCTTAGTCTGAAGATTCATCTTTAGAAAACAAAATGTAACAAGATATCGGCTAAATATTGAAATTATTATTAAGATAACTTAAAATATTTCAAATTATCTACATATTTTTATTTACCTTCTTAAATCGAGCAGAAACATAAGAGGTCGATCAATGGAAGCATTTTCCTTTGAGCGTGCCATGAACTGTGGAGTGGTGAAAAGGGTAACCAACTTCTGTCAACTCTCGTTGTTCATGTCCTCCGGTGGATTCGTTTTGGCTGTCTCGATATCATCATACCCTCCATGTTCATCGAAGTATTTTTTCTTGCGACTCCTTTTCTATCCTTGTAGCAATCCTGAAACTCTCGCTCAATGCCAATCTCTATCAGTCGTCACCCAGGGAGAGCTCGAGGAAGAATGAAACCCATATCTGCAGAAGCCTATATATGTGTATGTGAGCTTCCACTACATCCAATTTCTGACTCAGCATATTGACACACTGAAGGCATGGGCACCTGACTTCTCCCTAAGCATTCACATGATTCTTGGTCATTTGTATAAATGCCTGAAGACCATTCCAAAACTAATCAGAGTTACGCCGTCTATTAGTTATCCAACTCTTGTCAATCGTCATAACTGATCCAAGAGAAAAATAAATTATCACAATGTGATAATCATAAAAAAATTACCTGTATTTGGTAATAATTTTTTTTTATCACCAAAGAACTAATTTTTTCTTAAGTGAATTATAATATCTTATTGAATCTTATGAATAAATTATTATATTTTATGAATATATATTATCAAATTTAATAATTTATTATAAAATTAATTAAATATATAAATATTATATTCTAAATTTATAAATTTACTATTATGATTATTATTAATATCCACTTTTTAATTAAAAAAATAAGAGTTTTATACTTGCAAGATTATTATTTTAATTTTCACTTTATAATTTTATGAATATATATTATCAAATTGTATGAATGTATTATAAAGTTTCATTATATAAACAAATATTTAATTATAAATTTATTAAAGATTATTATTAATTCTTTTGATAATTATCAAATTATTATTTTAATTTTCACTTTTTATTTTTTAAAAAATAACAATAATGTTTTATAATTATAATTTATTTTAATTTTCACTTTATGATTTTTTATTAATTGCTTTAAAATTAATTAAAAAATTTAATCACACTAATTTTAAAATTATTTTGTAATGTTTAGTATTTCTAAATCTACTAAAATTTTGGCAGCATAACAGCTGTAATCTAACCTATTCCAAAATTTAAAATCTACATAAAACTATAAAATCTGTCCTAGAACATACTAATTATTAACATCTAATTATATTAATATAACCTACGGTACAATTACAAAATACAATTCACATTCACATTCACATTTATATAAATAAACATATTCAGCTAATATCTAACATAACATTTAACTAAATTAAATTAAAATAAAATATTCAACACTATATATCTAAAATAACAAATTACACAACTAACATATTAACATTTAATTAAATCAACATATTAACATATTCAGTATTATCTACAATACCCAATTACACAATTAACATATTAATCAATTACACAATTAACATAATAACATTTAATTAAATTAACATATTTAACACTGTCTAAAATATACAAATCTAAAATGAAAAACAAAATTCAACACTATATAAACAGACCAATCACACACTTAAAAAACATAATTTAAACATTAATAAAAAAAAATATATAAAAAAAATAACCAAGGCTCGGGGTGTTGGGTTTTTATGCCATAATTAAAACCCAAATTCTTTGTAATCTCATTTTATTATCAATAAAAGAATAGAAATCATTTTTTGACTTGGTCAATCAATTTGCTCACATGTTTTATTTTCATGATTATTTGTTTAATATAAACTTCTCTTAAATCCCGAGCATATAGCTAATCTTATTTATAGTGACGTAATCACAGTGGAATATAAATATGATTATATGTTCAAAAATAAGTTAGTCCTAAGATTAGTCAGTGCACCGGATTTACACTGACTTACCAATCTACGATATGATCTACTTACACATTACAGTGTTATGTTCTTTCCAGAACATTAGCAAAGTAGATAAGATCGGATGTATTTGTTACATCGGACATGACCGATATTGACAGTTGATAAGATAAGTAAACATACCGTTATTATCTATTCTAGTCATATCATATAGTTGACCATAGGTCAATTCAATCTCAATTCTGAGTGGTTAGTATTCTAACTGATTGTATTATTTGAGTTCTTTGACTTGTTCGTTACCAGCTTACCCTACGGACTAGCCCATACTTACATCTTGGGAACTCGGTAGTATAATTGAGTGGGAGTGTTAATCATAGATATGAACATCTATAGCTTCTGATGAAGAAGTGAAGCGATTGTTTCCTTTTAGTTTGGTTCAAGGTGTTAAATGATAGAGATCTCATTTCAGTAATTAAATTAGTTTACTGAAATATCATTTACAAGGAACTAAGTGTTTTAAGGATAAAATACAATGAGGGGTAAAACACTATTTTAGTCCTATCTCATTGTAGACCGTCTATAGTGGATTGAGTGAAAATTATGGTTGTAACAATGGATAATTAATAGCGTATCTATATTTGTTATAGAGCGTTCTATGAATTCAAGAGTGCAATTCCAAGTCTATAGTGGAGTCACGATGAATCAATAAGTTAGTAAATTTATTTGTTAGATTTATGATAACTTATTGGAGTTTGATTTCATAGGCCCATGGTCCCCATTGTACCTTGGATAAAATCATCTAGATAGTCTCAATTAATTGATTTAATTATGAATTAGAATTATCAAAGTTGACCAAGTCAATTTTGGATAGTTTCACAGAGTTGTGTAATTTTGAGAAGAAAAGAGAAATTATGGCAGATTTATTAATTAAGATAAATTGGTATCTAAATTAATAAATAAATTTAAATCAAGGTTCAAATTATAAATAATTAATTTGATAAAGGATTTAAATAATTATTTAATTAATTAAATCAATAGAAAATAGTACATGCCTTGATTTTAAGTCCAATGGGCTTATAATCAAATGGGAAATTTCACGGGCCTATAGCCCATGATAATTTCGACTTAGGGCTTCAAAATGGCTGTTATTTTATTGATTTTTTAATTAAATTAAATGGCCTAATTGAGTCTATAAAAGGAGTGCTTAGAGAGAAGATTTCAGAGACGACAGATAAGTCACAAGTCAGATTTTCTGATAGTTTTAGATTCTCTCTAAACACAAGTCCTTTTCTAAGCCTCTTTGTTATTTTCTCTTCTTCTCTCTATATCTATCTCATGTGTTGAGAATTTCCCACACTAGTCTAGGTGGTTCTAAGGATACATTGGAAGATTGTGAAGAAAATAGAAGATCGGTTCAGTTTCTTGATAATACTCTGCGACAGAAAGGATACAAGAGTTAGAGAAACTGAAGGAAGGACTCTTAATTCCGCTGCGTATACTGTAAGTATTATATTATTTGTTTCTCTTTGAATTCAATTTTAGAAACAAGTTTTATGTTATCTCGTATTAATTTGTTTAATATTAGATATACATGAAAATAAATAAAGTTCCTGTATAAGCTTTTTCCAACACGGGGGTTATCCAAATGCGTCTCTAGCTAAGGATGATGCTCCACTACAATCTAAAAATAAAACATTTCAAAAACATATTTCTACCAAATACTAAATATATTAACAAAAAATTCATTTTAAATGCTATAATAGATAGAAATTGGGTTTATATTACCTAAACTTGGAAGGAATGGGCAAGAATCGAACTGGGGGGCGTTGGATCAGCAAGGGGCGGCTATTCGCCTCTGGTTTTGCAGAGAAGAGAGAAGAAAAGTGAAGAAGAAGACTCAATTGGGGGATTTATTCCCTGATCCTATAGAGAGGACATGTCGTCGCTATAGGAAATAAGAACGTCGTCGTTGAAGAAGGAACCCAGTGTTTCATTTAACCTATACAACGACATGCGTCGCTATAAGAAGTAAAAATTTGACAACTTTTTTGGCGGTCAACTTTCCCTCCGTTTTTCTTGGCACCCTATAGCGACCACTTGTTGTCACTATAGACTAATTTTTTAATTGACCAGTCAATAAAATGGGGATCTATAGCGACGATATGAGGTAGTGAAATTTGGCAACAAAATTTTGGCGGTCCAGTTTCCCTCCATTTTTTTGGGACCCTGTCGTCGCTATAGAATAGATTTTTCCCTCACTTTTTTCTATGAAAACTCTACAGGGACGATGCCCATAGAGTCATTCCCTGTCTCGTGTTCCCTCCAAATTTCAGGAACAGGGTTCCTGGAATTTAGAGGGGCCTAGTGGCGTGATGCTGTTTACCCTACTGTTATATCCTAATTTTAGCTCGAGTTCATTCACTCAACTCGGGTACAGCTGGCAGGTAAATACGTGGAAAAATAACCAAGTAGAATATCTGCTTATTATCCACGAGGACAACCCGAGATTCATAATGGTCTGACCTAGTGTTAGGCATCCTGACTTTACCACGAACTAAGAATAAGATAGCTGTCAAAGTGCTAGCTCAGGGTCATATAGCTGTTGATAACTCTACAAAATAGAGTTTTTTTACCACTTTTTATGTGCTAATTGTTGCTTAATTCTTGAGTTTTTAAGTAATTTATTAAGTTTTTAAGTAATTTTGAATTTATTAGGTTTATTTTAATTTTATAGATTTTTGTGTGTTTTTATAGTTATTTTGTTGTAAAATATTGTAGTTAATTATTTGAATTATTGTTGTTTAGTTTGAGGTAAAAAAATGTTGTATTATTAAAATTAAATGTTAAATATAAATTAAGTTATAATTAATATTTTCAAAGAATTAAATTGATTTATTTTATAGTTGAAAATATTTTATTATGATTTAGTTTATATTTATTTTGTAGGGAAAATAATGCATTTTTGCTCTTGAGGAGAAAGAAAAATGAAGGAAATGTGACATTTTCAAGGAAAGAAAGAAAAATAATTGACATTTATAAAAAGCCTCATTCGGCCCAACTCTCTAGCCCAGCCCATCTCCCTCACGAAGCAGCCACCTGCCCAGGCCCAAGAAGCCCAAGCCCGCCTGCCTGGCCATTTCCCAACAGCAGCTCCTTCATGCCTCCTGCTTCTTCACCCACACTTCCAACCTCTTCCACCTGCCAAGGCCCACACCAGCACTCATCAACCAACTGAAGACCCAAGTCTAATGCCACCCGAAGCTTCCACCTGATGCACTCCTTCACCCATTCTGCCTAGCCGCACCATGCCACCCAGCAGCTCCACGTGCCAACGAGATCTCCATCCAGCAGCTCTCCCCAAGACAGTTCGGCCCAACGCCAGTACCCAATGGCCAGCCAGTTGCTGCCAAGCCCATAAAGCATTGAGAGAAAATTTTCTTGAGCCCACAAATTGTCCCATAATGTCCCAAAATACCAATTTTTACCCAAATTTTTCTACACATTTTACCCCAAAACATCATTATTACACCCTATAATTTACCCATATTGCCATATTATAATTAATTAAATTAATTAAATTAATTTAAATTGATTATTTTAATACCTCATTTTGGCTATAAATATGGAGTTTTGAAGACCATTTAGGGTGTCAATTTTAGGGGAGGGGTTACCATACCACAAATTCTACACATTTCAAAACCTCTCTATTCTCTTCATCTTCTTCTTCTTTTTGGTTATTTTTCTATGTATTTTTAGAGGAACAATTTGGGGGTTCATCCTCCAAATTTTCCTATTTATGTTTGTAATTTTTAGTTTGTATTTGCTATTCTAGTTATGTGTTTCTAATCGTTTTAAGATTATTAAGGTGATGATGAAACAATATGTAACTAGATAGTATTTATTTTGTATGTTGATTTCCCATTTTGTGCAACAAAGTTTATGGAATTTTTTTCTTCAAATATCTTCTTTCATCTTAAATATCATGTATTTTGGATTGTTAGCACATATTTACACTTTGTTCTTCATTAGTGCAAAAACATAATATTCTTTGTGTAAGATGTGCCATTAAATTGTACACATCCATGCTTAGAACAAAAATATTATGTTTTGCCTTATAAATAATGTTAATTGATTTATTTGTTATTTCATTAGATTGATTTACAATAAATGCTTTGAAATTATAATTTTGAAAATTGAAGAAAAATCTTATCTTTTTAGAAGTAATTTGTGCTTAAAATTATAAATCTATTTGGAAAATGATAGTTTAATTTATTTTAACTATCACTAAAACTTGGGAATCAATGTACTTATAAATATTATTAAACTTATATTTTATGGATTCTAATCCTTAATAATCTTATTTTACTATCTTGATTTCTATTATTAATTTATGTTTATATATTCTCTTTAATATCTTTATTATTATCTTTTGGTTTATTTTCTTGTCACAAATTCTCATCAATCTTTGGAGCTAGGTTAGAATTTATTAATTTTGGTTTAAAATAGTTT
The DNA here is from genome assembly GCF_963169125.1 of Humulus lupulus. Taxonomy (NCBI): domain Eukaryota; kingdom Viridiplantae; phylum Streptophyta; class Magnoliopsida; order Rosales; family Cannabaceae; genus Humulus; species Humulus lupulus. The sequence continues at coordinate 38,536,001 of NC_084795.1, forward strand.
TCTTATCGATTTTAGACAACTCCTTTGGGTTCAACATCCTTGCTTACACGATCACTATTCTATATGAACGATTCGTGCGCTTGCGATTTATAAATATTTAAAACATACCCATTTTGGGTCCATCAGCTGTCAAAGTACAAGCTCGTGAGATATGTAGCTCGTGGTGATTTAGATATAACACATACTAAAGGATTCCCAAAGACTCAAAATTTGTTTAAACGATTATTCATGACCAGACTGTCATATTTATTATCTGAGATAGCAAGAACATATTTATTTTGTTATCAAATCATATCCCAACATAAATGGGATATGATTTGTATTAAATATAGACATTATGTAATTACATGATTGACTCACGCAGCCAAAACCTATCCATGGAATTCCCCTATAAATACTAGGAATGTTGGACAGAAAAGGGACAAATTATTCTGTAATACCGAAACTCTGTCGAAATAGAGAGAGAAACAATAATAATATTGACTCGTGGACTAAGTGGAGATTTAACCACTGAACCACGTAAAAGATTGGTGTTATTGAGTGGGTTTTTGTTATTTCTTCATTACGGTTTATCACTAAGCACTATTTTGCCCTTATTATTTCTTAATACATTGTTGGCGAAAAATCGCGTCAACAGTTTGGTGCTTTCATTGAGAGAAAATTAGTGCTTCACAAAAATCCTAGTCGATTTCAATCATGGTGCTCACTCGCTCAATGCACGATAATGAGATAGAACAACCTGGTGGGCAGGAGGCCCATCATACAGCTGGTCCGAACGAACGTGGTCTTGAGATTTAGCAACGTCCCAAAAAACAACTGGCGGGTCAAGGCGACACTGGGAGTTTGGCGTCATTACTGCCGAACCCAAACCCAGGCTATCTAACTGCCATCGAGATGGAGAACATGCAACTGAGGAGCCATATCGTTAGGGAAAACAGGCAGATTGAGGAGGTTTCGGCTTGGTTACCCACTCTTGCAACCGACGTTAATATCGGAAAGAGGCAAAGTGGGTCTCATAAGCTCCACAAGAATAATCGATCCAAACCGAGTCAATCATTCAGAACCGCCACTCCATGTTCTGTACCTGCGGGACGAGAACACCAGAATGCTCGACCCAGCGACCATCATAAGGGTCGTCAGCATGTCATTCGGTCAGTCAGGATTGCAATCCCAAGTTCGATGCCTTCTTCACAGGTCCCTAGGAATGCCCATGATAATCCACGAGAAGGGGCTAGGACAGGCTCATGAAGAAAAAATTCTCCAAAAAATCCTCCTACACCGCAATCGGATCACCAAGCACTGAGACCTAGAGACATTGGAGTAGAACAAAAGTGGGCTAATTTAGTCCGTCCTGATGGAACGAGGAGAGCCTCACCAATAAGGCATCCCCATCACCTATAAGACATCCAACACCACCTCGTCCTCAACAGGATATTCCAGCTCATGGGGACAGCAGGAGAAATCCTCCCCCATCTGCCAATACTTACGTCCCACGAACACGTGTTGAGAATCCAGGTCCTCGACCCTAGCTGCAAGCTGTAAGCTTCGCAAATGGGAGTTACTGGACTGAAATCCATCGTAGCGGCAGGTCCGAAAGTGACCTAAGGAATCATTTGAGTTAAGTGCAAAACTCTCGGTATGATCCGTAACCCAATTTGAACGATCGTCTAAACTCACAGAGAAGGTATCCAGCTCGGGATGAAGATATTAGCTATACTCGACAAGAGGGAGGTTCGTCCATAGTACACGATAACAGGAATGCCCCAAAAAACCAAGCTCGGGCTTGGAGGGACAATAGCCCATCACACGCATACGATAGGATGGGAGCTGTTGAACAACCCCCAGCTAACCTAGGGACTAGGGACCAAACCCTCAAAAGACTAACTTTGATAGAAGAACAAATGAAGAGGATTTTGTCTAGAAAATAAAAGGATGAGTGCGACTCAAATGAGGAGCTCCAGCCTTTCGCTCCAAATATTGTGGTGGCCACATATCCGGTAGGCTTTAGAATACCACACCTGTCAAAATTTGATGGATATGGAGATCCGTCAGATCACCTCTAAATGTTTAACACCATGATGATGGCCCACAATGTTGGGCTCGATCTAAGGTGTATTTTGTTCCCTACAACTCTACTCGGGCCAGCTAGGCAATGGTTTAAACAATACAAGAGGCATTCATAAGTTCATGGTATAAGTTTTCTACTGATTTCAAAAAAGCATTTTGAGCTTCACACACAGCTCAGGTTGAGGCTGATTCATTGGCCAACGTAAAGTAGCAACCTGGCGAGACATTGAAGGCATATCTGAGCAGATTTTCCAATGTTGCTGCACGAGCTAGGGATGCTAATGACAACTCCAAACTCATGGCAATGAGGACAGGAATCCTCGTCGGGGGCGACCTGCGGCATTTACTCCAAAGAAAAGGAGTTAAAAGCATAGATGAATTCTTAGCTCGCGCTCAAGAGTGGATAAATATTGAGGAGGTGTGAGCTTTTGTTGTAGGAACTAGCCAGACCCCTATCTAACCCGTTGGAGCGGTAAAGGATGTGGTAGCTACGGCCCAAACCGTTACCCAAAATAACCAAGGGGAAATAACAAAAGGAAAGGGAATGGTGAAGCCAACTAGAGCGGGACGAAGAAAAACAAGCCCGCATAGAAGTTCAAACTTATCTACGCCACATATACAGACCTACCGAACACACGTGAGCACATTTTTCTAGCCAATTCTAATCGCCTTCCATGGAAGAAGCCAAAACCATTGAAGAACCAGAGGGCGAAGAGAGATCCCTCAAAATTTTGTCGGTTCCACAACGTCATTGGTCATAACACTGATGATTGGTTGCAGCTGAAGGATTAGATTGAAACTCTCATCAGGGCAGGACCTTTGGACCAGTACGCCCAAAATCGTGTGAATCCGAGTCAGCCCGCTAGGCAGAACCCACTACCAATTTCGGAAAGCTCCGACAAGCCAACCTGGAGCTCAAGCAAATCAGGTTGACCCTCCTCCGATAGTAGGGGGAGATTTAATCACTATTGCGAGAGGACCTCATTTGGCAGGCATGAGCAGCGATACCCAAAAGAGGTATATTAACAAACTGAAGTCTCATAACGGGGTGGAGTTCGTCCCGGAGCAACGGTTATCGAAATAGCAGCGATTGGAAAAGCAACCAATCATTTTCATGGAAGAGGATGCTAGCCACGTCCAATTCTCGCATAGCGATCCGCTGGTGGTAACTGTTCAGCTTGCCAGTCGAAGGGTACGAAGGACACTAGTGGATAACGAAAGTTCTGTAAATCTACTTTTCAGGTCCATCCTGGAAAAAATGGGGTTATCCGTAACTGATTTGATGGGGACCTCGATGACTCTATACGGGTTTTTGGGAGAAGGGTCAGCAGCCATAGGGAAGATCAAATTGGTGGTGACATTGAGAGAAGAGTCGCGAACTATTTCCAAGTTACTCGAGTTCGTGGTAATCGATTGTTCGGCTGCGTACAATGCAATTTTGGGCCGACCTACGCTGATGGCATTTGAATCCATAACATCTATCCGCCACCTAGCATTGAAATTCCCCCAGCTACGGGAATATGCACCATTAGAGGTGATTGACTCATTACCGGGGAATGCTATAACATTTCTATGAAGGGAAAGTCACAACCCGGGCAGCAAGCGATGGTCATAAATGAGGAGGTGAGGATTCCTAGGAAGTAGAAGTGACTTATGGGACAGAAGAACCTCTGCGGGAAGAGGATGGTCAGGTCGCCCAACATGACGACATTGATCCGTGAGTAGGTGAAGACAAGTCAGAGCTCAAAGCCATAGAAGAGCTCGAGGAAGTGAATATCGACCCTAAAGAAGCTTCAAAAGTTTTAAAAATTGGAAAGAATCTTGACAATGAAAGAAAGATGGACTGTGGCGAATTTTATTTGCTATGCAAGTGCACACAGTCACAATTTGTAATAATTTGGTAAAGAAACCAAGTATCGTCCTCACGGACTGAATTCTCAATTACCAGTCGATTAACTTCTCTTTTCTATTTGATCGATTAAAATTCTTGATTTTTGTCAACACAGCAAAAGAAGCTATAATATTCAGAAAAAATAATTGAAAATTAAATAGAATAACACCATTAGTAAAACCTTTGATTTAAACACTGAAGAAATAATTAGGATGTTTAATCTCATCAACTATCCTCCCTATCATTCCCTAATGCAAGTACTAAGTTCTTCTTCTTTATGCCTAATTCAATTAACAAGTTGATACAGCAGCCTATAATCATACTATGAATTATAGACTCAACCTAGATGACAATTTCCTATATTTCTATGGTAAATTGAACCACCAAGATAGCATTAATCTCGACAACTTAATACACAGTTACACAATTAAAATGGATACCTTCGTTCCAAATTACAATTATGTCCAATATAACCACAGCAGTTTCAAACCTCACTTCTCAGATTTTGATTTAAAAACATATATAAAATGATTATAGATGGCCAATCGATAATCAATCATTAAGCACATGCTATATGGAATTGAAGAAGAATGAAGAAGAAGAACATTGAAATTGCATTAGTTCATAATAGGGATTCAAGTGATTCAATTAAAAATCCTAAACAGAAAATTAGTTCATAATCATGATACTAATCATAGAGAAAATTAAAGATAACATCAAAAAGTAGAAGTTGAATACTCCAAGCCTTCAGGCTTCAAGCCCAAATTCCCCCAGATCCGTACACCCCTTCTTCTCTCCTCTTCGCCTTATAAAAACCTAAAATTCAATTTTTGAAAGAGGCGGGCCGCGGCTCTACATGCACCATGCCGCGGCCCGTGTCTAAATTTCTGGGCGAATTGTTCTCTCCATGCCGCGGCCCGCGTCTAAGATTTCTGGGTTGATGCCCATCTATGATGCGGCCCTCTTTAGCCATGCCGCGGCCTGTGGTTCTCCTTCAAAACAGTGGTTCTGTTTCACCACCTAGCCGCGGCTCTACTTTGCTCATGCCGTGGCTCTTAAGGGATTTCTCAATTTTTCAAGTTTTCATCCCAAAAATTCACCAACACTTCCAAATCATGTTGAGATCCATCATTTCTCAAAATATGTTGAAAAACTTGGTTATTTCTTCCCTTTCTTTGACATTTTCCTCCAAGTACTCAATTCTTCCTGATATTCATAAAGACAAACAAACAAAGAATAAACCCACACTAAATGAAAGAAAAACAAAATAAAAGACTACTTAAAACATCACCTAAACATGACAAAAACTAGACTCAACAAACTCCCCTAAACTTAACATTTACTCGCCCTCGAGCAAAGACTAAGTTAAACTAACAAAAAGAAACAAACAAAAAACGAACAAGCTAAACCATCATTACCATCTACACTGCTTTGCCAAAACTCATGAAATCTCAATTGCAATAATAATAACCAGAATTTCAGCTAAATTGCCTTAATGTTCAATTTGTAAAGTTCAATTAGGGAAATCAATAATATATCACGAAAATGACTACAACACTTGGACTCTATCATATATGTTCAACTCATTCCAGACAATTCCACAAACCAATTTTTCAATATGCTTGCATTACTTAACCTTCTCCACTAATGTAAATAACACGTGTTTTGAAATTAAAAGGACTTTCACGGGTTATAGCGTTAGGCTTAGGCAAGGGTAGATGAAATTGTCATTTAGGCTCAAAATTACCATAAGCATATAAACTTTACACCCAATCTTGATATTCACAACACAATTTAACACAGCCCAAAGATCCTCTTTATTTCCAAAGATTGAGAAATTTAAACACTAGATTTTTTTTATACTACATTTCTCCCAAACTTATGCATTTTAATGGGAACATCAAAAGAAAAGTAGTATCTCTCAAATCTCTTTTTTTTTTTTCTTTTCTTCTTTCTCAATCTTTTCTTGAATTTTTCTATTGCCAACACCAATACACAAGAGTAACACCCATTATAAATCAATCCCCTTTTATATTTTATAAGCTCATGGTACAAATCTAGGAACTGAAAAATAATAAAGTATTCGGTTAAGCTCAAAACATGTGTTTAACAATAAAAGGTAGACTTTTAGGCTCAAAGAGGGTATCTAGGGAAAATTAAATCAAGGTTGGCTTGAAAAGCACAATCAATCCAATAAAATTGCCTAAATCACTTTTCAAAACACATGTCATCAAGGATTTCGCCTCAAAGGCCAAATAATGCAAGTTCTATCAAATTCAAATTGTCATACCACCAACCCTAGTCAAACATATATAATAAAATCCAAAATGTTGCATTTTCAAAACATATTAAAAATTTCCCACAAAACCTTTAAATTAAACTCTAAAACAATTGAACCAAGCACACAGTCGAATTCAATTTCCTTTTCACGAACAAAGACAAAGCAACAACAGACAAGAATGATGGCTTAACAGTTACACTAAACAAACAACAGAAAATAACACAAGAGACTAAAAGCTAAACTAAACAACGCACAAAATAAAAATAACACAAAATAAGCTCCCCCCAAACTTAAGATGCACATTGTCCCTAATGTGATAAAGAAAAGAACAAAGGAAGAGAACTTACCTGACGCCACATCAGTATGGTGGAGGAGGTGGCGGTGGTGGCCACTGGTATGGAGAGTACTGAGGCGGAGGAGTGAAGTAATTCTCACGCTTTTCACGGTTTAACTTACAAAAATAATCAATAAATTGTCCAAAATAATAAAAACCAAAACAACACTTAAAAATTGTTCAAAACTAAAGCAAAACAACTAAAAGAATGGGATGCCTCCCAAAAGCGCTGTCGTTAACGTCATTTAGTCAGACGTTGAACTCTCTACACCTTTAACTTGGGTCAAGTCCACCCCTTGCATCCTTGAGAGCCATCGTGTCATACGAGGGGAATTCCCTTCTACTGTTGAGAATATTGAAACTATCCCCAATGTCATCGAAACCTTCAAACTTGCCACACAATAATCTTTTCATATGATGTCGAACTGTTCGAAATCGTTCTTTGGTCTTCTTCTTCTTTTTACCAATTGAATCTTGACAATCATTCACCACGTCAACTCTACAACAGGTAGGAATTTCAGCTGCTGTAAAAACATTAAATCTTATTTCCTCATTTTGGACTCGCAACCTTAACTCCCCCTTTTGTACGTCGATTAAAGCTCGTCCTGTGGCTAAGAATGGTCTTCCAAGAATGATTGGGACGTTGGCATCCTCCTCCATATCAAGTACAATAAAGTCTGCTGGGAAGATGAACTTGTCCACTTTTACCAAAACATCTTCAATAATACCGCGAGGATGTGCTATTGATTTGTCTGCCAACTGAAGAGTCACTGTTGTAGGTCTTGCTTCCCCAAGCTTCAATCTTCTGAACACAGAAAGCGGCATTAGATTAATGATCGCCCCCAAATCACATAAAGCATTCATGCTCTCAAAATTCCCAATAGTGCAGGGTATTGTGAAACTCCCAGGATCTCTCAGTTTCTGAGGAAGCTTCCTTTGCAGAATGGCACTGCACTCTTCAGTGAGTGCCACCGTCTCATAATCCTCCATCTTCCTCTTCTTGGACAGTATTTCCTTCATAAACTTCACATAACTTGGCATTTGTTCAAGTGCCTCAGCAAAAGGTATGTTAATGTGGAGTTTTCGAAAAATATCTAGAAACTTCGAAAATTGTTTGTCAAGTGTCTTCTTTTGAAGCCGCTGAGGATATGGAATCTTGATGTGGTGCTCATAACTCACTGGTGACTGATTCTTCTCAAGGTCTTCAATAACCTCTTCTTCTACCTTACCCTCATTCTCAACTTCAACTTTTGGTGCAGGTATAGACTTCTTGACTGGCTCTTCCAACTTCTTCCCACTCCTCAAAGAGATTGCATTGCACTGCTCTTTAGGATTCACCTCTGTATTACTTGGAAAATTTCCTTGAGGCCTACTTTGTAACATATTTGCCAATTGGCCAACTTGCATCTCAAGATTCATGATGGATGAGCGAGTTTCTGCCATAAACTGAGTTTGAGTGTTGGTGAGGGTCAATAATGCAGCTTGCAATTCATTAGGCCTTTCAGGTGGAGCTTGATTCATTGATTGTTGAGGCCTAGGCTATTGTGATGAAGAGGCTTGATGAATTGGTGGCTGAGGCATATTATTCTGAAATTGACCCTGAAACTGAGGTTGCTGGCCCTGATTATTCCTCCAAGAAAAATTAGGATGATTTCGCCACCCAGGATTGTAAGTATTGGAGAATGGATTATTGAATGGCCTCTGAAAGTTTCCCACCATCGGAGTGTTATTATTAATACTGATAGGGCACTGGTCAAAAGAGTGAGAACCACTATAGATTTCACACCTAGCTGCCATTTGGACCGCATTAGCAGATATAGTGCTCTGTTGTAACTATTTTGTCAAGGAGGCTACTTGTGCTGTTAGAACAATGATGGCATCCAGCTCATGCACCCCAGCTACCTTTCTGACCCCCGATGATCTTTCTTCAGACCACTGATGATTATTTGTGGCCATGTCCTCCAGCAGCTCATAAGCACCAGTTGCACTCTTGCTCATAAAAGTACCACCCGCTGCAGCGTCAATAATGGTTCTAGTAGTAGGACATAAACCATTATAAAAATTCAGCACGAACATCCACTGTTCAATGCCATGATGAGGACATCTTCTCAAAAGTTCCTTGAACCATTCCCAAGCTTCATACAATGATTCTCCATCATTCTGGCAAAAATTATTGATTTCTCCCCTCAATTTAGCAGCTTTGGACGGAGGGAAGAATTTTGACAAAAACTTCTGAGCTAGATCTTGCCAGGTGACAATAGAGTTCGGTTGCAAAGAGTTCAGCCAACTTTTAGCTCTGTCCCTCAGAGAAAATGGGAAAAGCCTAAGTTTAATTGCGTCATCACTCACCCCATTGTATCTGAAAGTTCCACACAGCTCCAGAAAATTAGACAAATGGGTGTGAGGATCTTCAGAAGGCAACCCATTAAATTGAACAGATGATTGCACCATTTCTAGAATAGCTGGCTTGATTTCAAAGTTGTTAGCCTCTACAGCTGGTGGGCGTATACTGTTTTGTACTCCCGTCAGAGTGGGCAGTACATAGTCTCTCAGGCTCCTCTCAGCATTGTTTTGAGCCTGACCCCCTTGTGCAATTCCAGGAATTAAAAAATTCCTGCCATCCCCATCATTCTATGCCATCTTCACAGATTTTTGGGCCTCCCTCTTGTTCTTTCTGTTTTGCTTGCAAGACTTTTCAATCTCAGGATTCAAAGGAACAAGATTGTCTACTCCTCTTCTGCTACGCATATAACACAGTTCACTTGAGATAGACAAATTAAGCAACTAAACAGATTAGAAACAAGAGAAATTAAAATCAAATTAGAATAAAAATTAATCAGAATGATATTGATAATTATTTTCAGTCCCCGGCAACGGCGCCAAAAACTTGTTGCGAATTTTATTTGCTATGCAAGTGCACACAGTCGCAATTTGTAATAATTTGGTAAAGAAACCAAGTATCGTCCTCACGGACTGAATTCTCAATTACCAATCGATTAACTTCTCTTTTCTATTTGATCGATTAAAATTCTTGATTTTTGTCAACACAGCAAAAGAAGCTATAATATTCAGAAACAATAATTGAAAATTAAATAGAATAACACCATTAGTAAAACCTTTGATTTAAACACTGAAGAAATAATTAGGATGTTTAATCTCATCAACTATCCTCCCTATCGTTCCCTAATGCAAGTACTAAGTTCTTCTTCTTTATGCCTAATTCAATTAACAAGTTGATACAGCAGCCTATAATCATACTATGAATTATAGACTCAACCTAGATGACAATTTCCTATATTTCTATGGTAAATTGAACCACCAAGATAGCATTAATTTCGACAACTTAATACACAGTTACACAATTAAAATGGATACCTTCGTTCCAAATTACAATTATGTCCAATATAACCACAGCAGTTTCAAACCTCACTTCTCAGATTTTGATTTAAAAACATATATAAAATGATTATAGATGGCCAATCGATAATCAATCATTAAGCACATGCTATATGGAATTGAAGAAGAATGAAGAAGAAGAACATTGAAATTGCATTAGTTCATAATAGGGATTCAAGTGATTCAATTAAAAATCCTAAACAGAAAATTAGTTCATAATCATGATACTAATCATAGAGAAAATTAAAGATAGCATCAAAACATAGAAGAAAAACATGTATGTTGAATACTCCAAGCCTTCAGGCTTCAAGCCCAAATTCCCCCAGATCTGTACACCCCTTCTTCTCTCCTCTTCGCCTTATAAAAACCTAAAATTAAATTTTTAAAAGAGGCGGGCAGCGGCTCTACAAGCACCATGCCGCGGCCCGTGTCTAAATTTCTGGGCGAATTGTTCTCTCCATGCCGCGACCCGCGTCTAAGATTTCTAGGTTGATGCCCATCTATGCTGCGACCCTCTTTAGCCATGCCACGGCCCGTGGTTCTCCTTCAAAACAGTGGTTCTGTTTCACCACCTAGCCGCGACTCTACTTTGCTCATGCCATGGCTCTTAAGGGATTTCTCAATTTTTCAAGTTTGCATCCCAAAAATTCACCAACACTTCCAAATCATGTTGAGATCCATCCTTTCTCAAAATATGTTGAAAAACTTGGTTATTTCTTCCCTTTCTTTGACATTTTCCTCCAAGTACTCAATTCTTCTTGATATTCATAAAGACAAACAAACAAAGCATAAACCCGCACTAAATGAAAGAAAAACGAAATAAAAGACTACTTAAAACATCACCTAAACATGACAAAAACTAGACTCAACATGGACCTAGTCGATTTTTTACAGAAGAACCTGGATGTTTTCACTGGTTGCATGAGGATATGGTGGGAATCAGTCCAGGCATAATAACGCACACTTAAAATTTGGACAAGAGTGTGCCTGTAAAATCTCAGAAACAGAGACGTTTGGGAACTACCCGATCTAAACCACTTGATGAAGAAGTAGCTTCATTACTAAAATACGGGTTCATTTGAGAGGCAAAATACTCAATCTGGGTTGCTAATCCCGTGCTAGTCCCAAAACCAAACGGGAAATGGAGAACCTGTATCAACTTCTCCGGTCTGATCAGAGCTTGCCCCAAAGACTGTTTCCCACTACTAAGAATTTATCCGTTGGTAGATGCCATGGCAAGTCACGAGCTCATGTCTTTCATGGACGCATATTCTAAATATAACCAAATCGCAATGAACTCTGCGGACTAGGAGCATACTAGTTTCATCACCAGACATAATGTATATTGCTACAAATTTATGCCATTCGGGTTGAAAAAGGCTGGGGCTACGTACCAACGCTTAGTCAACAAAACGTTCGCTAACCTGATCGGGAGAAATATGGAGGTGTATGTCGATGACATGCTTGTCAAGTCAAAGACTGCCAATAACCATGTATCCGATCTGGAAGAGTGTTTTGGAATATTAAGGAAATATGAGATGAAGCTGAATCCTCATAAATTCACCTTCAGGATGGCATTTGGAAAGTTCCTTGGCTTCATAGTCAACACGATGGGAATTCAGGCGAACCCTCAAAAAATCAAATTGTTATTAGAAATGCCTTCACCTAGGTCCTGTAAAGAAGTTCAAAGCCTAACTGGAAGGGTAACAGCTTTGAATCGATTCATTTCGAAATCCACTGACAAGTGTCTCCCATTCTACAACTTGCTCAGAGGAAACAAGAACTTTGAGTGGACCGAGGAGTGAAAACAGGCATTCCACAATCTAAAAATACATCTGGCCGAGCCCCCGATATTATCTAAACCAATATCTGGAGAGTCTCCGTTCCTTTATCTGGCTGTAACAGATAATACAGTCAGTGCCATGTTGGTTCGAGAAGAAGATCAAGCTCAAAAACCAGTATATTATGTGAGCAAGAGGCTTCTCGGAGCTGAGTCACGGTATCCATTGATAGAGAAACTGACGTTCTGCCTAATATTGGCCTCCAGAAAGCTCCGACCATATTTCCAATCCCATTCAATCAACGTCTTAACCGACCAACCTTTAAGGCAGATTCTACAAAAACCTGAGACGTCGGGATGTCTCTTAAATTGGGCCATCGAACTTAGACAGTTCAAGATTTTGTACTTACCCAGGACCTCAATTAAGAGTCAAGCCATTGCTGATTTTATGGCCGAATGCATTGGTTTTTAGGACGAGCTCATAAGGGAGCCAATGCAGGAAGTATGGAAAATCTTCGTTGATGGATCTTCGAACAAAAACGGATCAGAAGCTAGAATAATCTTAATCTAACCAGAAGGGCATCGATTTCATACAACTCTAAAATTCGGATTTGAGGCATCCAACAACAAAGCAGAATATGAGGCCTTACTAGCAGGTCTGAGGGTGGCGAGAGAGCTTAAGGCGAATGCCATCCAATGCTATAGCCATTCCCAACTCTTGGTCAATCAGGTATTGGGAGAGTATCAAGCTCGGGACATCAAGACGGCAGCCTACCTGGCTAAGGTAAGAGGGGAACTGTCTGAATTTGAATACAACTCGATTGAACAGATACCCCGCAAGCAAAATTCTAATGCCGACGCTATGGCTCGACTTCTGAAACACTGGATGTAGTACCGGTGGAGTTCTTGGAGAGTCCAAGTGTTACAGGAGAAACAATGGAGGCCGGAATGATTGACATAAGACCGACCTAGATGACTCCTATAATGGAATATCTCGTGACTGGAAAATTACTTGATGATAGAAAAGACACGAGGAAGATACTCTATCAAGCTTCGCGGTACGTGATGGTAGATGGAACCTTTTATCGGCGAGGTCATTCGTTGCCCCTCTTGCGATGTGTTTTTCCTGAGGAAGCCAAAACCATTTTGTAGAAAATACACGAAGGTTTTTGTGGAGATCACGCTGGGGGGCAAAAAATTGGCATTGAAGATACAAAGGTAGGGATACTTTTGGCCCACTTTAACAAAAGATTTGATCTCATATGTTCAAAAATGCGAAAAATGCCAGCATTTCACCATAGTTTCCCGAGCTGCTCCAGTCGAGCTAACGATGATTTCATCCCCGTGGCCATTTGCAACATGGGGAATCGACCTAATAGGTTCCCTACCTATGGGAAATGGAGGAGTTCGATATGCGGTGGTGGCGATCGATTACTTCATGAAGTGGGTAGAAGTCGAGCCTCTGGCAACCATCACCTCAAAAAGAGTCCTAAACTTCGTGGTGAAGAGTATTATATGTCGATTTAGACTTCCTAGAAGATCGTGTCAGACAACGGGACGCAATTCGACAATGATCTCTTCACTAACTTCTGTGAAAAATATGGCATCATGAAGAGTTTCTCGTCGGTAGCATACCCACAAGCCAACAGCCAGGTCGAGGCTGTAAATAAAACCCTTAAGGCGAGCCTGAAGAAGATGTTGGACGAAGCCAAATGACTATGACCTGAACAGCTCTTGCAAGTACTTTGGGGCATACTCCTTTTTCCTTAACTTTTGGAAGTGAGGCCATGCTTCTAATCGAATCCATGATAACTACTCACAAGAAAAGGACATTTGATCAGTAATAGAATGACGGGCTACTTAACGCATCTCTCGATCTGATCGAAGAAAAACGAGAGGAATCACAGTTACAGCTCGCCCATTATCAACAAAAGATCACTCGCTATTTCAATTCTAAAGTTAAGGGGCGCAGATTTAGATTAGGCGACCAAGTTCTCCGAAGGGTCTTTTTGGTAAATAAAGACCCACGGGATGGTGTATTGGGCCCAAACTGGGAAGGACCATATCAGATCGTAGAAGTCTTGTGTAAGGGAACTTTTAAGATAGCTCGACTGAATGAGGAACTAGTCCCACAGACCTGGAATTCCCTTCACTTGAAAAAGTATTATCAATAGTACTACTGTCAATGTAAGGCTTATTTATAAAAGCCATTTCAATTAAACAATAGATGGATTATTAAAAATCCATTTCTTAGTTTTATTATTGCGAGTTCGTGTTCTCATATGTGTAAAAGCAACCAGGAAAGTTTATACATTCTGGTTACTTGGGGGGCACATAACCGAGGTCGGCAAGATTTTTAGTGAAAGATTCTTTTAAAACTAAGAAATTAAGCCTACTCGGATAAGGTCCAAAACTTAGAAGCTTGAAAAAATTGATTATTCAATGGCTTTTTAAAGCTCGAGTTTTCAATAAACCTAGCATGAACTAAGTTTAAATCATCAAAACACTGGATATAACCAGGTCTGAAACTTAGAAGCTTGGAAAAATTGACTATTCAATGGCTTTTTAAAGCTTGAGTTTTCAATAAACCTAGCATGAACTAAGTTTAAATCATCTAAAACCCTGGATACAACCAGTTTCGAAACTTAGAAGTTTGGAAAATTGATTATTCAACAACTTTTTAAAGCTCAAACTTTCAATAAACCTAGTACGAACTAAGTTTAAATCATTAAAAACCCTGGATATAACCAGGTTCGAGGCTTGATTCTTAACAGGTACGACGCAAATAAGCGAAAAAAACTTGGACATAACCAAGTTTGGTAAAATCTATCTCGATCTAAAAGTCGATCCCTAAAATTTTGAATGTACAAGAGTCTAAGGATTCATATAACATGAGAAAATAATAAAGGGAAGAAAAATAGATCACAAGTTAGATATATATTGAAATAAAACAAACAAATATATTGTCACATTGAGGAGAAATAACCTCGAGCTAAGCGCAAAGGAAATTGTTTAATACCAAAAGATTGTTAGAAAATTACAAAGAAAATCATAAATGAGATCATTGAGCTCCGTCAGCCCGCCCCCCCCCCCCCCCCCCCGAAGTAACTTCCTCACCATCTCCCTCCACGGCTCCGGAAGCCTCACCAGTCTCTGAGGGTTCTTACAAAAACCAAACCTTGAATCTAGAAAGGTATGGATCCCATAGCTCGGGCTCCATGAAGGAGAAGTTTCTGTCCTGGCTAAAAGCCTAACAATGGTAAAACATCTCCTTCATGGTTGATGATGACACTGCCGCTTCCTCCTTGGCTTTAACTTTGGCCTCGAGTAATTTCACTTTGAGCTCACCATTCTCGACCTGAAGCTGTTCAGCACGGTGGTTCGCCTCTGCAACCTGAGCTTGGGAGGTGGATAAAGCAATTTTTCTGACCTGCTCGCTTTCTTGGGAAGAGATAAAAGTGGCCTTAGCAGCATGCTTATTTTCTTGAGCAACATTCAGGGAGGCCTTGGCAGTGGCCAGCTTGGCTCAGATCTCTTCATTTATGGCCTTAGGACGAGCTATGCTTCGATATTGGGCCTAGACGGAATGCAGAATAACAAAACAAGTTCAAATAAAAAAGAGAGGAAGAACACAGTAAACAAAAAAGAATCAGGTGTAGGAGAAGGACTCACGATGAGTTTCATCCCTATGGCAGATTCAAGGACATCCTCTGGGTTGCGCTCCTCTATGGCTCTCAGATCCCTCACACTAGCTTTATATGCATGGCCCACCATATGAGTTGATGTCTCATACACTATACCCTAAAAGGCCTCGAGGATCTTTTCCAAGTCTTCTGGCTCAACCGGTATTCAGATGATGGGGGCCTCGACTTGAATTACTTGGGAGGGTAGAGGCATGTGTCGAGGGGGAGGAGGGGGAACTTGCCCAACGATGACAGTAGTCACTGAAGCTGGCTCCCGAGCAGAGCTCGTGTCTTTACCCTTAGAGGGGGATTTTGTAGTATCCCCCGTTTTAAGGGTGGCCTTTTTCGTCACCATGGGCCTTTTCATGATGGGGCCCGTTCCAGACTTTTTAGCCTGAAAGGCAGTCCTTAGGTTAGGGGCTCCTATCGATTCCATCTCTTTACCTAAAAAGAACAAAGGGAGTTAATTCACAGAAGTAATGTTTCCAAGATATATATAAAAAAAGGGGGAAGGTAAAGATCCTACCCTCCGGGCTGGGGGAGGAATCTATTATCACCAGCTCAGGTGTATGAACCGGGCTAAGCATGACCTCTGGTTCTAGGATTAACGGAGGGGAGGGGGAAGCTAAGGATACAATCTCTAAGATCCTAGGGGGTTCAGGTCTCTCCTCGGGGTTGGATTTGTCTACATACTGCCTAAACCCAGGAGCAAATGCTCCCTGGAGCAGAGAAGGCCAAGTCCTAAGGTTGGTTTCGTACTCTTCAAAGATAAAAGATCTAAAGTTCAGTGTGTTGTCAACTACAATGGTGCATTTGGGATATCTGTGGTCGTAGCGTACCACCAAGCGATCCACACATTGGAGGAGAGTTACATTTAGGTCCAGATCGGTGGGTTGGTGACTAACTAGCTGATTGGGGTTAAAACGTATTAACCTAAAGCTAGCAGCAACCCAATCTAACTCCCTAAAAAGGTATGGGTTACCTTGGTTGGAGGGGCCGACTACTGCTCCAGAAGCATCTCGGTCAGGATCAGGTCTTTGATCAGGTTTAGGAGCCCGTCTTTTCTGCATGAGAGGCACCTCGGCCTCTTACTCATCGGTGTCTTCAGTGGTTGGCAAAGTCTCTTGAGAAGAGGGAAGCTCGAGGATCACCAGAAGAGGAGCTTGGGTCTACTAAGCCAGTGTTTGACCCTCGCTGATCAATTTACAATCCAACATTGTGACATCATTTACGACCTGGCGATAATCCTCTTCCTCGGGGGGAAGGCGAGAAAATTTCTCTTACTGATCCCCGAGAGTCACAAATTTTTCCGTCTTGGCGAATATGGCTGCATGAGAAACATACTCAATCAAGACATGTGCAAAAAAAAAAAAAAATTTAAGTAAAAGGAATAAAAATTCACGAGCTGAATTTACAAAGGTAGAAGACATACGAGGTCGATTGAAGTATCGGTGTTCAAAATTCTTGAAGCCATTTGACATAAAGAATAAATCTTTATAGTCTTTTGGATGGCTAGGAAGCTCAATGACAGAGGTGGAGTTTGAAAACCGCATGAGGTAATAAAATCCATCACCTCGTCCTCTCTGGACGGGGCTTGCTTTAAGACAGAAAAAGTACAAAATATCCGCAGGAGAGGGGACCTCCCATTCATGCCTCAGGAACAGATATTTCAGCCTCACCAAAAGTCTGTATGGATTTGGGGGTAGCTGGAAGGGAGCCAGTTTCACGTATTTTAAGAAGTCCACGAAATACTGGTCCAGGGGAAGGAAGGCACCAGCCTTCAGATGCTCATCACTCCAGGCCACAAAGTCATCTTGGAAAGGGGCACAACTCCTTTCCCCTTCAAGCGCAGGTCGGGTGAGGAGACCACTAGCTCCCATCTCAATGTTGTGACTCAACATGATTTTATTCACTTTCCCTTGAGTCGTGATTTTTGAGATTATGTGCTCGGCCTCGAAAGAATGTGTTGGGGTCGACAGGAACTTCTTTCTCCACTACTAGACCGAAATGCAGAATAGGAAAGTCAGGGGCGACCTGCTTCCCTTTATCTTTGCGTTGATTTGATGAGCTCCCAGATTTCTTCTTAGGGGTGCCATCAGATTGCCTAACGACAAAGCGACCTAGTTAGTAGGAGATTGTAACGCCCTGGTTACTCCAAGACCATTATTGTGGACTTTAAAAGAGTGCTTAACTCGCTAAACGAGTCATTAGGTTATAAACATGCATCTAGGTGTCATTAATAGGCCAGGGTGAAAATTTCAATCAAAAGGGATGGATATATTTTATTTAAAACATAAAAATGTACATGGGCCCATAAAACTTTTACAAGTTATTTACAATCCAAAATGGTCATTATAGTGTAAAAATTACAACCCGCCGACCTAAGCGGCAAAATAGGGTTAACCCATAGTTCCTCTGAGAAACACCTTGGTCGTGGTGGTTAAGCAGCCGCATATGTACACATCACCACCTAAGCTCTGCACTCAAGGCTGAGTGAGCTTTTCTTTCCCTTTACCTACACCACATAGCACCCGTGAGCCAAGGCTCAGCAAAAAAACTTATTACTGCACGTATACAATATTAATAAATGATTATAGTTATCATTCCAGGACTTGTAGCCCAATCAGATAAGTGAATATCAATATTGATTCTGGTAATCATGCTGAGGCTTGTAGCCCTAATCAGATAAGTGAATATTGAGTCACACGCTGTGCAGGTGACTAATAAGTCAACCTCTAAGGATTTGCACCCTGTATAGATGACTAGTAAGTCCATCTCTAGGGTTTTGCTCCTTAAATAGATGGCTAATAAGTCCATCTCTAGGGATCCGCTCCCAAGCCATGTGATGTGTCGGCCACCTTAGCCTTTTGGCTCTAAGTCTAAGTAACTAGCCTTTAGACTAGACAAGCGCTTTTGTTTTCATCAAACTTAAGGTATGTCAAGCATTTCATGCTTATGATGATAATGCTTATGTTGATTAGATCTAATCTTTTCAGCTTGCGTTAAACACGCTAATACCGTTCTTGACTCATAAGCCAATACCATAGAACCAGTGCTCAGTATTATTGCCGAACTTGACTAATAAGTCAGTACCATTCACAAATAAGCAAGACTGCTAAGCATTTACAATGCAATCAATGTCCACATATAGAGCACTTACATGCCTCATCAATAATCATGCATGTTACATACTAGGTGCATTTTTCTTACCTCTGGTTCGAGCATGAAATAATAAAAGAACGATCGTTTGAGAATGTTCAATCTTTTGGCGTTTAGTGGTCACCTAGTCACAAACATAAACGGTGTCTCAATAAGTTTGAATTCCAAAACCTAATCCTGGGACCAATCCCACGCTCTCGGCACCTCCAATTCCACCAAATAGGGAGGTGGAATCGTCCCCCGAGCCCTCGGGCCAAAACCCTAAAAAGTACCCAAAATAATGCCTTGGAAAAACAGGGCAGCGCTGCCTTCCAGGCGCTATGGCGCTACAAGCAGAGCTGCCAACCTTGACCAGCGCTGTAGCACAAGAACTAGAGTTCCCAAACTCTGATTTTTTCTCTTCATGTTCTCCAGGTTTCAAACCTCAAAAACTGACCCCAAACCTCAACCAAACCCACAAATGAACCCAAAAACCATTTCTATATGTCTTAGACATCAAAATCCCAATCAAACTTTCCCCAAAACTTCATCAAATAACCACTTCTATAATCAAAAGTTCTAGCTCAAAACTAACTTCAAAACAGAGCAAAATCCAGAATATTCATGGCTGAGTTCTTACCTACATTACAGGTTTGCATTCTCTTCAATGGCTGAACATAAGCCTAGAACCTCAAGCTTTGATCTCCTAGCTTGAACCCTGAAATTAAGCTTCAAAAATTTAAAGGAAAGGAAAGAGAGAGAGATGATCGTGGGAGAGGAAGGAAGACTCTATTTTTGGCTTTCTAATTCTTCTACAACCATCCTAATTTGAATATATCCCTTGGTGCCCCCCATGCCTAATTATATTCTTAACAGCCCCCAAGGGAAAAATTGTCCTTTCTCGTCTATCCCGTTAATTATAATTAACGTCCTCCAATTCCCGTTATTCCCAATATTCTTCAAATAATGATTAAATCATATCCCACTACCCTTTAATTCTCGATAATGTACTGAGCATCAAATTACCCTGAGACTCACCCCGAGCCCGGAAATTAACCCCGTTATGACCAAACTGCTAACTTGCATTCTAAGATCGTCTCATGCCAAATAGCTCGAACAAATCCACATTATAATGTGGCCTCATCCATAAATCATAGACATGCATACAGTTATGCAAATATGCAATTATTATCATATATTTCACATAATAATGCATTTAATCACATAATTGCATAATAAATCAATTATAGCCCTCCCGGCTCCCCAATCCAGGCTCTAAGCCACATTAGGGATTTTGGGACATTACATCGACCTAGGATGGTCTATAAATATGTCGTAAAGGTACGAGGGATGGAATGGATTATTTTTATTATACGAGCTAAAGTTTGCCTTAGCCTCATCACGTGATGCCACATGATATTCTAGGCTACGCGCCTCGGTTTCTTAACAATCCCCAGATACTTCGGGATCCGCGTGTCAGAAATATCAAACCCACTACTTTCCTTTTGAAAGTGGTTTAGTGTGAAACCACTCAAGGAAGCGTAACCCCTAAGCTACCTGCTATTAAACCTAAAAACCCTTCAGTTTCTTTACCCTGAATGGGTATTCTTTAAACTAATTTTCCATTAGGGTTACCCTAGATTAACCCAGAAATTTGCCTAGTTTTATGAATGTCTTATTTCTGAAACACGTTTGGGTTCACCCATTGAACCTAAATCGAAGCCTATTTCCTATGAACATTTAGAAATATCCTAACGGTAATAAACAATGAACGTTGCAGACAAAAATTGTTGAGAACAGAAATCTCATTCGATAACGAATAACAAAAGGGGGGGGGGGGGGACTTTTCAAACCAAGGGATGAGATACTTACAGAAAATATGTTCGATGATTAGAGGATGTAGATTCAGTGACGGGAAGCTCCTAGAAAGCTTTTGAATATTTGGGCACGATGAACAATTTTGGGGATTCTAGGGAAGAAGAAGGGAAGCTTGAGAGTTTAGAAATGGGAAATTTTCAAATGCAAAGGTGGTGAGGTTTAAAGTTTGATCACCCTATTTATACGTAAACTACGAAAATTAATCTGGGCCATCCAATTGGGTTAGCTCAAGATCCAAGGGCCAAGATTAAATAGACCAAATGGCGGCAAAAAGTTGACAAGACCATTATTTCAGTCCTCGAAACCCGAACAGACGCCAATTGCAGTAGACCACGTGTCCAGTACTCGAATAGTAGGCAGGCATGCTTTTATGTGACAGAAGTCTAAAAGCCCCTACTGTGTATGTTAGAAAATGACGATATCAAACACGACCAGGAGCTTGGGGGAAAATGTTGTATCCTAATTTTAGCACGAGTTCATTCACTCAACTCAAGTACAACTGGCAGGTAAATACGTGGAAAAATAACCAAGTAGAATATCTGCTTATTATCCATGAAGACAACTTGGGATTCATAATGGTCAAACCTAGTGTTAGGCATCCTGACTTTACCACAAACTAAGAATAGGATAGCTGTCAAAGCGCTAGCTCGGGATCATATAGCTGTCAAAGTACAAGCTCGTGATAGATATGTAGCTTGTGGTGATTTAGAGATAATGCATACTAAAGGATCCCTAGATACTCGGGATTTGTTTACACCCTTATTCATGACCAGGCTATCATATTTATTATCCGAGATAGCAGGAACATATTTATTTTGTTATCAAATCATATCCCAACATAAATGGGATATGATTTGTATTAAATGCATACATTATGTAATTATATGATTGACTCATGCAACCAAAACCTGTCCATGGAATTCCCCTATAAATACTGAGAATGTAAGACTATAAAGGGGCTGATTATTCTGTGATACCAAAACTCTGTCAAAATAGAGAGAGAAACAATAATAATATTGACTCATGGACTAGGTGGAGATTTAACCACTGAACTACGTAAAAGATCAGTGTTATTGAGTGGATTTTTGTTATTTCTTCATTACGATTTATCATTAAGCACTATTCTGCCCTTATTATTTCTTAATACACCGTTGGCGAAAAACCGTGTTAACACCTACAACGACGAAATGTCATCGTTGTAGTCAATTTATTTCAATATATTAAAAAAAACAAATTTTTGTTGAATTCGACTACATGCAGTGACGACTTTACAGTCGTCGCAATAGAAGTCGTCATTGTAGAATCATTTTCTTGTAGTGTATTTTCTTCCCTCATTATTTTTATCTCTCCCTCTTTGTATTTGAATAAGATGCTTAGTGGTCAAAGACATATCAGACAAAGGCTACGATGAAGGTGAGGTTGGCAACGGTGATAGAAGACTGCTCCCTAGAAACCGAGTTATCTCCCATGTGAAGGCGTTCACAACAAAAATGAGATTGGTAGTGAAGAAGCATGGAGAGGCATTCGCAATGAAGAAAAAGCACCGAAACAAAAAGGAAGAACTCACAACAAATTTAAGCTTAGATTCTTCAATGGATCTGAGTTTTTCTTTTTATAGATTTAAACTTTAATCTTGAAGCATTGGTATGCATGAGTAAGGAGATTTGAAGGATATGTTCTTTGATTTTTCTTTTATTTGTTTTTGGGAAGTTTTCTCTTCTTTTTTCTCCTTATATTATAGATTTAATTTAAGTTTTTTACTTAATATTTTATTAATAATTGTTTTCTTATTTTTTATTTTATTTGATAATTTAATTATTATTACTATAATTATTGTCACAGCCCTAGCTCTAGACAGTGGCAAATATGTAATATCTATAACTTTGGTGGTCAAAGGCCAAACTTTGACCATTTTTGGAAAATAATCCTTATAAATGATCCTTTAGTAAATACTAAACAATACAATAATTATAAGTCCAAAAAAATGGAATAACTCCTATAATTATATAGAAAAAGATTAGTGATAAAATCATAATCATCTATCATTATACATAGAATAATAATATCCCCATAGTTATGTAGTCACCAAACAGTTACATTTAATAAGTCATAAAGTATCAAAATAATACTTATCATCCATCATTTCTCATTCTTGACTATTTACATAGCTAATTAAGAAAAACAGACCATAAGGTTCCAAATCAATTACATAAACAATGTTTAAAAGATAGTACTATAACTATAAATAGAACTATGCTAAAATCACATTACCCCCACTCGTATCACTGGTTTCGTAGAAGGGGAGAGATGTAGGGGTGAGTTTATAAATCCTATTAGGAAAAAAACTAATATTAAGGACCAAAAGATTAATAAAACCTCTGGATGATTAGCTTTGAAAATAAAACATATATCATCATGTATAAACCAAAAACAGAGAGAAACCACGAATAATCACAAGAGACAAACTACACATGCACATCACATCGCCCACTAGATCCCTAGTTTCTGATACCCACCATAGAAAACCCGACATCATAAACCAGGTAGCCAGACCTGATTACCACCACAAGAGGGAGGCTCAGAACACTTCCTGTTTACAGATGTTAGGTCTTTACACCTACAGGTGAGTGAACACCTGACCTATCTATGATGACGCAATTACTAGGTCGTGAAACAACAACATGCATATATTATGATCACTATGACTCTCATCAGTATAACGGCTGCATTTGAATAAAACTCAAAAGTAATAACCTGCATCAATATGTATATAAATATATAATTGGGACTCAATGCCCTCAGAACAGTCCAGAAAAGCATACACATTATGTTTTCAATTTTTCAAACATTCTATCAATCATAAAATTGGAATATGTCTAATGTTATTCGATACATATAAAATAAGTCCAATAACCAAGTTGAGTCCCTACCTCCTTAGGAGCGTTATCACTTTATCCAAAAATCTTCAATTGAATAAAAAATTATCATCATTGTAATGTACTCTTCAAACTGAGTCCAATGACATATAGTATTATACCATTTAAGATAGTAAAAAATCTCAGCTCAACCGCACACAGGGCGGTTCGCGGTAACCGGTGGTGGTGCTCCAGCAATGGGGACAGAAATTGACTTTCTATATATCAAAATGATCCTCTTGATGAGTAAAACTCATTTGCCCAAATAACCCCCAGTGCTGCCGAAAAAAGCTTCAAAATGAGCGGAGATCCAAAGCCGGAGAAAAGTGAAGAGTTGATCTGAATGGGTTAGTAGGAAATTTTCCTCTCACAATGCTAATTCTAATGGTACCAACCACTCATCAAACAGAGGTCAAAGTTGGCCGGAATGTCGCCTCAAAGTTTTGACAGCGAAACTTTAAAGCTTCCGCACGATCGCATCTTAGATCCAATTGCCACCAAACTTGGTGGTTTTCGTCGTCGCCGATCAGGGGTACTGCAGCTAATGTGCATGTTAGAAATGGAGCTCTAGCGGTGGTCGGGTCTGGTTGTGGTCGTGGGTTGTCGAAGAGAGAAAGAGAGAAGGAAAGAAAGATGAAAGAGAGAAGAGAAAGAGAGAAGGAATGTGTCGGGGAGACAGAAGGAGAAAAGGAAGAAGAGTCTATTGACTCTTTGACTGAAGTGGGCCCCACCACTTTAAAAAAGATATATTATTTTATCCTTCCCTCCTTTAAGAAATTTCATTCCAAAATTTTCAAAGTACAACCTCAAGCTGAAAATTAAACAAATGATGATACTTCTCATACATCTCCGACTCTAACTCCCAAGTAACCTTGTCTTCTTTATGGTTCTGTCATAAGACATTGACTACTAGAATCTCTCTGTTTCTTAGCGCCTTTAACTCTCTTGGAAAAATTCTGATAGGATGCTCTTCATATGTCACATCATTGAGTATGAGGCTATCCCTCTTCAAGAGGATGTGACTTATAAAGAGAAACCTATCAGAATTTTGGCAAGAGAGTTTAAGGTGCTAAGAAATAGAGAGAGTCTAGTAGTCAATGTCTTGTGGCAGAACCATAGAGAATACGAGGTTACTTGGGAGTTAAAGTCAGAAATGTATGAGAAGTATCATCATTTGTTTAATTTTCAGCTTGAGATTGTACTTTGAAAATTTCAGGATGAAATTTCTTTAAGGAGGGAAGAATGCAAAAACTAAGTTTTTTTTTAATAAAATAATATTTTTTTAAGAAAAACTCAGTTTTTACAATTACAAATTTAATTATTTTACTTAAAAATTTTATTATTTATTAAATTCACTAATTAAATTATTTATTTATTATTGTTGATGCAGTTTTTCACCAACGTGGGATTAATAAATCTGATTAGAGAGATTAAGCTTGATAATAAACCGTAAATATAAACTCACAAACCTTTTACGTGATTTAGTTGTTAAAATTCACCTAGTCTACGAGTCACTTTTATTCTTGCTTTAGAAATCTTGAAGAAATTTTTTATGACAATTTCAGCAGAGCTTTGGCATACAAGATATCGGTCCCTTTCATTGTCAATTCCCCTTATATTTATAGGGAATTATGATGAACAATATTGGGTAATTGTATTATAAGTGGTAACATATAATATTGGGTAACTTCCCAAATTAATGGATATGTAATTATCCTAATTAAGCATATTGTCATTTGCATCAATCTATAAATGTATATAACGATTGTGTGCAATAATCGAGTATATCGGGCATTTGAGTGTGTAGGGATTCTTCCATGTGCGTCTTTGAACTAAATCGAGCTAGATGTCATCCTCGAACTGGATGTAAATGGAGCAGGACGGAGATCTGGACACTGGACACTGAATACTTTGATCTGTCATCCGTACTTCAAATGATTTGAAGGATCCTGGGCTGTTGCAGATTCAGTGACACGACCTTGAGCTGACTTGGAATTAGCAGGATATCTCCGAAGTCTTGCCTCCTTTATTTATGAAGTGTCAATTGTACCCCGAACAAAATAGTTGAACTCATGCTTTTATCGGGTACAACAATTATATAATTTCATTATTGTTTATAATTAGTTAAAAATTCTCTAATTATATTAAAAAAATGGCAGCATAACAACCCTTTTTAATTCATCCCAAAGATTAAAATCCAACAAATAACGTGCAAAAAGTACCAAAACATTAAGACATATAATCACAAAACATAATCTACTATCTTGAAACATACAATCTAATATTAAAATACAAACTTATACATCATATCATCGCTAAAATATACAATCTAACATAATAGATATTTTGTAAATCTAACTAATGAAATATTCATTCTAAAAAAATACACACAAGTAGTTAAATATAATATTATAAAATACACTATTTTACATTATATTTTTTTAATAAACATAATCTAATATTTTTAACAAATAATATGATCTTTATTATTTTATTTTTTTAAGCCAATAATCTGTCTTTTAAATAAGCTAATTTTTATATATTTTTTACATTATGTTTTGAGAAAACAAAACAAAAATACAGTGTATATACACCTACTGAATAGGAGGCACTGTAGTGGTGGACACACAATGGTGGAGGTGGCCAGATTTGTGGAGTTGGGGAGCAAGGGCCAGCACAGCAAAACTCTCAACATCGTTGCTAAAATAAGAAATGCTAAAGGGCACTCACTACATGAAAACTATTTTTTATGGGCGACAATATTAGTGGCGACCAGAAATCGTCGCTAATAATGCAATTATTAGCGACAACAAAGCATGCATGTTCACCATTGATATCACATCGGATAATTTTTTTAAATTAAAAATATTATTAGTGGTGACATTTCTAATATTAGCGGTGACACGTGACGCCCCTAATAAATTCAAAACACCTTGAAAAAAATGTGGGAAATTTCCCACCAACCTAAATATATAAGACTATTAGCGGCAACACATGTCGCTGCTAATAGTCGCCACATCAATTAAAAGTAATATTAGCGATGAATATTAGCGGTAACATATGTCGTTGTTAATAGTGACCCCGATGTCAGCCCCTTCCCTCAACTTCTTCTCCCTCATTTCTCCATTTTCCTCCAAAATCCCCAAATTTGAAACCCTCCCCACCCGAGCCATCCCCTCCCGAAGTCCACCTACTCTCTCCCCAAGCCCACCCAGCCTCCTTGGAGTCGTTGCCCCTCCACCTCTCTCTCTCTCTCTCTCTCTCTCTCTCTCTCTCTCTCTCTCTCTCTCGCTCGCATCGGGTCCGCCGCGGCTCCACACTACCGCTACCTCCTCCACCACGTCGACGCCACCACCACACCAACTCCTCCACCACGTTAGCGCCACCACCACGCCAACTCCTCCACCACAAATCCTCCTATATATAGGTATATATAACTAATATGTATTTTTTCTGTTTTGATTTTTGTTTTATTTTTCAGTTTAAATATATTTTTTGTTTTATTTAATTTATTTTTGTGCTTTTACTTTTATATATATGTATATATATAGGGAAATTTCACTATTTATGCATAATAGTGGGTATAATTACTAAATAATACAAGCACTAATAAAATTTTCAAATTAGTGCTAAACTTTCAAGAAGTACCAAAAATACCCCTCTCATTTTTTTTCCACTCAAATTTTTTCCCACACAAACTCTCTCATTCTCTCAGTCTCTCAATCCCGAAACCTCTCTCATTTTTTCCCAATCCCAATCCGAAGGAAACCAAAAACCCCCAAAAACGAAGGAAATCGTCGATCTCAGGCTTCATTTTCTCTTCTCCGGCATCGGCTGTTGAACCCATCGAGCCAACGGCGACAAAGAAGCACGAAACCCATGTCGTCGAACTGGTCGAACCCATCAATCAAACCCATTTCTCATTAAGGTATATTCTTGAACCCTTGTGATATTTTTGTTGTTTGGATTCTTTTGAATCTGGTGGTGTGGAATGGGTATGTAGTTCTTTGGTCTGGGTTGCTCGATGGTTTTTTTTGGGTTTGAAATAGTAGCTCAATAGATTCGATGAAGGTTCGATAGAAACTCGATGTTATCCATGGTAATATATGAAACTAGCTCGATGGGCTCGATTATGGTTCGATAGTAGGCTCAATAGGGGTAGTATGAATGGTTCGATGGTGGATCAATAAGAGCTCGATGGATATGTGGTATTAGGTTAAAAGGGATCGATAGGTTCGATAGAAGCTCGATGTTATCCATGGGTAATTTATGAAACTAGCTCGATAGGCTCGATTATGGTTCGATAGGGTAGTTTGAATGGTTCGATGGTGGATCGATAAGAGCTCGATGGATCTATGGTATTAGGTTAAAAGGGCTCGATATGTTCGATAAGGGTTCGACAGTAGGCTCGATAGATCTGTGGTATTAATAAATAGGGCTCGACAGGTTCGATAATGGTTCGATGATAGGCTCGATGATTATTTATGTAGACATATTTTGCTTAGCTCGATGGATCTGTGGTATTAATAAATAGGGCTCTACAGGTTCGATAATGGTTCGATAATAGGCTCGATGATTATTTATGTAGACATATTTTGCTTAGCTCGATAGGCTCGACATTGGCTCGATAGTGTATGTTTCAGCTAGATTATAGCTCGATGACAGCTTATTTTAGTTTTTTGATGAAATTATTTTGAATTTTTTTCTGATTATGTTTAACATTCTATTTTATTACCAAAACTTTTTTCATGTGTTGTTGCAGATGCCTAAGTTGCCTGTTCCGTTCAGTGATCACTTTCCTGGTTGAGTGACATATCGAGGTAGTAGTACTTTAAATCACATTAAGACCAGGTTTTTGGAGCTCAGGCTGCTTGAAAGGGCTAAGGAATCCCCTTTCAAGCAGTTCTTTTTGGCTTCGGAGTTTAATTTCTCCAGAGTCTTGGTGCATCAACAGTTGCTGAGGAAAATTGCCAGCAACAACGAAGATGAGGTGCATTTTTTCTTGGGGTCAAAGTCTTGTAGATTCGGCATGGGAGAGTTTGCCCTAGTGACAGGGTTGGATTTCAGTACCTTCCCGTCACCAGAAAAGTTGGAAGGGCGTAATCTCAGCGACCGATTGATAAAGGATTATTTCAACGATGCTGAGAAAGTAAAGCTCTCACAGTTGGACCATGCTTTCAAGACTTGTACGGTTGTGGAAGATGTGTACAAGCTTGGTCTATTTCTGTTTGTTGAGGGGGTTCTGAATGCCATTGAGGGCAAGTTGCACATTTGGCGAGATATTCTAAAAGTTGTTGAGAATGTAGAGTACTTCTTTAGCTATCCATGGGGGAAGTACTCTTATAGGAGGCTATTGCATTCTTGTAAGAAGGACATGGTGAAGCAAAAGGCCAACTATGATGCCAAGGTGCAGCAAGAGTCCAAGTACAGTATGTATGGTTATGCCCCGGCCTTATAGTACTGGGCATATGAGGCTATTCAGCAGCTTGTGGTGGAGCTTGTTGTGAGCCTATTGCATTCTATATGCTTATCTTTTATCATTATTTGAGTTAACCAAATGTTTTATGTTGTTTGCAGTTAATTGTTCTTCCGATGTTAAAGCCTCGGCCAGCAGAAAAAGATTATTACTTGTCTTTGACTGAGGGAGATCTTCCCCTTTATCCTGGGCTTGGCCAGGATCCCTCGGAGACTGATGAGGAGGAGGATGCGACTTTTGAGAAAATCACAGAGATAGTTTCTCAAGCAGCCGAGGCAGCCAAGATATTTTTTGATGCTGCCCTGGGGGAGGAGGTTGCAGGTCCCACCCCTCCTATTGCCCCAGCCTCAGCCTTTGCCCCAACATCAACCTCAGCCTCACCCTCAACCCCAACAGCAGCCTCAGCCTCACCCTCAGCCTCAGCCCCTGAGCTTGCCGACTTGGTTGAGCGGTTGGACAGAGTCGAGGGTCGACATGAGACCCTCCTGAAGAACCAGTTAGTGATCTTGGACGTAGTCAGTCAGATCCTGATATTTATTAAGGAGAAACAGAGGGGTCCAATGAAGATTTAGACTTAGAGTCATTGGATATTCCTCTAGACTATGTTGATGATCCAACCACGCCTCCTACCATCATTGTGACACCTGATGCTGGGACTCTGGGAGTCGTTATTGTCAACCCTAAGGATGTTGCTGGGGGTTCAGTTTCAGAGGGCTAGACGCTAAAGATGCAAGTTAGATTGGTTTGAGGACTACACCGATCCCACGAGGAAAAGACCTCGCACTGATGCAGCTGCACCAGCAGAGGAGGCTACACAGGTGCTGGACCCTCTCAAGAAGCCATATCCCAAACAGTATAGGACAATGTGCAAGTGGCTACTTAGAGACATGCCCAACAAGACCCCGCGGGATTTAAAGACTGGGAGTCACGGTCCAGCGTGGTTTTTGACGTTGAAGACACCCCAGTTGTCCCTCAATGATGGGGTAAGCCATTTATACCTAACTATGGATCATTTAATTCAATTTTACATGTTTTGTTTTTACTGACTGAATATGAGCTCGATGATAGGTCGATATGAGTTCGACAGGAGTTTGATGGGAGTTTACAGGATCGATGTGAGCACGATAGGAGTTCGATAAGGATGTTAAAATAGGGTTGTTCTTTACTGTTTCAAATTGGCTCGATGTGAGCTCGATGGAGCTCGATAGGAGTTCGATAGGGGTGTTAGAATAGGGTTGTTCTTTACTGTTTCAAATTGACTCGATGTGAGCTTGATAGTAGTTCGATAAGGATGTTAAAATAGGGTTGTTCTTTAATGTTTCAGATTGATTCGATGTGAGCTCGATGGAGCTCGATAGGAGTTTGATAGGGATGTTAAAATAGGGTTGTTCTTTACTGTTTCAGATTGACTCGATGTGAGCTCGATGGCGCTCGATAGAAGTTCAATAGGGATGTTAAAATAGGGTTGTTCTTTACTGTTTCAGATTGACTCGATGTGAGCTCGATGGAGCTCGATAGGAGTTTGATTTGATGTTAAAATAGGGTTGTTCTTTACTATTTCAGATTGGCTCGATGTGAGCTTGATGGAGTTCAATAGGGATGTTAAAATAGGGTTGTTCTTTACTGTTTCAGATTGGCTCAATGTGAGCTCGATAGTAGTTAGATGTGAGCTCGATGGAGCTCGACAGCAGCAATTTATGATGGTCTTTGCTAATTTTTTTATCGTACTCTCTTTGCAGCATATTGATGCGGCAGAACACATGCTTTGTATGTGTCGCAAGTATTTTCCAAATATATATCGACAGAATGCAGTTGTGATGAAAAATTATTTCTCACAAGTGATACCTGCCCGATATGATTAGTACAAGAAAACAGTCAACAAAACAAAGTATACTTGGGATGCTGACGTTATGTCCATGTTGACCGGCATCGAGCATCAGTTTCTGGCATCTTGGGGAGGAGTTGAGGATGTATATTGGTGCCAGAACTATGGACAACAACATTGATTTACCATTGAGGCTTCCATTTCTAGTTGGACTCTGACTATTTACGATCCGGACAACTCGGTGATTAGTGACGCAAAGCTTGAGGATATTATGAGTCCATGGTGCTGTTTGATTCCTTCTCTGTTAATGCAAAGTAAACTGTTTACTGATAGCTTGATGTTGAAGATTCCATCAGCAGGAAAGAGGCCGCATTAGTTCACATGGTGTCGCAAACAGAAACACGAGCTCCCTCAGTCAAAGAGAAGGTAACAAACATCATCTTCATACTAATTTTGTTTCTAACTAAAATTATAGTAATGTGCACTTAATATTTACTTTTTTTTATAGTGGGGATTGTGGTGTGTATGCTGTCAAGCATATTGAGCATCTCATGGTCGGTCATCCATTGGAAAGTATCTGCGATGAAAATATATAGGTGTTCAGGAACAAGTGGACCACAGACTTGTGGTATCAAAAATTTTTACCTTGATGATTGTATATATACAGGGTCTTTACATGTACAGTTTCTTGTTCACATTTTTTTATAACTTTCATGGGTTGTTATCGAGCTAATATCAAGCTATATCAAACTGTTATCGAATTATCAAAATTTGTTACCTTCATGATAATCTTGTATACAGGGTCTTTACATGTACAGTTTCGAACTGTTATCATTTTTTTATAACTTTCATGGGCTGTTATCGAGCTAATATCAAGCTATATCGAACTGTTATCGAATTGTTATTGAGCAATATCATTTTCATATCGAACCATTAACATAACTTTTAAGAAAAATCAAATAAAAAGAGTTTATTAATACAACAAGTTCAAATGGGAAAAAAGAGTTTAAATCCTAGCTTTGCATGTAGCCCTGTTGTGGCCAAGACCACCACACATGCTACACTTGCGCTCTTTGCGAATGATTTCTCCATTCGATGGAGTGCGGTTTGTCCTCCTTCTTCCCACCTTATTCTTCTTCGGTCGACCAACTGGTTGTTTTTCAACGGGAACCCCAACTTGCATTTTCTCTATGTTCTCGGGAACTTCCCAATCATCCTCGTTGCCAGTTGGGTAAATTATTTCTTTGTAAGACTCCCTCCACATCTCAGTAGTGTAATATGGTGAACACAGTGAGTAAATGTTGACACTGCGCAACATGGCCACAGCCACACCATGAACACAAGGGTAACCCATTATTTGAAACTGACCACAAGAGGATGATTTGGTCATCAAATTCACCTCACCATCACCTTCTGGGTCTACCACATGAAATTCAAATTGTCCAAGAGGATGGACTTTCAAGTACCTTGCATCATCCACAATGCCTGAGACATCTTTCTCTACCTCCTCACGACACGCGGCAAACCATGACTGAATTGTGAAATGAATGAATTCCACAAAAGTAGTGACTGGGAAGGTTCTTGCATCTCTGGTTTTGTTGTTGAAACTTTCAGCGTAGTTGCTTGTCATTACATTGTATCGATTCCCAGGAAAGTGAGCATGAGACCACTTATCGAAGTCAATACCCTCGAGATATTGAGCTATGGCAGGATCCATTTGCTTTATATTGTTGAAGAACTTGTGAAATTTTGACTTCCGAAATGCATATGCCGCATTCCACATCTCCTTGTGACAGTGATCGGTCTTGAACTTAGCGATTACATTCCTACTTATGTGATGGTAGCATGCGCCATGGTAGGCATCAGGGAAGACAAGAGCATGAATAATAGCATGCCTGTCTGATACAAAAGACAGATTATCAACAACTCCAATGGCTTCCTTCAATTTCATCATGAAATACTTCCAAGAAGCATGATTCTCACTATCAACAATCGCAAATGCAATTGGATAAATGTGGTTATTCGCATCCAATGCGACAGCACACAACATGTGGCCACCGTACCTTGACTTCAAGAAAGTGTCGTCCACACATATAACATGACGACATGATGTAAATCCCCTTCTACAAACTCCGAGTGAGAAGAAACAGTAAAGAAAGTGACCGTCATCTGTGACAAAATCAGTTATTGTACCTAGATTCTTTTGCTGCAGCATGTACAGGTAAGAAGGTAACTTGGAGTACCATTCTTCAGGTGTCCCCCTGACATAACCGAGTGCCTTCTCTCTACATCTCCAAGCCTTCATATAACTCATATCGATCCCAAAATTATTCTTTATATCCTCCTTTATGCTGTTTGGTGGATAGCTAGTGCCATCAGTAGCATATTTGTTCTTGATAAGGTGCCCAATGACAGAAGGTGCTGCTTGACGGTGGTCTTTTTGTCGCAATTCTAGTGAGCAAGTATGTACACTATTATAAACAGTGATCTCAAACATCTCCGATCGCGCTGCTTTTTTCCCTCTTATTCTCCAACCAAAATCAGGATCCTTGCAGGTGATATACAACACATCAATACCAGACTTCTTAACCATAAACTCAAAATTATTCTTCATTGCAAAGAGAGTCGCTTTGGTTTTCAATTCCATCTTGTTCTCAAATATCTTCCCAAGATGTAATTCCCCTAACGCTACACCGGATGAGGGTGATTCAGAACGACTACAAGCCATGATATCTTCTTTTGTAAACATGGGAGCACTCCATTTTCTGTGATCTTCTATTTAACATATTGAAATGCTCCATGTATAGTTATATTCTGTTCCACCAGGACGACTAGAGCTGGTGCCAGGTGTTCGACATCCTTGACTTGGTGGGTTCATCCATGCAATATGATTTATTGGTTGTTCTTGTGCTTGTTCTACTTGCAAATGTTCAGCTACTAAATCATCATCCACTGAATTGTATCCTAAGTCCTCATTGTGTTCAGCTACTGGATCGTCATTCACATAGGGGTTGTACTCATACTGGTTGTCCCTCAGGTCACCAATAGCAAATCCTAAAGTACTGGCTGCTCCCTCAGGTCCGAGAGTGGAATATGGGTCTGCAATGACAATCTTTTTAACAGGAGTGACACACAAGGCCAACCTTTCTTTAGATGTTACTCCTAAGAATGCACGGACACCAAGATCACTTTCAACATGAACAGGTGTAAACGGTTGGTCGTTGTAAGTGTAAGGAACCTCCAATTTCAACTCATACATCTGTTTATCAACTTTAAGTTCCTTGTGCAATATGTCAAGAAGTTGCAAGTACATTACAGTATCCTCCATCGGTATCACCATGCATTGAGGGTCCTTGAAAATCCACTTATTCCCTTGTAATTCCCAAACACCATTGTAGGATACAAAAACGTAGACAATAGAGCCTGTGTTGGAAAAAAAAACATTAACATTGTCAGGAAAACTGTCATTTTTTCAGAAATACATTAAAAAAGAACATTATCGAGCTCTTATCGAGTTAGCATCGAGCTACCATTTCTTAAACTGAACATAAAACCTAACTAAACCCTCCATCGAACTCTATCAAGCACATATCGAGAAAACCTAAACCGATCGAGCTCAAATATTGTAGGGTCCAATCGAACCCTTATCGAGTTTCCATCAAGCACAATCGAGCACTAAAAACCAAACCTATCGAGAAATAATTGAGCTCACATCGAGCTCATACAAGACCTTCTTCTACATATCATCAAGCTTATATCGAACCATTATCGAGCTGCTATCGAGCAAAAAACCCAAAAAACACAGATCGCGGAATCTCTCTAAAAATCCCGAAAAATACACCAATATAGGCTCAGATCTGTTCAAAATAGCCAAAATGTAAACAAATAATACCCAACACATAAAATGTAAAATCTTATTACCCATGGTTTTTTCTCCTCCAAAAACTCTCAAAATAGATGTTGCCTTTGATATTAACGACTTCATAGAGACAATGGAGATGGCTAACAATGATTTTGACAAGAAAATTATACAAATATGTAGGTTTTATGGATGATTTCGTGAGAATGAGAGAGAGAGAGGGGGAGGAGAGAGGGAAGAGAGAGGAAGAGAAGGTTTTATGATTTTTTGATATAATGGGAGGGGTATTTTGGGTATGAGAGGAATGTTTAGCGTCAAATTGAAAATATTATTAGTGTTGGGATTTTTTGGTAATATTAGGCATCATTAAGTATTAAAAGTGAAATTTCCCTATATATATATGCGTCTCCGTGTAAATGTGTGTATATATACGTGTATATCGTGTATGTATGTGTATGTATATATATGTGTATGTGTGTATATATATATGTATATGTATGTGTATATATATAAGATATTAATATATATGTGCGCGTATATATAGATTTATTTATATATGTGTGAATAAATAGGGCCACGATTCCGTCCCGCCTTGTACGGCAACGAAACATGTTCCATTTTTACAATCTCAGCCGTCCAATACAAATTTAATTGATCCAATGGTTCTAGTGTTTTTATATACTTTTCATTGTGACCATTTATGTAATCTATGGCTGGGGAGTGGCCTGCGCAAAAGACTGTGCAACTGTCACTAATTTGACAGTTATAGACTAGGGAGTAGGGGTATGGCTTCAATTCAACATTGGTATTGCTGGAGAGAGAGAGAGCCGGTTACCATTTCCATTATTCCTCAAGCCAAGCTCTGCGCCCACCTTCTCCTGGGTACAACCCAAGTTTAAAATTTGGTTCAATTACTTTTGATCAAGGCTTTAGGAACCTTTGGGGTTCTAAGCATCAAAGTCTTAACCAAGACTCATTGACCATCTGGCTCGATAGTAACTCAGGTCTCACTTCATTACTTCTTCTCTCATTGTCTTCATCTTAATCTATAATTATATGGAACAACAAAAATATGAATCGAATTGGGCTTGCTCGTGACAAGCTTGCAAAATGTTATTAAAAACAATTTTTAAAATATAACCCACATACTCACGATGTAGTTTGCAAAAATTAAGGCATAAAATAGACTTAAACGTATGGATAACATAGTCCACACTAATGCGTGACAAGCTTGTGTTTTAAAAATTGTATTTTAAATAACTAGAATTTTAAATTTTAAATTTTAAATAACAAGCTTACAATCAAAATCTCATTATTAAGAAAATAATTTAACCATGTATTTCAAAAATTATAAAAAGCTAAATAAATAGTTGTTAGTCATCTTTCAAGTCAAAAGAATTAATATATAAGTTGAAGGCCATGAGTTCTAGCAAAAAAAAAAAATATGTAAATGTGAATCCTAGAGCAACAACTGTGTAACTTTTATTAAATCTTTGTGCTAAATTTTGTAAATAATGTGCAGTTGGCTATTTTATTGTATGTATACTAACAATTTCAACATACTACTTTTATATGGAAAAACATTTATACTACTCCTGAACCCCTGTCTCGGTGAATCGAAACGAGTCCAGATCCTGGGTAATCACCCCAACGAGTCCCTCGGTCACCCGTAATGAGCTGCGTTCCAGCCGATGCATCCGAAAGAGCACCGAGATGATGTTAGTCACACTAATGCGTGAGGCAATCCGAGCGAGTCCAGCTCGGCACTCCTAACCGAACCCCTGACTTGGTGAATCAAAACGAGTCCAGATGTTGGGTAACCACCCCAACGAGTCCCTCGGTCACCCGTAATGAGCTATGTTCCAGCTGGTGCATTCGAAAGAGCACCAAGACGATGTTAGTCACACTAATGCATGAGACAATCCGAGCGAGTCCAGCTCGGCACTCCTAACCGAACCCCTCACTCGGTGAATCGAAACGAGTCCAGATGTTGGGTAATCACCCCAACGATTCCCTCGGTCACCCGTAATAAGTTGCGTGGATGCCGGTGCACCCGAAAGAGCGTCAACACGATGTTCGTCACACTAATGCGTGAGACAATCCGATTGAGTCCAGCTCGGCACTCCTAACCGAACCCCTAACTCGATGAATCAAAACGATTCCAGATGTTGGGTAATCACCCCAACGAGTCCCTCGGTCACCCGTAATGAGCTGCGTTCCAGCTGGTGCATTCGAAAGAGCACCAAGATGATGTTAGTCACATTAATGCGTGAGACAATTCGAGCGAGTCTAGCTCGGCACTCCTAACCGAACCCCTGACTTGGTGAATCGAAACGAGTCTAGATGTTGGGTAATCACCCCAACAAGTCCCTCGGTCACTCGTAATGAGTTACGTGGATGCCGGTGCACCCGAAAGAGCGTCGAGACAATGTTAGTCACACTAATGCATGAGACAATCCGATTGAGTCCAGCTCAGCACTCTTAACCAAACCCCTGTCTCGGTGAATCAAAACGAGTCCAGATGTTGGGTAATCACCCCAACGATTCCCTCGGTCACCCGTAATGAGTTACGTGGATGCCGGTGCACCCGAAAGAGCGCCGAGACAATGTTAGTCACACTAATGCGTGAGACAATCCGATTGAGTCCAACTCGGCACTCCAGACCAAACCCCTGTCTCGGTGAATCGAAACGACTCCAGATGTTGGGTAATCACCCCAACAAGTCCCTCGGTCACCCGTAATGAGTAGTGTGGATGTCGGTGCACCCGAAAGAGCACCGACACAATGTTAGTCACACTAATGCGTGAGACAATCCGATTGAGTCCAGCTCGGCACTCCAGACCGAAACCCTGTCTCGGTGAATCGAAACGAGTCCAGATCTTGGGTAATCACCCCAACGATTCCCTCGGTCACCCGTAATGAGTTGTGTGGATGCCGATTATTTAACTACAAGCAAAATAAGGTAATTCAATGTAATAACATTTTATATTGAATTGAAATAAATATAACTAAGAAAAATTATATTCACTAACATGTTGAATGTTGTGATACTTACTCAATTATTTAATATGATACATTGTCAAATTTAATATAAATATATTGCATACAATATAAACTAAATTATTTTTTTTAAATAACCCCAATTCCTATATGATTTGGAACATTGAATTTTAAATATCTAGAATTTTAAAACTTAAAATAACATGTTTACAATCAAAATCTCATTATTAAGAAA
This sequence comes from Humulus lupulus, assembly GCF_963169125.1. NCBI lineage: Eukaryota > Viridiplantae > Streptophyta > Magnoliopsida > Rosales > Cannabaceae > Humulus > Humulus lupulus. The sequence continues at coordinate 38,573,759 of NC_084795.1, forward strand.
ATAATTTAACCATGTATTTCCAAAAATTAAAAAAGATAAATAAATAGTAGATAACCATCTTTCAAGCCAAAAAAATTAATATAAATGTTGAAGGCCATGAGTTCTAGCAACAAAAAAATATTAAAATATAAATGTGCATCCTATAGTAAAAGCTGTGTACCTTTTATTTAATCCTTGTGCTAACATTTGTAAATAATGTGCAGATAGTTATTTTTATATGGAAAAATTATATTCACTAACATGTTGAATGTTGTGTTACTTACTCAATTATTTAATATGATACATTGTCAAATTTAATATAAATATATTGCATGCAATATAAACTAAATTTTTTTTTTTTTTAAAATAACCCCAATTCCTATATGATTTGGAACATTGAATTTTAAATATCTAGAATTTTAAAACTTAAAATAACAAGTTTACAATCAAAATCTCATTATTAAGAAAATAATTTAACCATGTATTTCCAAAAATTAAAAAAGATAAATAAATAGTAGATAATCATCTTTCAAGCCAAAAAAATTAATATAAATGTTGAAGGCCATGAGTTCTAGCAACAAAAAAATATTAAAATATAAATGTGCATCCTATAGTAAAAGTTGTGTACCTTTTATTTAATCCCTATGCTAACATTTGTAAATAATGTGCAGATAGCTATTTTTATATGGAAAAATTATATTCACTAACATGTTGAATGTTGTGTTACTTACTCAATTATTTAATATGATACATTGTCAAATTTAATATAAATATATTGCATACAATATAAACTATTTTTTTTTTAAATAACCCCAATTCCTATATGATTTGGAACATTGGATTTTAAATATCTAGAATTTTAAAACTTAAAATAACAAGTTTACAATCAAAATCTCATTATTAAGAAAATAATTTAACCATGTATTTCCAAAAATTAAAAAAGATAAATAAATAGTAGATAATCATCTTTCAAGTCAAAAAAATTAATATAAATGTTGAAGGCCATGAGTTCTAGCAACAAAAAAATATTAAAATATAAATGTGCATCCTATAGTAAAAGCTGTGTACCTTTTATTTAATCCCTGTGCTAACATTTGTAAATAATGTGCAGATAGTTATTTTTATATGGAAAAATAATATTCACTAACATGTTGAATGTTGTGTTACTTACTCAATTATTTAATATGATACAATGTCAAATTTAATATAAATATATTGCATGCAATATAAACTAAATTTTTTTTTTTTTTTAAAATAACCCCAATTCCTATATGATTTGGAACATTGAATTTTAAATATCTAGAATTTTAAAACTTAAAATAACAAGTTTACAATCAAAATCTCATTATTAAGAAAATAATTTAACCATGTATTTCCAAAAATTAAAAAAGATAAATAAATAGTAGATAATCATCTTTCAAGTCAAAAAAATTAATATAAATGTTGAAGGCCATGAGTTCTAGCAACAAAAAAATATTAAAATATAAATGTGCATCCTATAGTAAAAGCTGTGTACCTTTTATTTAATCCCTGTGCTAACATTTGTAAATAATGTGCAGATAGTTATTTTTATATGGAAAAATAATATTCACTAACATGTTGAATGTTGTGTTACTTACTCAATTATTTAATATGATACAATGTCAAATTTAATATAAATATATTGCATGCAATATAAACTAATTTTTTTTTTTTTAAAATAACCCCAATTCCTATATGATTTGGAACATTGAATTTTAAATATCTAGAATTTTAAAACTTAAAATAACAAGTTTACAATCAAAATCTCATTATTAAGAAAATAATTTAACCATGTATTTCCAAAAATTAAAAAAGATAAATAAATAGTAGATAATCATCTTTCAAGTCAAAAAAATTAATATAAATGTTGAAGGCCATGAGTTCTAGCAACAAAAAAATATTAAAATATAAATGTGCATCCTATAATAAAAGCTGTGTACCTTTTATTAATCCCTCTGCTAACATTTGTAAATAATGTGCAGATGACTATTTTTATATGGAAATATATACATGGTATAGAAAGACATTTATATCCCTATTCAACTAACTTTTTTATTATAAAAAAATCCAACCGGTAACCAAAACCGGTTGTCATGAGTAAAAATTGTATATTAAAATAAAAAGTAGGTCTTCACCCTATTAAGCTGCTGTCAGAATAGTACACATAAGTGTACTTGACCCAACAATTTTTCAACAAAACAATTGTGATATAATAGATTGAAGGAGCGGAAGTCATTTCGCTAACAATATGTGCGGTTTGGAATCGGGGGCCGAATAAATATATATAATATATATATATGTGTATATATGTACTAATTTGTATAAGTTTTTATATATAAATATATTGATATTTTTGGGTGTTCATCAATTTTAGTGAAAGGGGAAACTTAGGTTTGTGTCTACTGATTGGAGTGTCTCTCTTGGCTCGGTATGTGTATTCATTTTAATTAAAAGTTTTGTATATGGCATTTGAAACTTGATATAGATATATTTAATATGTGAACTTGAATCTTGTTAGTGGTGTTAGTGGACTACATTAAATAATAAATAATAATAATTAATAATATCTCACTCTTAAATTAAAAAGTAGATAAGTTATTAATTAATTTTTATAAAAAAAATATTTCGTTTAAAATTGATTACCAAAAATAAGATAGAAGTGTTATATTATAAATTAATATTTTGGTTATTTTTGTAGGATTGTTAATAGCGAGAGGCATGTTTCTTATTTCTTGTTTTAATATTATTATACAATACAAGTGTTAGAGGAGTTTGAATATCCTAAGTATTAATCTATAGTGAAGTAAGTTATGAGATATATATTGTGTGCTGCGGTGATAACGTAAGGTTATGAACTTGTGTGTATTAGTGAAGTAGGTTCTGAGAAATTTTTGTGTGCTGAGTAGATATAAGAAATAAAATTATTGTGTGTTGTTTGAATTATTTTTTTTAACTGTTCACAAATGACTAGGTCATTAGTATAGGGGAAATGCCACATTTTTTTTGTAGAGATATGTATTAATTTATTGGGATAGAGTCGGGGGTTGGAATGGGATCGTGGATAGGGTCGAAAAAGAGTCATGGGTCGGGGTCGTGTCTAGGGGCCGGATATAGAGATTGGGGTCGTGGGTCGGGCTCGGGGTCGGGGTCGCTATACATTCGGGGTCGTGGCTAGGGGTCGAAATAGGATCGGGGTCGTGGCTAAGGGTTGGGAGTAGGGATTGGGGTCGTGGGTCGGGGTCATGGTTAGGGGTCGCGATAAGGTCTCTATAAGTTGTCTATAGGGTCGGTGGTCGAGATAAAATTTTAATAGGGTCGGGGGTTGGGATAGGGTTTTAATAAGGCCAGGAATTGAGATAGGGTGTTTATAGGGCTAGGGGTCGGGATAGGGTCTTTTTAGGGTTGAGGCAGGGTCTTCCAGGGTCGGTGGTCGGGATAGGTTCTTTATAGGGTCGGGGTCTAGATATGGTCTTTTTAGGGTTAAGATAGGGTCTTCTAGGGTCAGGGGTCGGAATAGGGTGTGTATGATAACTTCACTTTAGTGTCATTTTAGAATGTGTTTTTGTGGTAATCTTGAGTCTTTATGTGTGTTTTGGGCAAGATTAAGCTTGTGTTTGTCTTTGTTGTAGGTTGTTGCGGTGAATCATGAGAAAAATGTAAAAAGAAGAGAAAATGGTGAAAAAATGATGCTCTTGGCAGTGGTTAGACTCAAAATGATGCTACGAACGATTAAAAGTCAGTTTTTGATGAAGAGACGAGTTGAAAGACCTAATTTAAGAAAAAATGGAATTAGAACCACAACTTGAGCTTATAAGTTGTGACTCTAAGCAAGTTAGAAACATATGGCTGCTGGAGGCAATTAGTGCCGCAACTTGACCTTATAAGTCGTAGCGCAAGGCAAAGTCAGAGGCTAAGCAAAGGGGAATTCTGGACACGGGCTATGACTTGATATACTTGAGTTGCGGTGCCTGAAGACTATCACAGCATCGAAATGGCTCAAAAATTGACCCGGGCCGCGATCCAGAGACCTGTCCCATTTGAAAGTTCTTCCAATAGTCAATGAGCAGGAAGAGGTTTAGATGCAGGATCAGCTTACCAATCGCTCTATTTTCAGGCCAAGTCGCGACCCGCATATGAAAAGCACAACTCTTGTAAATTTTTTTCCTATAAATTCGAGTTTAGGGTTTAATTAGGTCAACTTTTTAATTACATTTTTTAGAGACTAATTTTTATTCTTAGACTAGTGATTCCGCATTTTTATATTTTTCTTTCTTCTTTAAGTTTGTGAATCGTATGTTTTTTAATTATTATTTTGTTGATTTAGTCATGGCTGATATGAACTAAATAATTTAATCTAGGGTTTAATGTAGTCACTTGGATTTCTATCTAATTTAATTATGATATTCTATTGATTTTTCTTCTTTATTCTAATCTATATAATGTGTGTTTAATGCTAGTAAATACTTGATCAATATTTGCTTGATTTATGATTTTGATTCAAAATTCGAAATATGAGAATTGAATATGCTATCATTATTGTTGACGCCGTTTTTCGTCAGCAGATAAAAGAAGAGAGCACGTAAACAATTTAAGACAATGGCAAAAAATAAACAAACGAATCAAACACGGTTTTTTACGTGGTTCAGCAGTTAAATCTGCCTAGTCCACGAGTCACTGTTATTAACCTCAAGATTATCTCTAAACAATTCTTTAGCAAGAATTCTCCAGAGTTTTCTCTCAAGGATTAGGATTTCGGGTCCCTTACAATGGTGCATGCCTTCTCTATTTATAGAGAAGGATGCAGAATACTATCCCACATATTTTGGGTAGTTACTCTTTTGTGAATAAAAATAAATGGCTTTAAATGCCAATAATCAGATATTAAAGGAAACGTCCCCCAAAGATCAGGGGGCGTATAACTGTATTAAATAATATCCCACAATTCTTGGGGATTTACATCAATTAATGAGGGCTACATCTCATAGTTATTATACTTGTAGATATTCAAGGTGGTTATAGCGTATCTTCAAGGCTCCAGCATTTCTGGTCTCATGTCATTGTGCGAGCCACTGACATCTCCCGAGCTAACGTATATTTCGAGATGGGATATCGAGCTCAAGAACCATGCTCCAAAGTTCCTGAAGATGAAGGTGTTCTCGGAGCTACCTTTCGAGATCGAGGTCATTCGAGATCACCGCACTCGAGATCATACATCATACTTTGCAGGCTTGACTTACAATCCTAGATCACTCTAATCCTCACGAGACCATTTGTTGCGAACTCAGCTTTCGAGGTCATATTTACTATGGCTCGAAATATGGGTATAACATTTTGCCCCCTCAAAAGTATTTGTTCGAATCCTAAGAGAAGGAAACTTTTGAACTACTCTTTCCTGGAACCATACCGTCACACTCTTGAAAATGGACACGTGCCAGATGGGTATTGCTCACTTTAGGTACTTGAGTACCTTGGGAACACGCCCACGATCATTCGTCTGACAACTTTTCGGCGCCATCTTGTCACCGATTCCCATCCATTCGATCTGTTGAGGAATTTAATCAACGCTCCTGATTAATTCAGTTTTCCCACCTATATATACAAGACCCCCTCTTCGTCTTCTTCACATTTGTTCATCACAAGCCAGAAAAAAGAAAAACACTCCCTAAACTTCTTATCACAGTTTACACTCAGTGCATGTTTTCTAGGCCGAAGAAACAAAGGAATCCTGGTTTGTACGAGTCAGTGAGTTCTTTCTTGCAACCTCTTCTCCACTCGACGATTTCGCTGCAATCACCATCACTGTGTAAGTACGCCATTTTTGTTGTTCTTTTTATACTGTGTTTGCTGTGAATGTTAGTTTACGTTCTTAGCATGATGCGATAGGAGGTTTTGAACCGATAGGTTTTTAGGCTTTCTGGATTTTCACTCTGGATGTTTGTCTCTGGTTTATACCCAGTTTCGACGTTTGAATGTGGTTCCTATTTTCTGGGTTTTGAAATTCTTAGGCAGCGTTTCTTGTGCATTAAGCTTTCGGATAAAAACATGGGTTTTGACAAATACACGAAACCCAAAAACGCTTTTCCTGGCTAACCGCCACTCTCCTTTCCCTTGAATTTCGGAACTTTAAAAAAAAAATCATCCACACTCCTTTTCCTTTCCTGTGGAACACGCGCTCTGACCCCTTAGTGAGGGTCTAAATACTTAGTTTCTTGTCCTTAAATATCCGAGCTCATCCATCGAGCTCGTGATTCTTGCATGCATGGCCCTCACCATTTTTTCTTTCTCGTTAGATGTCACAGAATCCGGAAAGACGGTGGGGGTCATTACGAGCAATTCCTTACGAGCCCAAATCTCCGAGCCCGGAATCGATCTTTGCCTGGAACCAGCGTCGGATTAAAGAATACGAGATCGCACGCGAGCAAGAAGACATTCGAGCCCACTATCGTCGACAGATAGATGAGGTCATTGAAAAGAAGAGAAGGCTTCTTCGGGAAGCCATCTATCCGGAACCTAACCCAGGACCTAGGCCAGTTCCCCTCAACCCTGCATTAAAAGTCACGGTAGCATACCACCCGGGGGAACTCCAGTTTTCCTTAATGGCGGAGCCTTCGTCTTCGCAGCCTAGGAGGGAGATGTTTGAAGCCGAATTCTACCAGAGCTCGGTTACCACCTCCGACCAAATAACTGATATCTTGGCCATCCATGGCCTTAGCTCGTTGGACACACTGAAGTGTCGAGCTCCGACAAGGCATGAACGGAGCTGTTTCGCTCCTGGGGGCCGCGATTCCAGTGTGAAATACGCGGCCTGGAGCCAGGAACATATAAGGGCAGGAGCTTTGCTGCCCCTGAAGTCCTTTTTCAGAGACTTCATCGATTTCGTTGGGTTGGCTCCATTCCAACTCAACACCAACTCATACAGGGTGCTGTCCGCCCTGAGGTCCTTATTCCACGAGCTGGGGTGGATAGGACCTTCACCCCAAGAGATTTTATATCTCTTTTGTTTGAAGAGTAATCCCTCCCGAGCTCGGGGAGGAGATGGTTTCTACTATCTTTCGAGCTACCCCAAAGAGACGAAGATCTTTGAAGATCTTCCGAACCACCCCCTGACTTCAAGAAGGCTTTTTTCTGGACAGACGGTTTGTTCCCGTCTCGACATCGTTCGTTTAGGCGGATTCGTAAGTATTCTCGTTACTTTCTATTTTTGAGCTCGAATTTTTAGCCCTTGAATCCATGCTTAGTTGAAGTGTATCTCTCCTTTCAGCTAACTTTCAGCGTCCCACCCCTGACGAGACAATGAAGGAGCACAGGGAGAGCCTGCTCCGACTCCCTTACGGCAGGAGATCTCTCTCATTTCTGCTACATGAGGACAAGCTGCGAGCTTGTGGGTTATTGCGACAGGGCCAGTCAACCTCTGACTGGTCCAGTAAAAAATATGAACGCTGGGAGGAAGTGTCACTGCCCACAGGCATCCTTCCTCCGAGGAGAGAAAGGAAAGCATCTCTCCCAATTCGCTCGAGAAGTCCGCGGTCGGGAAATGAGGCCAATGACGAAGCCTCGAGCTCGGACTCCGGAGGAGGTAAAACCCTTCCTACTTCGCGAATGTGGTCCCCCACTCTGTTAAAACACAGGCCCAATAGACTAGTCTCGTGCCCACAGGATAGATACCACTTCTACATATGGAGTTGGGTAGACGACTTTGTCCATAGGTTTGATAGTGGGCTCGGGAAATATGATACCATGTACACCACGGACGAGGTGTGGAATGGGATAGCGGTGCAGTATGGGACCAATGTCTATAGGGACCTCTCGAGGTTGTCACCAAATTATAGGGAAGGCACTCCCCCCGCCTCTTCTGAAGACGGGGGAATTTCATGGTCCCCAAGCTCGAGCTCGGGGAAGAGTCCCAGTTAGGTTTTTTCTTCAACTGGTTTACATCTCTTCCCAAAGTTATTATCATTGTTTAACTCTGTCATTATGCAGGTGCCATGAATCCCGACCTCGACGCCGTGCTCTTTAGTGATGGGGGAGCTGGCGCCCAGAAGAGCAAACGCCCGAGGATACCAAAGAGGCCCGACCGACAGTCCAAGGTACCTAAATGTCACGAGACGACTCCCACGGCCCAGATCACTGCGGACACCTCCAAGGAGCCGACTGCCCAGGTCGATGGGTCAGGCTCTACTGCATCCATCTCGCAGCTTCCCATCGAGACCCGGTTAATAGTTGCTCGGCCCCCGAAGAAACCTTCTACCTCAACGGTTCAGTTGCCAACGGCCCGAACTCATACTGAGGAATATGTGCTTGATGGCGCCGCTGGGGCAGAAGGGGCGCTTCTCAGCTCGGACGTCCTTTCTCGGGTGGGTCAGAGCTTTTCTGGCTTTGGTGCCGACCACTGGGACCTCGTGCGCAAGGCCTCGGACTGCAACACTCTTTATGAGAAGAGTATCGAACTCTCCGCCGCGGTAGATTTCTCAATTCTGTTTAGAGTATTTGTCTTAGAGTATTTATGTCTCTGATTATAATTCTGATTCATTCTTTGTGTTTCAGGCCCTTGTTGTTTCAGCGCAACTCAACTACAAGCTGACCAACGAGGTGCAAACGAGCTTATCTTTGGCTCAAAAGTCGAAGGATCTCGAGCTGAAGATGGTTGACGAGCTCAAAGACTCGAAGTCTGAAATTGAAAAATTGAAGACCCATCTCGAGGAGCTTGAAAAGTCAAACGCTGAGCTCGAGAAGGCCAAAGCCAAGCTCGAAGAGGAGAAGTCTGCCACCCTCGATTTCATGGAGAGCGAGAAGACCCGCCTCCTGAATGAGTCTAAGGAGCAGAGGGAGAAAGCGGTCGACCAGGCCATGTACAAACTTTGGGCCGACAATGCCGATCTTGACACCAGCTTCCTGGGTCCTCTCGAAGCCACATATGTTGAGCGGTGGAATGCCGGTCTTTTGGCAAGTACAGCTGCTCGAGAGGTGGCCCAGCAGGATAGTCATGCTATTCGTCCTGGAGGGTCTGGTGATATTGATGCTGAGAAGGCCAAGGATACTCCTCTTCCTTAAATCCGATCTCGGAGAGATCAGTTATCGGGGCTGCGTCCCCTCATTCTTGTAACTATTTAAATTTGTGCCCACGGGGCTGACACAATTTCTTTAACTTTTATATGCCTTACATTTCTTGGCTCGAAATATTTTGCATTTTTCCTTTATATGCTTTACATTTCTTGGCTCGAAATATTTTGCATTTTTCTTGCATTGATGAGTTATGTTTATTTAATTCATACAAACATAGTTTAGATTTAGGCTCGAAATTCGATGCATTCATGCATAGTTTATTCGAATTATCCGTTTCCAACCTCGTTATTTATCAAGGTCGGACATTACTTTAACCATGAACTGAAAAGTACTTATATGGCATGTAATATGAATGATTTGGTTATAACTCTGTCACTTTTCCTCATCCTCAGTATCTTGGCTCCGAGGTTATGAGTTCGAAACTATTTTTCTAAGATATTCCAGCCTCGATTTCGACATATTTCGCAATAGGTCTAAGCTCCCATTTATCATTGATCGATAATTTGGCTGGTTTGTTCCAAATCTGTTGTTTGCACATTTGGTTAACTCCAAATATTTAGGTTTTTTGATGGTTCGGTTATGTCCGAACTATCTAAGCTCGCGTATTTGGTCATGTCCAAATACTTTATGTTTTTGATGGTTCGGTTATGTCCGAACTATCTAGGATCGCGTACTTGGTTATGTCCAAATACTTTATATTTTTTATGGTTCGGTTATGTCCGAACTATCTACGCTCGCGTATTTGGTTATATCCAAACACAGTATGTTTTTGATAACTCGGTTAAGTCCAAACTATCTAAGCTCGCGTATCGCGTATTTGGTTATATCCAAAAACTTCATGTTTTATGATAACTCGGTTAAGTACGAACTATCTAAGCTCGCGTATTTGGTTATATCCAAACACAGTATGTTTTTGATAACTCGGTTAAGTCCGAACTATCTAAGCTCGTGTATCGCGTATTTGGTTATATCCAAACACTTCATGTTTTATGATAACTCGGTTAAGTCCGAACTATCTAAGCTCGCGTATTTGGTTATATCCAAATACTTCATGTTTTATTTATTACTTTTTATTTTTTAAGCTTGTGCTATGTATACCAATGATGCCCCCTTAATATCCTATGAGTGTGACCATAGGTTATTAAATTAAGAGAGATTGCAAAAATAAAATTACATGTGAAACAAAGTAGACCTTTTATTTGATGAAATTCAAAGACAAACTAATATAGATAGAAAACCATGGTTACAGGCAACACTTTTCCTATACTATTGATAATAAGGTCTAAGGTGTTCGCCATTCCATGCTCGTGGTATCAGGCTCCCATCTAATCTTGCCGGTTTGTATACGCCAGGTCGGATGACTGATTCTATCTGGTACGGTCCTTCCCAGTTTGGCCCGAGTACTCCAGCCGATTGATCTCGGGTTGCTAAGAATACGCATCTCAATATTAGATCTCCCACTCTGAACTTTCGATCTCGAACCCTTTAATTGAAATATCTTGTGGTTCGTTGCTGGTAAGCAGCATTTCTTAGCTGAGCCTCTTCCCTTTTTTCTTCGATCAAGTCTAGGGTTTCTTCGAGCTGAGCGTGGTTTGAATCCTGATTGTAAATTTGAGTTCGAATTGTTGGGATTTCGACCTCGATGGGCAACATTTCCTTGCAGCCGTACGCTAGAGAGAACGGGGTATGTCCCGTCGATGTCCGAGCTGTAGTTCTATATCCCCAAAGGACTTGGGGTAACTCCTCGGGCCATCGTCCCTTTGCCTCCTCCAACTTTTTCTTTAGAGAACTCTTGAGAGTTTTGTTAACGGCTTCGACCTGACCATTCGCCTGAGGGTGAGCCACTGACGAAAAACTCTTTATTATGCCGTTCTTGTTACAAAAGTTGGTAAATAAGTCGCAATCAAATTGGGTTCCGTTGTCAGACACAATCTTTCTTGGCACTCCATATCGGCATACGATGCTCTTTACCACGAAATCTAGGATCTTTTTTGAAGTTATGGTTGCCAATGGTTCAGCCTCCGTCCATTTTGTGAAGTAATCAACCGCGACCACAGCATACTTTACTCCTCCTTTCCCAGTTGGGAGCGAGCCTATGAGGTCGATCCCCCACACTGCAAAAGGCCATGGGGATGTCAACATGGTCAGTTCGGAAGGTGGAGCTCGGGGTATCGTGGCGAATCTCTGGCATTTGTCGCACTTTTTCACGTACTCGAAAGAGTCCGTTTTAATGGTTGGCCAGAAATATCCTTAGCGTATAATCTTCTTGGATAGGCTATGCCCCCCGGTATGGTCTCCACAGAACCCTTCATGAATTTCTTCAATAATCTTCTTTGCCTCGGGGGGGGTCACACATCTGAGCAATGGCATGGAATACCCTCTTCTGTATAGCCTTCCGTCCAGTATGGTGTAACGAGGAAGTTGATACATTAGTTTCCGAGCCTGATTTCGATCTTTTGGAAGAATTCCATTTTCGAGGTACTCAACGATCGGGCTCATCCAGGTCGGTTCTGCCTCGATCATACACACATCTTCCTCGTCTGGCTCAGTAATGCTGGGTGCTAACAGGTGTTCTACGGGTACAACATTCAGTTCCTCATTTTCGGCGGAAGTGGCGAGCCGAGCTAAGGCATCTGCATTTGAGTTTTGTTCTCGGGGAACCTGTTCGATCGCATAAAACTCGAAAAACTCCAATGCGGATTTTGCCTTCTCCAGATAAGCTGCCATTTTTGTGCCACGAGCCTGGTATTCTCCCAAGATTTGATTTACCACGAGCTGGGAGTCGCTGTAACAATGTATAGCTTTGGCCTTGAGCTGTTTTGCTATTCGCAGTCCCGCAAGTAAAGCCTCATACTCAGCTTCATTATTAGATGCTTTAAAGCCGAACCTTAAAGCAGAGTGAAATTTGCTCCCTGCAGGAGTGATCAGAATAACTCCTGCCCCCGCTCCATTTTCATTTGACGACCCGTCGACGTAAAGTTTCCACAGCTCGTGGGCCGTGGTTGTTACCTCGTCGTCGGCTGTACCGGTGCACTCCACTATAAAATCTGCCAACGCTTGTGCCTTAATGGTTGTTCTCGGATGGTAGGTGATCTCGAACTGTCCGAGCTCAACAGCCCATTTAAGGAGTCGACCAGACGCCTCTGGTTTGGACAAGACTTGCCTTAGTGGTTGATCTTTTAGTACATGGATAGGATGCGCTTGAAAGTAAGGGCGGAGCTTGCGAGATGAGTGGATTAGGCTGAGGGCGAGCTTCTCCATCAGTGGATATCTTGACTCTGCCCCCAGTAATCTTTTACTGATGTAGTAGACGGGTTTCTGTATTCTCTCTTCTTCTCGAACTAGCACCGCGCTTATCGCGTGTTCAGTTGTTGAGAGGTATAGGAACAGTACTTCTCCCGTCTCAGGCTTCGATAGGATGGGTGGTTCGGCTAAGTGCCTTTTGAGCTCCTAAAAGGCTAGTTCGCACTCATCTGTCCATTCGAACTTCTTACTTCCTTTCAATAAGTTGAAGAATGGGAGACCGCAGTCCGTTGATTTCGAAATGAACCTGCTCAGAGCTGCCATCCTGCCAGTCAAACTTTGAACATCTTTATGCTTCCGAGATGAAGGCATATCGATCAGGGCCTTTATTTTATCGGGATTAGCCTCGATTCCACGAGAGTTGACAATGAAACCCAGAAATTTCCCTGAAGACACCCCAAAAGTGCACTTCTGAGGATTCAACTTCATGTTGTACTTTCTGAGCACGCCAAAGCACTCTTCGAGGTCATCAACATGGTTCTTGTTAAGTTGAGACTTTACAAGCATGTCGTCAACATAAACTTCCATGTTGTTCCCTATTTGCTCTGAGAACATCATGTTTACGAGCCGCTGGTACGTGGCTCCAGCATTCTTGAGTCCGAATGGCATGACATTGTAGCAGTAGAGCCCTTTATCGGTGATGAAGCTCGTATGCTCTTGGTCGCGGGCATGCATGGGAATCTGGTTATATCCAGAATAGGCATCCATGAACGACATCAGACCATGCCCCGCCGTGGCGTCTACGAGCTGGTCAATTCTCGGCAGGGGAAAACAGTCTTTCGGGCAGGCCTTGTTGAGGTCTGAGTAGTCAATGCACGTTCTCCACGTCCCATTGGGTTTCGGGACCAACACTGGATTGGCCACCCAGTCCGGGTAAAAAGCGTCCCTTATGAAATTATTTGCTTTCAGCCTGTCCACCTCCTCCTTTAGTGCTTTCTTTCTGTCTTCATCCAGTTGCCTCCGCTTTTGCTGCTTCGGGGGAAAGCTTTTGTCTATATTCAATGCGTGGCTCGCTACATTAGGGCTTATTCCCACCATGTCAGAGTGTGACCACGCGAAGACATCCTGGTTTTTCTTCAGAAAGCAAATTAATTGCTATTTTGATTCGTCTTGGAGGTGTTTCCCGACCTTCACCTTCTTTGAGGGATCAGCTTCCTCGAGCTGAACCTCTTCGAGCTCTTCCAAAGGTTGGAGGTCAACCTTCTCCTCAATCCTCGAGTCGATCTCCTCATCGATTTCTAAAACTGTCCCATCTTTATTCTGTACGACAACGAGCGCTTGAGCGCTCGTTTGTTTCTTTCCCCTCAAGGAAATGTTGTAGCACTCCCTTCCTGCCAATTGATCTCCTTTCAATGTTCCGACTCCGCTTGGAGTTGGGAACTTAAGGGCTAGATGCCTTACAGATGAAACTGCCCCCAGCCCGACCAGGGCGGGTCTCCCGAGCAATACATTGTAGGCAGATGGTAACTCTACTACCACGAACTCCATCATCTTGGTCACCGAGACTGGATAGTCTCCCAAGGTCACAGGGAGTTCGATGGACCCCATACAAGCGGTTCCTTCTCCAGAAAAGCCGTACAACGTGGTTGCACAAGCCTTCAGGTCGCGAAGGGAGAGTCCCATTTTTTCTAGTGTTGCTTTATAAAGAATGTTAACTGAGCTCCCATTGTCTATGAGAACTCGGCGCACTCTTTTGTTGGCAAGCTGTAGGGTGATGACAAGTGGATCGTGATGAGGGAACTGGACATGGGAGGCATCCTCCTCGGTGAAGGTTATCGGCTGAGTTTCAACCCTTTGGCTTTTTGGTGCCCTTGGTTCGGGTTCATAAGGAGACCCGTCCCCTGTCTTCAGCTCATTCACATATCGCTTTTGAGCATTTCTGCCCCCTCCTGCGAGATGAGGACCTCCCGAGATGGTTATTACGTCCTCTCCATCTATCAGCGGAGGCCTGTCTTCATCCCGAGATCGGGAGTTGTTATTCTGTGCCGCCGGAAGCGCGGCTACTCTCTGGCTGGCAGTAGCCTGTCCAGTATTCTGGTTTTTGACATACTGCCGGAAATAACCTCTCGAGATCAACCCTTCGATCTCGTCCTTCAGCTGTCGGCACTCATCAGTTGTGTGTCCGGTGTCCCTATGAAACTGACAATACTTGCTGGAATCCCTCTTGGACTTTTGATTCCTCATAGGGTCTGGACGCCTGAAGGGGACCTGGTTTTCATTAGCCAGGTATATGTTTTCCCGAGACTCGTTGAGCTCGGTGTGCACTTTATATACGGAGAAATACCTTTCTCCTTTTTTCTTCTTTCCTCCATCAGCCTCGGGGTTATTTCCCTCGCTCTTTTTCCTCTTGGAGGGATTCTTCGAGGTAGGCTGTGGAGCTGCTGGGTCAGCCGAGGTTGAGGCGGAGTTAATGTTTATCGTTTTAGTTTCGGTCTGCGAGGTCGCCTTGAGCGTTGACCTCGCCTCCTCTACATTGAAAAATCTCTGCGCCCGTCTGTTAAACTCGGTTATCGACCTCACCGGTTTCCCTTGCATGTCATCCCAAAGGGCACTCCCGGGTAAAACACCAGCTCGGATGGCCATCAAGTGCCCACTGTCATCCACGTCACGAGCTCGGGCGACCTCTAGATTAAATCTTGTCAGGTAGCTCTTCAGTGTTTCGCTCGGTTGTTGTCGGACGTTAGTCAAAGTGGATGCTTCGGGTCTGACTCCCATCATAGCTCGGAACTGCTTCTTGAAGTCTCTAGACAATTGATCCCACGAAGTTATAGAATGTCTCTTGTACTTCTCGAACCAACTCTTGGCAGGTCCGGCCAATGATGTCGGAAACAACATGCATCTGAGCTCGTAACCCACGTTACTAGCTCTCATGATAGTGTTGAATGTACTCAGGTGGCTGCATGGGTCGGTTTTTCCTTCAAACGCTGGGACGTGAGGAATCCGGAACCCTTGAGGAAACTGAGTGTTAGAAATATTGGGAGCAAACGGCTCGAGCTCCTCATCAGAGTCCTCATATCGACCGTTCCCTCGTTCATTCTTCAATAGCCTAAAGGTTTTTTCGAGCTGATCAATCCTTTCTTGGACTGGGTCCTTAGGTGGTGTCTGGAATTGCCGGTCATTGATTATGATCCCAGGCTCGCGTCTCCGTGAGGGATCTCTACGCCCATTTAGGTGATTCCTTAGGTCCGGATTCGTCTGATCTCCCTTCCCCCTGCTCTGATTCAGATGATTCCGCAGGTCGGGATGGGTCTTGCGGCTTCCAGTATTTTTACGGCCTCGGTCGCGTTTACTGACGGACCTGGTTTCTCCGGACTCGTCACTGGTGAAACTTACTGATCGGTCATTTCGTGGTGAATCCTTTCTATGTCGCCTTGTCTCCGCAGTGCGAGACCGGGATGTATGAATTCTCTCAGATTGTGCGCCTCTCCGCTCCTGGAAAGTCTCCCTGTGTCCTTGCCTATACCCCGTACGCCCTTGCCCCTGATTCTGAACAGGTTGAGCGTTTCTACGGGGAGGTGAAGGATATATTATGGGAGACGGAGGGAACTGTATAGGTGACGGTGGTTGTCGTCCTTGCTTCGGCCTGGAGGGTCCGGAGTTTGCCCGAGATGGGCCAGTTGTATTCGGTGCACTACCAGGAACCTGAGTCCGAGCCTCGGCAGGAGCTCGGTTGTTCTCAGTTCCTGCAGGCACTTCCACGGGTGTATTAGGCGGGACCCGAGCCCGGGTATTCCTCTGAGGCCTAGAAGGGGCGGATGGCTCTGCTGGTGTTGGAGGTTGTGCCAGCCTCTTTGTGGCAGCATTTTTTCGTGGACGTCCACGGGGCCTCCGGGGAGGAACGTGCACGTCCCTTGGAGGAGGGACTTGGTCTTCGCGCGGAGGCGGGGGTTGAGCCACCTGCGCCTCTGCGGCTATCCTAGTCAACTCCTCGTTACGTTTGTTGGCTTCTGCGAATAATTGTTTCAGCTGCCGATTCTCCAATTCTACAATAGGGACATAACGTTCAGGGTTATAGTACATGTCCTCATCCCTTGGTTGTGGAGGTGGCCCCCGGGAATCGGAGGACCCACTCCTTTCATCAGCGTCCGGGTTCTCCATTGGCTGTTTTCCAGGACGCCTTGGGTAATTTTCTTCAGGAATGTTCTGATTGTTTGCAGCCATGAATCTCTCAGGGATGAATGCTTAAGGCTCTCAATGAAAGCACCAAACTGTTGACGCCGTTTTTCGTCAGCAGATAAAAGAAGAGAGCACGTAAACAATTTAAGACAATGGCAAAAAATAAACAAACGAATCAAACACGGTTTTTTACGTGGTTCAGCAGTTAAATCTGCCTAGTCCACGAGTCACTGTTATTAACCTCAAGATTATCTCTAAACAATTCTTTAGCAAGAATTCTCCAGAGTTTTCTCTCAAGGATTAGGATTTCGGGTCCCTTACAATGGTGCATGCCTTCTCTATTTATAGAGAATGATGCAGAATACTATCCCACATATTTTGGGTAGTTACTCTTTTGTGAATAAAAATAAATGGCTTTAAATGCCAATAATTAGATATTAAAGGAAACGTCCCCCAAAGATCAGGGGGCGTATAACTGTATTAAATAATATCCCACAATTCTTGGGGATTTACATCAATTAATGAGGGCTACATCTCATAGTTATTATACTTGTAGATATTCAAGGTGGTTATAGCGTATCTTCAAGGCTCCAGCATTTCTGGTCTCATGTCATTGTGCGAGCCACTGACATCTCCCGAGCTAACGTTTATTTTGAGATGGGATATCGAGCTCAAGAACCATGCTCCGAAGTTCCTGAAGATGAAGGTGTTCTCGGAGCTACCTTTCGAGATCGAGGTCATTCGAGATCACCGCACTCGAGATCATACATCATACTTTGCAGGCTCGACTTACAATCCTAGATCACTCTAATCCTCACGAGACCATTTGTTGCGAACTCAGCTTTCGAGGTCATATTTACTATGGCTCGAAATATGGGTATAACAATTATATATACATAGGTTGCATATTGGACGAAAGTACCTGTATGACTTGCGTAGTAATTAGGTTTCCATACTTAATGCCTGCTATATGTTTAAGTTTATAACAGAGATGTAGAAAACCTGCATATAGGATGAGATTTTATATCTTGGAAAAAAAATAGGAATTGATTTATGTTAACCTGCTATTAGAATAGAAGAAAAGAATTTTAGAATTGATTAATAAACTTAGTATAATGAAACTAATACCCTAGGTATTTTTTATAGTGACTTTCATATTTAGTTTATTTTGTTCATAGTTATTTATAATTTTTAAAAATTAAATTCATTCATCTAAATTTTGGTTGCCAAATAGAAATGAAAAGAATAACTATTGGTAATTGGAAAATAGTCTTCGTGGGAACGATACTCTATTTATCATCTATATTACTTGTTGTGTGGACTTGCGTATATTTATTTTCGCGGTCAGTTAATAGGGTCGAGTGTCGAGATAGGGTCTTCTAGGGTAGGGGGTCAGGATATGGTCTTTATAGGGCCAGGGGTCGGGATATCGTCTTTTTAGGGTCAAGATAGAGTCTTCTAGGGTCGGGGGTCGGGATAGGGTTTTTATAGGGTCGAGAGTTGGGATAGGGTCCTTATAGGTTCTATAGGGTCGAGGGTCGGAATAGATTTTTAATAGGGACGGGGTCGGGATAAGGTTTTAATAGGGTCGGGGGTCGGGATAGGATATGATGGTTATTACCACATAGTGATAATTGTTATTATTTCTAATAATAAAATGTCATAGGCATAGACCTGGTGGATGCCTTGGGGATAGTAATCTGAGTCAATGTATTCATCTAGCATTCCTCATTTTTTTCAAGATATTTCTTCAAATATCTTGAAAAAGTGGGGAGTACTAGATATGTGCTTACTATCTCCAAGGGATCCACTAGGTTTGGATAGGAGTATTAGATATAATTTTGTTGATAATTTTACTTTATTTCATTTTAACTTTTTTTATAAAAAGAAAATAAAATTGGTAAACATGCTCACCGACCAAGTCAACCAATTGACATAATTAATATTTTAAAATTGTATGTTCTTATATTTACCGTAGATGACAATTGATAAGAGTTGGACCGAATTGAGAAATCGTGCTAGTGATGCTTAGTGGAATGGTCTCCAAAATTTCATTAGTATGGTGTCACAACACAACGATTGTGATAGGAGAATCAGATGTCCACGCGTCAGATAAAACGACAAAAACACTCAGAATATAGCTGACGTCCCACACCACATTTCAGTGTTTCAATCTCAATGTTGTCCATTGAGTAAGGGATTTCAAGTGCCTCTCGAGACAAGGCACGAAATCATTAGCGGCCACTCGTCACGAAAAAGTAAGTGAAAATATTAACTTAATTAAATTGTATGAATTTATAAGTTCTCTAACATTCTCATTTCTTTATTAGTTGAACCCAAACCTCATTGAGAATGGAAGTAGTATCATTAGAAGAAAAAAAAAGAACAAGAATTTTGTCAACGAGGATGTTGAACGAGATTATGTAAGTTTAACTTTATCAATTCAAATAATTATATATTTCTTTTGTTTCTAATATTTTTTTAAAATAGGTTAAGTTGAAGTCAACTCTTTAAGCTGAGACTCAACAGACAGTTGAATTTGGTACCGATGATTCTTCCTCGGTCAATCAAATGAAGATACTAAGTCAAGTTTTTGGTGAAAGGCGGGGCCACCAGCGAGGAGTTGGCTGCAAATTAAAGGGTAAAGCGTCAACCCGTCCCTCTCAAAACACTCGGTCTCAGGTACCACCTCACCAATCGAGTGGGGATATACATGAATTGGTTGATATGGTAAAGACTATGAATGAGTAGCTTTAGTACATGTATCAGCAGCTTCCACCTGAAAAGTGTCAGGCAACAAACGTGGAGATGCAGAATACATGTTAGCGGTTTTACGAGAAGTATGTAGGTTTGTCACCTGAACCTCAGACACGACACATGTCTCAAGCTTCAAGTTTCTTAGCCTTCACCAGGGCATCCCGACATGCATGCACCTTCGTCCCAACCTCCGCCTCCTCATATGAGTGGACTGTTGTCTCAACCTCCGTCCTATCCTTATCCATACATGTATGGACTTGGAGGATCTTCGTTAACTCCACAGTATCCATGGTCGATGCCTCCGCACACATCACAGGCATCGCAGCCACCGCATGCACCAGAAGAAGGGGGCGATACGGAGGCCACCAAGGATTGAGATATTTTATATAATATTGTATTAAACAATAAATTTTAATTAATATATTATTGTATGTATATTTAATTTAGATAATATTGTATTAGTTGTGTAATTTGAACAAATTATTAATTTTATGCATATTTAATTTTGATATTATGAATTAAAACTATTATTTAAATATTTTATTTTAATAAATATTTTTTTATTATTTTTTTAATTATATAAAACGCTTAGGGGCAACATTTTTGGCCACTAATAATATAAAAGTCGCCGTTAATATTATATTATTAGGGATATATTTTTATTATTATGGACGAAATTTGATCCAGGAGTCGCAATTAATAGGGGCGACGTTCAATTTATTAAGGGTGGAACTCTTGCCCCTAATATTAATTATTAGGGATGACTTTTTTTATCACCGCTAATAATCAACATTAGCGTCAAAATATTAGCGGTGACTAGTTAGCGGCGACATGTTGCCCCTAATGACTATCAGTGACGACTTTGGATATTATTAGGGACAACGCCCTTTTTGTTGTAGTGACTCTAGGATACCCAACAACCTATGTTGTTATTGGTACAAGTCAATATTGAATCCTACATATTTCTATTAAATTTTAATTAAAATATGTAAGACATAATACTAAATCACACCCATAGCGATGTACCACATTCTAGGGTGTAGGGCACCTAGGTAGCAATGCCCGTTAGAAAAACTCCAATCCGCACAAAGAAGTTCCCCACCCTTAAATTACTTTTTACGTTGCTTGAATTTATTATTCTTTTGGGGTTTTCTCAATTATTTGAGTTTCTTATTACACATCAACTTACCTTATATATGGGAATCACAAATGTATACTAAAGATAGTGTATATAGTTTCTTGATAAGCTCCAGTCCTTGGAGTTTCGTCCATAAGTGAATGGTATGGCTAAAATGAGATCATCTTTTTCAGAGAAAAACAAAAAACTTGGTACGGCTAGTTTGGCAAGAATACTTTTTGTTTTGTCTCGAATTTTTTTTTTTTTTTTTTAACTCAGCAGTGTATTTCATTACTTTCAAAACTAATTTACAAACAAATGGCACCCATTAAGGCCCAAACATACTTCTTTTAGCTGTACAATGGTTATATTCTATTTATAATACAGTATACCATTCAAGATCTTTAGCTGATACTTTCTTTGGTCATACACTTTGGATTCTAATCTTATTAGCTATTTTAGTCTTCTGTACAATACTTGTTGGATTATCAAGAGATGATATTTGTCTCGAATTTTTGTATGGCTATTTGAGACTTTATTTATTGGATTTTATTGACTGTTTAATAATAATTCAGAAATAAATTGTAAATATAAATTCACATTTAAATAAAGATGGACGAAATATGTAGCTATTCTTAATATTAAAGAGGCTCGTTAATTTAATCACAAGTTCAACAACGTACAAACAACAAGTTGAGCTCCTTATTTGATACAGAAGCAAATTTTATAATGTATACGAGGTAATATTATACATGGCATTCAAATGCTAGAAACTTTTGGAAAGGAGGAGTTATGATCAGACAAATAATACTCCAAGCTATCTCCATAGCTCGCTTGTTACATGTCACACCACCTTTTATAGAACCCAACAATGTTTGTACCAGTTCTCAAACCATCATTGCTATTACAGAGTATTATAGTGAATGAAATATAGGTATACGAAGAATTCTATATATAAGCATAATTAATATATATATATATATATAGATAGAACATATACGAAGATGATAAAAAATATATACCTCCAGCCATTGCTATTGATAATCTCGATCTATATTCTTTAGATCTACAAAAGAAAAATAACATAAATTAGAACGAGTACATGATCTTCCAAGCTCTCACTAATTTTTTAGATGGAGTTACCGAAAGTCAGAATGAGCAATGAGCTTGGGGACCAGTACTTTATATTTATAGAGTTAGACATTATATCAGAGTCTCTGCCACGGTTACAGAGGTTGAGATATTCGCTCAATTTAATTAGGAAATTCAAATATGGTTTAACAAATAAATGTTGACCATTTAATATTGAATATTTTGTGATTTTGATATATATTAAATTAGTTAATTCTAACTGATTTATTTTATATATACCATAATAAAAATATTCTAACATTCTCTCACTTGTTCAGCATTTAATGTATGACTTAATCCCAACGATTATCCTTGTTAAATAACAAACACATGAATCATAGAGATTTGTCCTCTTTTATGGCGAGTATTATCTTCCATGTCTTACAATATATTTATTACATAACAATGTACTTAAACAAATAAACCCTTTGTTGATTCAAGTCCTATGAAAATAAAATTTTCTCAAATAAAATTAAAATGCATATAAATATGAGAAAACATCACAATAAGAGTTTCATTGATAATAACTTCAATTTGTATAATGAATTTACATATGGTTTATGTTTTTATTAACGAAAGTGGGACTTATTATTGTACTTTGTTTTCAATATTGCATAAAGACACAATATTTTTATTTCAAACTATTGGACCCAAATTGCATGTTTTATCAAGGCCTCACTGATTTTTTTCTCATAAATGGTATTTTTCTAATAAATATGAGTTGAGCGACATTTTATAAAGTAGTAGATTAGAGCATCTTACAACTTTTGAGTTATAAAATATATTGTCTATTTAAGATAGTCAATTTAGGGTTTTACAATCTCCCAATTTGGCATCTTTTTAGACAAAAATCTCTTATTTTATCCCCACTCAAAAGTATGTGCAAAACACACATTAGTTGATGCATAGAGTTTACTAAATACTCCCCCTGCACAAGATAGAACAAAAAATAGGGCACATAATAAAAAACATGTTCCAAACTCGATCAATTAGCACAAAAACATGAAACTTTTTGTACCCCACCCCCCCCCCCCCCCCCCCTAAATAATTCTTCTCCCCATTTTTGTCTATCAAAAGATCTAAAGGAACACCATCAAGGGACAAACACACTTCCATTATAGTTCATCACCGTGGTTGCTTGCACACATGTTATATGAAAAACGAAACAAAGAAACAAGAAGAAGAAGAAGAAAAAAAAAAAAAGTGGAAGAAAAAACAATGGGTAACAGCCAAAACAACACAAAAAGTGGGAAAATGAAAACTTTTTCTTGTCTAAGAACATGGTCTTTAATGCACAAAATAAATTGTCAATATTTCCACTATTCCCACAAACGATCAATAATTTTTTGTTTTTATTTTTTTCTAATAACACAAAGGTATATAAATATAAAAATGTCAAAATATCATTTTGTGCCCAAAATCTTTCATGACCTGTCCATTGAGAAAGAACGAAACATTAGTACATTTTAACAAAATTTTACTATAATGTTTAGTAAATCTATTTAACATATCATATTTTTATTTGTCTCAGGAAAAATAGTTACTCATCCCATGAAATATTTAAAGTGAATCAAATGGTGTATATGAGTTTTAAGTTATTTGTTTTACCACTAAAATCAGTTTCAAGCATTTGTGTGTGCATATGAAAGCATGGGACATAGCCCTTTGGTAGCAAATTTTAGCCTTTTTCGTAAGTTGCATGAAGTACCCAACTCAGACGCTTTCACATGGTAGCCCTTTTCACACGTTGGAGTATTTTCTACACAATTTTAGTTACATAGTTCCAACTTACTCATGGATGGTTTTCACACACCAATGCAGGTATCTCTATTCTAAAGATGGAGCCGGAGACAAGATCAAAAATGTTATATACTCACACACAATATACACATATTGATTCACAAATATATTAAATGGATAGACCTATCTATTTTTCGAGACAACTAAGCATGATATATTAACTAGAAAAACTAACCAAGTAATAAAATAATGTTAAAAACTAATGTTTACAATTTTCTCAATTTGGACTAGAACGAGACAACTTTTAAGCAACCCAATATCAAGGATATGGAAAAAAAAATTAATTAGTACGAACCCCCAAGGATTTCCTGAGGGAATCAAACTTGATCGCATATAGGAATTTTGTGAAAAGATTTGTAATTTGTTTGGCAATCTCAAAATATTCTAAGACCAAAGTTTTATTTTCAACAAGTTCCCTAGTGCATCGAGACACACCATCAACACAAAAACATTTTTTATGATAAATTTTCAATTGTTTTCCCAATTCACATGGTTCACACTTACCAGAAGAATATTTACCCAATTTTGGCACTCCATGAACTGGACCCACACTGCCAATTTTTCTCAAAATTTCAAAATCCACATGACCATGTTTTTTCATGACACAAATTAATATCACTCCTTGTGTTTATGTGAAAAGTATGTGATTGAGATAATGTGTAACAATTATCAACAGATTTATAACCCTTCAACACACAATTTCCATATTGGTCAACCACAAAACAATTATCATGAGAAAAATTTACAAACAAGTCTTGGTGACAAATGTGACTTATAGTACTTAAATTAGTTTTAAGTCCATCAACCAAAAGAACATTTTGCAACTTTGGTAGTCCCTCATAATTTAGAGTGCCACTACCAAGTACCTTACAAGACTTACCATCTCCAAATGCAACTTCCCCATTTTTCAAAGTCTTGAAGTCAGCGAGTATGCTTTTGTTACTTGTCATATGCTTAGAACAACCACTATCAAAATACCAAGAGTTAAAAGATTATGTTCTAAGACAAGTAAATAAAGCAAGGCATTTGAATTCATTTTTATTCATCTAAACTTTCTTAGGTGGTGCCTTTTTCTTCAAGGGCATTTGTCTCAAATTACCATTATGATTAAAATAATTCTTTTGGAGAAAATTCATCAAGGTAAAACATTTAGGTCAGATATGATCTTTCACTCCACAGAAATGACAAATTGGAATAAAATGACTAGTTTTTTTATTATATAACTTTCTGATATGTTTCTCATGTGTTGTGATAGATTGAGAAGATGCCACATGAGTCTGAGTTATTCCTGCAGAAGGGTTAGTCGTCGAAACAACATGAAGGTTTCCATAAATATTTTTGTTCCTTTAGGTTTAGATCCATTTGATCCTAACCTAGAAAAATCAAAAGTTTTTTGGATCCAAAACCATAGATCAAGGATTAAGCATTTTGACACCTTCACAATTTGATAAACTTCATTAGACAAACGTTTGATTTCAGAATCTTTAGCAACAATATCAAATTCATGTTTTTTTTTAACAAGAGATTCAAGTTCTTCATTTCTCTTCTTGGGAACTTTGTTATTGTTTTCCATCAAACAATTATCTAAACACACTTTCAACCATTGATCATACATGTTTTTGTATGATTGTTTCTAGGAATCCTAATCCAAAATGGATTCATCTGAATCACCATCAGAACCCTCATCTGTTGAAATAGTATTATTTAAATAGAGAAGGTTCTCGTTCACCTGCACAGCAAAGGGTAAGCCAGAAAAAAAGAGAAGTTAAGGCAATATTATAGTTTTCTTCCTCGTCACTACTTTCGGAGTCTTGGTCACTCCAAGTGGCTGCCATGACCTTCTTATTTTTCTTCAAGGTATTGTCACAATTCC
This sequence comes from Humulus lupulus, assembly GCF_963169125.1. Classification (NCBI taxonomy): domain Eukaryota; kingdom Viridiplantae; phylum Streptophyta; class Magnoliopsida; order Rosales; family Cannabaceae; genus Humulus; species Humulus lupulus. The sequence continues at coordinate 38,598,919 of NC_084795.1, forward strand.
GATTGAATATGTCCAAAAACTCCACACTCCCTGCATTGAATACCTTTTTTATTAGTAGATTCGAAAGGTTTGTAAAAATTATTACCTTTGGAGGATTTAGACATGTTTTTTTTGCTACCGATCTTTTTCATAAACTTCTTAAAGTTTTTTGATAACAAGATCATTTCATCATCATCTTCCTCATTTGAGCTTTCCATTTTATCTTTGGAAGATTTCAAGGAAATCGATTAATCCTTCACAGAAATCGGTTTCTCTTGTTGGCGAATCTTTTCATTAAGTTAAAAAATGCGAAGAGATCCCATCAATTCCTCAACTTTCTGGGTGTCAAGTTTCTTTACCTCCTCAATGGCTGTGATCTTGGAGGGAAACCTTTTAGGAAGAGATCTAACAATTTTTCTAACCAAAACAGAGTCAGGCAACTTTTCTCCTAAAGTAAAATATTCATTAGCAATGTTAGACAATTCTTCATAAAACTTAGTGAGGGTTTCTTTTTTAGACATATGAATATTTTCAAGCCTTGTTGTCAACATTACTAGCCTAGGTCGTTTAACATCAATGGTTCCTTCAAATTGAGTTTGAAGGATTTCCTAAGCATCTTTGGCGGACTCACAAGATGAAATCAATTTTATATAACCCTCACCAACGCCATTAAAAATTGCATTTAAAGATTTATTAATAAAAATTGACAATTTATCTTCTTCATTAGACCATTCAAGTTCAGATTTTACCAGTGTCTTACCAGATTTCGAATTTGTCTCGATAGGTGGTGTCCAACCTGTCAATATTAATCTCTAAACCTTTTCATCGACAGATTTGATACAAGCTTTCATCCTTACTTTCCAATATGGATAGTTTGTATCATTCAACAATGGAGGGCGAGTTATAAATCCACCTTCTACAAAGAAAGACATTTCACAAGAAACAAAAACAAATGGAAAACCACAAAATCTCACTATGAGTTTAGTGACCTTCTCTGATACCAATTGAAATTATGTATTTTAATGTTTACCAAGTGATTAAATTAAAAAACTTAATAGATTGCAGAATAGTGATTAATTTATTTTGACAAAATCAGAATCTGTTCTAACGACTAAGCTAGTTGTCTAAACAAATTATTACAGAAATAAAAAAACGAGTATAAAAAAAATCAACACCAGAGATTTTTTACGTGGTTTAGAAAACCTAGTCCCCAGGGCTACGCCCAGAGATGAAACTGATTAGTAAGGTATGACAAAGTACGAAATCACAATTGACTTATACATAGATAAACTCCCTCTATCCAACTCTCATCGGAATATCCTTCAAGTATCTTTGGGAACTTTGAATATTGGAGGCCTAGCTGCTTGGTCCTTTTACGGTACCCTAGAACTCTCTCAATCGCTTTCCAATGTTCCATACTTGGATTGCTAGTAAACCTACTTAGTTTACTAACCGCATATGCAATTTCGTTTTTGTATAATGAGCGGTGTACATTAGACTCCCTAATGCACATGCATACTCAATTTGAGCCACTGCTCTACCATTATTCTTTTCAAGCTTTATGTTCGAATCAAATGGTGCATTTTCCTCTTTGATTTTGAGATGACTAAACTTGTAAACCACTTTCTCAACATAGTGTTCTTGACTTAAGGCATAACCCCCACTATTTCTTCTCACTTTTATACCCAAGATGTTATCAACCTCTCCAAGGTCTTTCATCTTGAAAGTGGAAGATAGAAAGCTCTTCGTTTCCATTATGTCTTTCATATCATTACTCAAAATCAATATATCATCAACATATAGACACACCAAGATGACATAGTCATCACACGTTATAGAGTATAAGCACTTGTCCGCATTATTGTGTCTAAACCATCCGAAATTATGGCTTTATTAAAGTTCTAATGCCATTTTTTTGGTGCTTGCTTTAAACCATATAATGATTTAACAAGACTACACACTTTATGTTCATTTTCCCTTAGAACAAAACCCTCTGGTTGTTCCATATATATCTTCTCATCGAGATCTCCATTTAGGAATGTCATTTTGACATCCATTTGATGAACATAAAGGTTATATATTGATGATAAGGAAAATAGTACTATGATAGTGGTTGTCCTAGCAACCGGTGCATACGTGTCAAAATAATCGACTCCTTCCTTTTGTTTAAATCCTTTGGCTACTAGTCTTGCCTTGAAGGTTTGTAACGTGCCATCGATGTGATATTTCCTCTGAAATACCCACTTTCACAAATTGGTTTTGAACCTTGTGTAAGGTCTACCAATTCGCATATATGGTTTGAAATAATTGAATCAATCTCATCATTTATTGCCTCCTTCCAAAAAGCGGAGTCTCTCAAAGATATTGCTTCTTGGAATGTTTTGGGATCATCCTCACTTGAAGAGCCATAGGAAATTTCCATGTGACTTCTTCAAAGTTTCCCTCTACTAGGTAGAGTGTCTCCATTTGAGAGCATGTCTAATTTCATCCCAATTCTTTAAGCCTTTCGCTTCTCCTATGCAATATTGGTTGTTCATCAACTTTTGGATCTTTCTCTTTAAGAGATTCTCCAACACTTGTAGGATCTTAAGAATTGCTATCACAATATAACATATTCTCAAAGAAATCCACTTCTCTTGATTCAATTATCACATTAGACTCCAAGTCTAATAGCCTATAGATCTTGCTATTTGAAGCATAGCCAACAAATGCACATTTTACGGACCTTAGACCCAACTTGGTCCTTTTAGGCTCCGTGCTCTTGCAATAAGCAAGGCACCCCCACACTTTAAGATATCCTAAGTTAGGCTTCTTTCCTCTCCATAACTCATATGGAGACACATTGTTCTTTTCCATAGGAATTTGATTCAATATATGGCACGCAGCAAACAAGGCTTCACCCCACAAATTATAACACAAGTTAGCATGTAAAAGCATAGAGTTAATCATCTCAAGATAAGTCTTATTCTTTCTTTCAGCTATTCCATTTTGTTGTGGAGTGTATGGTGCAGTGCATTCATGTATAATGTCATATTTTTCACAAAACACATTGAAATCAATTGAAAAGTATTCACCACCTCTATCACTTCTAGGAGTTTTTATTTTCCTTTCCAATTGATTTTCTACTTCAGATTTATAGATTTTAAATTCATTAAATGCCTCATCCTTACTCTTAAGTAAATACACATAAGTATACCTAGAGAAATCATCTATAAAAGTCATGAAGTATCTATTTCATCCTCTAGTCAACATGCCATTCAATTCACATAAATCACTATGTATTAAATCTAGCAAGTTTGAACATCTATCAACACTGAAAAAAATGTTTCTTGACCATTTTAGATTTAACACTTAATTCATATTTATCATGCTCATTCACATCACAATTAACCAATCAACATTTAACAACTCTTTTAATTGTGCTATAACATATATGAGCAAGTCTATTATGCTACAAATTAATAGAATTAGAACTAATCATATTGAAAGATTTATATGTCATATCATTATTGTTACTATCAAGAGCACAAAGTTTGATCATTCCATCACATGTATAACATTTTCCCACAAAAGTGCCTAATTTAGTCAAAGTGAGTTTACTGAATACAAAATCCATTTTGATACCAGATTTACTCATTAGATTTCCACTCATAATATATCTAGTCATATTGAGAACATAGAAAATATTAATTAGGGTCCCTTTCTTTCCATCAGTGAAGAACACATCAATGCAATCCCTTCCAAGTACCTTGGGTCTCTTTTCATTTCTCATTTGGACTTCAAGTCCCACTTTTTCACTTTCAAAGGTTTTGAAAAGAGTTTTATCATAGGTTGCATGAATTGTGGTACAAGTATCATACCACCATCCTTGCACCTTTCCTTGGGTTGCATTAACTTCACTCAAGGATGCAATGATCTCAACATCAATTGCATTGACATGTTCACCTTCTCTTAAGGTTGCATTATTCTGATCACTACATGCATGAACCATGTCAATTCTCTTTAGGGTTATCATACATTCATCATCGAATGCATTAAATTCAATTAAGGATACAAAGATCTCATCATCAATTTTACTAACCCCAATCTTATTATGATTAATTTTATAATTACCATATATCACATGATGGTCAATAACTTTACAAAGAAAACAAGTACAACAATAACCCTTTAATTATTTATTAACATTCACCATTGTACTTTTGATATAAACAATAATCTCAAACATACAAAAATATGGCAGCAAACACATTTCATTCAAATTCTTGAAATCTACACATTTAGAAATAAGGAACTTGATGATACCAATCTGCTTAAGCATGTAGTCTCATTTAGTTGTCTCATCCTTTGTTGATGAAGACTTTGAATCCATATCCACATTTATGTAGAACATTTCCAAATAGAACTTTCTTTGATCTTTCATGGTTATGTGTCCAACACAAACCAAATCTTGAAACAAGGATTTGAAGGTTGTAGAAGATGAACCAATTTCCCTCATTGTTGATAATACAAAACACAAAATTTAAAGTAATTAGAAATATAGATTTTGATTGTTGGGAATATATGGCTTTACTCTTTGCAAATCAATAATGAATAATGATAATAATGCAGTATTCAAAACCCTAGATGTTGATCAAGATTCAAATTCAAAGTATGAATGCAATTCTTGATAATCAAATAAACATATTCATGATATGAATGTTAATCTTGAATATAAAGAACTAAATGGTTAAATGATGATAAGATGAAATTAGATACATTTAATGATCAATACTAACAATGAAAAAACATAATAGAATTACAAAATACAAGATTAGAGTTAGAGAGATACAATATTTGTATTGAGCAATTTGAATCTTCAAACTTGGGGAACTTCTAAGGCTTATACACAATAATAATATTGTTGTCCAAAATCTCTACTCCAAGCCTTCTCAATTGTTTGAAGCTTCAACTAAGTAGAATGAGATTTGGGATTGAACAAGCCTTAAAACTCATGCAAGTCAAGCAAAGCATGATGAGTTTCTTGGAGAAAACTTCGTCTTAGAAAGCTAGAGATAGAATGAGGTTAGAGAGAGAATTAGAAAGTGTGATCAAGACTTTTCAACTCTAATAACCCATATATATAGTGTAGGTATCAGCATTAGTCTAACCAATAGGATTAGAGTATTTAAAACACATCAATTAGAGCATTTTACATAAATTGTACGACCCTAAAAGATCGCCCAGGGGATGTATCACATGCATGCAGGCGATGTATCACCTGTCCTACAAGCAGGCTATGCATCGCCTGCTAGGGCTTTTGAATCCCTTTGCATTTTGGCGATGCTACGCCACTCTCTCTGATTTTGGACCCCTCCACTGGTCCTAAAATTGCTCCAAATGCTACCAAACTTTTTGGGAATGTTTGGATACCTCATTGTATCACTTTAGATCTATAAAAGTCAATGTTTAAATGTTTTGCACATCAACGTGTAAACATCTTAACCAATATATTTAGCCAATCTCAACAGCAAATGTTGATAAATATTGATGTACCTGTGAAGGTAAATGAGGTGCAGCTTAAGTTGAAGGTTGTGCATTTGATGTGAAAGAACTACCAGCATCTTTTCATTTGCTTTTAAGTACTCTTCCAACTCTTTTTCGATGACCATGACGAACACCTAAGACAGCATTTGCAATCTCTCGCTCATCTATCTTGGTAGGTCCAGTAGAAGAGCCAACAGAATTGGCCATCTCCTGAGTTTGAGTCTCCTTCAACTCTACCATTTCATTCTACAAGTAATTAATAATAAAAAGTACTAATTAGAATTAAAAGAGTAAATGCAACTAAAATTTACACTTTTTATATTAGACACTTACATAACGTTTATTCGCATCCTTATGAATCCAACCAGTTCGTGGCCAAGTATGTGTATCATGCCAAGTTTGAATTACACTTAATTTTTCTCCAATAGTAGGATTGACCTAAATAGAAACATATATATATATATCTAAATAGAAATATTAATTTAATTTAATTTAGCAAATTAACAATACTTACATTATTTAAAAAATTACAAATTATTAATAAGAGTGCCACTTGAGTTACCTTCTTCACTTGGTAATTTGCTAGGTACAAGTCCCATGATGACCAACATATTGTTGTTTACGTCTATTTGCTAAAGTTATTTGTGAACGTCCCTATCATTTAAAAAAAAATTATAACTAAATAATTATTAAAAAAATATGTGAACAAATAATTACTATGAGACTTACAATGACATCTAGATCTTTGGCGTACTCGACATATTTTTTCCAATCATCAATAGATATAGTGTCAGGTTTCACAATCAGTAGGCAACCTAGTCAGATTTTGAAGGGGATTAGCACCTCCATCCCCTCCACAAGGACTTGGAAGAACATCAGCCATATCTACAATTATAATATCAATAATTATTGAAAATGAAAGCAACAAATATATTTTATTAAAACAGAAACAATATTTTCAATACAAGTTCATAAGTCATCAGTCACTAGTTACATCATGTATCTCTCTATTCCCAATATCATTCTCATTTTCATTATTTAAGTCCTTTTTTTCTTCTTCCACGTACTCTTCTATTTTGTCATCCATTTCAATTTCATCATCACTTACAAAATCATCATTATCATCATCACCATCGGAGGAATTTAGATCTTCAACTACAACATCATTAGTGATTTGCGACTCAATCAATTGTAACTCTTCAAGATCAATTGTCAAAAAAAAAAATATTGAGGGGTTGTTGTCATGCAAAACATATATTTCATCCTCAATGATTTCAGATTCATTAGTTGGAATATCCCATAAGTAATGATGATTGACTTCAGCAACAACTTTCCAATCTCGACCTTTGAAGATATCATCAACATAAAACACTTTCTTAGCTTGAGAAGCGAGAAGGAATCGATCATGTGTGTACCATTCTAATCTGGTGTTGATACTTGTGATGTTATTAACTGACACAATATTTTTTTTCTTCTTATCGATATCAAACCACTTACACATAAATAAAAATACTAAATAACCACCGACATAAGAAAATTCTAAAATTTCATGCAATTTTCCATAAAAGTTATTATTATCAATCCCTGAGACAAATACCCCACTGTTTTGAGTCTTCCTTCTACTATTTTTATCATAAGTTAGAAATTTTACACCATTAACAATACAAGCAGAATAAGATGACACATTTATCATTGGGCCTATAACTAAAGAGTGTAATTCTTCAGTGACTTCAGGAGACTTTATCTTTGATAGAACATAAATTTGATTAATAATAAATTTTACTAGATTAATATAATTAAATAAAATAAGTATATGCACAACATTTTAAAATAAAAATTGTGCACATACCTTCCGTTGGAACCATCCATCAAATTCTTTCATTTGAAAAGTCTCTAAGTTAATTCCAACTTTAGATCAATACAACAACGTATGGTCACTACAAATCAAGAACTTTATCCTCAAATAATTGTAGTTACTAATTTAAATAAGAATTAAACAACAATAATCCACTTACTCTAAATATGGTTAATTTTTTGGAGCATTATTAAAAATATACCACTCTGCTGCTTTTTGAACATCTGGATGAAAAGATACATTTCTTTTTTTTTTTACTAATTGGACTACATCGCAATTGAAAAACATATAACTTTGCCTTTTTTGTTCTTCATTATTATCTGCATTTCTATGTGGGTGATTAAATTATGTCACAACACCTTGTAGATACATAAAGCAAAATGCCAATGCTTCATCGACAATATAACCTTCAGCAATAGAACTTTCTGGACGCGCTCGATTTCTGACAAACTCTTTAAGTTTTTTCCAATATCTTTCAAAAGGATACATCCATCTCATGTATATAGGTCCTCCAAGTATTGCCTCATTGGGCAAGTGTAGCACTAAATGAATCATGATGTCAAAAAATGCTGAAGGAAAAATCAATTCAAGCTTGCACAAAAGTTCTATTATATGATCTCTAGCTTTTTCTAAATCAGAAACATTCAAGGTTCTAGAACATATCTATTTGAAGAAATTGCAAAGCTCAATGATTGATGATGAAATACATTTCTTAAAAAATTCATGAATGTCGACTGACAATAATCGTTGCATTATTACATGACAATCATGAGACTTAAAACCAGTAATTCTACTGTTGTCGACAATATTTTTTCACAAATTGGAAACAAAACCATCAGGGAACTTTGCTTCTTTAATAAAATTACAAAATTGTCGACGTTCCTCAATTGACAAAGTATAATTTGCTGCTGGCTTCATCAGTTTGTTGTTTTCTTCATACAAATGCAATTCAGATCTAATTCCCAAATCTGTTAATTCTCTTCTAGCATTATCGGTGTCTTTTTATTTTCCATCTAAATCAAGTAGTGTTCCAAGAAAACTATCACATACATTTTTTTCACATGCATGACATCTATATTGTACTTAAGATTAATATTACTCAAATACTCCAATTAAAAAAATATGCTTTTTTCACCAATTAATTTTTTTTTTCGATAGCTCGCTTATTCCCGCCAAATTGAGGGTGTTTTCTTGGAAGAGTGATATGTAATTGCCTCATTTGTTTGAATATGTTGAAAGAAGTAAACTTTCGAGGTGGAGGTCGCATGTCACATTTTTTAAAATTTTGGCTTGTTATTAAAGGATGAGTCATAGGCAAGAAACACCTATGACCCCAGTAAACATTTTTGCCTCTAATGCGTATTGAATGTGTCTTCATTGTACATTGGACATGCTTTATATTTCTTGTCCACTCCTTCTAGAAAGACTACTTCGTGCTGGAAAATCATTCACTATCCATAACAACGCATCACACATTTTGAAAAAACTATTATCGATGGCATCCTTCATCTAAACTCCTTTCACCCACAAGTCATTCAACTTATATATTAATGGCCTAAAAAATGCATCCATATCTTTACTAATTAGCAACTTTAACATAAAAAACTAATATTTCATACACAACTAAGGAGGCAAATTATAAGTTGTCAACACTACTCGTCACATGCTATAAGAGAGACTCAAACAACTGAAATGATTAAAGCCATCAACAACTAATCCCAATCGCATATTTCTTGGCTCTTTAGAGAAATCATAATACTTGACATCAAATTATTTCCATGCTTTACCAACAACAGGATGACGCAACACACCTTCATTATTTCGATTAATGCCATCTCATATCTTTAGTTGTATGTCTACAACCATAAAGTCGCTTCAAACAACAAGGTGTCAATAGAAAGTAACGCAAAACTTTGTGAGGAACTTTCGTCTCTTTGGTGTTTTTATCGACCTAACGAATTGTACCACAAATAGGACATTCCTCTTTATCTGCATGTTCTTTCCAAAACACAACACAATTATATTGGCAAACATGGATTAATTGGTACTCCAAACCTAGTTTTGTCATAAACTTTATAGCATCATAATGTGAGCTTGGAATCTTGTTATCATCTGGAAATGCATCTTGAAGAAGGGTTAATAACTCAGTAAATGATGTGTTAGTCCATTTATTATAGACCTTCATATGCATTAACTTTGTCAAGAAATTAAAAGATGAATATTTAGTACAACCAGAATACAATATTGTCTCAATCTCAATCAATAAATTATCATGATATTGAGCAGATCCTGATGATCCAATATCAAATTCATCTTCCACAAAATTACAAGGTTGGATGAAGTCTTGCAATATGTTAACCATCTCATCATCAACTACAACATTACTAGCTTCGGTTGGAATATCATTCAAAGTCTCTCCATGAAAAATCCACTTAATGTAGAAATTATGGAATCCATTTCGTAAAATGTGTGCTTCAACAACTTACAAATCACTATGAGACATGTTCACACATTTCTTGTAGGGACATTTAATACGACCAGCAGTGTAACACCCTGGATAGCCAAGACCGTTACACTATGTGTTTTAAATAGTGATAGACTATCTAAATGAGTCTCTTGGCCATAAACGAGTAACTTAATGTGATTAACGGTTTAGGGTTAAAAAATTTTGTCAAAAGGAATAACCATTTCATTAAAATGTTTACGTTTGTACATGGGATCTCAAAATAACGTTTAAAAGGCTAACTATAGTTCCAAAGGTACAACCAGCCGACCTAAGCGGAAAAATAGGGTTTGACCCTAGCTCCTCCGAGAAACCCCGGTTGGGGTGGTCGAGCAGCCGCATATGTACACGCCGCCACCAAAGCTCTCCAACTCATGGCTGGTCCAGCTTTCCTTTCCCCTTACCTACACCACATAGCACCTGTGATCCAAGGATTAGTAAGAAAACTTAAATATACTCATAAGCAATTAATAACATATCACAAAATCATAATAAGTATGCATAGCAGTAATAAACCTACTCATGCATGCATTCTATTGAGATAAGTGACTACAGTGTCACACCGAGGCTTATCACCCTAGATACATGACCATAGAGTCACCTAAGGGCTGCTACCCTAAATACATGACTAATAAGTCATACCGAGGCCCGTTGCCCTAGGGTATGGGACTATACAGTCACCCCGGGGACCACTGCCCTATCCTTTGTATAACCATCCTTAGAGCTGGCCCAGCGTACCTAGCGCTTTAGTTTTCCAATGGCCATAGGGTCGATCAAGTGTATAATACGCTCCTGATTAGGCCTAACCATATCAACCAGCGCTCAGTGCGCCATTGCTACCCTTGACTTATAAGTCAATGCTTTCGACCAGCGCTCAGCGCACTATTGCCGCTCTTGACTTATAAATCAATGCTTTTCAATCAGATAATGCAAACACACATACAACACCTAACAATTATCCACATACAGAGTATTCAAGCATGCTTAATCAAGCAATCACAGGCACAATCATAATCATGCTTATTCACAGGGGCCCAAGCCCTAATCACACACATCATGTATTGGGTGCAGTTTTCTTAACTCTGGTCCAAGCATAGGTTAATTAACAACGACCCCTGAGCATGATCCCAACCTGAGCCCTAGCGGTATCATAGTCACAGCCATAATAAACGATATCCATCAATATCGAATAAATAAACACTTCCAGGTTGAGCTTAGTCTCCAGAACCTTGAATTCTACCAAACCAGGTAGTAGAATCCTTCCCGAGCCCTTAGGTTTGAGTTCCCGCAACCCAAAACCTAGCTTGGAAAAAATTCCCATTTTGAGTCGCGGCGTCACGTCCCTCCTCAAGTCAGAGAGCCAAGGCTCTCTTTTCCCTGGACACAGGTAGAGGCACAACCCAGCCGGCACCGCGACGCGATGGGGGTTCAGGGAACTGCCCAAAGTCCCTGGTTCATGAGGGTCGCAGCGCCCCAAGAACACGGCCGGGGTGCAACCCCACAAACTCATTTTTTTCAAATGTTTTCTCTGAGTTAAATCCCTTAAAATTCACTCCAAAAATAGTACCAAACCCATAACTTAGTCCCAGAACATCATCACTACATCACAGGCAGCAAAACCCAACTCACAAATGAATCAAAAACTCCCCAAAACCATAAAACTCAATTAACGCTTAAGAAACTTAAGAAAAACAAAACTTAGAAACTTAAGGGCTCAAATTACCTCAGATACAGTCATTTCCAAGCTAAATTCCCAGGCTATCAAGTTTATAATCTTCCCTAGAATCGTTATGACTCTAACCTCTCTTGATTATGAGCTCTAAAACTCGAGTTTCCTTTGAAAACGCTAAAGAGCGTAAAGAGAGAACGAGAGTGAGATTTTGTTTTTCTGAATTAATGAACTCAGCCGAACTCTTATATTCGAAAGATCCCAAATGACCAAAATGCCCCACTCAACCCGCTTCTCTCTCAACACCCCATAAGGGAAAAAAGGTCATTTTTACTCTCTATACTCAAATTTCCCCAAATAATTATGCTAAACCCGGAATATTGCTATTCCTCCCAAAATATGACTCACACTACAATAAGTCCCGGTGACTATCCAGATCACCCAAAATACCCCTTGGCTCGCTCCGAGCCGAGTATTTCTCCCTATTGTGACTAAAGCACTACTTGCTCCCTAGAATCGTCTCGTACCGAATAACTCAAATGTATCCACATAATAATGTGGTCTCAATAAATATGCACACACACACATATATATATATATATACAAATATGTCCGCAACGAACCAAATTATGAAAATGCCCTTCTAAAAAGAAATGGGCCCACATGCATGCTTAATACACCTAAACATGTCAATATAGTCATATTCTAATATAACTCACATAATTCATATAATCATACATATCATCACATATTAATGCAATTAAATCAATTATTGCCCTCCTGGCCCCCTAATCAAGGCACTAAGCCTTATTAGGGAAATTGGGACGTTACAAGCACTATCAACAACATGTCTTGTGAACTCAATAAATTCCTTAGCACCATTCATGTAGTCATCGCTGTGACGATCTATAATTTTAATCCAACTTCTAACACTTGACATATTGAAGTTGTTTGAGCCACAATTAAACTATTACTTATTCAATATTTGTTTACTTATTTATCAACCAAATCAATTTAGATAATCAAACAAAAAATTTAAAAACTGAATATCATTTTTCTACTTTAGTAACCTAACTATATCTTAATATCAATTCTAAAAATTCAACCAATTCAAACAGCATACAAGTTTTTATCCATATATCACTGCAACACACAAAGTTCTCAGAATCTACTTCACTAAAACACACAAGTTATCAACCTTCTGTTATCACCGCAGTACATAGAATTCTCAAAACCTACTTCACTATGGATGAATATTTAAGATATTCTAACTCCTCTAAACATCTGTATATAGTTTTGTTTAAAAAATAAAATTAAAGATTAATAGAACATAAGACTTGCAATTAACTAACAATGCTCCAATTAAGATATTCAATCAAATATTGATCATCCAATGCTCTAAGATAATTACACAACCTAAAAATTAAATAAATATTGAAGTTTATATCAATTGAAAAAACTCACAAATTATTTCAAATACATAATAAATTTCATTGACATAGAAGATGAATTCTTCAAGCATACCTACAACTTAGAAAAGAAAAAGATAAAGAATTAATATACAAATGAACATGTCTATTCTAAAAATGTCTACAAAACCTTCTATGTTATATATACCAACAACTTAGAAACATGATATAAACTTAAACAACCCAAAACAATAACAACCCAAAAAGAAAAAACAAAAGTAATACAAATTAAGAGAATATACCTCTTGCAATTAACTAGCAATGCTCCAATTAAGATATTCAAAGCATTGATCTTACTATGCTCCAAGATAATTACACAACCTAAAAATTTTTAAAAAAAAAATCATTGATATAAAAGATGAATTCTTAGAAACTTTCATTCTCTAATGAACCTTTCTAATCTAAAAATATCTACAAAACCTTTTATTTTATATATACCAACATCTTAGAAACTTAATATAAACCATTAAACTTAAACAACTCAAAACAATGACAACCTAAAACCAAAAACAAAATTAATGCAAATCTAAAATATAAAGTTTATTAATGAAACTATTTCAGATTCAACAAACTTAAAAAATTAATTCATTCCTCTAGTTTATATCATTATAAAATAAAACTAGAAAAATTAAGTTAAAACTTAACAAAACTAAATTTAGGTCTCAACTAAAATAAATAAAACATTATATCTCAACTAAATAACAGAAATTGTATTCAATCCATCACTATGCCCAAAAGAACATAATGCACATTTCATTTATATATAAAAATATATAATATTGGCATATGCAAAATGTGAAAAAAAAAATTGACATTTTAACTTCACCTCTAACAAAACCACCTTATATCCACCACCACCGCCACTGCCGCCCCAAGGACCGCCTGAAAAACCCCCTCCTCAAACACAAAAACCCATGCCTAATGAGACATTAAACCAAAGAGGAATGAAGACAAAAAAAAACGAAAACAAAAACAAATCAAAGAAAATAATCAATGTAAACCATAAAAATAAGTAGAGAAACCAATCTTATTCACAAAACCTTGAGCATACATACCTGGTTTTGTTCTCCCTTCTCTGAAATGAAGAAAACTTAAAATGGTGCAAATGGAGAGCTTGAAGCTCTGCTGGGACGAAGATGGGTACATATACCCACAGTTGTGAGGAATTTATCCTCGCTAATATTACATATCCTCTCTATTGCCAAAATGAACTATTTCACTTTAGATAAAAATTTCGCTGAAATTTCAAGACCCCACCAAAATTTTCACGCCTCTCTCTTTAAGCAATGATTTTTAAAAATCCTCACTAATGACCAAAGCAGTAGCGAGGATTAAATCTCCTTGCTAATAATATCCTCGATAATAATACCTTTTGTTGTATCAAATAAAAATCTTATACTATACGGAAGTTATCAGGTAATTTATAGTTGCACATAACAGCCCTTATAGAAAGAAACTTTGGTCAAGTCATGCCTTAAAATTCATACTATATATGATTATAGTTATTTACTATGAATATGATTATAGTAATTAATCAAAGTTTAATAAATTAAATATTATTTACAAATTTAAAGTAGAATACGTAAATTATGATCAGAGGGGAAAAATCATCTTAATAACTATATTTTCTTATCATGCATATCAACAACTTCAAAATTCAATTGTACTTCTTTAAATATTATATTTTTTTCATTTATGTAAGCTCCATATATGTCAAAACTCACACATATTAATATACAAGGTCAAATTAAATGGAATGAATGTTTGCTTAGTTTTATTTAAAAAAATATATTATATGATTTTTATTTATTTAAATTTTAAATAAATAAGCAATGTCTTATATTATAAAAGAATGACATAAACATATTTAAAAAAATATATCTAAAATATTGTCTATAGTTTAAAAATATATAATATTTTTTATTTTTTATTTTAAAATAAAATAGTTAAACTAAGAATTCTTTAGATACACATTTTTTACGTATAAAAATATGATGCATTTTAATTTTAAAGTAAATTATTTTAAGTTCACAATAATTTAAATTTTAATATTTTTTATTTGTACATTATATATGTCGGTGTTCTCTGTTTCTGTAAAATCTTTTATTGGCATATTTGATAAAATTGACAAAATTAATTATAGAATGTATTTTCGAAATATATTGAGTGGTATTTTCAAAATTGGGAGTTTCCTGTTTTGTAATATTGAGTGGTATTTTCAAAATGAGTAGTTTCCTGTTTTGTAATATTTTGTGGTGAATTTCAAAAATGGGTAGTTTCCTGTTTTGTTGAAATGTGTCTTTCTATATTCAGATTTTTATTTATGTGTTAATAAAATAAATATATATTTTCCTATAAAAGAATATCTTTTTCTTGAAATTAGAAATTATTGATATTTATTTTTATGTGTTGATCTGATTTGGTTGCCCAGAAATCGTGTACAGCTTGTAGTGATAATGTAGATATTGTTTCCTTATTTATTTAAGGAAACTGGGTTGAAAAACTGTCCAGGTTCAATGAATCTGTTTGAACGGATTGCCAGTCTGTTTGAACAGATTCTGACTTTCCTGTTTTGGAGGATTTTTCATTTATTGGTTGTTTGATTTCTGATTTGTTTTCTAAGACCTAAAGGGATTCTAAAAAGTATATAATCATCCTTAGGTCGCTAGTTTTTTATCATCTCTATTGGTGTTTTATTTTCCAAATATTTTTCAAGTTTTAGAGAGATTTTTTATTATGTGAAGAACTTGAGTCCAGCAAGTTCTTAGTGGTTTATTACAGTGTACTTCTGTATTGTTTTCTTTGTGTTAATTGTGCAGGTTGAACACACTTGGACATTGGTCATCAAGCTTCGGGAGAAGTCTTGTTCGTGAGTCACTTTTCGGGAGGAAAAGTGCAAGTGTTATGATTTGAAGGGAGTTCAAGATCTTAGCACTTCAGAAATTTGATTAGGAGTTTAGATTACAACAGTTGCGACAAATTCAAGAGGGAGTCTTTATTTGTATAAGTCAATTTGGTTTTGTAATCGTTTAGATATTCTTCTAATAAATTTCATTCTCTGGGCGTGGCCTCGTGGACTAGTAGCAATCTGTGAAGATTGTTGATACCACGTAAAAATTCGTGTGTTCTTTACTTTATGTTCGTTTTTATCTTCTGGTCACAAACTGTTTAAACATATCTGGTTTCTGTTTAAACATTTCTGTAACAGTTCAACAATTAATTATTTAATTTGAATAATTAAGTTGGTAATCTTAAAAAAACTGAATTTCAGTTTCTTTTAGGCCTTCCTCTGGCTCTTCGTCATCATATTTTCCGGAGTCGGAGTCAATTTGGTATATCTTTGGCCAAAAATAGTGGTTGGGTAGAGATTCGGTGTCAAAGGATCTAGTCGTGAGCCATCGGTGTACATCGACGAAGTCGACTAGAATTGCAGCAAAGATGGCAACGACACCTTAGCTGGATGGCTGGGGAGTTGACTGAGCTTGTCGAATCATTTGTTGAAGTCTATTGTTAGTCTTGCTCGTGGCAAAGGTGGAGAAGCTACGAGAACGAGTCTTTATGTAGCTCTAGTTTGATGATGAAGACAATAACTACTTTTGTTGATAAATAGCTAGATATCAATGCATATGCCTTGATTGGTGGAGTTCAAACGTATTATTTCAATAATTTTGTCTTGATCTTTGTAAATGGTTGGAACTAATGGAACGAATCATGATGATGCATGTCTATCTTTGAGGAAAGAGTAGTGTTATGTGTCATGTTTATTTTATTAATTATGTAATATAGTTGTAAGGGAATTAGTCAAGTAGTAGCTTAGCTTAGCAGTTGTATTTACCTTGCCTCACGTGGCTAATTGGGTGGGTATTGCTATGTACTTCCTTTATATGTAGTCATTGAATAAAGACAAAAGGTGTCAAGCATTTATCAAACAAAACTAGTTGTTTATCCTCGTTGTTATTTATTTAATTTGCCATTAACAATATAGATAAGTCCAAGGGTACCAGCTTGTAGCATCTAAATATTTAAGGCACCCTCAACAAAAAAAATAAAATGAGATATAACAATGCAAATTTATAGACTGAGCTAGTTTGAGTTTGTTTTGTTTTTGATATATTTTTCCAGGTTGATTTCCAATTTATTTTGGATATAATTTTAGTTATTTTGAGATATATTTTAGTTTATATTTTATACATTAAAATGCAGTAGCAATTTCTTTTTAAGGTTGTTATTTTGTTATTGTTTAGTTTATTTTGGGATGACGTAGTTAGTTGATATGTAATTAATTTTTAGTTGTATTTTTTACAATTTTTTTATGAGTTGATCTCAAGTTATTTTTTAATTTATTTTGGGTATATATTTAATTGTTTTGAGATATTTTGTATCATACGAGATTTAGTGCAAGGAGCAGCCTAAGGTAAGGCAAAGATGTCAAATAAGAAGAAGTAGCGATATGCCGTCTTATTTTCTTATTATAAATTTTGAGTTTTTTTTTTTACACATTTTGAAGAGCATGGACAAGTGTTTCGATGTTGTTTTTTTGTTGTGTTTTAGTTTATTTTTGACACATTTTAAAGAATGGGGATAATTGATTTGTAATTGCTTTTTCAACTCTGTATTGCTATGAGGTTGCTATCTAGTTGATTTTACGCTGTTTTTTTTAACACTGTTTATTGTAAGGTTGATCTCTAGTAGAAACCATATTTTTGTATTTATAAAACTTTAAAAATCGTATTTTTGAAAACTTGACTTAGTAAAATTGAAAAATTAGGAGTCGTAAAAATGTAAAAAAAAAACATAAAAAAAAAATATTTATTTATGAAAAAACCCCATAATTAATTAAGGGATAATTGTGGCAAAAGTACCCAAAGTTTGGGTTTTGTACGCAGCATAGACCCAATGTTTATTTTTAGTGGCAAAAGTACCCATAGTACCAAAAAGTGTTATTCCGTTTGGTTTTCTCCGTTTGTGGCTTCTGGGTGTACACGTGTACGCACCAGATAATTCAAAGTTTTATTTCTGTTTATCATAATTAAAAATACATTTAAATTTTACAAAAATAATTAAAATAATTAAATTAACAAAATTAAAAATACATTAAAAATAAATAAATAAAAATTTATAACTGATTTTAACTTTAAAAAAAAATTATTTTATTCATTAATAAAATTTACGTGGTGTCAGATATTACTAGGCCACGGGGTCATGCCTAGATATAAGATTCATTAATAAAATATCTCAAAAATACAAAGTATTTGACTTAAGCAAATATTAGACTCCCTCTAATTTTATGCCGCAAGATTGATGTATTTTCCACTTGATGAATGAACCTTGCTGAAACTTCAAGAACTCAAACTCCCTTCGATTTGCTTGAAGAGTGCTTGCTTCCTTCCGAGGCAAGACTAGGATGAACCTTTTCCCGAAGGTTTGCTCTTTGTTCTTCTCTTTGTTGAATTGTTTCAATACACAAAATACATACAAAGACACAAAATACATACAAAGACACAAAATAACAGAGGTATAGGCGAACGACTAACCTCTACAAAATAAACACTCTTTTTCTAAAGATGTAAAATAAGTTTAAGAATAGACAAAAGAGCTAACCTAGACAAGGCTGCTATGGTAAATATTTATGCTCAAACATACTCACATAAGACAGTCTTTACTAGGTCTGAACACACACAACTCACTAAAACATATTTCCTTAAATAGCCAATCAATTACATTGAATAATCCGTGATCTGAGGAAACAAACACACTGTCTATAGCTACAGGTCCGTCCGTATCTGAGCTATTTATTGCAAGATCATATATTCGGTTTGAATGAGGATCAATCTGATCCCATCTGTTAAAAGTTGGTCATAAGAATCAGGTTGTCAAATAAAATCAACCAGATATAAAATAAATCAACATTTATTATTTGATTCATATATTAAAAGCTAAGTATATTGTCAAACCTTCTATAAATAGAATAGATTGATATAATCAAATTTTTATATAATTAGAACATAAATGTGAACAGAATAAACATGAATTAATCTTCAATTGAATTATGAGATTACAAGAGATGAATCAAACACTATTTAGTCAAATATAATTTGTCAAAAATGGAATTTACAATCTTCCCATTTGACACTTTGATTGACAAAATATTTTTGATGTAAATACCCAAGAAGAATCTGCAAAGAAGAAATGATTGAAACAATAAAAGTAGACAATACTCCCTCTGCACACAAGAGCACACAAGAGTTACTAACACATAAAACAAACAAACATGTTAAATTTTAAAGAAAAAGTTTAACACAACAACTCCCCTTGAAAACAGAGTCAAGAGTTGTAACCAACAATAAAAATAAACACTACTCCCCCTTTTTATCTATCAATAGGCCAAAGAAAACAAAAACAAAAGAAAAGACCACAAGAAAAAAAAAATACAAGGTTCAACATGACAGAAATACTAACCATGCAGCAAGAAACTTCTGAATTGAACTGAGGTGTCGAAGGATAGAAGCTTGGCCCTCCTCCAATTTACTCAACCGAGTGGTAACCCTGAACAAATTGAAAAGCTGGAGCTACAGAAGGTGATCTTGAATCTACAGGAGAAGCAGCACGTACAGGTGGCAAAGATATTCCTTTAGGCTGCTTAGAAGATTCAAACTTCTCAGAGGGTTTGAAAGTCATTCCAAACACAAGAGGCTCTTCAGATTCAATGTCCAAGATCAGCTCCTTCTGTGAAGACAACACTTTATAGATCATGTTAGGAAAAAGCAAATTTAACTTCCTATGATTTCCCTTGCGCTTTGCTACAATCTGATCTAAAATCATGTAAGCTAGATCAATTGGAGCATCAGTTGTGAGCTTAAACAGCAAGAAGGCTAATTCTTGGGATACCGCAACCATGTTGGAAAATGGCAACCAATTAGAAAGAGCAAACCTCATTAGTGCAGCATGTTGATAGGTGAGATGAGAAAAATGGACAGTATCATGGGTATTCCAAGTAACGGTTTGTCCAATGATTTCAGACAAAACCACATCTTTGTTAAATGGCACCTTGGTGGACTCAGCATCTACAGGAAGACTGAGTGCAGCAGCAATATCTTGACAGTAAAAGAATACCAATGACCTCTAACATAGACTTTCCCAAACATGGAAGAATTTTTGTCAAGAAACTCATCATTTAAATTAGCATAAAATTCTTTGACCACCCTATCAACATAACCAGTAAAGCCATCTATAGTATTCATCCAACCTCTTTCTTGAACAATTTTTAGAACCCCATCAACCCTATGAGCATTAATATCAAAATTTTGCTCAACAATGAATTTTCGAGAAGCATAAAGTCTCATGTGCCTTTCATTGTCATTGAAGCAGAAAAAATGAGAATGTGGAGAAAAATCTTCGAGTTTACCAGACTTTTGGGCCTTTTTAGTAATAGGAGTAGAGGGATGAATTTCCAGAGGTCGTTTTCCTGTAGATTTCTACTTGTCCTGAACAGAGGGCCCTAGAGACACACCTTCAGGTTCTCAAACTACAGAACGGTCTTTTGAAGGTTCACTTTCATCAAGAGTCTCTTCTTCCTCAGGTTGGGTTTCTATATTCAAGTCCTCACTAGGATCATATTCAGCTTTTGAGTCACTCTTATCGCCACCCTCAGATTTAGTCGTTGACACAGAAGGTGGATTTTCTTTGAGCGAGCAGCCATGAGAGTTGAGACATTCAAACCATGTTTAGAGCATCTGTCAGATCGAAGAGCAGAGAGCTTTTTAGATGCAGAATGAGGTTGAGAGGATAGTTGTGGGGAGACTTCAGTGTTGGTTTTTGCTCCTCCAGAACCGTCAGACCGAGATGCAAAAACCTCCTTTGAAGATGAAGACTTAGGACTCAAGTGCACAGATGAGGAGGTTTCTTGAGGGTCATCACCACCCAGACCCGGAGTAGCAGAAGAGATTAGAGAGGCAGTTTAAGATGGTTTCTCATTTAGGTTAAGGACCTTTTTCCGAGCTTGACCCCTTGTTCTTCCCGAAGGGTTTGCAGTAGCAGGAGAGTCGATTGGGGCTTTGACCGAGGGTTTTGCACGAGCAGGAAGCCTGGAACCACCAGCAATTTTGGTCTTAGCCATTCCTAAAAAACAAAAAAAAAAAACAAAGAACCAGAGAAACCACAAGCACACGAGAAGAGAAGGATAAAAACTGAGAAGAAGAAAAAGAAAGGAGAGTGATAGAGGTGATCGTGGGTTAGGGGTTTAAAAAGAGAAGAAGTGGGTAGTTACCTAAAATGAAAAATCAAGAAAAGGAAACTAAATATGTGCAATAAAGAGACACAAATCAAGTAACTATCAATCAAGAATTTTTTTTCTCTTTTTTTTTTTTCAAAATCCCACACAATTCGTACACCTTAATTAGACACACCTAAAAAGGAAAACAAACATTATTAAAAAATAACCATAAAAAAACTTACCTGCCGAAACCTACAATTTTTTATTTTGAATTTTTTTAGGGTTTGTTTTTTATTATTTGAAATTTTCGAACCTTTTTTTTATTTTTATATTTTTAATATAAAATCACAAGACATTTGTCACGCTGAAGAGCAAAATGCTAGTTTATGAAATAAATTTAAACCAAGACAAACAAGGACAATATTTTTAATGAAGCTTTGATAAACAGTCACAACACTTTTTTATTATATATACACAAAAAGAACAAACCTTGTTAATTTTTCCAACCAATTGAATCAACTATTTTTCTTGCTTTTGTTCTTGATGAAATAATCAAACTCATAAGAAAATACAAATATTATATTAACAAGTTAATTACCTATTGTATTACAATCATAAAAGTTACGCCAGAAAAGAATTTACTCAGTCACATATAAATATTTTAAGTAGTTCAATCAGTATGTAACAGCTTTTGAGACCATTTTTTTATTTATTTATTTGAAAATGTGTCAAGCAATTGTGTGTGAAAGTGAAAGTAGGGAACATTGCCCAAATTTTCAAAAAGACTTTTTCTTAGAATTGTAACCAATGGAGACGCTATCACACTATCTCAATGGTATCCATTTTCAATGGTAGCGTATCCTCTACATAACTGCTAATTACACAGTATCAAGAGATGGCTTTCACACATTGAGACAGGTAGCTCTATTCTTCCAATGGAGCTCGAAACACATGTTTTATATAAAAAAATAAAAAAAAATAAAAAAAAACAACGGTAGCTTTAACATAACACTGATTAAAGAACTCAAATATTTCTAGGAGAGGTAAATTAATTTTCCTGAACTAAACTTGTATGAAAAAATACACTAGAGAAATTAGCAAGTAACATAATAATATGTATTTCTTTTGAGTTTGACAACTTCTGGAACAAGAACAAGACAAGACTTTTTTAACAATACAATCAAGGCAAAAATATCAAGATAAACAGACAACACAAATTTAAATGGAACAAACCCCTAAGGATTTCCTTAGAGAATTAAAATGGACCAAACCAAGAGCTTTAGTAAAGATATCTGCAATTTGTTTGCTTGTTTCAACATATTCCAATACTAGAATTTTATTTTCCATAAGCTCTCTAATAAAGTGATGAGGGATATCTATGTGCTTAGTGTGTGAGTGTTGAAAATGATTTTTTGAAATATTTATAGCACTAGTGTTGTCATAAAAAATGGTTAAAGTTTTCAAATCAAACCCATAGTCTACCATCATTTGTTTCATCCATAACAGTTGGGTACAGCAACTACCCATAGCAATGTAGTCAGCTTCTACAGTTGACAGAGAAATTGAGTTTTGTTTTTTGCTGTGCCATGAAACAAGATTGTTTCCCAGATAGAAACATCCTCCACTAGTGCTTTTTCAATCATCAGCATTACCTGCCCAGTTAGCATCACTAAAACAAACCAAGTTAGAATTGGTATCCTTGGAAAACCAAATCCTAAAATCAAGAGTGCTATTACACATAGCGAATGATTCTTTTCACAGCAGTAATATGAGACTCCATGGGATTTCCTTGATAACAAGCACACGCACACCAACACTAAACCAAATATTAGGACGACTAGCAGTAAGATAAAGCAAACTACCAATCATGCTTCTGTATAGTGTTGGATCTACCTTTACTCCATGTTCATCTTTGGATAATTTTACTATTGTACTCATTGGAGTATTGGTATGTTTGGAATTTTCAAGCCCAAATTTTTTCACCAAATTTTTTGCATATTTACTTTGTGAAACAAAAGTACCATCCTCAGATTGCTTAACCCGAAGACCCAAAAAAATAGGTGAGTTCACCTACCATACTCACTTCAAACTTGTCTTGTATTTGCTTAACAAAAACCTGCAGTTCAGAGTTAGATGTAGAACCAAAAATAATATATCAACAACATAAATTTGAGCGACAATAACATCGGAATTCATGTTTTTGATAAACAATGTCTTGTCTACACTACCTCTTTGATAACCATGTGAAATTAAAATTTGAGTTAAACGCTCATACCAAGCTCGTGGAGTTTGTGTTAAACCATATAATGTTTTGCCTAATTTGTAAACATGGTTAGGAAAATGAGGGTCCTCAAACCCTTTAGGTTGCTCAACAAAAGCTTCTTCATTCAAAATGTCATTTAAAAAGGCAGACTTAACATTCATTTGGTGCAATTTGAATCCAATAATACAAGCAATAGATAGAAGTAACCTTATGGATTCAAGTCTTGCCACTGGTGCAAATGTTTCATCAAAATCAATACCTTCAACTTGTGTGTATCCTTGAGCCACCAATCTTTCTTTATTCCTCACGATGGTGCCAAATTCATCACTCTTTTTTTTAATATCCATTTTGTTCCAATGACATTGGCATGGCTTGATCTAGGACCAAGAGTCCAAACTTCATTGCGAGAAAACTGATCCAACTCCTCTTGCATTGCATGAATCCATGATTCATCCATCAAATCTTCCTTCAAATTTTTAGGCTCAAAAGATGAAGTAAAACACGAAAATTGAACCAAATTTGCATACCTTCTTCGAGGAACCATGCTTTCTTCCATATTTCCAAGAATGAGATTAGTAGGGTGATTCTTTTTTACTCTGGAAGATGGTTCTTTCTGAACTGGATCTGTGATGATGTTTGGTGTTTCATTTGTTTCATTCCTTGATGTAGAATCTGGAAAATTATCTGTTGTAGCTACATAATCCGAAGTTGTAGCATCAGATGCAGATTCTGATAGCTCAATCAAATCTTCTGTCAATGCAGGAGATTTTTTGTAATGACCCAACTATTTCTAAGACCTTGGACCATTAAAACTACTAGACATAGCTACTATTTTTGGGAAACATACATCATAAATAACATAACTTTATTTAAAACCCAAAATATTGTACCAATACAAGATAAGGTAAAACTATAAAATAAAATGTGATATGGTATGGGATCCCATTATTTACAAAACATAAAACATAACTTTAATTTGTTTAAATGCTAAATGCGGAAATACATAAAAGCATAAATGAAAAGACTTAAAAACAACATCATCCTCGATCGTCACGCAGTCTATTCAATTCATTCATCCTCAACACACAAGCCAAGCTGTCATGAATCTTCCCGCCTTCCATATTCATTTTCCTACATCAAGCTAAAATAAAGGAATGAGCCTAATGTCCAGCAAGGAAAATCTACTAACACATAAATCATAAACATAAGACTAAATCTGTTGCGATATTTATATGCTATGCAAGTGTACACAGTCGCAATTCGTAATAAAATGGTAAAAACCAAGTATCGTCCTCAAGGACTGATTTATCAATTACCAATCAACCAATCTTTTTAACTCTATTTGATTGAACGATTTCAGAGATTTCAAACAAAGAAAAATACTAACGAAGCACAATGAAAATTTAAACAGAAAATAACAGAGAAAATGAAATTAGGACAATTATGATTCTCTATTTTCCACCCTTTTATTTCCTAATGCAATAATTTATATCCCCTTCTCCCTATTCAAGAATAAGTTGCAAAAACAATTCATAATCTGGTTAAGATTTATGAAATTCAATCTAAATGAAAACTTCCTATATTTCTATGGTAAGTTGAATCATGTAGAAGGCATTAACCACGCAACTCAGAAAAAATAGGCAAACAATCTAGATACCTTCGTTCTAAATTAAATTTGCATCCAAACAATCAAAGCATATCAAATTTCACTTTTCAGATTTCAATTTGATTCATGAAATAGCAATTAGAGGTGATCAATCAATAATCGCACATATAACACAGATTGTAAGGAATTGAAAGAGATGAAGAAGAACATCAATTTTGCATTAAACCATAACAAGGGTTTCCAAAAGATTCACATAAATGCCCTAAAAAATAATTTAGCCTATGATATTCATTCTAGCCATATGATAGTTCAATTACAAACATGAAAATTTAAAGAAAAAGATGAAAAACACAGCAAGCAATCCTCCAAGATGGTATTCTTACTCCAGCCGTCGTTCTCCCCTTCAGCCTTGTCTCAGTCGCATATATGTTTCCCAAGAATCCCTACTAAAAATTCCCTCTAGAAAAGACTCAATTGCCCATAAAAAATAACCAGATATGTCAAAAATCGCGAAACCAGCGCTGTAGCGCTACCCTTGTAGCGCTGTAGCGCTAAAGTCAGAGACGAAATGGGGGAAATCTGGGCACCAGCGCTGTAGCGCTCTTATGGTAGCGCTGTAGCGCTAAAGTCAGGAACCAACTTCCTGAAAACTGCGTCCAAGCAC
Organism: Humulus lupulus; assembly: GCF_963169125.1. NCBI lineage: Eukaryota > Viridiplantae > Streptophyta > Magnoliopsida > Rosales > Cannabaceae > Humulus > Humulus lupulus. The sequence goes on from NC_084795.1 coordinate 38,624,665, forward strand.
TGTAGCGCTGATGTTGTAGCGCTGTAGCGCTAAAGTCAGTGCCGAGCTTCTTCAAAATTTCTTCCTAGCGCTACGGCGCTCCCTTAGTGGCGCTGTAGCGCTACTTACAGAACCAACAAAATTCACAAATCCGTCCCGATTTTATTCCACTTTCGCTCCTTTTCATTATTTGTATCACTTTAACATTAATCACCCTGAAACAAGAACAAACAAGCATAATTCTGAAATAAAATAATCCTAACTAATGAAAAATAGCCTAAAAACTAGGACCATAAACGAGCCTAAAACTCGTTTATCAAAATCATAAACAAAACATATGACTATAAAAACATATATCATATATGACTACAATATTAATGACCATTAACTCATTAACATGGCATGTGATAAACCATCTAGGTCCTCTGTCTACTAATCGAGGTAGGTTAGATCACATGATAGTATATGATAACCCATCTAGGTCCTCTGTCTACTAATCGAGGTAGGTTAGATCACGTGGTAGTATATGATAACCCATCTAGGTCCTCTATCTACTAATCGAGGTAGGGTAAATCATAACTCTAAACCATGAAAATGATAAAAATTCTTGAGGCTTGCTGTCTAAGCAAGTCATATGCCCAAGCAACTATAAAACATATTCTTGGGGCTTTCTATCTAAGCAAGTCATATGCCCAAGGACTACAAAACATATACATAAAACATATCATAGCATAAACATATTATATCATAAACATATAAACACATATAATCTATCATATTTTCCTTACCACAAACCGGGATATGAAGACAAGAACGGGATTGGAACACTCCTAAAAACCAACAGTAAAACCATGAGTATTTCTAAAGAATAAAGATGAAAAGAGAACTAAACCATCAAGAAGAAACTTACCAAGAAGAACCTTAAGTTTCAAGAAATTTAAACACCTAACCAAGAATCATAAACAAGAGTTAGGATCTGAAAGAAAGAAAATAAAGAAAACTAAAGAACCATAAAGAACTAAACTTAAGGATAAGAATACCTTGAATGATCTTATGAATTGATCTAAACCTCGATACCAAAATCTCACTATATCTCACTTCCCAAGTGTTTAGAAAAGCTTAGAATGATAAAGCTTTTAACCCAAAACCCAAGTGTTTCTCTCTATAGTAACACTAGCAACTTGGAGGCTCTGAACAATTGCTTGAAGAATGAAGAAAATGGCTGAGTACTAGGTCCTATTTATAGATTTCAAGGAGTGAAACTAACCCCTTTTAATTTGAATAAATAAATGAATATAAAATGAAAAATTTTGAATTTTTGTTCAGCAGACGCCCAAAACTCGGTCAAAATTGTTCAAAGGCAGGTCTAAGTAGTTAAGGCTATTTTTAAAATTCACAATCCTCAAAATTAAAAAATACATCACCAAGGGCAATATATCGCCTACCCTGGTCGATATATCGCCGAGACCATTTTCCCAAGCCCTGTTCGAATGTTCGTGCAAAGTTGACATATTTTTCATATCTCCCGTAGGCGATATATCGGCCCCTATAGCTGCGATATATCGGCATACGTTGATATATCAAACATGTATTTGCACTTTTTCAGCATATTTTAATTGAGCAAACAACTTTGACTAAGTCATAATACGATCCTAACAGTTTCTGGAAGGTTCTAGAGCTTCTAGATCTTTCTTTTAATTAAACTATTCATCAAAATACTTAAATCCTTAATAAACATGATTATGACAAGTGTCATGCTCTCAATGGTTCTATCTAAACCTTAGGTTATAATAAATAAATTTCTAGAACCAGTAATATTAATCAAACCTTATGTTATAATTAATATTCTTAAACTATAGGTTAAACTTATAAAATCCCTAACTATTGCTATGAGTGTCCAACTAAGTCCCAGCTTGAACCAAAATCCACGGAATCTAACATACTACAAACTAATACTAACTACTACTACTATCTAGCTAGCTAAGTAAATATTCTGGGACACTACATTTTTCTAGCAAGTCTTCTATGTTGACTTCTGTAGAAAACTCGGAAAAATCCTTGAAATCATCAACAAGAACATTAGCAAACTCCATTATAGTTTGGGTTCTCATGTTAAACACACGATATGCCCTAGATGATAACAGAATATCCAAAAAAAAAACATCAACGCCACTCTTAGCATCAAACTTTCCAGTGTTTTCACAATCTCTTAGAATATAGCAAGCACAACCAAACACATGAAAATGACTTACATTGGGTTTCTTACCTTTCCATATTTCATAAGGGATCTTAAGAGTACCTAGACGAAGAAACACTCTGTTTATGATATAACAAGCTGTGTTGATAGCTTCAGCCCATAATCGCTTGGAAAGTTTTTCGCTATTTAACATCACTCTGGCCATCTCCTGCAAGGTGCGGTTCTTTCTTTCCACAACTCCATTTGCTGAGGTGTTTTAGGAGCAAAGAATTCATGAGAAATACCTGTATACTTACAAAATTCATCATAAACAACATTTTCAAATTATTTCCCATGATCACTCCTAATTTGAACTATTTTGCCAATATTGAAGTCTTTTTCAACTTTTAGTTAAAAAAAGAGAGATTTGAAAGCATCAAAAGTATCAAATTTTTCTCTTAAAAAATCAACCCATGTAAAACGAGAGAAATCATCAACACAAAAAAATATCTCTTACCATCCAAACTTTCAACCTGAATTGGACCCATCAGATCCATGTGGAGTATTTCAAGAACCTTGGTGGTATTAACATTAGAAATGCATTTGTGGCTAACTAGCAATGTTCACATTTACTCACAGATTCTTTACCTAATTTAGGCAACCCTCGAACATGTAGAGTCCAAGAACTTTACTTAGCTAAGATAGATAATAGTATGATAGTATTTATAGCATTATCTTTGTTACTATGGATTTTTGGTTCAGACCGGGAATTATTTGGACACTCATAGTAGTACTTATAGATTTTCTAAGTTTAATCTATAGTTTAAGGATATTAAGTTTAACCTAAGGTTTGATTAATGTGACTGATATTAAGGATTATATTTATTATACTATAAGGTTTAGATATCAACCAATAGGATTTTAAGCACATGTTATGAATGGTGATTAAGGATTATGTATTTTTGAGGATTAAAAATAATAAGGAGTAAAGTTTGAATGTTATAGGGTCAGTCAGCAGCTTTGAATACGTTAAGGGCTTAGTCAAGGCTGTTTACCCCATTCAAACTTAGCTAAAAATGTGTAATCTCGTGTTTAATTAATCAGCGTATGCCGATATATCGCAGCTATAGGGGGCGATATATCGCAGCACGTAGATACGGAAAACACGAGACGATGCACGGAAGCCTCGGGCATACTGGCCCAGGCGATATATCGCCTACAGGGGCGATATATCGCCTCCTTCAGCATATGTTCAAACGTTTTTGAATTCTTTTCCTTTCAGCCATTCAAACTCCTCCATAAGTCCAGCATCTTTTGAACGAGTCTTCAGCCTCTGCTGAACGATTATTCAAATGATTTTCACCTAAAAAGTCATTATTTTTATTCAAGTAAAAATCAAGATACTTTCATTCCCAAACTCTATAAATAGGACCTAGTACCCAGCCATTATTCACCTTTTTCTCTAAGTTCAAAAGCTGCTAGTGTTAAGTGAGTGTGAGAGTGTAAACACCTGGTTTGGGAAAATCATAAGCTTAAACACATCATAAGCTTATCAAACACTTTGGGAAGTGAGGTTCTATAGCATTTCGGTTGAGGTGTAGATTGGTCTTTCAAGTCTTTGAGGTAACCAAAACTCTAGTTCCTTTCTGTATTATGTTATTTTCTTTCTCATAGTCTTCTACTCAATCTCTAACCTTAATCTTCATTTTGGTTAGGGAATCCAAGTTCTTAAGCACATAAGTTGTGGTAAGCATATTTCTCAATGGTTTAGTCTTCCCATTTCCTTTTCATCTCTTTCCTTCTTTCAGCTCACTCTTGCTCATTATGGTTTTAGGAGTGTTCCAAAAGTCCCAACTCAGTCCATTATATCCCGGTAACTTTGGTAAGGAAAATAGGCTAGAATCTATATGTTTATATTTATGTTATCTTATGTGTTATGTTATGATATGTTATGAATATGTTATGCATGTGTTTGTTGTAGGCTTGGGCTTATGCCCTATTTGACTAACAAGACCCCAAAAAGATTGTGGGCATAAGCCTATTTAGCTGGTAGGACCCCACTAATCTCATGGGCATAAGCTTGTTTAGTCTATGGGACCCCAAGTAATAATGGCCATTATAATAAGTGTATTATGTGTTATGATATGTCTTTACGTTATTATGAAATTGATGTGTATGACTATGTGTTAGATTTTTCCTTGCTGGGCATTAGGCTCATTCCTTTCTGTTTATGTGCAGGAAATAAGCTTTAGAGGCGGAAAGATTCGTGACGCTTAGAGGATGTGTATCGATGGTGAATGGAGTCAAGGGGCCGAGCGTTATTCGATTCGAGGATGTAGTCTTGTTTATGTTTTTTATGGTTTTAGATGTATTTTCCGCATTTTCTATGTAACTCTTTTTACTTTAAGTTATTTTTTTGTTTTAAAGACAATGGGTACCCATATCCTACTTATTTTTATGAAAGTAACCTTTGTTTCTACAAGTTTATAATAAATTATGGTATTTTCGCAAATGTATGTTTTAGTAAGAATTCGTATGTATAGTTCGATAATGGTCCAAGAGTCTAGATTAGTGGGTCATTACAGAACAATCCCTGCATTTGACAACTTTTTCAAATTTTTGTAGTTTATGTGCCCAAGTTTTTCATGCCATAGATCAGTGGTGTTAGCTATGGTTGAGTGATATGTAAGAACAGGAGTGAGAGTATAACAATTATCAGTAGATCTAAAACCTTGTAAAATACATTGTTTATCACTGTTGAGAACATAACAATGATCACTATCAAAATTGACAGTATACCCTTTATCACATATTTGACTAACACTAAGTAATTAGCTTTTAGTCCTTCAACTAACATCACATTTTTAAGCTTTGGTAAGCCTACAAAATTCAGGATTCCCATCCCAATAACATTTCCAGCTAATTCATTTCCAAATGTCACTCCACCACATTGCATAGGTCGAATATTGACAAGAAAGTCTCTGTTACCAGTCATGTGTCTCGAAAAATCACTGTCAAAATACCACATTTGAAAAGCAGCAGTTTTAAAACAAGAAAAATAGCAAGACATTTTTCTTTCCTTACCCATATTTGTTTTGGTGAAAAATGTTTATTTTGCTTTTTATTAGTTTTTCCAAAATAATTAAACATGAACATATTGTGCAAAGTAAAGCATTTAGGTTGAATGTGACCTCTTACACCACAAAATGAAAAATGGGAACAAATTTTCTTAATTGTTCACGAAATTTGTCATCCTTACCTGATCACTTCTCCTTTGTAGGTACAAAAGACTCACTTGCAGTATCAGACATCTGCAATGTTAGATCAGAAAACTTACTACGAATTTTCTCAGATTTAACAAATTATGTGTCCATTTTGATTGGAGATTCAACAAACCCCAATCCAGCATGACTTGTTTGCCCTGTGTTCTGAATTTCTTCAAAAATAGACGAACCTAAATTTAACATATTAACATTTCTTTTCAAATTTTCAAGTTCTTTTGTTAAATAGTTAATTTTAGTCATTTTTTAAGACAATTCATATTCACAACTTTTGTTTTTCATCTCAAGTTCCTTGATGTTATGAGACAAACTTTTGCCAAAGAACGATTTTCAACATAAACTTGTACTCACTTACCATACATTACCTTGTAAGATTCAGCCAATGAATCCTCATTGATTTTTTACTCATCAGAATCTGAGACTACACCATCAATATTGTTTTCAGTGATAGTATTGTTCAAACACACAAGTTTTTCCTGAAAAACACTAGACAAAAAAGAGGTTAAAGCAACATTTCTCTCATCTTCTTCACTGCTTTCGGTCTCATCATCACTCTAATTGACATTAAGCCCATTTTTATTCTTTTTCAAAGTATTGGCACATTCTGATTGAATATGACCAAAACCTTCACATTCTCTACATTGGATACCCTTTTTGTTAGTAGAACCAAAATGTTTAGAAGATGTGTTACCTTTAGGGAATTTTGAGAGATTCTTTTTGTTGCTAACCTTTTTCATGAATTTTTGGAAATTTCTTGTCAACAAGGGAATTTCTTCATCCTCCTCATTATCAGAAAAATTTTCAGAAGCTTTAAAAGCAATGCCTTTATTTTTCTCACCTGAGGATTTTGACTTATCTTTTTGCTTGATCTTTTAGTTTAGTTCAAACGTTCTCAAAGAGCCCATTAGCTGTTCAACCTTCATTTTGCCGAAATCCTTTGCTTCTTCTATTGCCAGAAGCTTTGTGTCAAATCTATCTGGAAGTACACAAACTATTTTTCAAACTAAAACAGATTCATCAAGTTTCTCACCCAAAGCAAAAAACTCAGTAGCAATGTCAGACAATTTTTCATAAAACTCAGATAAAGTTTCAGATTCTAACATTCTCAATTCATCAAATTTAGTTTGTAACATAGTAAAGCGTGATCTTTTGACATCAACAGTCCCATCAAATTGAGTTTGAAGGATTTGCCAAGCCTCTTTTGCAGACTCACAAGAAGAAATCAATTTTATAAATCCTTCACCAACTCCATTAAAGATTGCATGCAAAGCCTTATTATTGTAACCAGATAATTTTTCATCTTCAGTAGACCATTCGAGTTCAAACTTTACCTTAGTATTACCTTCTTTGTCTTTATCAGTTGGTGGAGTCCATCCAGATAGTATAGATCTCCAATCCCTTTCATCTTGTGACTTGATAAATGCCCTCATTCTGACTTTCCAATAAGGATAGTTAGTATCATTCAGTAGAGGAGGTCTAGTTATGGAACTTCCTTCAGCAAAGAATGACATCTTACTAAGCTCTCCACTCAAGGCTGGGTGAGCTTTTCTTTCCCTTTACCTGCACCACATAGCACCCATGAGCCAAAGCTCAGCAAGAAAACTCAATACTGCATGTATATAATATCAAATGATGATCATGATAATCATCCAGGACTTATAGCCCTAAACAGAGGAGTGACAGATGTAAAAGTCACTAATGTGGGATTCCGTACCCTTTACAAATAAGTGATCAAGTCACTAGCTTAAACATGATAAGTCACTGATGAGCGAGTCACCAATGTAAACCAAGGGAGTGACCATGGAGCCACTACTGTGGGTTCCATACCCTTAGCCATGTGACGATACGGCCACCTGGGCCTTCTGGCCTTGGCTCTGAGTAACTAGTCATAGAACTAGACAAGCGCTTTTAGTTTTCATCGAACTTGGGGTCGGTCCGGCATTAATGCTCATGATGAGTCATTCAATGCAGATGTCGTTCAGATCTAATTTTTTATCAGCTCTGCGTTCATGACGCTTATGCTGCTCTTGACTCATAGGTCAGTAACATACAACCAGTGCTCAAAACTACTGTCGAACCTGACTAGTAAGTCACAGCTTCACAGCTAGTTTTGACACCATTGCCGATTCTGACTAGTAAGTCAGTGTCATTCACAAGTAAGCAAGATTTGATAAGCATTTGATATGCAATCAATGTCCACATTTAAACACTCAACATGCCTCAATAATAACCATGCATGTCACATATGGGGTGCATTTTTCTTACCTCTGGTTCGAGCGAGAAATAGTAAAAGAATGACCCTTGAGAACGATCGATCTTTTGATTTCTTAGCGGTTACCTAGTCATAACCAATTATAACCTTCATTAATGAAAATAAAAAATTATAGGGTCTTGACCTAAACCTTACTCCCAGGACCCTGAATTGTACCCAAACGGTGAGTAGATTCGATCCCGAGCCTTAAGGATTGAAACCCCAAGCCAAAAACCCTTAAAAATGCCCAAAACCAAAATCTGAAGGAGCAGGGTAGCACTGTAGCACTACCACCCTAGAGCCCCAGTGCCCAAGTCAACAAGAACTCCACCCTGAGTAGCACTGTAGCACCCACTTGTGGGCGCTACAGTGCTACACACAGCTAGAAATGCCCAAAAACTTTCCCCCTTTGACTCCACCATTTACAAGCTGAACCAAAAGCTTCCAAACCTCATTTTAAGACCCAAATGAACCCAAAAACCATCTACACATGTCCTAGGCATCATAACCCAAGTAACCCTAGCCAAAAACTCCCATCAATTCCCCTCAACCAACTTAGAAAACCAAGCTGAAAACCAAACCAAAAACATAGCAAAGCTAGAGTTTTAATGGCTAGAACCTTACCTCAAGCTCAGATTAGGATCCTCTTCAATGGTGGAACACAATCCTAAGCCCTCAAGATCCACTTCCCTAGCTTGAATCCTCAAGAAAAGCTCCAAAAATCCAAAAGAAAAAGGAGAAGAAAAGAGGTACGGGAGAGAACGTTGATACTCTATTTTTTCCAACCTTCTACAGCCTTCAATGGCTTAAATATATCCTAGGGGTGAAAAGACTAAACTGCCCCTAGGTCAAATAAAGTTTTCTAAAGGCTCCCAAGTGTAAAATCGTCTTACCCGCATATTTCATTAATCATAATTAACACCTTCCAATTCCCGTTATTCTTGATATTCTCAAATACCAATAATTCATATCTTGTTACCCTTTTACTCCTGGCAATGCTCTAATCACCAAAATACCCCGAGACTCACCCCGAGCCCCGAACTTAATCCTGTTATGACCAAACCGCTAACCTGCACTCAAAGATCGTCTCATGCCGAATAGCTCGAACAAATCCACATTATAATGTGGCCTCAACAATAGATCATCGACATGCATACAAATATACAATTACGCCCTCAACGGGCCAAATTACCAAAATACTCCTGTGATGAAATGTGGACCCACATGCATGCATTTAACATCATATTATAATATAATTCACATAAACATGCATATAATAGTTTAATGACATAATAAAATAATTATGGCCCTCCCGGCCTACTAATCCAACCATTAAACCGCATTAGGGATTTTGGGGCATTACACTTTAATAAGTTTTGTTGTAGTTTTCTTCATTTTTGTTTTTGTTAAATCAAAATGGTGTAAAAAGAAAAAAAAAATGAATTGAAATGGCTAATTATGCTTGGCCATTTTCACATCAAACAGAATAATGCCAAAAACTTTTCCCTTTCATACAAAAAAAAAAATAGAGAATATAACTAATACAACAAAAAACATAAATATATATATATATATACAACTTGATTCATAGAGAGAGAAAGTTGAGAGAGTGAGCCAACTAGCCTAACAAGATTTTTGTATATAACATAAAAACTGAATAAACTATACACACAAAAAATGAGGTCTATATTAAAGAATTCTTATAATCTCCTCTCTTTAATTTCCCTGTCTTTTTCCTCATATCCCTTAGAACGTTGCTTGTTTTATATTGAGAAAGTTGTTCCCTGCATCAGAGAGGCATTGGCATTAATTAAATGTTTGCCAACTAACAGTCTATAAAATCCACACCAAACAAGGATGCCCAATCAACACCCACAGTTGAATAATTATAAAAATTTTGAGCAATCAAATACCAACTAATTATATATAACTGTTACAAGACTAATCTATAGAATCACATCTTGTAAAACTTGTATCAATATAACCCAAACACACACAAAATTACTACAACTTTATAAAATAAAAACAAAATTAAAGACAAAGATAGACAACAACAAAAAAAAGACTGGGTTTTGATGAGCTGAATACATAAACATACCCAGAGCACAATCTGACAGAGAAGAGAAGAATCAAGTATGATACTCACTCAAGTACCCCAATGTAGCTGCTCTCTTCCTCTTCGATCTAACACATGCACCCAATAAAGATAATCAATAATTAACACATTCTTTTTTTCTTAAATTATGGTTGATAACATAATTGTCAAAATAAAAAAAAAATCAAAACAAGAACATGTAGAATATCACAAATAAGTAATATACATTATCAAATAATTCACATAATAATTATATTTAATCTTCAACCACACACTTATCAACTAAGGAAAGTTATTATGAGTCTAGTATTTTGTTACACATTTTAGCAAACACTTAGAAGACATTCAATTTAGTTTTAACATGGAACACAATAACACTTGAAAGGACCAAAATAGAACACGTATGAATAGCTAAAAACACATAACAACACTTAATTAATGAACAAATGTTGTGTGCACATGATAACAAGCAAATTCAATTCACATTGAGCATAGAAAATAATATCTTGTAGAAAAAGAACAAAAAAAAACTTTTTATGATCTCACTGTTTGCATCTGTTACTGTATTGATTAGCTCTTGTTTTGAGAAAATCTCCATTGGGAACAATGGGTGAACCACAAACCCAGTAATCAACCTGTAAAAATCGATTGCTTGCACTAGATAAGAAACACACACAAGCTAAATCTCAGAACAAAAAAATTCAAAATTCATGAGCCAATATATACATAAGAACATATAACAAACAAGATTTATACAGTATCAAAATAATATATGATAGGTACAGATTGAAAAATAAAAAGAAAAAGCACAAAATCCAAAATACATATAAAACATATGCACACTCATTCAATAATAAAAGGTTCAGATAAGAAAAGGCAGACCCCAATAATTATAGTTCATCATGTTAGAGAGTTTCCAAAATAATATAGAAACGATCAACTATACATTAACATATATATTTTACAATTAATCAAATATTAGGCAAATTAATGAAATATCCGCACAAGAGACTGTTGGGGTTTCATGCCCTAATTAAAACTCAATTTCTTTGTAATCTCATTTATTATCAATAAAAGAATAGGAATCATTTTTTGACTTGGTCAATCACTTCGCTCAAATGTTTTATTTTCATGATTATTTGTTTAATATGAACTTCTATTAAATCCCAAGCATATAGTTAATCGTATTTATAGTGATGTAATCACATTGGAATATAAATATGATTATATGTTCAAAATAAGTTAGTCCTAAGATTATTCAGTGCTCAGGATTTGCACTGACTTGTCAATCTACGATATGATCTACTTACACATTGCAGTGTTATGTTCTTTCCAGAACATTAGCAAAGTAGATAAGATTAGATGTATTTATTACACCAAACAGGACCGATATTGACAGTTGATAGGATAAGTAAACATACCGTTATTATCTATTCTATTCATATCATATAGTTGACCATATGTTAATACAATCTCAATTTTGAGTGGTTAGTATTCTAACTGATTGTATTATTTGAGTTCCTTGACTTGTTCGTTACCAGCTTACCTGCGGACTAGCCCATACTTACATCTTGGGAACTCGGTAGTATAATTGAGTGGGAGTGTTAATCATAGACATGAACATCTATAGCTTTTGATGAAGAAGTGAAATGATAGTTTCCTTTTAGTTTGGTTCAAGGTGCTAAATGATAGAGATCTCATTTCAGTAATTAATATTAGTTTACTAAAATATCATTTACAAAGAACTAAGTGTTTTAAGGATAAAATACAATGAGGGGTAAAATGGTATTTTAGTCCCATCTCATTGTAGACCATCTATAGAGGATTGAGTGACAATTATGGTTGTAACAATGGATAATTAATAACGTATCTATAATTGTTATAGAGCGTTCTATGAATTCAAGAGTGCAATTCTGAGTCTTTAGTGGGGTTACAAGAAATTAATAAGTTAGTAAATTTATTTGTTAGATTTATGATAACTTATTGGAGCTTGATTTCATAGGCTCATGGTCCCCACTGTACCTTGGATAAAATCATCTAGATAGTCTCACTTAATTGATTTAATTATCAAAGTTGACCAGGTCAATTTTGGATAGTTTCACAGAGTTATGTAATTTAGAGAAGAAAAGAGAAATTATGGCAGATTTATTAATTAAGATAAATTGGTATCTAAATTAATAAATAAGTTTAAATCAATGTTCAAATTATAAATAATTAATTTGATAAATGATTTAAATAATAATTTAATTAATTAAATCAATAGAAAATAATACATGCCTTGATTTTAAGTCCAACGGGCTTATAATCAAATGGGAAATTTCATGGGCCTAAAGCTCATGATAATTTCGACCTAGGGCTGTTAATTGGATATTATTTTATTGATTTTTTAATCAAATAAATGACCTAAATAAGTCTATGAAAGGGATGTTAAGAGAGAGTTGAAAACACAAGACAGATGACAGACACTGATTTTCTTTTCTGATAGGTTTTAGATTCTCTCTAAACACAAGTCATTTTCTAAGCCTTATTGTACTTTTCTCTTCTTCTCTCTGTATCTATCTCATGTGTTGAGAATTGTCCACTTTAGTCTAGGTGATTCAAAGGATACTTTGGAAGGCTATGAAGAAAATTGAAGATCGGTTCAACTTCTTGGTAATACTCTGCGACAGAAAGGATACAAGGGTTAGAGAAACTGAATGAATGACTCATTCATTCTGCTGCGTATAATGTAAGTATTCTTATCATTATTTCTCTTTGTATTCAATTTTAGAAACATGTTCTAGGTTGTCTCATATTAACTTGTTTAATATTAGATCTACATGAAAATAAATGAAAATCATGTATAAGTTTTCCCAACAACTGGCCTCAGAGCATTTGGTAATCTTTATTTTCATGCATGAACATGTTAAAAATTGAATTATTTGATGTGTTTGAATAATTGGATGGATTTTATGTTTTTATGAAGCATATTGGTTTTATGTGATTATTAGCAATTTTTAGGTTATTTTGTTGTGTTTTCTATGTCATTAATTTTAAAATATGCTTTATTTTGTGTAAAAATGTTAAAAATTAATTAGAAAATGGTTTTTGTGTGAAAAATTGCACACACAAAATTTCGAAATTTTTTTGGCCTGACTGCCAGCACCCGTGCGCACACCGCCTAGCACCCGCACGCGCACCCACGCACTCACGCGCTGCCACACCTGCCTGTGCTCATCCCTCGGTGTCTCCCCCTCCTACGTGCGCGCATCACCAGCCAGTGCGCGCGTCACCGAAACGGGTACTTTTCATCCAAATTTAAAAAAAAAATGTGAAAATTAATTATTTATAATCAAAGCCAAAAATATCAAATTTGCTTTGTATTTAAAAATGTTTTTTTAAAATAAGATATTTTTATTGGTTGAGATTTAATAATTAGATATTTTCTACAAAGATTCAAATTCAAATTTAAAAACAGACTAACAACTTAATTTTAAATATTTTAATATATTAAAATATTAAATTTAAGATATCTATATTTAAGATATTTTCTTTTAAATACTTGATATTTTTATTAAATCTTTATTTGAAAATATAAATATCTGTTTATTCTATAGTTTTTAATATTTAAATTATTTGAAATTTGTTAGTTAGATATTTTCATGGATATTTGAATTTGTACTATTTTAAGATATTTTAGGATTGTTATAACTATTAATATATATATTTTTTAAAATGGTTAAAATATTAGCTTATTGTTGTAACAACACAAGATATTTTTGAAAAACAGTTAAGATATTAATTTTTAAATTTTAAAATTGGTTAAATTTTGAAAAATATGATTTTTTTTTTCAACCAAATAATAAAATATATTTTTTTAATAAATGAGATTTAAATTAACTTTGGTTAATTGTTGATAAATTCTATTTAAATTAAATTGATTTTTTTTCAAATTAACTTAAACCAAGTTAATTGTTGATAAATGAAATTTAAATTAATTTTTGGTAATTGTTGATAAATTTCATTTAAATTGACTTATTTTTGTAAAAATTTAATTAATTCGAATTTTTTGATAAATTCTAGATAATTAATTGTGGTATTTTTGCTAATGAAATAAATTGTGGTATTTTTACATAAATTCATAGACTTGCTCATATAGTAACATGATTAGGCCCATCCAATTATAACATGTTTGTTTGCACTATATGTGGTATTTTTGCAATTTGGCTTAGATGCATATAGTGGTCCATATGTTTGCTAGATATATGGTTTTTGCCAAATAAAATATTCATAAAATGATAGGTTTTATTTGGGCCGATTAGAAAATGTAAAGTTTAAATTCCTCTCTTGTGGGTGATTCCACTTGTGAAGACCTATTTTCTTTGCATGACTATAGTGGGCCTAATCAATTAATAAAATGAAGGTTTAAATTCCTGTCATTTGAACCTTGTATGGATGTTTGGGGGCCTTAGTAGTGGGAACGACATACTGGACCTAGCTCTCTTCCATACAAGCCCAATTGTTAAGGCTCATTTACCTGAGTTGGACTTAATTGTATAGATTCATTATATTAGTTAAACCTTAATATTGATTAGCAACAAATTAATTCTAAATTAATTGAATTTGTTTCAATGTGACACTTTAGAATTAATAAGAAATTATAGGACTTTGATTTTTTTTTTTAAATCAATTTTTTGGAGAACCATAGTCATTAATTTTCTAAACATACATAATAAAAAAAATACTATTTTTAATTTTATAATGAGCTTATTTTAATAATTATATTCGATCTCCACCGTTTGTTTAACAAAGTCAATAACTTAATGGGGTCTCGAGACGCTTTGATTCGTCCCTCTACGGAAGGTGTTCATTAGTTATTTTGACAATGTTAGATTTCGAAAGATAGATAATTATAGGTCAAATTCTACTAGACTCACCCATATGGTGACTACTAGGATTAAATCTATGATTATCGAAACCGTGGGTCTAGCTCATAAAATAAGAGATTTTGTTATCTTATTTTGATCGAATAGTAGGTTGTTAATAATGGTGTCCATTATTAAATGAGTTTACAACTCTATTTAACTAGTGATATTTTTTTGACCCTCACCAACTAGGACAACGATATCATAGATTAGTTAAAAACCTAAAGAAATAGAGATATGATTATTTTGGTATTTTTTCTCATATCTTACATATTTTGATATATGTTGTGCTATTTCTTGAAATTTGTGTGAATAGGAGTTTTATTGAGCAAAAGTCATTGATTTCTATTTTATTGATAATTTGTAGTTTTAAGTTAAGTATTGGTTGTGTCTACTCCCATCCTTTCTCAGCTTTCGATGGAGAAGCCCACTGGAGAAAACTTCCTTTATTGGAAGCAGAATATCAACATAGAGTTGATTGGTGATAACTCCAAGTTCGTCGTGATTGAGGAATCCCCAGAACGAGCACCGTGTTCGCACGTTCGTGATTGCACCGTCAATGCTCGTGATGGCACCGTAAATGCTTGGATAGCACTGTCTCCATACATACATAATGATACCATGAATGCTCCAATGGCACCGTGTCCGCACATTCATGATCAACTCAACTATGGTCTAACGTAGCTCATGAACGAGCTTCAAATTTTTGAGCCTATCATGGATGGACCTAGTAAAGGAGGAGAAATTAAGACTACTATTGTTGCTGCTGATCTAGCTAAGGCTAAAGCTAACCCAGCTTCGTCTTTGAAAGCTAGAAATAAGAGGAAAGGTGGACAAAAACAACAACCCCAAGCCTGCAAAGGCTGCAAAGACGAGTGCACAACCAAATGCACAGACGCCTAAGGGGAAGAACAAGAAAAACAAGAAAGGTAAAGGTAAGTGTTTTCACTGCAAAGAGAAGGGGCATTGGAAAAAATATTGCCCCAAGTTTCTTGCAGCTAAAAACAAAGGTAATGATTATAGTTTATTTATCTTAGAAACATGTGTTTTAGAGAACATAAATCCGTTTGGATTATTGATTCTAGATCTACCAACCATGTTTGCAACTCTTTACAGCTTCTTGAATCGTGAGAGGAAATAGACGAAGGCGGCTATAAGCTTAGAGTTAGAAACGGAGCGTTCATTGCAGTCCAAGCTAGAGGAAGAGCTCGTCTGAAGTTCGGAAATAAATTTTTAATCTTAAATGATGTATTTTTATTCCTGATTTTAGTAGAAATTTAATTTCAATTTCCATGTTACAATTAGAACAATTTGTTATAACTTTCATAGTTCTAATATATCTATTTCCTTCAATGGATCACGATTGTGTATTGTATGTTTGGAAAATGGGCTTTATATTATGCGACCTAACGAACCCCTCGCTCTTAACAATAATTTATTCAAAGTAGCTAAACCTAGGACCAATAAACGTCAAGACCGATAACGATAATATGACATATTTATGGCACTTGAGACTAGGTCACATTGGCTATGATAGGATTCAAAGACTTACAAAGGACGGGCCTTTGAGGGAACTCACCATAGGTGAATTACCTATATGTGAATCTTGTCTAGAAGGCAAACTGACCAAGTGTCCATTCTCTACAAAGGGTGATAGGGCCAGAGAACCACTTGGACTTATGCATTCAGATGTTTGTGGACTTTTGAATGTACAAGCCAAGGGTGGTTTTGAGTATTTCACTTTCATTGATGATTACTCTAGATACTCATTTCTTTATCTAATGCATAGGGAATCAGAAACATTTTCAAAGTGTCAGGAATTCCTAGCGATGGCTCAGAACCAATTAGGTAAAGCGTTAAAGATCTTGCGATTTGATAGGGGTGGAGAATATTTGGATATGTAGTTCCAAGATCATTTAACTGAACTTGGGATTTTATCACAACTTACTGCCTCAGGTACTCCGCAACAAAATGGTGTAGCGGAACGCCGGAACAGAACTTTATTGGAAATGGTTAGATGCATGCTTAGTTACTCAACTCTACCAACTTCGTTCTGGGGACATGCAATTGAAACCTCAAACAATATTCTCAATGTCGTGCCGTCTAAATCAATCCCCAAAATGCATTTAGAATGCTGGAATGGTCGTGAACCTAGTTTACGCCATTATAGAATCTAGGGGTGTCCCGCCCATGTCCTAAGGAAAAAGGAAGGAAAGCTAGAACCGCGAACTGAAGTTTGCATGTTTGTTGGCTATCCTAAAGGTACTCGAGGTGGACTTTCTATAGTCATTCAGAAAAGAAAGTGTTTATTTCTACGAATGCTACTTTTCTGGAAAATGACTATGTCCAAAACCTCAAACCATGTAGCAAAGTAGTTTTAGAGGAGATGGTTAAAGAATTGACTCCAACCAATGTTCCATCGTCATCAACGCGAATTGATGATGAAATTCCCACTCTTCATGTCCAACCAACACAAGTCGATTTAAATGAAGAAAGTACCACTATTCCTAAGGAAACAGTCACAGAGCCTCGTCGTAGTGGGAGGGTTTCTAGGAACCCAATTCACTATGGTTTGGATGGTGAAACCAATATAGTTGTTGGTGACACTAGTGATGATGATATGTTGTCTTTCAAACAAGCAATGGCTAGCCCTGAAAAGGAACTATGGCTCGAAATCATGAAACAGGAAATGGAGTCCATGTGCTCAAATTCCGTTGGGATCTTGTGGAAGAACCTAGTGACTGTAAGGCCATTGGGTGCAAGTGGATCTACGAGAAAAAATGAGGTGTTGATGGAAATATTGAGACTTATAAAGCTCGATTAGTGGCAAAAGGTTATACCCAAAGAGAATGTGTGGACTATGAGGAAAATTTTAGTCTGGTAGCCATGCTCAAGTCCATTCACATCCTCCTATCCATAGCAGCCGCTCTCGACTATGAGATCTGGAAAATGGACGTCAAGACAACTTTTCTTAATAGAAAGCTTGACGAAGTCATTTATATGGATCAAGCAGAAGGATTTAAAGTAGTTGGACAAGAAGGAAAAGTTTGCAAGTTGAATAGGTCCATCTATGGACTTAAGCAAGCTTCTCATTCCTGGAACCTTAGGTTTGATGAAATAATCAAAACCTATGGCTTTGAACAAAATATTGATGAGCCTTGTGTTTACCAACTGAAGGAAAATCAAATAGTGGTATTCCTGGTTCTTTATGTAGATGATATCTTATTCATTGGAAACCATGTTAAGAAATTGTCAGATGTGAAGAATTGGCTGAGCACTCAATTCCAGATGAAGGATTTGGGGGAAGCAAGTTATGTTCTAGGTATCCAGATCATCAGGGATAGAAAGAACAAACTCTTAGCTCTATCTCAAGCAGCTTACATAGATAAAGTGCTTGAATGTTTCTCAATGACAAATTCCAAGAAAGGACGTTTACCATCCCGCCATGGAATTCAACTTTCAAAGAAGCAGTCTCCCCAGACTCCTGAAGGGGAAGATGCATTGAGAAAAGTTCCTTACGCATCTGCAGTTGGAAGTCTGATGTATGCCATGTTGTGTACTAGACTAGATATCTGTTATGCAGTGGGAGTAGTGAGCAGGTATCAGTCAAACCCAAGACCAAAACACTGGATAGCAGTTAAGCATATCCTGAAGTATTTATGACGGACTAGGGATTATATGTTAATCTACAAGGGTGGTGTTCTGAACCCTGTAGGCTACACCGATTCAAATTTTTAGACTGATGTCAATGACTACTTCTGGAATGATGTTTACTCTTGGGGGTGGAGCTGTGATATGGAGAAGCATAAAGCAGTCTACAATCTCAGATTCCACCATGGAGGCTGAGTACATAGCCGCGTTGGAAGCAGCTAAGGAAATAGTTTGGCTAAAGAAGTTATATTCGGATCTTGGTGTTATTCTAAAAATAGATAAACCACTTGTGTTGTTTTGTGACAATACAGGAGTGATAGCCAACTCGAAAGAACCTCGTAGTCACAAGAGGAGTAAGCATATAGAAAGGAAGTATCACATAATTCGAGAATATGTGGCCAGGGGATATGTGAAGGTTATGAAGATTGCATCTGAAAACAATCTTGTGAATTCGTTTACGAATACACTACCAGAAGCTACATTTGATAAGCATATCAAAGAAATGGGATTAGTAGAATTAAGGCATTAATTTCAATTGGTGCAAGTGGGAGTTTGTTGGGGTTTTATGCCCTAATTAAAACCCATTTTTTGTAATCTCATTTATTATCAATAAAAGAATAGAAATCACTTTTTGACTTGGTCAATCACTTTGCTCAAATGTTTTATTTTCATGATTATTTGTTTAATATAAACTTATATTAATCCTGAGCATATAGCTAATCATATTATAGTGGCGTAATCACAGTGGAATATAAATATGATTATATGTTCAAAATAAGTTAGTCCTAAGATTAGTCAGTGCTTAGGATTTGCACTGAATTTCCAATCTACGATATGATCTACTTACACATTGCAATGTTATGTTCTTTCCAGAACATTAGCAAAGTAGATAAGATCGGATGTATTTGTTACACCAAACATGACCGATATTGACAGTTGATAGGATAAGTAAACATACCGTTATTATCTATTCTATTCATATCATATAGTTGACCATGGGTTAATTCAATCTCAATTCTGAGTGGTTAGTATTCTAACTGATTGTATTATTTGAGTTCTTTGACTTGTTCATTACCAGCTTACCTATGGACTAGCCCATACTTACATCTTGGGAACTTGGTAGTATAATTGAGTGGGAGTGTTAATCATAGATATGAACATCTATAGCTTTTGATGAAGAAGTGAAACGATAGTTTCCTTTTAGTTTGGTTCAAGGTGCTAAATGATAGAGATCTCATTTCAGTAATTAATATTAGTTTACTAAAATATCATTAACAAAGAACTAAGTGTTTTAAGGATAAAATACAATGAGGGGTAAAATGGTATTTTAGTCACATCTCATTGTAGACCATCTATAGAGGATTGAGTGACAATTATGGTTGTAACAATGGATAGTTAATAACATATCTATAATTGTTATAGAGCGTTCTATGAATTCAAGAGTGCAATTCTGAGTCTTTAGTGGGGTCACGAGAAATTAATAAGTTAGTAAATTTATTTGTTAGATTTATGATAACTTATTGGATCTTGATTTCATAGGCTCATGGTCCCCACTGTACCTTGGATAAAATAATCTAGATAGTCTCAATTAATTGATTTAATTATCAATTAGAATTATCAAAGTTGACCAAGTCAATTTTGGATAGTTTCACAGAGTTATGTAATTTAGAGAAGAAAAGAGAAATTATGGCAGATTTATTAATTAAGATAAATCGGTATATAAATTAATAAATAAGTTTAAATCAATGTTCAAATTATAAATAATTAATTTGATAAATGATTTAATTAATTAAATCAATAGAAAATAATAAAGGCCTTGATTTTAAGTCCAACGGGCTTATAATCAAATGGGAAATTTCACGGGCCTAAAGCCCATGATAATTTCGACCTAGGGCTGTTAATTGGATATTATTTTATTTATTTTTTAATTAAATAAATGACCTAAATAAGTCTATGAAAGGGATGTTAAGAGAGAGTTGAAAACACAAGACAGATGACAAACACTGATTTTCTTTTCTGATAGGTTTTAGATTCTCTCTAAACACAAGTCATTTTCTAAGCCTTATTGTACTTTTCTCTTCTTCTCTCTGTATCTATCTCATGTGTTGAGAATTTTCCACTTTAGTCTAGGTGATTCAAAGGATACTTTGGAAGGTTGTGAAGAAAATTAAAGATCGGTTCAGTTTCTTGGTAATACTCTGCGACAGAAATGATACAAGGGTTAGAGAAACTGAAGGAATGACTCATTCATTCCGCTGCGTATAATGTAAGTATTCTTATCATTATTTCTCTTTGTATTCAATTTTAGAAACATGTTCTAGGTTGTCTCATATTAACTTGTTTAATATTAGATCTACATGAAAATAAATAAAGATCTTGTATAAGTTTTCCCAATAGAGACAGTGTTACTGCAAATTTTTTCTCATTATATATATATATAACAACACTTCAACAAGTGTAAAAAATGACTTTAAGATTTCATTGAAAAAAATAAACTTAATATATATAAATATATTATGTTACTTGTGAGAAAAAGAGAAGATCCACAAAGATAGAGATTGAGCTTAGAATCGGCCACTGAAAAAAAAAAAACACTAGTGAGGCTGATCCTTGGGTGGGTTTTGAAGCTTAGACCACGAGGAGTATGGTGGAGATGGTGGTTAGGCTCAAGGAGGCTCGGGGTAGTCGGAATCTTGCCAAAAAGTGCAGGAGGCGGACGACTTTGGACTATTGGTTGACAGCCCTAGGCGGCGCGTATCATGGTGAGCTCGTGGGGGTCGACATTTAGAGGGTCGGCGATTCGACCGGGCTAGCACGTGTACAGCTCTGGCGATGGGACGATGGTAGTTCAAGCTGGCAGAGGCAACGCAATAGTAAGAGAGAGAGAGAGAGAGCTTCGGGGAATAGAGGGAAACGAGGCAAAGAGAAAGCTTTAAGTTTCATATTTTTCTTTTTATTTTAAACTTTTCTTATTTATTTAATTATAAAAAAACTGATTTTTAATTAACACAATTTTTTTTATTCAAATTAAAAGCATCTTGATATTTATTTCCAATAATAATATATCAATAAGGTGATCAAAATTTCTTTTATTTTGATTCTCATAATTTAAAATATAAATCTTTAATTCTTGATAAATCTCATTTATCAAATTTAAAGGTCTCTTATTATTTATTTCTCAATAAATAATAATACAATTTAACAAAATTAAAAGTTTTTAAATTCAATCTATTCTCTATTTCTAAATTTTAATGTCATTTATTAATTATTCTCATAAATAATACATAATTTAGGACATAAATCCATCTATTATCCCATTATATAATTTGAGAAGTATAAATTATTAGAGTAGCTATATGGCACATTTCAAATTTGCGATCAAAGTTACTAATGTTTTAATTTGTTGTTCTTATAACCTCAAAAAAATTTCTTGACAGCAAAAGTCTATATAGCGCAACATCTTAGTGTGATTGTTAGTCCCTAAATGTATTAAATTATTAAAGACTAAATCAACAAAACTTACTAAATAAAAAATCTACTAAATAATGTATAAAATCTTATGTTGATTAATTTAGTAATTATTAATTTAACATGCTTTTAAAAAAAGTTTCTATTTTAATTTTTATTTATTTCAACATTTAAAAAACTTATTTAATTTTTTTTTTGGAATTAAATTTATTATAAAAATTTCAAAAAGATTTATTTTAAAATGTTAAGTAATTATAATTTAATTATGTAACATTTTTTAAGTTTTTTTTCAAAAAAAAAAAAAGACACTTAAGAAATAACATTTGGGGCTTTCTTCTAAAATAATAAGATTGCGGATATAAGTACAACAAATTAAAAATATTGTAACGTGTGATAAGTAGCTTTTGATACTATAATATGATTTCTTTTGGTATTTCAGATGATAGATGCATATAATATTTATTATTTTGTAAATAATATATTTTACTATTATCATAATGACATGCAAACATATATTCAAATTCAATATCCTCATTTTGAAGATATATTATTGAATATTTTGGTAGTTGTATAAAGATCTTTAATCTTTTTTAGCCAAATATCTATGAATATTCTTAAAATTTCAATGGATTCCATAAAATTAGAGTATCAATATTTCTATCAATACCAATATTTCACCCTTAGTAAGAGTCACATCCCCAACCATCTAAGTTAAATACTTTAATTGATAATAATTAGGTTTCAATAATATTTATTACTTGCGAAACCTAGGCTTGCTCGACAGTCCCTCCACTCAGCGCGGTGGCTCTCCCCTCTTCCGCTACCCTTCCCTCGTAGCCACACACAAAGAGAGAGTTCTCTCTCTCGGCAATCCCTGGTTTAATGAAATAAGATGAGAATGATTTTTTGTTATAATTTTAATATATTACTGTGATTGTGATGTGGGTTTTTGATTATTTGTAATAAGATGAGAATGGTTTGTGTTGTGTGATCATTGCATATATACACAATGAATGATTTTGATATGTAATTGTGAATGTGGGAAATTATTCCTTAAAGCATCCCATGCCAAGCCCCAAAGTTCAGTCTCGCCATATGAGGCCAGGCACGCAAGGCACCCCCGACTAAAGGCCACGCTATGCGAGGCCAGGTGCAAGGCACCCTTCACTAAGGACCTCACTAAGCCTCCTCCGCTCGTGCCCAAGTCCTAAATGCATGGGCCTCGCTACGCGAGGCGTAACATATGTAGATGTTGTGTATGTCCCGGCAGCCACATGTCGCATGCCCAAGCATCAAACTTGCAAAGAGCCTTGTCTTGTGCCCAAGTCTATGCGAGGCGCCCGAGTCTATGCGAGGCCAAACTCCCCTAATGTCCAGATGGTCCGAGAGAAAGTGACGAAGGCATCGCCACGCTAGGACCTTGCTATCCAAGGCGCCTTGTCCTACGCCAAAGGGTTCGCGCGAGGCCAAACTTCCACCCGTGCTATGCGACGGCCATAATGAGCCGCCACCCAACTCGCTATGCGAGGCACCTTTTCATGTGCCTGAAGCTTCACGCGAGACCCTCTCTCTCTCGCCACCCGTAGGCGTGGGGCACTTAGTGACAAAGGCCTCACTATGCGAGGTACCTTGTCTTGCGCCCGGAGCTACGCATGAGACCCACTTTCTCGCCAGCCCGAGGGTCCACGAGAGGCACTTTTTCTTATCACGTGCAACACATGCCTCGTTGAAGAGACTCTACTGATCATCCTGAAGTAGGTGGCACTAGCGAGGCACATCCCCACCATGACTTTTCATGACATATATGTACGAAACCTCCCGAACTTACGTACAAGGAACACTAGTAAAGACCCAATCATCATTTGGTGTCAAGCTAGAATTGATGAAGACAACTAATTATGTCATTCATTAATACCCTGACAATGTCCCTATGTACATTCTTGTCCCCTATAACCACAATGTTTCTGGAGCCATTAGAGCTCCACTATTGTACGCCCTGGTTTTCCCACGGGCTGTTAGCAAGCTGAGATACGGCCTAATCATGTCTACCACGTGGACATCCCCAAGACCGGAGCTGCCATCGAAAGATCCTACCTCCTTAGCTCAAGGTAACCTAAGGGTTCTCCAAGATTAGACTGAGTTTGGACTCTGAAGGCCACAGGTCGAAGGAAGCATCCAGCTCGTGGTACGAGCTAGAGTTGGAGGTTGTGACCTTTTATAAAGTCAACCACGCAAGGTAAACGTGCATATATCAGACATCACGTGTCTGATATATCCTTGACTTCTCGGACACGCAGCATGAACGTGCGCATTCAGACACCCACGACTGGGTTGAGCCGTGCGACCCATTATCCCCTTACCTATTAATTAGACCACACTTCATGTGTCAGGTTTTAAGAATTAATCATGAATGTCACAGAGTTGACATGATAGGTAAGAAGGTCACGAGATGACCTTCTTACCAACTCCCAGGTGCCCTCTCCTATAAATATGGAGACTCTGGGAGTTGCAAATGGTTGGATTCTATTGTGTATGAAATACCCTGTAAAAGAATACCAAGCATATAGCAATAATACTGACTGGTGGAGTAAAGGGATTTTAATCTTTTTTTTTTATGAAAAAAAAAATAGCCTTTAAACCACCTAAAAACGTAATTGTGTCACCAGCCCATTTCTCAAAAGATCATTCATCTATTTCGGTTCAACATAAGCACTAATCCCTTCCTCTTATTTTCTTAATTACTTGTTGGCGAAGAACCGCGTCAACAACTATAAATAGTGTCTCACCCCTCTAGCAAAAGGGTTGGAAAATTTCATTGTATACACAGACAATTAAGCAATACACTAGTCTTTTCTCCATTGTTACTGTTATACACTTTTCTTTTTCAAATTTTCCCTAAATTCTATCTACGTTATTTTTATAATATGCTTTGAGTTTTCCGGCCTTATATCCATCAACAGTAACTTTGAAGGTTGATAATGAAAGGAAAAAAGAAAAAGAATGACTATAATTTTTTTCTTATAGATCTATTCTATTTGATGGGTAAATTTTGTTGAAATGGTTTTGTTTTTTGTTTTTTTTTCTTTAAATGTGTAAAATTCGCAAAACTACCTGATTGTAACTCAAAATTTGGTACCCAAACCCGTTATAAATCCAGATAGTTTTGGACGAGTTTCGATACCACATAACTCGAACACGAAAAATCCAAACTTGAATACCTAACTTGTGTGCACACCTAATACAAATATAAGTTCTCAAAACTTAAAAAAAAAAAAGGAGAGGGAGAGAGAGAGAGAGAGAAATGTAAAATCCCAGAATAATTTTTTTTTTCATTCCATTCTATTTAACTAATTCAAATATCTTTTAAACTTTTTATAGTAGTGAAAGTTAAACTTTTAGTTTTTTTTTTAAACGAAGTAATTCGCACACACAAGCCATGGCTCGTTCCAAATGGGATCTTAATCAGCTAATATATATGGAGATAAATACTATAAAAAAAATAGATTAAATTTAACTCTATGGACCTTTGGCACTCTCTATACACCTGTATAAATACACAAGTAACTAAATCTAATACACAATACTTACATTTGCTTACAAATAAAATGCTAATGATAAACAGAATACTGAAGTAGAACAGTTTGGAAAGAAACAATGCTTGCCCATCTCAAGTTTTCAACATTTGCATTAAAAAGCTCCTAATTTGATGTTTCTGCAACCATTTTAATCAACCTTCAGCTTTTAATAGCAGTTCCAAATCAAGCACTTTCAGATTCTGATGTCTGGCTCCCTGCATTAAATTTAGAAACAAAACAACATCATCAACAATCTTTGATTATTTTCCTTTTCCTTTCATGTCAATGATATACAATCTAATGTCATTGCCTTATTAGTCATAGGAGAAAAAAGAACAAATATAATATTCCTATCTAAATCCAACAAAGTCCAATATCATTTTTAGATAATAAGAATTTCTAAGATTACAAGTTACATGATAATTTCTCTCCTTGACCCATATAGCTCATCTGAAACAATAATGTTGATCTTTTTCTTTCTTGTTGTCATGACACTTGCCTACTTGAATGGAGAACCTACCCACAGTAGTTATTGAAGAAACATCAATTTATTTATTTTCATCTATCAAGACTCTTTAGCCAAGAAATTTTGTGATGGATTATGATACAAGGCATCACAAACCTACTATGTATTCCAAACTATAAGAACTAAATGCTTAAATGAAAACAAATTTAAATACCAAAACTTCATCTTCTTCAAGATTTTTAGTTCATCATAAAAGAGAAGGATGGTGTGGCTCCCTTTAAGGAGAAATGAAAGCTGGGGAAGAGAATGCATAATATAGGTGCCACTACATATAGCCAGAAGTTATATTTTATTATGAAACGCAACCTTCTAGGACCCATAAGCTGAAATTCCTGATTTCTCACACTAACAAAAATGTAATTAGAAGAACTAGCCACCACAACAGAAGCGTTTACATGAAAAAATGAGGTTACTGAACACTCTAGCATCGATCTTTTGAGAACCCATGGAGGAAGAGGTATAAGATGAAAAATGAGGTTACTATGATAACACTATGATAGTCTTTGTTGAAAAGTGGTGAGCTTCTTGTATCTTGGCAAATATTCTATGTTCACAGACAAGTCTACAGATGCTTCACCTTAGCATATATTTCTAGAAATCTTGTAATGTCGTTCTGTTCAAGATCTAAATATAGATACTGTTGGTGTATTATATTCTTATACTGTGGTAGAAAAATGTTTGAAGTTCTATTGTTACCCTACCAATATATCTAAATTTATGTAGAATAATGAGATGTAGGGAATTCAATTATAGTCAAAGTACCTTACTCTCTGTCTCTTTTCCTCCCTTATCCTAGTTCTAAAACTAAAATAACTTTGAATTTTGACCATATGGCCTTGTTTGGTGGGTGTGATAGGATACCATTGGATTCAATTATAAAAATAAGAGAAAAAACAAAAAATGATGATTGAGTTGATTATTTGTACATAATAAGTTAATAGAAAATGAGATGGATACAAAATTGTAAATTTGTCTCACTAATGATATATATGAAATAGGAGAATGTGTAGTATTGAACTATTCAAATGCTCTCTAATTTCACAACAAAAACACACGTGAAAAAATGTCTAATCCAATCTCATTCTAGTACCATGCAAATATTAAGTGAACAAAAAAACAAGAGGCATATAATATATAATAAAGAACTAAGAGAGGCATAATAAAAGAAATATCAGCACAATGATAGTTAGAGTAGCCAAATTTGAGAAACATATATGATGTTAATATAAATAGAAATTTGGCGCACCTTCTCCACATAGCTGTTCGAATCGAGCAACAATGTGTTTGCCATACGTATATTTCCTCAGAGCAGCGAGATGGGCTCTCGTACGATTCAGCAATATTTCCCGTTGTCTGTCATTGCTTTTCTCAAACATCTTTTGGACCACATAATTAGCAAATTGGTCCTTCATCATTGTCTAGATATAGGAAGCAAACAACAAATTTCAGTATGTTCATAACATTTTTTATCATATGATATTAGGATACCTAAATCTTATACATGAATTAGCTTATAGATAGTTCCAATCATCACAAAATTATATTTATGAAAAAAAAAACCTTAAAAAAAGAAAGAAGAAATTTTTTTTTAAAATTTGTTTGGAATACCCATGAAGAGTCTTGTTCCTAGAGAAACTTCAGACAAGCATTTCCTCAACCAAAGGAAAGAGCTGTTTCTTTTGTACCAAAACAAGGGAAAAAGCTTCAAGCATGTCTCCCACAGGTTATTTAATGTGAAAATTGAAAATTAAATTAATGAAAAGCACCTTTTAACTCAAAAACTTTCATGATTTTTTTGTAACATGACAATAAATTGTAAAAGCTTTCATCTTAAAAGTTACACACATGACAATGAGCAGCTGGAGTCACAAAATTTTAGAATAATTTTAGTGATGCATGGTCTCTGCCTGAAAAATGAAGCACATATCACATAAAAAAAGAAACACAAAAGGGCAGGCTTTTAAAATACGGAAAACGATAGCTTGAAAGAAACAAAAGAACTACTTATGGGCCTAGAAGTTTTAGCGTTAACTCGAACCAGGCCAGAAAACAGAATATACACTTCTTCTCATTGACTCGCCTAAATGGTAAGGCCAAAGCAAGTACCCGTGGTAAAAGACATGAATATTATTTCTGTTATCAATGTGGTGTAATGAATTATACTATTATATCATATATGCAGTATACTATAATTGACATACCAGTAAACTATCATTTTCCTTTGACACTCCCAAAATCTCCTCAATCAAGAGCTCCCTCTCCTCAGTATTGCCATGCTCCAAACACTTTTCAACAACATTTGATGCATACTTGTGCATGCTCATTTGTACAATTATCCCAGTTAACTTGCTAATAATTTGGCTCCTCTCACGTGGCTTTCCCTGCACTAGGAGATACTGCAAGCAATCACAGGTACTCCATATTAGACTCAATGACGAAAAAACAAACATAAATGGAAAAAATAGCATAAACTTAAATAACATATATTATTAGATTTTTTGCTTTCAATAGAAACTGTTGCTAAACATCTAAACATGCTAAAGCCACAATCACCGTGACAGGTAAACGTATGGAAGGAGTTTGGCAGGACCAATTCTTTAGTGGGGAAAAAAATAAGGAACCAAATGGGGCAAGCATAATCAAGAAAACTGCCAGAGCAAAAGATTAACGAAACTTATGGGAAGGAAGTGATATCAAGCATGAACAAAATATCTTTGAGAGCACAAAACTAACCAAACAGAGTTATTTATAGCCTGAACACTATTTATATCATCAATCATCTTAACTAATCTATGGAAAAACTATATGTGTATATGTATACACACGTATATAGGTAGCCGTACATATGTATTGGAAGCTAATAATATAACATTAAAAAGTTTTCTTTACACCAAAATTTTCTAAATGAAACGAAGCAGAACTCAGTATAATACAGGACACCCTCCAAATTATTTTGCTGGTAGCTTGTTGAAAATTTACAATTAGCTTAGTATTCATGGATCATACCTAACTATTTCCACAAACTTCCAAGATTTCAATCAATATAACCTTCCCTTACTTTCCTCTTTTTCTGAGAAATGATTAGAGAAAACAAATTTCTATTAATCTATGCGACTATTAGGATTTGTTTCAGTACCTGTGAAGGCTTAAATGGTTTCTCCTTAAATGCAGTCTTACCACTAAATTATTTTATATACCTTAAAGTTATCATAATACAACATAAAAACCCTGAGCTCCTTCTTGACTCTTAGAAAGGAAGTGAATATATCATGTATGTGAAATTCAGAATCAAATAAGACAACCATTTAAATGCATTGTTTATTTGTATTATTATACCAACCAACATTTTCAGCTGAAGACTTTGAAAAAGCAAAGTTAACATCTAAGAATAGAAACTAAAAAAGGGACCAAATTGATAGTACTGCGGGGTCCGCCTGTTTCTTTAGTCTAACAATAAGTTTTTACAACCAGCTACATTGGGTAAAGCATTTGGAGTACTATCATCTTTTGAATCGAAGATCAAGAACATAAATATGCAAGTATTCAATGAAGAAAATTCTTAACTTATATTAAGGTGACCTGGAGAAGCATAGAAGTAAAGAGAGCCAACCTGGGTAACATAATTGCCATACTGATCTTGAGAAAGAATACTAGCAGACTCCAGTATTTCATTTATGACACATTGGCATTGGAGATCATCTGAACAATACTCCAAAACTCTCTGCCACAAGCCAAAATATGACAAAATCTTAAACATAAAAGATCAAAACTGATTTAAGTATTAACATCTGAACACAACATGATTTACCTGTATGACACGGCAACCATAGGGGTGAGTAGCAAGATTGGCGACTTGACTTTTGAAAGCAGATATGATAAATCCAATTTTTTCTGCTGGGACACATTCAATACATTTCTGGATGACATGATTTCCATTTTGATCATGTACACATGTCATGACATGGCCATCAAGCTCTTGCACAAGAAGTGTCTTTTGACCAAGCTCAATAGCATCAAGAGCCTAAAATACATATCCGTCACCAAAATGAAATGCTATTAGAATTGGATAACATATGAATGTGGGAAAGGGAAAAAAAACGTTATTTAAAATTGTTCAAGTAAAATATAACAGCCATTTGTTAGGTGATGAAAACCTAAAATCCATTTGCCAATTTGCCTTGCATGCACTTGAGATTCTTTTTGTCTTTTTTTTTTAAAAAAAAAAAGGAAGAAGAAGAAGATAAACAGTGTAAATGGCTATAGCCGTGTGTGTGGGTAATTAGATTGCGTGTAACTTGTATGGAAACAATGGGTAAAGGGGTTGGTGAGAGAAGATTGTAACTAGTAGCCTCATTTTTTCATTCTAATACCAAGAAGAGAGTAAAATAGAGATGTTTTTTTTTTGGTCAAGAAGAATAGAAGAACTTCATTGAACAAAGAAACCATACAAACTAAAGACACAGACTCAACTCAAGCAGAGGCACCTGCCGAATAAAAAAACAAACAAGCAGCAGCTAATTACAATGAATATGCCGAATGAACATTTGGTCTTGAACCGAAATCTGACTTCTATACACTTTGTATAGCCTATATTTAGTTGTAAATTTTACTTCCTGAACTAGACTCATAACAGATAACGAATAACTATCATAAATGCATCTATTCCTATTTTTCCATATACTATAAATGACTGCAGCAAAAATCATGTTAACAATATCAAACTTTACTCCATTTCGGGCTCTAGCCAACCACACCAACCAGCTATTAAACTCCAGAGGCCAAGCCACAAACCCCAACCAATTAAAGATGCTCCTTACCAATCGAGTAGAGAGACTGCAATCAAAAAACAAATGAGAGTGACTCTCATAACAGCTCTCACAAACCGGACATAAAACTGAAGCCATCTGTATCTGCTTCCTTCTGAGATTGTCCCTGGTTAGAAGCTGGGAGTTAACCACCTGCCGTAACATAAATCTATGTTTAGGAAGAATTGGCTTACTCCAAACAGTCCTATGATACTCAACCCTTTGCTGGACCAATAGACTATTATACAATCTAGAAGTCTGAAATTTTCCTTGAACACCAGCAGAAAATATGGCAGCAAGACCAAAATGATCCTTGATACGACAAAGCTTCCTCCAATACCAGCTACAGTCTCCTTTCAATTCATAGTTCCAAATATTGACTCCTTTCAAGTATATGGAATTGATCCATTTGACCCAAAGCAAATCTGGTTTATCTGATAAGGCCCAAATATACTTTGCTAAATCCCAGACCACCATAGGCTTTAGGGAGACAGACCTTTTGCCAAGAAGGGATGTGCATCTTGCTTCTCTGCCCTGAAGTTCCCCACAGAAAACCCCTACAGATCTTTTCAATTTCCTTAACTATGCTTTGAGGCAAGACAAAAATAGTCATCCAATAGTTTCGAAGCCCAAGTAAAACTGAATTGATAAGTTGAATCCTGCCAGCGAAGGAGAGATGTCTACTCGCCCAGTTCTGAATCTTTAACCGATATTTTTTAATAATCACCTCACAATCTGCATGTCTCCATTTAGTAGGTCTCATGGGAACCCCAAGATACTTAAGTGGAAAGGTTCCTTCTAAAAGATTTATTTCAAGAGCAATTCTAGTTCTTTCATAGCTCGGGACACCACCAAAAAATATTTGAGATTTCCCAGCATTGATGGAAAGACCTGAAACTGTAGCAAAGTCTTCTAGAACTACCTTAACACTTCAAACAGCTGGGAGAGAACCTTTACAAAAGATGAGTAAATCATCCGCAAAACACAAGTTAATTAGCTTAAGACTTTTGCACATAGGATGAAATCTAAAGGGGGAAGTAAGAGCTGCAAGTTGTAAACTTCTTGTCAAATATTCCATTATAATAAGGACAAACAACAGAGGTGACATGGGGTCACCTTATCTCAGCCCTTTCTCCCCTTTAAACTTGCCTTGCATTCTGCCATTCATCACAAGAGAGTAAGACATACTCCTAACACAAGACATTACCCAACCTATGAATTTCATAGGAAATCTAAGAGCATTTAACAGGTCCTCAAGAAAGTCTCAATCTACCGTATCATAGGCCTTACTAAGATCTATCTTAATAGCACACCTCGACGATGTAGACGACCTCCCATAGTTTTTTATCAGATCTTGAAATATCATTATATTATGGGCTATTGTGCGACCTTTAATAAATGCTCCCTGGTTTGCCTGTACAAGATCAGGGAGAACTACAACTAGCCTCTTACATAACAACTTAGCCATGCACTTGTACAATGTAAAGCAGCAAGCAATGGGCCTATAGTCAACAACCCTAGAGGGATTGGCTACCTTAGGAATCAATGATAAGGCAGTTTCATGAAGCTCAGGCGGAAACCTACCAGTTTCAAAACACTGAGATATAGCAGCACAAATCTCATCCCCTATATCATGCCAAATTGCTTTGAAAAAACCAGAACCAAACCCATCAGGACCTGGAGATTTGGTTATAGGTATACTAAACAAAGCCTCCCTAATTTCCTTCTTAGAAAACGGTTTCAGAAGCATCACTTGCTATTCGACTGAAAGCTTTGGCCCCATCTCTAAATTCTGAACTTTAAGTTTACCAGTAGCCGAACTAGCACTTCCCAAAAAAGCTCTGAAATGACCCACATAATGAGAGACAACTTCTGAGAAATTATCAACTATGATACCTTCTTCATTTATGAATGAGACAATACCATTCTCTGCTTTACGCTTCTTTAAAAAAGCATAGAAGAAGGAGGTGTTCAAATCTCCCTGTCGCAGCCAAGTTATTTTACTCCTTTGTACTAGAAAACTGTGATATAGTCTTTCCTGAACCGAAAATGCTTCAGCTGCATACTTCTCATCTTCCTGAAAACAGTGATCTTAGGGGTGAGCTTGAGCTTGCATCTTAGCTTCTTGATATGACTCTTTAGCCTTATAGTTATTGGCTTTTAGATCACCCACTCTATCCATATTAAAAGATTTCAGATAGTGTTTGAGTCTCAACTGCTTGAAATAAACAGCTTTGATACCCGTAGCTTTGATGGGAGATCTCCAGCTAGTTAACACCCGATCATGAAACTCAGGGTGCTCAGCCCAAAAGTTATAGAACCGAAATATCTTAGATCCCATATTCTCTGAAGATTGAATTCTTACAAGACAAGAACAGTGATCAGAGATGGTTTCCCATCTAAACAAGACCGTAGACTGAGGAAATAAATCAAACCATTTTTCATTGCTAAAAACATGGTCTATTTTAGAGTAGATCCTAGCCACACCCTCTTGGTTATTTGACCAAGTAAAATAAGAACCAACACTTCTTACAGGCTCAAAATGAGCACCAGCAAGCTACCGGATTGAATCTTCTAATTCAAGGTCTGAAATAGGCTTTCCTCCCAATCTGTCCTTGCCTGAAAAAGGGGCATTAAAGTCCCCTAAAATTAGCCAAGCTTTATCCATATGAATAGGCCTTTGCAACCCATCCCAAAAACTACACCTACCATCAATTGAATTAAAACCATAAACAAAAGTGACACCAAAACTCTGCTGCATACTAGTCATCTTCACCAAACAGTGAACCGCTTGAGACGATTCCTCTAAGATACTAACTTTCACAGATAGCCTTCTCCAAATGATCAATAACCTGCCTTCAATAACTGAGCTTGTGTGATAATCCCAATTCGGAAACTCATGGTCCATGAACTTGCTTATTTTACTTCCCTTCATTTTAGTCTCTAAAAGACCACGCACTCCAATTTTATTACTACTACATAGGTCTCTAATAGGGCTATGTTTATTAGAACTATTGAGCCCTCTAACATTCCAGCATAGCACATTGCAGCTATCCATTAGAAGTGCCTGAAGTAGAAATACCTTCTTTACCACTCACCAATGGCTCTTGAAGCACCACAAACTTGTTTGCTTTCTTGTTCTTTTGATCTACATTCTTGGCCTTACCAGCTGACCTCTGACCCTCCTTTGCTTGAACGACCACTCTTTTTGGGGTAAGCCAGTGTTGATTAGTCTGAATTCTTACTTCACTCCCAGCTAGCTCATCTTTATTAGGTGATAGAATCTCAATTGGGTCAGCCTGAACCTTGTCAATTTCTGGATTTGCCTGAGAAACTTCCTGCTTCGGCACATCTTCCTTCAGTTCGCCAGTTCCTTGTTCCTTTTCCTCCATATTAGTTATAGGCTCCTTCCTAACCCACTGAGCATTCTTATCCTTTCTACACTCTACCATTGAGTGACCAAAACCAGCACAGGTCTTACACTTAACCGGTAGCCATTCATACTCAACCCCCTGCTCCATGATTTGGCCATGTTCATTAATATACTGTATATATTTCGGGGGGTTATCTGAAACCTCCATTTCTACCGGAACTCGAGCAAACTGAATACGAGATCACTCCCTTGTGAATTTTTCCACCATTATTGGTTTACCAATTGTACTCACTAGGGCACTGAGACATTTACTACCCCAATATTGGAGCCCCAAATCATGAAGACGAATCCAAAGAGGGACAGAACGCACAAGACGAACAGCGCTCAAATCTGCCATCCAAGGCCGAATTATTACAGGTTTCCTATCAAAGTGAATAATGCCATTTTCTAGAACTGATCCCTTGTTGCTTCATCATTGAACTTTACCATAGTTAAACTCATTGTCATTCTTGCTATCTGAGCTATCCCAAGATGACCCCAAACCCTTTTAATGAACCCTTCAAAAACCTCCATAGATAGGTTTGCACCTAACACCATGCATATCACTACCGAGCTCCAATTTGCGGATTGCATTTTAACCTCCTCAGCATCAACTCTGGCAAATTTCCATACCTCCCTATAAATCGGCTCTGTGAACTCAAGCTTCTGGTCTGAAAACGACAGATTATCTACCGTGAAACTTTGCCATTGTCTCTGAGCGGAAGCTTGAAAGTCTTCCTCAGTCACCTTGTCCGCCCATGAGGTCTTCTTAGAAGTCGAATCTTCCTTGCCATTCCCTACAGTTGTGAATCCCTGGGATACTTTATCTCCCAACCCAAAGATCTCTTCAGATTGACGAATCACATCCTCTTCTGTAGTCTCTTCTTTTTCACCTGTTTCAGTTAACTCTTTCCCTCAAGCACTCGATCGTGAATTGGAGTCTTCTCTTCCAAATTTCGCTGTTGATCTTGCTCTCCTATCTGATTAGTTGGCTTACGTAGTGGCTTCTTCTTCTTCGCCATGGGAGAGAACAGTCCACCATTCAAGCCCTTACGTTATGTGAAAAATAATAAAATAGAGATGTTTTATAATTATTATAAGAAGAAAATTCTTCCTTAGGTTTATTCAAGGTGTAGGCATGAGAAGTGGATGGTGTGTGTTTGTATATACTTGTAAGAGACTTATGTTTGTTTATATGATGATCTGTAGTAATAAATTGGGTGAATCAGAGAAAGCATGTCTTTTTTGAAGAAATATTATTCTATTTTCTCATTTAATTTACGTATTATTTAAATCACAAACAACAAGCATCAGATAAATAAGTTCTTTGGCGCCAAGCGATGATGGAAGAAGACAAAGCGAGACTTGGAATGAACAAATTTGACTGTTTAAATTTTTCATTGTGCAGATTACATATAAGATGTTATATGTATTGCAAAAAATTATGTGAAAATGGTGAGGGAAAAACACCTTTTTTGTTGTATATTTTCTTTTTCTATTTAAAGATTTACAACCTAGGGATATATATATATAGGCTATACAAGACAACTATTAATTACAAAATGAAAAACGTATGAAGAATAGGAACCAATTCCTATTCCTATGGAACTCAAAGATCAAACTTTAAGATATTTAATTTCCTAACTGTCAACACTCCCCCTCAAGCTGGACTATAGATATTGATGAGTCCCAGCTTGTTTACTAAGAAATCAAATACTTGATCGGATAGCCCCTTTGTGAGAATATCAGCTAGCTGTTGATTAGTATGCACATATCTAATGTTGATAATTCCTCCATCAATTTTTTCTTTAATAAAGTGACGGTCAACTTCCATGTGTTTAGTTCTGTCATGATGATAGGGTTATGTGCAATGCTAATGGTAGATTGGTTGTCACAGTAAAGCTGAATAGGGGCTTCACATTCAATCTTTAATTCCTCTAGTAGACGTTTGATCCATATTGCTTCACACACTCCATGGGCCATGGCTCTATATTCAACTTCTGCATTGCTTCTCGCAACTACTGTTTGCTTTTTACTCCTCCATGTTACCACATTTCCCCATATCATTGTGCAATATCCAGATGTAGACTTCCTATCATCAACTGAACCAGCCCAGTCTGCATCTGTAAAAACTTCAACATTTCTTTCAGTGGTCTTCCTAAAGAAAAGACCCCTTCCAGGTGTTTGTTTGATATACCTCAAAATTCTATATACTGCATTGAGATGTCCCTGACACGGATCATGCATATATTGACTGACTAGACTTACTGCAAATGCAATGTCAGGTCTAGTATGTGAGAGATAGATGAGTTTTCCTACCAGTTGTTGATACCTTCCCTTGTCAACTGGCCCTCCTTCAAACATTTTCTTTGTGTCTCCGAGCTCGATTGGAGTTTTGCTGGGCCTGCTTCCGAGCATGCCCGTCTCCTTTAGTAGGTCTAGAGTGTATTTTCTTTGGGACACAGAAATACCTCTTTTATTTCTAGCGAATTCCATACCCAGAAAATACTTGAGTGCGCTGAGATCTTTGACTCCGAACTCCTTTGCCAACATTTTTTTGTTGAATTTATCTCTTCAATGTAATTACCAGTGATAAGTATGTCATCAGCATACACAATCAATACTGCCATTTTTCCAATTTCTGAGTGTTTAACGAAGAGAGAGTGATCAGTCTAACCTTGATTGTATCCAAGTCCTTTTACAACTTTCAAGAACCGATTAAACCATGCTCGAGGAGATTGTTTCAAGACATAGAGTGATTTGTTCAGCTTGCAGACTGTGTTTGTCTTAAGAAATTCTTCAAATTCCGGAGGCTGACTCATATACACTTCCTCTTCAAGTTCCCCATTCAAGAAAGCATTATTTACATCGAGTTGATGCAACTCCCAATCCAAGTTAACTGCTAACGAGAGTAGAACTCTGATAGTGTTGAGTTTGGCAACTGGAGCAAACGTTTCTATGTAGTCAATCCCGTAGGTTTGAGTAAAACCCTTGGCAACTAACCGAGCTTTGTACCTCTCAATAAATCTATTTGCATTGTATTAACTCTGAACACCCATTTGCACCGTATTACCTTCTTGTCTGGTGGTAACTCCACTAATTTCCAAGTTTCATTTTGTTTAAGGGCTCTAATCTCTTCAATAACTATTGCTTTCCATTGGGAAGAATCAAGAGCTTTTTTGATATTCCTGGGAATCACAACATCTGATAAACTAGAGATAAACGCTTTAAATGGAGATGATAATTTCGAATAAGAAATGAATTTTGAAATGGGGTGTTGGGTGCATGATCTAGTTCATTTCCTCAATGTAATAGGGATATCTAGATCTGACTGTTTGTTTGATGGAAAAATACCTGGATCTTTTGAGGGAAGTGGTTCCATCACCGGATTGGATGCTTGACTGTGCTGAGGATTTGTAACCTGTTTATTTCTCCTGGAATATACCCGAATCTCTTTCTGTATATTTTGGTCTTGAGGATGACCCACTGGTTAAGTGATTTTATGAGTGGCTGTTTGAGGTGGATTTTCTGGTTCAGGAGAGACTGTCAGAATATCTGGTTCAGAAGAATGGAGGAAGAAAATGGAACAGGAGTGGTTAAGGGTAATTCTAACCCCCACGACCATTGAGCTTCTTACTGGTGATGGCTGGACTCCCCCTGAAGCGACATGGGAGTGAAGTAAGGAGTATCCTCCAAAAAGGTGACGTTACATGAGATAAATGATCTTTTTGTGATGGGACAATAACACCGATAACCTTTTTTGGTAGGAGAGTAACCCAAAAATATTGTCTTAATGGCTTTAGGATCAAATTTACTCCGATGGTGGGAGTGAACATGTACAAAAGCAGTACAACCAAATACTTTAGCTGATAGAGTATTTGTAGAGATGTGAGGAAATAATGATTGGAGAACAGAAAATGGTGTTTTAAACTGAAGGGGGCGACTAGGGAGGCGATTAATGAGGTAAGCAGCGGTAAGGACAGCGTCGCCCCAAAGGTATTTAGGAACATGCATAGTGAACATAAGAGCACGAGCAAATTCTAAGAGATTGCGATTTTTGCGTTCAGCAACTCCATTCTGTTGTGGAGTATCAAAACACAAGCTTAGATGAATAATCCCATTTTGAAGAAGATAAGGACCGAGAGTGGTATTGAAATACTCAGTACCATTGTCGGTACGAAGTATTCTTATTGACGTTTAGTACTGTGTTTGGATCATATGATGAAAGTTCTGAAAGACTTGGCATGTTTCAGATTTACTTTTAAGGAGATAGACCCAAGTGAGATGTGTGTGATCATCGATAAAAGAGATAAACCATCGCTCACTATGAATAAGAGAAAATGCGTTGGAAGGTGTATATTTTGTGAGGGAACGAAGCACGTGTATGCTTGGCAAATTGACAAATATCACAATGAAAATCAGCAACATTTTTATTGACAAAAAAAGATAATAAATATTTTAAATATAAAAATCTTGGATGTCCAAGTCGACAATACAACAACATAATTGTTTTTGAGTCTGAACATGAAACAGATTTTGAAACAAAAGACGAACAAGAATTAGAAATAGAATTTGAACCCAAATGCAGTAGAGAAGAAGACTTTTTGAAAGATTGTTGTCTTTCAAAGAAATAAAGTTCATCACAAATCCTAGCACTGCCAATCATCCTCCCTGATGATAGATCCTGAAATTGACAAGAATTTGACACGAATTTAGCAAAGCAATGATTATCACTGGTTAATTTGTGGATAGAGATTAAATTGCATTGCAAAGAAGGAATATAAAGAACTGATTTAAGAATGAGATCAACAGATAGTTTAATAGTGCTTATTCCAATAATAGGAGAATGGGTGCCATTTGCAATTGTGGCGCTAGATTTAGTGGAACAAGAAAAATAAGTATCAAACAAATGTGGTAAACCTGTCATGTGATCAGTGGCACCTGAATCGATGATCCATGGTGTGTTGGAAGTGGAAGAAAAATTACCAGAGTGTGCAATAGAGGCACTATGAGTCTCAGGACCGAAACTAGGTTTCATAGATGATTGACTCAAAAGAGTGCATAAGTGGGCAAGCTGTTCCTTACTGAACGGAGGGGCAGCAACACTATTTTGATCAGTGCTACTCTCAGTCTGAGTTTGGTATGCCTTTCTCTCATGTTGGTGGCAAGGAGTCCAATTGAGTGGTTTACCATGGATTACCCAACAAGTGGATCGAGTATGACCGTGATGATGGCAGTGATCACACCACGGTCGATCACCCTTACGATTAGGTCGAAGGTCAGGAATGGATTTTCCATGTGGTGGTGGGTCGGATTTTGAAACGAGAGCTGAACTTTCAATGGGCTGTAGTTCAGGAGTAGTGAGCATGACACGACGACGTGCTTCTTCACGTCTAACCCCAAAGAATACTTCTTCAGTATCAGGAAATGGGGCACGACCCACCAAACAACCTCTGACTTCATCAAGATTACTGTTTAACCCTGTAAGAAAATAAAAAACTCGTTCTTTCTCTAATTGCTGTCGTTGGATCGTACTGCAGTTAGCACATAGGGGTGTAGTATCAAGGTACAAATCGAGCTCCTGCCACAAGTCTTGTAAGTCAGAAAAATACTGTGTAACAATTTGAGCTTGGTACGGATTCGAAAATCTGAGAAGCGTTACCGAGATCAGAATACATTTTCCTGGCAGCGTCCCACACCTCATTAGCAGTCTTAAAGAATAAATATCTGCGGGTAATTTTTGAGTCCATTGAATTAATTAGCCACGAAAAAACAATTGAATTTTCAGCTTGCCATACCTTGTATGTAGGATCATTGACAGGTGATGCTGAGAGATCACCAGTGATATATCCTAGCTTACCACGACCACATATAACAAGTTTGACAGATTAGGCCCATTGTAAGTAATTTTTTCCATCTAGTTTATGGGCTGTAATATTAAGGGAACCACTATCCAGATTATAAATTGAGCACATAGACCCACTTGGCAAAGTTTGGGCTGAGTTAGGGTTAT
This sequence comes from Humulus lupulus, assembly GCF_963169125.1. NCBI lineage: Eukaryota > Viridiplantae > Streptophyta > Magnoliopsida > Rosales > Cannabaceae > Humulus > Humulus lupulus. Next base: position 38,664,801 of record NC_084795.1, read on the forward strand.
TTGAGTGAGGCCCAACACTTTCAGAGATGGGCCCAATAGTTTGAGATGATATGTCCTCACTGCTCAACATCTTCTAGGATTCCTAAGACTGCCGAGATGCTTCTGGGCTACTGAAAGGTCGAGAACCTCTAGGCTCCGTATGAGGGAGAGGACGTTGTGCAACTGCTGGGATCTGTGCGACTGCCGAGAGGGCCAAGACGGAAGACAACGGTTGTGAGCTACGCCTGGAACTACCGTGCAACTGCTGAGGAGAGCTAAAGTGCCGGAAGTGAACAGATGCTACCGGTGCCGGAGCAGACAACCGAAGCTGGACAGAAAACAAATTGCTGAGAAGAGAAAAAGCCTTACGGCTCTGATACCATGTGAAAATGGTGAGGGAAAAACACCTTTCTTGTTGTATATTTTCTTTTTCTGTTTAAAGATTTACAAGCTAGGGATATATATATAGGCTATACAAGACAAACTATTAGTTACAAAATGAGAAACGTCTAAAGAATAGGAGCCGATTCCTATTCCTATGGAACTCAAAGATCAAACTTTAAGATCTTTAATTTCCTAATTGTCAACAAATTACATTAACCTCTGTAAAAAAAAAAAAAAAACTAGTATGAATAGAAAATTATGAGTGAAATCTCCTTAATCGACAGGTGTTAGGAGTAATCTAATTGACACTAACAAGAACGATGGTCATAGTTTCATATGAGTGAAAATCACAAAAATGATGAGGAATACCCTATCTAACATGTGTGAGATACAGTAGGTAAACATATGAAAAAGTTATATTTGAAGATGGAAGTGCTTCTGTAACGAGACACATCAACGAATTCAACACAATCATTTCACAATTGACGTTTATTGAAATCAATTTTGAGGATGACATACATTCTCTCATCTTGTTGGTGTCTTTTCCAAACAATATAGAGCCTAAGAGGGCAGTAATAAGAAATTTGGTAGGCAAAGAGATTGTAATTGAAAGATGTCAGATGTTGAATTCTTGTTTAAGAAGTTTGCTTAATATAAATGAGTGAAGGAACAATGTTGAATTCCACCCTAAATCTTGAAAACAGGTTAGGTCCAACAAGAAGAATTCTAACCAAGGTCATGTTAGATCAAGTCAAGAATTCTAACCGATGCCATCAATAGAAGATGGCAACAAGAGCAATGCCAACATTGTGACTGAAGAGGTACAAAATATTTTACTATTGTTTGTTGATAATCCTACTAGTTCTTGAGTTTTAGACTCAAACATCATTTCATACCATTGCACACCATGAAATAATAGAGAATTACGTTGATGGTAATTGTGAAAAGGTATATTAGGCTAATGTAGAACCACAAGAGATTGTCAAGTGATATTCATTTAAAAATGTCAAACTAATTTGTGTGAAAATTCCAGAAAAGAAGACAAATACCAAATATAATGCATAATCTTATCTAAGAGAGATAGCTTGATAAAAAAAATTAAAAAAACAAAATAGACATAATTTGAATTTTACTAGTGGCTTATAAAAGATCAACAAATGAACCATGATATTTTCTTAATGAAACATTGTAACTTTTAATATGAATTCTAGTTGCAAGGTCACTTTAATAATTGTGGATCATGATGTTAATTCAAGTCTATAACACAAGAGACTTAGACATATGAGCGAGAATGGAATGAAGGTGATTCAAGCCTATGGCACTATAGACTTAGACATATGAGCGAGAATGGAATGAAGGTGAAGTTGTCAAAAGCAAATATACTAGAGATTAAACTCGATGAGTAGAACAACTTCTATTTTATTCAACTTTTATATGTGGATGACATGTTAATTGCATTTGCTGGAATAGAAGAATGATAAGCTTGAGTAGTTGTCAAAATTTTCATGGACATAGGAGTTGCAAAGCAAAGCTTTGGGATAAGAATTTCCAGAAACAATGTGAATGGAACTTTGAAGCTATCACAAGAAGAGTGTGAAGAAGATGCTTAGCAGATTCAAGATGGATGAATAAAGCAAAGCCCTTAACAATTTTTGAGATAATTCTGCAACACCAGTATCCAAAACAAAAAGGTAGTTTTATAGTCTGTACTTGATTGTACACAAAATGTGTAGAAAGAATCAAACCCAAATTCCTTTAGTATGAGCAAGCCGCTCTATAGTAGTTTCTTTTTCTATTAAATATGTCCAACTTTCAAAAGATATGCACATGCACCCATCTTAGGATTTGAATACCTCCCCTCCCACAAACACGCACAAGCCGATTGAATCCTAACCATGGCAGCTCTATAGCCTTCTAACTAGTCATAAGGCAAAGAAATCACAGAAGTTCACAAGGCAACAGAACTTGAGCAAAGGTAAGATAAGAGATTTTTCTTATTATCAACGCACTCAGTATAACTGCGAACAAAAACCACCTATTACATGTGAGATCAAAAAGTGCACGTGGCTTGCGTTGTTGCATGCTTGTTTGAAAGAGAGATTCATGTTATTCACAACCTTTTATAAGATACCCCAAAAGAAGTTGTGCAAATCTAACCACAGTACTTACCATCTCATAATGCCCCCCAAAAATTATATTTATTACAGTATTAAGATACCATAAGATTAGCTACAACCAAAGGCCCTTCAAGAAATACCATTAAGAACCTAAAGGGACTTCGGATTGCATTGGAAAGATGGTGGTTTTCAATGCATTGTATTTGACAATAAGGTCTTGGAAAAGGGGTAACAAAAAAAATTCAAAACACCAAAACCTGGTAAAACCTAATCTTCTCATGCTACATGAGTGCTTAAGACACCAGTAAATTCTAGACTAACATATCCAGAAAACATCCTCCATCAATAACTAGATATGATGGAAAGTTGCTCAACTATTGAACCTACCACTCAAAGCCATCAATCAAACAAAAAAGAGAGAAAAATATACAATGAAAAAGAGCATGTCAGGTTAACACATGATAAGTATTTAAAAAAATGGACATACGGTATGTCAGTATGCGTTGGAACTTTGTGATCATATATATACAGTTTTACATAAGCATTTTAAAATTTAGCATACCTTCTGGATCACACGACAACCATACATCTGCAAACTCAAAGGTAGCATCTGTCCAGATAGTTGATTTGCTAACTCCTTTCTTTGCTCAGGACTTCCAAGCTCAAAAAACTGAGACAAACAATAAAGTTAATTTTTTTGTTTAAAGCATCTCTGGAGATCACTAGTCCAGTGTAATAGATTAAATAAAATTATAGAAACATTTGGAATCATACTTTTTGGATAACATAGTTTCCAAAAACATCAGTCATTAACTTTGAAGCATATGGAACAACTTCTTTGAAAACAGAGGCCTTCTCTTCAGGACTGCAATGTTCCAGCTTCTGCTGAATAAATCGACTCCCATGTTGATCAATACTGAAGTTAAACACAAGTGAGAAATTATTTTTTCATACAGGAGATTGTCAATTATATTTTGTAGATCAAGCAAACAAGGTACATACCTGAACTCAAGAATGCGCCCTTCCATATCAGAGAGTCCAAGTTTGGGAGAATTGCTTGATTTTAATTCTTCCAGAAAAGATAACTTCTTCTGATCATCAGCACAGTGGATGCTTCTTTTTCCTTGACATCCAGGATATATTCCTGGGTTCCTGATCGAGCCTTGTGGGAACCTCATTTCAGTATGTCGACCAAAATGATCTGCTCTACCAACTGGAGATGACGGCATTATTGGACTAGCAAGAGGAGAAGTTGGGAATTGTGTCATGACACCCATGAAAGGAAAATTTCCATTACCACTAATTCCAATTTTTCTTGGAGACACGCTCATACTTCCATGTGTTAGAGACTGGAACTTCTGATCACCTATATAAGTAGAAAAAGAGGAGTCTTGTTGTGTAAACGGACTACTAGTTATACCCCTTGATTCCAACTGACCATGCTGAACTGAACTACCATACATGTCATGCACCGAAGATGGATAGTATTGTATATGAAGAGGATTCAAAAAAGAAGGTTGTGGCATTGAACCAGGCCGCCCATAAAATTCACTTGGGTGTTGCAAATCACTCACATGAGGAATACCATGCCCAGTTTGAACATTACCAGTTTGACCAATAAAAGTTGGATTGGAAGTACCACCAAATGGCACAGGAAGTGCACCATGAGAAGGATACCCAGCCATAAATGGCTGAAGAAGTGGAGAACCCATGGGATATGCCGGTAAATTATACTGTTGAGCATATAAATTAGACTGCTGCACATTAGTATAAAATGGATTTCCTGAAGCCATATATGCTGCTGCTGTTGCATACAATGGAGGTGTATATCCAGGTGCATGCAAAGATGGCTGCATCTCAATGGGGAAGTTGGGATGACTTCGGGGTCCTTTTTCCAAGTAAGTCTCAAAATTATTCATTCCTTGAGAAATCCATTGACCTTGAAACGCCTGAACCTGATTTGAACTGCCTTGTTGTCTAGACAAAGGAACTTTTGGGACATTCTTTATATAAGAATGTTGCTCCTCTTGATTGAGTTCAGTCTTTAAATTAGTTCTTGACTCAGTTCTGGAAGTGGCCAACTGAAAGGTGCCACTAGCTGATGCATTATCATCTAAATTAACATACTTATCATTAGCTTCGTCTCGTCGTGAACTTCCTGTCTCATCAGAATGTAACGAGCTTTGAAGAGAAATAGACAAAGAACCATCCGTGGGTGTCAACATAGTGCCATGTGAATCCAGAGATTTAATCTCAGCAAAATCAATATTGCTTGAATTAGGTTCTAATATCTTATCAACTGGTTCATCTGTTGTTGCATGACTTGAGGAACGAGATTGATTATACACAGGAGATGGCGTACGGGGGAAGTCCTCCTAAACCAATAAAGTGAAATAAAGCATTAACACAAAATTGAAAATAAGAAAAACACAGGATTACATTTTATACAATCACCTAAACCAAGAAAGTGAAACAAAGCATGAACACAAAATTGAAGAAAAGAAAATCACGATTTCCAACAACATCTGGGAAAACAATCCATGACCTTCTTTTCTGTTATTGTATTCAATATATAAATGAAATCTGTCTAGGCTTCAGCTAGTCTTGCACACAGGCTTCGATAATCACTTTTACCTCTGTACATTGTCCAAATATCTTGAAGAATACATGATTAAGAGTCATCGAGTTAAATCATCCTTAATACTCAAAGACAAAGACACCTTAATGCTAACAGATGAAGACACCTTTAAATAAGACTTTCTAAAACTTCACCGAATTTGGAAAGCAATAAAAACACACAAGGTTTATAAAATTATTTTTTAAAAGAAATTAAAAAAAAATCCATTACCACAAAAAGAGGAGGTGAAGAAAAAAAAAGAATTGTTCTTCAAAGCATGGGGAAGTACATGATTGGGGAAAACCATGGAAGTACAGAAGTGTTATCAGGTGCAAAAAATTTCTCTTTTCCCAAATACCTATATGTAACATCTGAACTAATACTCATTATAATGAAACAACATAGTCTTTAATACTTAATTCATATCTTCAGAAGCTAAAAAAGGAGTAGATAATGAAGAAAAAATCTCAACAGTCTTGGCCTGGCGAGAGCTAGTGATTGACAATTGCTAAAAGTGCAGGAAACTAAAATATTCACTATACTCTGTACCTGTATCAGATCAACCAAACTTTTATGACGACTTGCTGAGGAAACCCCGTCAATTCCAAGTATTGCTGCAGCACTATTTTCTACTAAATCTTCTGAAGCTTGTGTAGGTGAACTATCCTCCTCTATCACTTCCTTATGAGTAGAAAGTGACTCCTGAGATTGATGCAAGGATCCATTGCCACTGTCATCCGTAGAAGTCAATTTCCAATTGTTCCTAAAGCTACGAATGTGAGGCAGCAGGTCACGGTTTTCCTTTGAAATAATGGGTGGAGGAAGCCTCACATTCAAGTTCATGTTAGAGAAATAGTATGCTAGATAAGCAGGGTCAGACCGCACTTGTTCCTCGGACTCTAATTTTCCCAATTTGTTTCTTAAATCATCCAAGCTAGAATTCACACTAAAATTTTGTTCAATCAATAGATTCCTAATAGCTGCAAATGAACCCTCCATACTTGGTGGAGCACTACCACTTCGATTTGGGACCAAATCCGCTTGGTGTTTGTGTAGACTGGGATCATTCATAAATAATCCCAGCTCCTCTACTGCCATACTTCTTAGTGGAGATCCAAAGGTGGCGGTATCCTCTGACGAGGGCCATTTTGTACCTCTGCTGGTTTCCACCACTCTCATAGGACTCTCCATTGCCATCCTACCTATATAGTATATCATAAATGTAAAAAAAATCACATTAGCAAAAATGGTTCGTCCATACATTTCTAGCAAAGCTGTTCCAAAAATTTCATGAAATAAATTAGGTTCGTAAACTGTAATGTCAGCATGTTGAAGACACGGGGCTGGATTTAGAAGAACAAATCACTTTTACAAAGTAGCCTTAAGCACTTCATCGTGATTAGAATTTACAAATGACAAGAACTAAGTTCCTGTTAGAGTAAAACATATTGATTTGCAGATAAGAAATGCACTTATACAGAATAGATTAATGTTATGTTCCAGGTGAATGCAAGAATCCTATGAATAGGGCCATAAACATCAACAATCTTTGGCATCAAGATATGGAAAAGGCTCTGAGTCTAAAAAAAAATGTTTAAGGAACCCAGCCACAGGACAATAAAAAACAGAACCAAATAAACAAAGTTGAAGAGAGACCAACAGTGATGCCATATCTAAAAGGTCAAAGAGTCATATATTTCTCTTTTTAACAACCAAAAATGGCAGGATTAGAATTGCAGCCACTCCATAAATACTCACAGCCTCATCGACTATCCACTCAGTACCAATTTTTCACCATACCTCTCAAATAACACAAAAAAAATCATATGGAAACTTCATTATACAAGGAACAGCTTTCCAATAAGCACAAAACACAAATTAAAATATTTTCACTCTATACTATACACAAAAAGGGCATATAGTTTACAGATTACGTTTCGACATATAATCTAAAAGCTGCTGATCACCAATTGTTAAGAGTATATCTCATTCGATCATATCACCTACGACTATTCTCATAGACTTATATAAACCCAACACATAATTTGTAACTCTATTTTAATTTCTACTAGTAAACTCCCAACTGTAAAGTATAATGACTATATGAACTAAATCAAACCAAAGACTATATTTTTGCTCCTACGATCATTGCATCATCTTATATAAAATGATCAAAATACACTGTCGTAAAAAATCCATACAATCAAAGTCCGTGAAACATAGAAATTAACAGTAATTCTCAAAGAAGCCCATTAATCGTAAACCAATAAACTCCATAAAATAATCACACAAAAAAATCTAAAAGGCAATAAAAATAATAATAGAATTTAAAACAAAACCCAAAAGTCAAATTTCGAAATAAAAAAACACAGCTTAAGCAATAAGCAAAATCTTGAGTCATAACAGATTTTGAGAAAGAAAATACCGGCATGAAAATTGACTAGTACCAACAACTTAAACTAGAAGAATAATGATATTACTCACCAAAAGTATGAAAGCTTCGATCAAAAGGGCGACCCCAAGTATTATGGAAAAGAGCTGTGAGAGAATTTCTGGAAACAATAAAAAAAGGAAAGGAGTTTTTGAGAGAGAAACTCCTTCCTGGAAAGAGTGAGAAAGATTGAAGAGAGAGATTGAAACAGAGTGTATAAGTTCGTAAAACAGAGAGAAAATATAATGTTGCTTGTAGCTATAGACTCTTGTGTTTATGTATTTTATAATATTAAACATTTTATTTTTTTTCTCTTTGTAAAATAAAAGTAAAATATTATAGCGGTTTTTATACGGTTTTCAAAATGACAAAAATGTATGGAGATGAAAACAAAAATGAGGGTGTTTTCGTAATTTGACAACATCGAGCTCACTTAAGAGTAGGGACACGCGTTGGACTTAGGTTTCTGACTAAAAGTGAGTATATGTTACGTGGGTTTTTTTTAAAAAAATATATATTTATATAACTTAATATTTCGTTTGGATAGAATTGAATATTACAAAGTAAATTATTATGTTTGTATTTGGAAATTTGGTCTGTTCTTTCTTGAAATTAGACAGTATTTTCTATTCAAATATCTTTCGCATTAGTTGGTAAATAACAATTGGGTGCCCGAGTCTTCCTGCTTGTATCACTTAAATTCTTAATTTTAATATTTATTTTGTAGCAATTAGATGTAAACATTTATTTTTAAGTTTACATAAGTCTCCAAAGTAATATTTTATTAAATAAATTCTAGTTTATAAGGATAACATATAATTTTAACAAAAAATAAATAAAAAAATATAGCACTTATTTTTTTTTCTTTTTAAAACCTTCTTAATTAATTAATTATTATCAAATATTTTATTTTGGTAATTGATTTAAATATTTTCTTGAAATATTATAAAATATTAAAAAAAATTACATATTTTAAATTTTAGAAGCATGAAATTTATTAAGAGTGTTGCTATATATAATATTATTTTTTTTCATTACATATATTTCTATTTAAACTCCTCATAAATTGTTAAAACTTATTTCTACTTTAAATATAAATGTGTATAATGATAAAAAAAAATGATGTTATAGATAGAAGCACCCTCAATAGATTTAATGCTTCTAAAATTTAAAGTATGTAATTTTTTTTTATTAAAAATAACAATCTAGTTAATATAAAAGCGATATTAAATATTTTAGAGATATAATAGAAAATAAATTTTTAATATTTTGATAAGAATATTGAGGTTAATTTACCACAATAATATATTTGGAAATAATTAATTAATTAATTTAGTTAAAAATAAATAAATAAATAGGTGCTGCATTATTTTTTGTTAAAAATCTCATTTTACCCTTATAAATTAGGTTTTATTTAATAAAATATAACATTAGGGATCTATGTGAGCCAAAATAGAAAAGTAGAGATCTAATTGCTAAAAAAAATTGGAACCTAAGTGATATAAGTATTAAACGTTGGAGACCCCAAATCTTTTTAACTCTCTTTTAGTTGCCGATGTTTATGATCTTTATTTATTTATCTATTTTTCCAATTTTTCAATACCAATTAGTTAAACAATAAAAACTCAATTAAAAATTTAAACAATAAAAAGTATCAAATTCGAAAATATAAACTAAACTAATGATTAGTAGAACACAATAAAAAGTATCAAATTCAACATCACACTGAATGAAACTATCGTTGGCAATCAATCCATGTTGCGAAACAAATCGGAAGAAGAAGCATATGCAGCCAAGATCAAATCGTGACTAGAGTAGGGAGGCACATTTTCCCCATGGGAACGGGGCTCTGCCCCTCATGGGGCGCGGAATCCCCGTCTAACTGGGGAATAAAGTGGGGACGGGTATAATTTTCAATCCTCAAATATTAAATGGGGCAGGGGCGGGAATGGCACTCCCGCCCCGACGGGATCCGTTTAAGTTATTATATATTTTTGTAATATTTTATATCTTTCTTTATGTGTTATTTTAGTATATTAGTAAAAAATTTAATATTTTAAATTTTATTTGGGATAATGTTTAGTATTTTAAATCATAAATATTATGCAATATTTTAATTTACAAATAATTTACTATTTTTCTTTTAAATTTTAATCTAAAATTGATTTTTTAAATAAATGAGTTCCCCGTGGGGATTCCCCGCCCCGATAGGGAATTCACCACCTCGTCCCCGACAGGGAACAAGCGGGGATGGGGCAAGGACAGAGACAGAGGGAGCACTTCCCGCCAATTCCCCGCTCCGTGTGCATCACTAGACCAAAGTCAACAAAATCGAGCACAACCTCCAAATTTAAATCGCCTCCAAAACTTTCGGTTATATTGTTTCTCTCATTAACTATACTTTTATCACTATGCTTATCTATTTAACTGTTACATCCAAATTTCGACACCACCATAAATGAGTCTCAAAATGTAGGCTCGTAAAGCGTAAGCTCGAAAATGACAAGTAATAGCTCCACTTGTAGAAATGTGCTTGATTCATGACTTGTTCCTGTTGGTATTCGAACACAAGTTCAGAAGGCTCGAGCTTCAGCATCAAACTCGAAAGAATGAATCTTCTTTGAGGCCCGAGGCATGCGTGTAATTCGAGTCTTAGTGCAAGCTCGAAGGTGTTGGTCTCCGAAGATTGAGCTCGATGAAATCATTGGCTAAGGATGAGGCTAACTATAATAACGAGCTCGAAGTGTTGGTCGATCTCGAATACGCGTAAACCTTGCGTTCGAGGTTAGCAACATATTTTGTACACGACAACTATTAGGAGATCCCTATTCCTTAGGGATTTGTTATTATCTGATATTAAATCCCAATTATTATGGGATATTATGTAATTAATGCATTTAATTATATTTATTTCATAGTTGAATTGTAACTTCCCAAAATAAGGGGAAGATATTTTGTTAACCAGGTCTATAAATAGCCTGGAGAATTTCATTTGTAAACACGCACAATTTGGTACTAAGAATACTATGTTGAATCGCTTTGATAAAGCTTTGAGAGAGTATCATGAATCAATAATATTGACTCGTGGACTAGGCAAATTTTAACTGCTAAATCACGTAAAAACCCTACTATTCTTTCATTATTTCTTAAATAGTTGTTTAGTGTTCTTCTAATTTAACTTGACGAAAAACAGCGTCAATAGTTTGGTGCTTTCATTGAGAGCATTAAGCAAATTGTTGGATTTTTTAGTCAAAAACCTCCTGAATTACCAATGGCCACTACAAACAACCCAGGTATTGGTGGGTGACCATTGCCCCAAATACCTGAGGAGCAAACTCCTCACGCTAAAGATTACCCACGTCGACCTGGGAAGCATCCAATGACTGACCACGGCCCAGATGAGGGAAGTGCATCCTCTAACTCCCAGGGACCGCCTGCTCCAAGGCCTGACGAGGACCTCTACTATAATCCAGAGAGGTATATTCCCATTGTTGAACTGTAGAATCGCCAACTGCGCCAACAATTGGCAGAGGCTACAAGGCGCAATGAAGAATTGGCCAGACAAGTCGTTGAGGTCCAGGCACCACCCCGAAGGCCCATAGGACGTCCTTGAGGGAGCACGACCATCAGGAGAGCTGAGCAAGGGCCCAGTAGGCTCAGCCAAGGCCCAGGGCAAACCCTGGCGATGAACATCCTAGGAGAAATACTCAAACTGATATTACTGGCAACCCGACTGCAGAAGTATCTACAGGAACAGGGAATAATCGAGCTCCTCCAACAACTCGAAGTTCTAACCCTGAATCAGTCAGGAACAACTCAGAACCTGTCCGGACCAATTCTCGACCTTCCAGACCTAACAATGGGAGGCCACCACCATCTCCTATAAGACACCCCTCACCAGTTCGAGAGGCACCTCGATCAGCTCCTCATAGGAACCAGGCAGGGAAGCCTGCACCACAAAGGCCCTCTCGCAGTAGCAGTCGAGATAGGAACCGTCGAGCCAAACTTGGACATGGGGGCGAGAGGGAAGTGACTCGAGAACACAGGGTTGCCCAACCGGTGGGAAGCCATATGTTGAGATCACAAACAATTGGAGCAAGAAGGTCGGTGGAAGATCCACCTCGTAACCACCAAGCCCATCAGCCAGAGAGAAACGTTAGTTTCATGAGTGGGAGCTCAGACCACACTAGGTCTGTAAGCATGTATAATACTGAACCCAGGGATACCGAGAATTAGGGCAATCATCCTGACCTTCGAGATCACCTAAACCAAAACCGAGGCAAGACAATCTTGCACACCCCAATTTGCGCGACCATTTGAATGGTCGAAAACAACCGACATATAGGAATCAGTATAACCTTATACCGGAACAAGGAGTTGGAGTTTTTATAAACAATAACCAGCTCCTCCAATCACAGGCTCAACCTCTAGTGGACTTGGTCCAGGAGAGAATTAACCAACTCGAAAGGGTGTTCAGGCTCCTTTAGGATGAAAGGAATAGGGACAAGGCTGATGACTCCGATGAGGAGCTCGAGCCTTTTGCCCCACATATTTCCAATACGCCATTTCCTCAGGGGTTCAGGATACCCCACGTAGCTCCATTTTGACGGGAACTCAAACCCATACAGCCATCTGAGCACATTCAATACCATCATGCGAGCCATCATTGTTGGTTATGAGCTCCGGTGTATGTTGTTCCCGACAACTCTGACAGGACCAGCAAAAAACGGGTTCAAAAAATTTAGAAAGCATTCAATCTCATCTTGGGATCAGTTAGCAAAGGAATTTAAGATACAGTTCAAGGCCATGGTAGGTGTCAGGCCCGAAGCCTCAACTTTAACCAATGTCAGACAACAGCAGGGAGAATCGTTGAAAAGTTACCTCGCAAGGTTTAATATAGAGGTGGCACGAGCCCGCAACGTTGATGACGGTGGCCACCTTATGGCTGTAAGAGCTAGTATATTACCAAGGAGTCCCCTTTGGGATGATATGAAAAGAAAATCTATAAGGACAATAACCGAGTTCAATAAGAGGGCCCAGAGATTTGTCAATGTAGAGGAGGCGAGGTTAGCATTAAAATTGACCCCTCATCCCATAACTACAATGACAAATGTTAACTTAGCCTCGACCTCGGCTACCCCATCGACATCAAGACCCTCCAGAGATAACCCTTCAAAAAGAAAGAAAAATAAAGGGAATAACTCCGAGGCGGACGGGGGGAAAAGAAGAAGGGAGACAAGTACTTCTCCATTTATACGGTTTATACTAAGCTCAATGAGACTTAGGAAAATATCTTCCTCGCTAATGAGAATCAGGCCCGTTTAGGCGACCTAACCCAATGTTGAATCAGAAGGCGAAGCGGGACTCCAATAAGTATTGCAAATTCCACAGAGACGTCGGACATACCACTGATGAGTGTCGACAACTGAAAGACAATATCGAAGGCTTGATCTCGAGATGATATTTCAAATAATATGTGAGAAACTGGAATACTAATCATGCCTCGACAGGACATAGGGCAGCGTCTGTGCAACCTACCTAGTAAAACAACAATACCTGAGCACAGGAGGATGATAGACCACCCCCAATATATGTGGAGAATGTGGTAACCATCTCTGGTGGACTGCACCTTGCTGGATCGGGCAAAAATGCCCAGAAAATATACATAAACGAGCTCAAGACTGGAGACAGTTCTCCCTAGGAACTTGAACCACGAGCTCTGAAGCAACTGAGGGTTGAAACTCAACCCATCTTTTTTACAGAAGAGGATGTGTCACATGTCCAGTTTCCTCATAACGATCCCCTAGTCATCACACTTCAGCTCGCGGACAAAAGGGTGCGCAGAGTCCTGATAGATAACGGGAGCTCTGTTAATATCCTTTATAAAGCCACTCTAGAAAAGATGAGACTCACACTTTGAGATTTAAAAGCTTGTGCAACAACATTGTATGGATTTTCCAGGGAAGGGATCTCTTGTACGGGATCCATTGAGCTCCCCGTAACCTTGGGAGACTATCCAGTCTTGGTAACCAAGATGATGGAGTTCGTGGTGGTGGACGCCTCATCAGCCTACATCGTATTGCTCGGGAGACCGTCTATTAGGCATTTGTTCGTCAAGTTCCTGACATATAGTGGCATTGGGACACTAAAGAGTGATCAGCTCGCTGCAAGGGAATGCTATAGCATTTACATGAAAGGGAAAAACCAAATAAGTGCACAGACGCTTGTGATTACTCGGGAGAAGGACGGATCCGTCTTCGAGATAGAAGAAGAGATCGACCCTGGGTCGATCTCGAACCATTGGAGGAGCTTGAATAAGTAAAGCTCGATGATAAAGATACCATGAGGGTGGTAAAAATAGGAAAAAAAATATTTTCGAAAGTTCAAGATAGCAATTAACTTGCTTTTTGAAAGAATACCAGGATGTATTTGAACAGTCGCACTCGGATATGATAAGGATTAGTTCGAGTGTTATAAGCCATGCACTCAATATATATAAGAGCTTCCCCCTGAAGCAACATAAACAAAGACTCCTGGACGAAGCCGTAAAGGAGGAGGTCGAAAGGTTAAAAGCAAATCGGTTTATCCAGGATGTTTTCTATCCTGATTGGATAGCCAACCCTATGCTGGTCCCGAAGCCCAATGGAAAATGGCAAACCTGCATCAATTATTCGGACCTCAACAATGTGTACCCCAAGGATTGTTTTCCATTGCCTCGAATCGGCCAGCTCGTAGATGTCACTACAGGCCATGGCATCTTGTCATTTATGGATGCTTATTCTGGATATAACCAGATAGCCATGCACACGCCCGACTAAGAACATACGAGTTTCGTGACCGAAAATGGCTTGTACTGTTACAATGTAATGCCTTTTGGGCTCAAAAATGCTGGAGCCACATACCAAAGATTGGTAAATATGATGTTTGTTGAGCAGATAGGGACTACACATGGAAGTTTATGTGGATGATATACTGGTCAAATCCAAACATAACAATAACCATGTAGATGATCTCGCTGAATGTTTCACTGTACTCCAAAAATATAATATGAGACTCAACCCACAAAAATGCTCATTCGGAATATCCACGGGTAAGTTTCTTGGGTTCATAGTGAATGCTCGGGGTATAGAGGCTAACCCCGACAAGATCAAAGCATTAATTGATATGTCTTCACCTCAAAAACATAAAGATGTCCAGAGCTTAACTGGACGAATGGCGACCTTGAGTAGGTTTATCTCAAAATCTACAGACTGATGCCTTCCATTCTTTAATCTTTTAAGAGGAGGCAAAAAGTTTGAGTGGTCGGATGAATGTGAACTCGCATTTCAGAATCTTAAGAAACACCTCGCCGAACAACCGATCTTGTCTAAACCTATCACAGAAGAAGTTTTGTACTTGTACCTCGCCACAACCGAGCATGCCATTAGTGCAGTACTAGTACGGGAGGATAAGAAAGTACAAAAGCATGTATACTACGTCAGCAAAAGATTACTGGGGGTGGAATCGAGATACCCATTAATGGAGACACTGGCTTTGTGCCTGATGCATGCATCTTGAAAGCTTCAACCCAATTTCCAAGCACATCATATTCATGTGTTAACTGACCAGCCTCTGAGGCAAGTGTTATCTAAGCCTGAAGCATACAGAAGACTGTTGAAATGGGATGTCGAGCTCTGACAGATCGAGATTACTTATCATCCTAGAACAACGATCAAAGGACAGGCTTTGGCAGATTTCATTGTTGAATGCACAGGGATCTCCAATGAGGAAGTCGTAACCCCAGCCCGAGAGCTGTGGAGACTTTATGTTAATGGGTCCTCCAATGAAAATGGATCGGGGCAGGGATCATTCTAATCACCCTAACGGGAAATATCTTCGACGTGGCGCTAAGGTTTGGCTTCGAGGCATCAAACAATGAGGCTGAATACGAGGCGTTATTAGCAGGACTTTGGATAGCCACCGAGCTCAAAGAAAAATCCATTCATTGCTATAGCGACTCGCAACTGATTATTAACCAAGTCCTGGGAGAATATCAGGCTCGTGGCATAAAAATGACGACTTACCTGGAGAAGGTTAAAGCAGCATTTGGAGGGTTTGAATTCTACGCTATAGAACAAGTTCCCCGAGAACAAAATTCAAATGCAGATGCTTTAGCCAGACTCGCTACAACTAACGAAGCTGATACACTCAACATGGTCCCAGTAGAATTTCTACCGACCCTGAGTATAACCGAGCCTGATGAAGAAGATATAAACATGATTGACTCTCAATCCACCTGGATGACCTTAATAGTTGACTATCTCGAAACAGAAAGTCTCCCAACAGACCGGAACGAGGCTAGGAAGCTTATGTACAAAATATCAAGATATACCATTATGGAAGGAAAATTGTACAGAATGGGATACTCTATGCCATTACTTAGGTGTGTAACTCCTCCCGACGCGAAAATTATTTTGGAAGAAATCCATGAAGGATTTTGTGGAGATCACACCAGGGGGCATAGCTTGTCAAAAAAGGTGATTAGGCAAGGGTACTTCTGGCCAAGAATCAAGGCAAACTCATTCGAGTACAAAAATGTTGTGATAAATGTCAACGGTTCGCCTCGATAACACGAGCTCCACCCACCGAGCTTACCATGATGTAACGACCCAAAATTCACTAATAGGGCTTAAGGGCCTTGTTTAGCATGTCACGAAGGCATAATTGGTATATGTGTGAATAAATGGTTAAATGTATGATTATGAGGCATGCATGATTAATATGATTATATGAAAATATTATATGCATGTGTTATGAGTATTAGATATGCATGTGGGCCCTTTTATAGCTTATAAGGGCATATTTATAATTTTGGTATGTTGAGGGCATAAATGTGATTATTTGTGATAAATTGTTGAGACCACATTATTATGTGGATATATTTGCAGTATATGGCTCAAGATGGTGAACGAATTAGCGAAATAGTCACAACAGGGTTTCATACCTAGCTCGAGGGTAGCCTGGGGGTATTTTCTGGGAATTCAGGGAATATTTTGGGAACTATTAGATGTTGAATAAATGTTTGGTAATTAATTGGACATGACGGGGTTGATTGGTTGATAGTAGGATCACTCGAGGAATTAGCAGGAACTGGGAGCGAAATGACTATCTTACCCTTTAAGTACCTTGGAAGATTAGTAAGCTTAGAGGAGCATGTGGGTCATTTGCTTAAGTTGAGGATAAACTCAGTAAGTCCTAGGAAGTAACCAGAAACTTAAGGGAAAAACTTCTTAAAACTCTCCTCTTTCTCTCTCACGTACTCTCTCTCACTCTCTCTCATTGTGCTTTGAAACTAAGGAAGAAGAAGGGCAGAAAACTTAGGACTTAAGCTGGTATTCATTGAAGAAAAATTGAAGGGAAGGGAGAGTCTTGAACTGCTGAAGGATTTAAGCTGGATTATACCGTTGGGATGCTGAAGAATTAAGTTGTAATTGAGGTAAGGATTCAGATTTTGAGTATGAAGTTCATCTTGTTCTTATGCTAGGATTCAGGGTGTTAAGATTGGGATTTTGATTAGGTTTTTTAGTAGTGAGTAGTTGTTGAATTGGGGTGGTAGCACCAGTATAATTGTTAAGATTGATTGTATTAAATATGTGATTAAGGTCTTAAACTCATAGTTGAATTTGGTCTGATTGGGAAGTTTATTAGGTTTGGGTTTTGAGGAAATTAGCTGGGAAAAGTGAGAAGAAAACCCAGAATTTTTGGATTCGAAGAGGGAGCGTCGTGACCCAGCTCTGGGGCGTCGTGGTGCATGTGCCTATCAAGCCCTGGGTGTGCTCTATGTTTGGGGGTGCGTCGCGACCTTGGGGAGCAAGTTGCGGCTTGCCGCGCCTTGAGGCTTGGGGGTTTAGCCTTTGACTTGGGGGCAAGCCACGACCCTTGGGGCTAGGTCGCGGTCCACCTAGGGATCTTAGCCTTAGGTTGGTTTCTAGGTTTGGTAAGGCTTTGGGGCTCAAACCTAGGCGCTTGGGACAATTTCTACTACCCAATTTAGTAGAAATTGAGGTCCTGGAGGCTAGTTTTTATCTTCTAAGTATTTATTTGGATTATAAGTTGACGATTACCCATTGGCCACTATGACTAGGTTTATCGCCAATGCTCAAGACTGAGGATCGTGCTCGAGACCGCTCATTATCTCAACTTGGAATTCAAGGTAAGAAAACTGCACCCCGTGTGGTTGGGAACGGGAGTGCGATTCCTAAATATTGATTGCTTGTATTATGTGTTTGTTAGATTTACATGTCATACAAGGAAGATCGACCTAAGGTAAATGTACTAAGCGCGGCCCGGCCTAAGCGAGCCGGGGCTAGCTAGATCAATAGGGGGCTCGGCCTAAGAGTGCCAACCCTAATTACTTGAGATTATATGATTGTCATTGATGAATTGAATATCTGTACTCTGTTTTATGTTTATATGAGATAAGCTTGATTGAATATTCTTATTGTTACATGTGATTGTTGTTTTGGTTTTATTGTTGGGCATTGGCTCATGGGTGCTACGTGGTGTAGGTAAAGGCAAGGGTAAGTTGGATCAACCATGAGTTGGAGAGCTCTGGGGGCGAGGTGTACATTGTTAGTTGCTCGTCCACCACGGCCGAGGGAAGTACAGGGACAGAAGCCTAAAACTTGTATTTTTCCATTAGAGTGGCCATTGATTGGATATAATTTTGAGAGTTTGTAAATTAACACTTAAACCCTGTTTTTGGGATCCCATATTCCAAACATCTATTTTAATGAAAAATTAACTGTTTATGATAAAAATCTTTTAACCCTAATCCAATTGTTGACCTTAGGATCACATTTTTAATAAAATGACTTGATTAGCAAGTCCTGCACTATTTTAACTACACAGTGTAACAATCTTGGTTATCCAGGGCGTTACACATGATGAGCTCCCCATGGCCATTCGTGATATGGGGAATTGACCTTATAGGCTCCTTGCCAACTAGAAAATGTGGAGTAAGATATGTTGTAGTCGCTGTGGACTATTTCACAAAATAGACCGAAGCTGAACCCTTGGCCACCATCACCTCGAAAAAAAGTCCTAGATTTCATAGTAAAAAACATCATCTGCAGATATGGGATGCCCAGGAAGATAGTATCAGATAATGGGACCCAGTTCGACAGTGATTTGTTTACACATTTTTGCGAAAAGAATGGGATAATAAATTTTTTTTCCTCATTGGCTCATCCCCAAGCAAATGGCTAGGTCAAAGCAGTCAATAAAACCTTAAAAAATCCCATGAAGAAAAGGTTAGAAGAAGCAAAGGGGAGATGGCCAAAGGAGCTGCCTTGAGTCTTGTAGGCCTATAGAACCACGACAAGAACTTCAATGGGGCATACCCCTTTCTCCTTAGCCTATGGATGTGAGGCCATGTTGCCCATCGAGGTCGAAATCCCAACCATAAGGCATGATGCATATAATCAAACCTCGAACCAATCTCAGCTTGAAGAAAGTCTGGACTTCATAGAAGAAAGACGGACGAAGCCCAGTTGAAAAACCCTGCATACCAGCAACGAACTAGATATTTTAATAAGAAGGTCCGAGATAGGAAATTTGAATTGGGAGACTTGGTGTCAAGGCGCATGTTTTTGGCCACATAAGACCCATCTGCCGGGGTACTTGGTCCTAATTGAGAGGAAACCTATCAGATCAAGTCCATTATTCGACCTGGAGTATATAAGCTGGCGAGGCTGAATGGAGGATTGGTTCTGCGAGCTTGGAATGGTGAACATCTACGACCTTATTATCAGTAATGTAGGAAATATGTCTATTCATTTTAACCAAGCATGTATTTAATTTTTTGCTTTTTATTAATAAAGTACTGAATTTCATTCAAACATTGTATTTTTATTGTTATACTTTTTAGCAAACCCTCAAAATTCAATAACCTAAGATCGTAATCATAGGATATTAAGGGGGTATAAGTGGTATACAATCATACCATAGACTAAAAAAAATAACATAAAGAAAACAATAAGTGTATGGATCATTAAACAAACACGCGAACTAAACAAGTCTGGAAGAAACTAGCAAGACCTAATCGACAATCAAAAGTTAGAATTCTAGATAAACCAACTGTAAAATATAAGTCGAAACTAGGGTTGGGCTGGAAATTTTTCAAACAAGTTTTGACCTCGCAACCTCGAGGCCATACTCGATGATGAGGAAAAGCAATTGAAAAAACAAAATATAACTAGACTAATGAAGATTACATACCATTTGAGTATTTTCAAATACATGGTAAAAGTAAACGTTTGACCTTGATTATAACAAAGTCGAATATGGGTATCTCGGATAAACTATGCATGAATGTATTGAAATTCGAACTTAAACCCAACGTATATTTGTACGAAAAAAAAAGTATAAAGGCAGGTCCTTAATAATAACATGCTCGAAATATTTCAATCCAAAAATATGATTCATAATATTAAGGCAAAAAACTAAAAGTAAGCAATGTGCAAAAAGGCTTTTGAGCTAGAAAATTGAAAGCACAAAAATTACTATTATGATATAAATTCATAAGATAATAGCTCAAAATCGAGCTATAAACTGTCTTTGCCCCAAGGGTACAAAAATATAATTACAAATAATATAATGGGTCGCAGGCCATGATCCCGATTTCAGGGGTTAGATGCCTCTCCACTCGCAGTCCTGGAAGCCTCTACTACCTCCTCAGCCTCGAGGCTAGCCTCTTCTTCCTCAAGTCGAGCCTGCCATTTGGCAATGAATTCGGCCTCCAGGTTGGCAAGGAAGCTGGTGTCGAGGTCGGGGTTGTTATCCCAAATTCGATACATCGTCGTGTCTACGACGTGATCCCTTTTGGTCTTGAATTCCTTGAGAAGACGCGCCTTCTCACCTTTAATAACTTCAAAGGTCTTCTTTTCCTCTTCCAGCTTGGCATTCAGCTCCCAAATCTTCTTGATCTCGGAGTCCTGGATCTTGATCTCCTTAGAGATCGCTTCCAGCTTTGATTCAATTTCAGGAATTTTTTGGACCTATTTCAAAGATGCCTCCAGCCTCGACTCAAGCTCGAGAATCTTCTGGATTGCTGCATCCCTTGTTGCAATTTCTAGCTGGGCTGCTTTGAGTTCATCCTCGAGCTTTAACTGGGCATCTTGAGCCTCCTGTGCAAGCGCTTTGCTTGTTGCAACCTCGTTATTCAGCAAAAAATTAGGCTGGACGAAGGATGTGAATGCCTACACAGAAATAAACATAAAGGTCAGCAAAGCACAAGCCAAAGTTAGTACGAATAAGATGACTAAAGCAAAAATAACTAACCGAGGAGAATATCTTGCCACTTTTGTCGAAAAGAGTGTTGGTGTCTCGGCAGGAGGTCAGAAATTCCCACTGAGGGGCCCTGAGGTTGCTGAAACTTTGACCTATGCGGGTCAAAGCATCAGAACCGAGATTGATTCTAGGGGTTCCAGTAGCATTGTCGACCACAAACTCGGGCACATAGGTTGAGATCGACCGAAAGCAGTCTCGTGTGGGAGCTTGGACTCGACTCATTTGGGCTACAGCGGGAAGCATGACCTCGGAGGGCGCTGTTAACTTAGTGACCTGTCTCGGCTTGACCTCAGAAGGTATGGTAGGCTCGACAGCATGACTTAGATCTAGGGGCACCTGGTCCATGAGGAATACCTCGGTCTTTTTGGACATTTTGGAGGGGCGACTTCCCTTCTATGACACTCTTTAGCGTTTGTTCGTCTTTGAGGCCATAGGCTTGTTAAGCACATTGTCCAGATTCGAGTCCATGTCACGTGAGAAACAAAAGGTTGTATATGAGTAATCAAACTCAGGTTATTATAAGAAACAAGACTCCAAGACAAAAGAAACCTAATTGGTACTTTCGGCTAAGCTTGAGCTCGGAGACCAAGAAATTCCCCTATCTTCTGACGACTCTAGGGGAATCCCCTCTCTATAAGTGGGGGATAATATCGAAAGGTCCCTGTACACATTTGCCCCATACTGTACAGCTACCCCATCCCATACCTCATTTAAGTTATACATGGTTTGGTATTATCCTAACCAACTATCGAACCTACGGACTCTAAGGTCCATTCTTGACCATGTTAAGAAGTTATCTCTAAGGTCCTTGAACATGATCATCACGTCAGGATTGTGTTTGAGCAATGACGGAGACCACATGGAGTTGTCCAACACTAGTTTACCTACCATCAACCGAGCTCGTTGAGGCCTCGTCGTGGGCTTCATTGCCTAAGACTAGTATATCACGATGACAGGAGGCAATGACACAAAATTACGAGCTTGAGGTCCTCCCCCTCAAGAGAAGTTTAGCAGTGGGAAGTGGCACATCTTCCCACCTCCTGTATTTTTGAATCCCTGAATCATCCATGGACTCACCTTCGCCTAAAAGGCCATAAGCTCAGAGCTTGTCTTCATGCAGGAGGTAAGTGAGGGACCTTCGACCATAAGGGAGCTGGAGAATTGATGCCCTATGCTCCTTCATGGCTTTTGTAGGGGTAGGCCGGTGGTATTTGGCTGCAGAAAAGAATAGAGTGAATATTTCGAGCTCAATTACTCAAGGAAAAATGGAAAAGACATATTGAAATACTTACAGATGTGTTGGAAGGAGTAAAATTGGGAAGGAGCAAGCCCATCCGTCCAAAATAATGTCGTCTTGAAATTTGGAGGATGGTTTGGGATGTCCTCGAACAATCGCTTCTCCTTTGGGTAACTCAATAGGTAGTAGAACTTGTCTCCTTCGCGAGCTCGAGAAGGGTTGATCTTGAGGCAAAAGAGATACAATATCTCTTGTGCTGAAGGCTCGTCACACTTCATTTCGTGATACAGCAGCCTTAGGGCTGACAAAACTCTGAAAGAGTTTGTCTGGAGTTGGAAGGGTGCGAGGCCGGCATAATCCAAGAAATTTTTGAAGTAACTCCTCAGGGTGTGACAGTCAGAATCCCGTGATCCGCAGGGGGAAAGACCTGGTAAAAGCTGTGTAATCCCACATCACTTGGGGAAGGTCAAGTGTGATGATTCTAAGACTGTGTAGGTATGAGACTACACAGTTGAAGATGGCTTAAATGGATTGATGGGCAATGCCTATGCCAACAAGATGCATCTTCTTTTCGGTAGCCCATCACTTGAGAGCTCCAAAGTTAAGTGTGCTTGACCTGGAGTAGTCTCATGATGGGTGACCTCTTGGGAAGTTTTCCTAGGAAGCGTGCGAGTGAGGACAAAGCACACAGGAAAGACTCGTATTGGTTTGCAGGGTCAGTTGTCATTCCAGGAAGCAACCAATGTGACATGGGGCGTTACAATTGGTATCAGAGCCTTGACCCAGCCGAAAGTGTGGCCGACAGGGACGTCGGACCCCTAAGGGGGGTGATTGTGACAGTCAGAATCCCATGATCTGCAGGGGGAAAGACCAGGTAAAAGCTGTGCAGTCCCACATCGCCTGAGGAAGGTCAAGTGTGATGATTCTAAGACTGTGTAGGTATGGGACTACATAGTTGAAGATGGCTTAAATGGATTGATGGGTACTGTAATGCCCTGAATTTCCTAATAAGATTTAGGACTTTGATTAGGAGGCCGGGAGGGCCATAATTGATCTATTACGCTATTTAATAATCATATGCATTTTCATGTGAATTATATTATTATATGGTGGTAAATGCATGCATATGGGAGTATTTATAGTTATGAGGGCATTTTGGTAATTTGGCCTGTTGAGGGCATATTTGTAAATTGGGTGCATATCGTAATTTGTGAATGAGATTTTATTATTATGGAGATATATTCGAGCTATTCGACATGAGACGGTCATATATAATGGATTAGCGGTTTTGTCATAACGGGGCCAGTTTCGGGGTAATAGAAATGTTTATTTGGTGATGGATTGGGAGTATTTGAGATCAGGATGGAATTCTGGAAGTTTTGACTATAGTATCCCCGGGGGTGTTTTCGGGACCCCGAGCACTAGGTTTTATTTGAGGTTACTTAAGCTTAAAGTAGCTTGTCAGATAAGAACATACGTTAGGAAACCTCTCGTTCTCTCTCTTGACGGTCCGTTTTACCGTTTGAGCGTTTTCGAAGATATCTTGAGTTCTAGGAGTCGGAATCAAGCGAGGGTCGAGGCATAGCGATCCTAGGAAAGAATAGAAGCTTCTTAACCGAAGGATTTGACGGAAAACAACCCAATCAAAGGTATTTGAAGTTTAAGTTTTGAGTTATTCCAAGTTTCTAAGCTTTGAATTGATTTTGTGAATCGTTGAGTTTTCAGTTCATTTGAACCTTGGGTTTTAAGGGTCTTGAGGTATTGGGAAGCTTGGGAACTTTGTGTTGATGATTGTGGAATGTTTAAGTGTGTTTTTGGGGACTTTGAAGTGTTGAAAACACGTTGGAGAATGGTTCTGGGTTAGGCGCCGCGGCCCTAGCTCGAGTTAGCAGGTGGCCTTTCTGTTTCGCTGGGCGCCACGGCCCTTGTGTGGGGCGCCGCGGCGCTTGCCTCTGGAAATTTTGGGGGCCGCGGCCCAAGGTGCTAGGGCCGCAGCCCTTGCCCTGTTTTCACCCCGTTTGCTCGTTTTGACCCCGGGAACTTAGCTATGGGCCTCAGGAGTGTCCCTACTACTTGGATTAGTTTGGATTGACCTCTTGGAGGCTAGATGTTGGTTTGAAAACCTTTGGTTATCATGTTATTGATGGTGTTCCATATTTGGTTATGATTAGGTGACCGCTAAGGGCTTAAAGGTTGACCGTTCTCAAGGGTCGTTCTTATATTGGTTCTAGCTCGGATTTGAGGTAAGAAAACTGCACCCTGTGTATACATGACATGCATGGTTATTATGATGCATGTTGGTTGATTACTGAGTATGACATGCGTGGTTCTTATTGATGCATGTCGGTTGATTATTATGTATGACGTGCATGGCTATTCTTGGTGTATGTCAGTTGACTATTAAACGTGACATGCATGGCTGTTATTGGCGCATGTTGGATTGTTGAATATATTGCATATGATGCATAAGAAACATGTGATTAGGACATGCTTTGTATACTGGGTGTGATATCGTTCAGAGCTTGAGCTTCTGTGTTAATGCATAGTCCTAATTGTACTGATATCTGTTAAGTAAGCATGCTGAATACCTTGTTATGGATATTGGACATGTGATATATGTTTGGAGGCATGGCTTACCTGTGTATGGCGCTGACTTATTAGTCAGAATCGACAACGGTGTCAGATCCGTTTGTGAAGTTGTGACTTATTAGTTAAGTTCACCACGGGCTGGGCACTGGTCGTGTTTTACCGACCCAAGGGTCAGAGGTGGCAGTGCGTTGTAAACGCCGGGCCAAATAAAGATTGGATCCAATCGAGGTTGGCATTGAATGACTCATATGGGGTATTAGTGCTGGACCGACCAGAAGGTCAATGAGAACTATAAGCGCTTGCCTGGTCTATGACCAGATGTTTATGGCCAAGGTATATGACCCCGGTGACTGTTTGTCACATGGCCAAGGGACGCTGTCCATGGCACGACTCTAGGGTCGGGAGGAAGGTTATGTTGGTGACCATTCACCATGCACCTGTCCTAATCAAACTTATGAAAGGATCACTTGTCAGTGAAGCCCTGGTGACCCTATCGTCACATGGCTAGAAGGAGCGATGCTCACTATTGTGACTTTTGGCTATTGTCACCTATTTGTTTGGACTGATAGTCCTAAATGGTTATTATGATCGTTGCTAAGACTACGTCACGCTTTATTGTGTTTTCTTGCTGGGCATTGGCTCACGGGTGCTACGTGGTGCAGGTAAAGGCAAGAGGAAGCTGGACCATCCTTGAGTTGGAGAGCTTAGGTGATGACGTGTACATATGTAGCTGCTCGTCCGCCTCGGCCGAGGTTTAAAGTGAAACTAGGGTTGAACCCTGTTTTGCCGCTTAGAACGGCCTGTTGTAAATATTTTCTGTGATAAACTCTGAAACTTTATTTTCGGGATCCCAATGTATATGTTAAACGTTCTAGTGAAACGTTTCCTCCTAACCAAAGTTTTAATCCCTAATCATAACGGTTCATTCTTAGTTACACGTTTTGGCCAAATGACTCGATTAGCGAGTTTAGCACTGTTTACAAGGCACACCGTAACGGTCCCTGGAGTTTGGGGCATTACAGGTACTACCTATGCCAACAAGAGGCATCTTCTTTTCGGTAGCCCATCACTTGAGAACTCCAAAGTTAAGTGTGCTTGACCTAGAGTAGTCTCATGATGGGTGGCCTCCTGGGAAGTTTTCCCATGAAGCATGCGAGTGAGGAAAAAAGACACTGGAAAGACTCGTGTTGGTTTGCAGGGTTAGTCGTCATTCCAGGAAGCAACCAATGTGACGTGGGGTGTTACACAGGGGCAGCAAGGCCCCAACTGTCATATGCTCGTGGCTCCAGGTAGAGAGCTTGACTTTACGATCGGGATCGCCATCTCCCCGGGCATAGCAACTCCTTTCATTGGAGGTCACAGGACGGCACATCAGCGTTTGAGAAATTTTTAGGCCATGATAGGCTAGCAGCTCTGAAATATGGTCGGTGGAAGTGCCTGAGCTCCAGTAATGCTCAGCCTAAAAAAATTCCTCTTTCGAGCTGGGGACTGAGAGAGTTTGGAAGGTGGATGGACAAGTTGAAGAGTCTTCCATTAGGTTAAATGAAAGTGCACTAGGTGGAAAGGCAACAGTGACTTTAAGCTTAGGATCTAAGGGAATAGGCCTGATCTCGGGGTCTAGGTCAGGATAAGCTGCCACTCGGAGTCTCTTCCTCTTTCTCTCTTTGACCTCGTCTATCTGATGTCGAAAACTATCTCGTATGTCTTCTTGCTCAGACATCTCTTTGTGCTCGCTATTCAATCGCTGATTTCAGGTGAAAGGCGATTCAGGACTGGGAGTTGATGGGTAAGGGATAGCGAACTTGGGCCCCCACCCATTCTCAGAGTAATGCGACATCTAACAAGGAAGAAAAAGGTGAGGGCCCATCATATAGGAAATAATGAGATTAAAATTTTGATAACTCGAGCTTGAAAGCTCGAGATAATAAGATTGCCTCAATCTAGACTGAAGGCAATAGTTTGGGCATCGAGAGTATACCCACGCGAGAGTGGGAGGGTGTGACAGTCAGAATCCCGTGATCCGTAAGGGGAAAGACCGGGTAAGCTGTGCAATCCCACACCGCCTGGGGAAGGTCAAGTGTGATGATTCTAAGACTGTGTAGGTATGGGACAACACAGTTGAAGAGGGCTTAATGGATTGATGGGTACTACCTATACAAGGAAGGTGCATCTTCTTTTCGGTAGCCCATCACTTGATAACTCCATGGTTAAGCGTTCTTGGCCTGGAGTAATCTAGGGATGGGTGACCTCCTGGGAAGTTTTCCCAGGAAGTGTGCGAGTGAGGACAAAACACGTTGGAAAGACTTGTCTTGGTTTGTAGGGCCAGTCGTCATTCTAGAAAGCAGCCATAGTGACGTGGGGCGTCACAGAGGGACACTGCCAATTTAAAACAAGAGAATCCCGAATTTCCAAGGAAAAGGTGACAGTTACCCAAAAAGGCTATATTTTCGAGATTCATGCATTAAAACCCTAATCCAAAACCCTATTTCTTAAGCCACACGAAACCTATGACCCAAAAAAACCCCACTACCAGAAAAAACTCCACTTTTTCACATACCTATTAGAAAATTGTTAGCCTAAATCATGACTCTAAGCATGCCAAGGCTATTTACCTCAGAAAACTTGCCTAATGCAAGAATGAGGCCTTATAAATCTAGAAAAAACCAGGAATGGAATTCTTACAAAAGAAACACGTAAAAAAAACAGGTGAATAAGGATCAGAAACTTACACAAAGTTTTTCGTGGATATGATGAGATCGTCGACTGCAGTAGTGGAAGCAAGAATGATTTCACGGAGCCGAGTGTACTGGAATGGTCTCACTTCTTTGGCTTAGAGATCATGTAAAGAAAGCTCTGGTTTTCTTCTTTCTTTCTCTGGTTCGTGTTTTCTGAGATGTAAAAATGATGAAGATGAAAGAGGGCCCTGTGGGGATGTCAAGGGTCGAAATGATCGGGTCCCTTAATTTGGGTTATAAGAAGATCCAAAGGGTCACATTTAAGTATATCAACTAGCGGCAAAAGGTCCTAGGAAAGGACATGTGCAGAAATAGGGAGTACTTGCGTACTCTTGGTGTGCAATCCCCAAGTGACACATGTCCATACTCGAGTGTGGTAAGTGGCACGTTTTTCAAAAAGTGAAGTTCAAAAGTTTCATTCTCATAGGATTCGAACCAACATTTTTTAGAGGGCAAAATGTTACATCCAAATTTCAGCACCGCCATAAATGAGTCTCGAAATGTAGGCTCGTAAAGCGTAAGCTCGAAAATGACAAGTAATAGCTCAACACTTGTAGAAATGTGCTTGATTCATGACTTGTTCCTATTGGTGGTCGAACACAAGTTCTGAAGGTTCGAGCTTAAGCATCAAGCTCGAAAGAATGAATTTTCTCTAAAGCGCGAGGCATGCGTGTAATTCGAGTCTTAGTGCAAGCTCGAAGGTGTTGGTTTCCGAAGATTGAGCTCGATGAAATCATTGGCTAAGGATGAGGCTGACTATAATAACGAGCTCGAAGTGTTGGTCGATCTCGAATACGTGTAAACCTTGCGTTCGAAGTCAGCAACATATTTTGTACACGACAATTGTTAGGAGATCTCTATTCCTTAGGGATTTGTTATTATCTGAGATTAAATCCCAATTATCATGAGATATTATGTAATTAATGCATTTAATTCTATTTATTTCATATTTGAATTGTAACTTATGGAAATCAAGGAAGATATTTTGTGAACCAGGTTTATAAATAGACTGGAGAATTTCATTTGTAGACACACACAATTTGGAACTGAGAATACTCCGTTGAATTGTTTTGATAAAACTTTGAGAGAGTATCACGAATCAATAATATTGACTCGTAGACTGGGCAAATTTTAACTGCTGAATCACGTAAAAACTTTGTTGCTCTTTAATTATTTCTTAAATAGTTTTTTTAGTGCTCTTCTAATTTAAGTTGACGAAAAACAGCGTTAATAGTTTGGTACTTTCATTAAGAGCATTAAGCAAATTGTTGGATTGTTTAGCAAATCGCCTGCTTGAATTTGGTAATATGATTTCCAAATTAATGTCTTGTAAACTTATGTACCATTTCTAACTTATTCTATTGCTTTTAAGCATTTTTTTTAGTTGAATTTAAACTAAAGAAATCATGTTTGTTCCCTGCCATTTTTATCTTATTCATGGGCATCAACTTTTTTTCTCTTTATTTAATCCATCGTTTTTTGTCTGATTGCGGTTATATGCTCTTGGTGCATGTTATTGAGTAGTTAATCTCTTTAGTGTTTTACTGGCATTTAACCATGGTAGCATTTCATATATATTTTTCTGTTCATCACTAAATTATTTGTTAATGGCACAAGATTTTATTGATATGTTGCACATGTTTTGTTTTTTATTATTTAATTTTCTTCACTGTGTATTTCTTATCAAGAAGTTTTGATGTATTCTTCCTTGTTATCGAAGGAGCGGTTAGAACTGAGTGTTTAATTTGTTTTTCGAAATAATTTTTTTTAGTGATTATCTAAATAATCGGTTTTCCAACAAATGTGTTGATTCGAACAGGTATGTACATTCTTTGTCAATATATATAAAATTAATTTTTGAATTTAACAGCATTAGATATAGAACGTGATAAAAACCAACATTAGAGAGGTAATTATCGATAATTTTTATATGTGTAAGTAATTATTCAATTCTAGGTTATTCGTTATTAAAATGTGTTATTGGTTATTGAAATTAGCCATTGGTTATTCAAATCAGTTATTTGTTATGTTTTTTTATATATGAACTGCTCTGTTTTAATTTTATTAAAAAATAATAAACAAAATAAATTGTATTTCTCATTATTTATTGAATATGGAAAAAACATACTTTTGGGTTACACAAAGAAGAGGTCCAAAAGTAAAAAATCTCACTTTTTTAATAAAAAAAATATTTTCAAAATTTATGTTAAATTAATATTTTCCCTAATTTTACAAGTTTACATGCATATTCCCAATCTTTTTTAATTATTATTTTTTATTTTTATTATGTACTTAATTACTTTTATTTATTTGTTTAGTAGTTTAATATGGGAGCAAATCTACGTATGATAAGATGATGCAACTTAATACTAGAGGATGATCGAGTTTAGAGGGAAATTTGCACACTAGAGGATGCAGTCTAATGCCCGAAGATATTCGCGGTGGAGCTTCTACTGATAGTTTTTACATCTATTGTAGATAAAGCTTTACGTTGTAGGTTTTTTTTTTAGTTTCTCTTCAGTAGGTGTTTTAGAGATACTAAGAATATATTTTTCTAATCTTTGTTAATATTTTCTATTATCTCAATGATTCATTATCATTGAAGATATTACACTAATTGTTACCTGTTTGTCCAAATGTTATTTTTTGGATTAGTCATTAAATATGTACTTAGATGGATGATGAGTTTACATAGATAGAAGAAATTCTACCAAGTACTAAGGCCAATGTAATACTCTACATTTTATGAAATTGGTCTTTTTACTCAAATATATATATATATATACTAGGTAAAAGCAACGTGCAAATGCACGTTTGTTTAGTTTCAAAATTGTAAACACTGTCTATAATTTTAATAAAAATCGGTTCATTTTTTAAAAAATATATATATATATAATAGAATAAATTAAAGTCATAGTGTAGACAGTAATATACATGCATCACTTATTTTTAGTTTCTAATGTTTCTCACAATGTTCTTTATTGGTGAATTTGACGAAGAAAAAGAGCTTCAATCACTAAAAACATAAATTATCATACAAATTTATTAGATAAAAAAATGAAATGTATGTTTTTATTATTTTTAAATGAATGTGATTAATTATTTAAATTATCATAAAATATTATATGTTTAATATAATATTAAGTTTAAGTTGAATTAAATTTTATTTAAGTTATAAAATATATGGTTTTATTATTTTTAAATAATTATCATTGTACAATATCGCAAAAATATCTTATTTTAATTTGTTTAATTATTTATTTTTCTAATTTTATTTAAGTTTAAGATATGTTTACAATCTACCGTTAAATATAAGAATATTCTGTTAAATATAAGAATATTCTGCTAAAGTTAACGAAGAAAAATTAAAAAAATCGTTAAAACCAAGAATTTCTGTTATCTACACACTTTTTATATAGAAGAGATATATACTAGATACAAGCAACGTACAATATGTGCGTTTGCTTAGTTTTATTTATAGAATTTATTAATTATTTTTATTAAATTTATATTAATGTTATATAAATTTCAAATAATTATCTTATTTTAATTAAATAATTTATTTATTTTTGTTTAAGTTTATATTTGTTCTAGTTTTTGAATTTGGAGTGACAATAAGAGATTATATATTATATGTTTAATGTAATATTAAATATTATACATGAATTTTAAATTTAAGTTTCTTCCTAGTTTTAAAAAAAAAGTAATTTGTTGCTAATTTACTGTAGATTATATTATATATTTAATATGATATTATTCTAATGAGTGAGTTTAAGTTTAATTAAATTTTATTTAAGTTATAAAACGTATGATTTTATTATTTTTAAATAATTATCATTGTGAAATATTTCAAAAATATTATATTTTAATTTGTTTAATTTTTTATTATTTTAAAAATAATTATCATTGTAAAATATCTGAAAAATATCTTATTTTAATTTGTTTAATTATTTATTATTTTTAAATAAGTATCATTGTAAAATATCTCAAAATTATCCCATTTTAATTTTTTTTAATTATTTATTTTATTTTATTTAAGTTTAAGTGTTTGCAAACTACTCTTAAATATAAGAATATTCCGTTAAAGTTAACATTAAAAAATAAAAGATCGTTAAAACCAAGAATTTCCGTTATTAACACACTTATTATACCGAAGAGATATCATTTGCATTGGAATGAAAATATTCTCAATTTTTTTATGTAATAAAACATTTGGATTGTAATTTTTTAAATTAACTTCAATTTGTTAATATGTTTTTTTTTACAAAATACCAATTTCATGTTAAATAACTTAAATTGTTTAATAGATATGCAGGGGTGGACCAGTAAAAAAATACATAAAGTATTTAAATATATATATTAATTAATGTATATATTTTTATTTGAAGCTAATATTTAACAATTAAGTCTTTGATATAATATTTAACAAGATTTGAACCATTGCAAATAAAATATTTTTGAATTAGCACAATCATCCTAGCCAAAATCTTTATTATTATTAATTTGTTAGCTTTAAATAATATTTAATACTACATAAAATTTGAGTTTTCATACCAAAAAAATAGAAATACAAAAGTCCAACATTGTTTAGAGATTAAACTTTGTTCTAATTTTCTTCAACATAATATCTTCATCTGAATATTTTTTTTAATAAAAAACATAATATATAGCTTTTTTTTAGACTTAAATTGTTTTAGAAGTGGAGATTTTAGTTTTTTTTTCTAAATATATGTAATTACATGCACGAATATCAAAAAATGCACAATCAAATGAGTTAAAAATTAGTTTTTTTGTTAAGATTTTATTATATTGTGCATATTTTTTATTATTTAGTATCAATTTAAATAGTTTGAAATATGTTGTAATTAAGAAAGTTTTTCTCAATTTCTTTATAACTTTTTTTGTTTATTATATTATTTAAAAAGAAATGCACCCAGCTAAATTTGAATCCTAAGTCGGCCACTAAATATATTATATTTTAAAATGATGTATAAAATAATTGTTAAAAACTGACGTCTAATTTGTAGGTTGCTTGTTAATTAGTTTTTTTTCTTTGACAAATACTTGTTAATTAGTTTAAGATATGAGTGAAAGTCGTAGAATTTTAAATTTACTTTTGTATGTTATGGTTATATGTGGTGAAATATCTTTAAAAAATTTGGGAGAATTATTTATTATTTATTGTATTTGTATTTCATTATTTATTTACGTTAAAAGAGTACAAAAGTAAAATTAGAAAAAATCTAAATAAATTCAATTAATATTGCTGAAATTCTACCCAGGACTGTGCCAAAAAATATAAAAAGTAAATCTAATGTGCACTAGTATAAGAGTTGTTATTGTTAAACTTTTATTTGGGCTTACATTATTTATTTTAGGGGACTTTACAATAATATACCACTATAATAAAATAACTACAAGTTTGTTATAAGAAAAATAACATACCCAAATGGACTATAATATTATTAACTATATCAAATTTTATATTCACGAAAAATATCTCTCATAACTAAATCATATCCTCATTCATTATTAATAACATATTCCAAAACATTTAACACTCATTAAAACAATGATTAAATATAATAAAATATTTCTTATTAATCGTTTTAAAATGGAAATACGTTATCACATTATAAAATATATCATGTAATTATATATTATAGTATGATATTATGTAGTTTTTGATTGCATATTATACACAATAACAAGTTATTTAAGAGATTCCAATTAGTTCCAAATTGCATATGACACCAATGGATATCATACAAATATTGTATGCCAACTCATAACAAATTCTTTTGGATACCAATTAGTACCGAATGACATAAGATATCAATAAATATCATATTGTATACTAGCTTATCATAACAAGTTATTTTGGATACCAACTAGTATATATACCAAAGTGCATAACAATTAATACACAATTACATATGATACCAATAAGTATCAAATTGCATATTAGCTTATAGCAAGTTATTTTGGATACCAATTAGTACCAAATTATATATGATATCAACAAATATATGATTGTATATACTAGCTTGTATAGGATATCTCCCATAAGTAGTTAAGTATCTCGCATAAGTAGTTAAGTATGGTAGCATATATTATTAGATAAGATACTAAATAGTAAATGTTTTATAAGATACAAACAAACAGATTCTATAGGATACTAAATAGTATTATTTTATTAATTATGTAGTAGTATACTACAACACAAAGTGAATGGAGAAAAAAAAAAATAATGATTATAAAGTAACTATTATTTTGATACTATTTAGTGGTTTATGTGATTTATTTAGGAGCTAAACTAATAAATGATAACAAAATAAAATATAGAATACCAAATAGTATCCAAATAAATTAATTCTCAATATTGAAGTAACATAGAACATTGTTCATTCAAAATAAAAATTTACTACTTATAAATTGTTTAAAAAAACATAGAACTCAAAAATTAGGGATTGAAAACTCAGTCGTAAAAAGTAAAGAAAACAAGGAAAAAATTGATTTAGTCATAATTAGCAAAGCAATTAATTAAGGAAATGCAATAAATTAATATTTCCAATTGGGTATATTATACACATAATTGAATTAATAAAATAGTTTATACTAAAAAAGTAGTTGGTATACTAAATAAGTAAATAAAACTTGAATATTTGTTATTTAAGTTAATAAATATTATAATATAGGTATATTAAAATATCAATAACAAATTAGTAATTATTTACAATATAAAGTGTGTGAGTATAAATCTTCCTTTATTTTAATGTTTTATAAAATATGAGTTGATAAATAGTTTGTTGCTGATCTAGCCCATTTAATTTTAGTGATCTCTTGTTTATGGGCTTATTATCTATAGTAATCTAGTTGAGGCAGAAGTGTGAGCTTTCTAGTTAATTGAAGTCTTTGATGAGAAGACTCAGTCCAACTAGATTAATATAAGCTAAGTCTCCTCCCTAACTCTATATTTATATATATATATATGAATAGTCTCATGTCTGATAATTTGCTTCAGAAATAGAGTTCTTAGGGAGGAAGACTTAGTTGGTTAGTATTGCACTAACAATTCACCTTTTCTCCATGGCTGAATCAGATATGTTTTCAGTATTATTTAATTGTTTATAGTGTTCTAAATTGTATGCAAAATTATTGATAAGATGTTGTATGAATATCTAACATGTGGTATCAGATTGCCAAATGTATACGATTTATGACTTATAATTTTTTGTTTAAGCTAAATTGAGATTAATAAATGATTAACCCTAACTAATTTTCGTTAGTATTTTATGTTGAAATTTTTATCGTTAGATCCTAAAATAATAGGACTTTTATTCCTCATGAAATTATCTTTCTATTGATATATTTTATGCTAAATTTCGTTTAGTAATTTATGAGAATTTCATGTTTAAAGTTTTAGGGTTTTTTCATAAATTTTGCAATTGAAAATTTGTTATATCTCAATTTAATTATTATTTATCCAAATTAAATTATTGCATGTGTACATTATTGTTTGTAGAACATTTACCATGCTTTAATTTTGTTAAGATTCGGCCATTCACACAACATTTTACCCAGAATTTTGGTGCATTTTTTCACATGTAATCTCTTAGATCTACACTAAATTTATTATTTTTTCTCGAAATAAACCCCATAAATCAATTGCTCATGATTCGATGATGAAAACCCCTCAAATACACGCTTGAAAACCCCTTTTTTCTGGCCGGAAACTCGTCGGACCTGACCAGGTCGCAACTGGGTCGCACAACCCGTTTTCAGGCTGGCTGGAGATTGAAGACAACATTTTCCGACGACGCCCACTCGCGACAGCGGAGAGTGGGGGCGAATGTGGCACTTCCGAGCAACGTTTTTCGACGATTTTTTTCCAAATTCATTAGAATTTAATTTATGATTTTTCTGTGATTTTTAATTAATTTTTTGACGTCAACAAATAATTATTAATGAATTAATACGATTATTGTACTTTTTAAATCATAATAAATATTTTTGTCATATTTTTTAAAAACTTTCAATCACAGAAAATTATTTGGGTATTTGTTCGTTCTTTTGAACATAATCACTCTCCTAATCAACCTTTGTTTTTCCTATACTTTCCACTCAAAATATAGGTTTTAATTTTCTTAAATAAATCATACATTATTTGTTGTTCTAAAGTGTCAAACTTGATTATTTGATGACTAAACAATGTGTTATGGTGCGACACATTATTTTGATCATCCATAAATTTAATGAGCAATATTTTTTAATTTTTTGGGAATTTGGTTGAAAATATTATAATTATTATCATCAAAGTATTTTAATTATATTATTTTTCAATGATTGTTTTATCCCCAAATTTCATCAGTTTATAGAAAATATTTTTCTTAGATTATTGATATGTATAATTACTTGCCAAATGAGGTAATTATATATATTCATTATGTCCCATGAAGTGTGTTGATTATAATGCATGTTTAAAAATATTTGCCCAAAGGTATTAATTTTTATGTGTATTTTTTTTTTGAATTAATATATATATATATATGATTTGATAATTTATTTGCCCAAAGGTAATAAATTTTTAATTTATATATATATTTTTTCTATTTAATTTCATGGAACTAGATCACTTGTGTATTATATTCTCACCCCAAAGGGGAGTTTGTGATGACCATCTTAACTCTATTTATATATTTTCTTAATATGCTCATAGTTTAATCAAGTTTTGTCATTTTTCTTTTATCTGGTAGTTTCTTTTTCTGTGAACAACAACAATGCTTCAATTCAAATTCTGATTGGGTCCAACTACAAGAAGTGGAAACGAGATGTGGATTTTAGTTTGGGAATCATGAACTTGGACCTATGCATGCGTGAAGATCAACCAGCTGCTCTTACTAATGCGAGCACTACTGCCCAACGAACTCTCCACGCACAATGGGAAAAGTCAAATCATCTCAGTTTTATAGCTATGAAAAGATCGATTCCTGAACCTCTTTAGAGCGGTCTGCCTGAGACCACTAATGCCAAAGAGTTTTTAACTAATGTGGGAAAATTGTATGACATTGAGGAGAATGCTGAAACTGGATCTCTTATGGATGAGATTCAAACCATCAAGTATGATGAAACTAAAGGAGTAAGGGACTTCGTTCTGAAAATTGTCAATATTCAGTCAAAGCTAAAAGATCGTAAGGTTCCTCTACCTGATTCCTATATTATTCATCATGCTCTCCATGCTCTTCCTGCATCTTTCAGTCTCATTAAGACAGCCTACAACACTTATAATCAAAATGGAGCATAAATGACCTAATTTCGAAGTGTGTGGCTGAGGAAAACAAGCTGAAAAAGGAGAAGAATGAGTCAGCTCATTATGTTTCTCAACTCAAGCCAAATAAAGGAAAATGGAGATTAAAAAATCAGAGGAACAACACTTCTAAGAACACTGATAATAAAAAGGAGCATAACAATGGACAGAAAAAGGAGAGTGCTTAATCGAAGTATGCTAATGTTAAGTGTTTCTTCTGTGATAAAATGAGCCATAGAAGAACTGATTGTCACAAATTTAAGATTTGGCTAGAAAAGAAGAAAAAACAATCAGGGGCTAAGGGATCTCAGGAAACCAAATCAGAGGGAGTCAAAACTTAAAGTAGGAAACGATGTTGGAGTTGAAGTTTGTTCTGTTGGCACCTTTATTCTTGAATTAAAAACTATTTTTAAGCTTGTTTTGCACAATACTTTTTATGTTCCTACTTTTAAGAGAAATTTAGTTTCGCTTCCGCTTTTGGATAAACAAGAATATTCGTTTCTTTTTACCAATTCTAAAGTTGATATTATGTTTGACTCTAAAGTTATTGGAAATTGTTTTTATTCTGATAGTCTCTACAAATTATCTTTGGCTCATTTGGTTTCCTCTTTTAATGTTGAGAATACTGTGGCTAAGAGATCTCGTATCAAGGAACATTCTTTACTCTTGTGGCACAAACGCTTAGGTCATATTTCCAAAGAACGAGTTGATAGATTGATTAAAGCTGATATTCTTCCTCCTCTTGATGCTTCTGATTTGGACAATTATGTTGATTGTGCTCGAGGGAAGTTAATCAAAACTCATAAGAAAAGTGCCACTCGCAGTCAGAATCTATTAGATATTATACACACCGATATCAGTGGGCCTTATTTTACTACTCTTTGTAGGAAGAAATATTTTATCACTTTTATTGATGACTTTTCTCAATATGGTTTTACTTATTTGATTAAAGAAAAATCGGATGCTCTTGATAAATTTAAAGTATTTCGGACTGAGGTTGAGAAACAATTAGGAAAAGTTACCAAGATTGTGCGTTCGGATTGTGGAGGTGAGTATTATGACAAGTACACTGAGACTGGACAACATATGAGGCCTTTTGCTAAGTACTTACAGGATAGTGGTATAATTGCAGACTACACTATGCCTGGTACTCATCCTGAACAAAATGGAGTTACTGAAAGACGAAATCGTACTCTTATGGACATGACTAGAAGTATGATGAGTATATCTAATATGCCAGAGTTCTCATGGGGTGAAGCTATTTTGACTACTACTTACATCCTGAATCGAGTTCCAAGTAAATCTGTACCCAAAACTCCTTTTGATTTATGGACTGGTAGAAAGCCTAGTTTGAACCATTTTTGTGTATGGGGTTGTCCAGCTAAAGTGAAGATTTATGATCCTAACTTGAAAAAGTTAGACCTCAGAACAATTCGCTGTTTTTTTCATTGGTTATCCAGCTCATTCTAACAATTATAGATTTTATTGTCCTACTCGCGGTACTAGAATTGTTGAATCTCAAACTGCCAAATTTCTCGAATTTGATATTGCTGAGAAAGTTTATAATCCATCTCTTGAAACAGGGGAGTCATCTGGTGGAATTTTCATTCCTTTATCTCTTTCAAGAGATGATATAATACAGACAAATGATACTCATGATGATCCTTTTCCTACTCCTGTTGTTGATGCTCCCATTATGGATGAGGCTCCTGTCTTTGAAGAAGTTCCAGCTGCTGAAGACATCATTCAAGATGGCGTTCAACAACAAGTAGCAATTCCAAAAATTATTCCTCTAAGAAGATCTCAGAGGGCAAAAAGGTCAGCAATTTCTAATGATTTTTTGGTTTATCTTGGAGAAGGAGAATATGATATTGGTCATGTTGTTGATCCTGTGACTTATAGTGAAACTCTTTAAAGTGAACAATCTTCTAAATGGATTGAAGCCATGAAAGATGAAATTGAATCCATGAAGAATAATGATGTGTGAGAATTGGTTGAGTTACCTGTTGGTTTTAAACCAATAGGATGTAAATGGATTTTCAAAACCAAAAAGGATAACAAGGGTAAAATTGAAAGATACAAAGCACGTCTAGTAGCAAATGGCTTTACTCAAAGAGAAGGTATTAACTACACTGAAACCTTCTCACCTATTTCTACAAAAGATTCGTTCAGGATTATTATGGCCTTAGTTGCACATTTTGATTTAGAGTTGCATCAAATGTATGTAAAGACTGCCTTTCTGAATGAGGAATTGGATGAGCAGGTCTATATGTCTTAGCCTGAAGGTTTCAAGGAAAGTGGAAATGAGAACTTTGTCTGCAAATTGAAAAGGTCTATTTATGGTCTCAAACAAGCATCTCGTCAATGGTACTTGAAGTTTGATAAAGTTGTGATATCGTTTGGTTTCATAGAGAACAAGTTTGATCAATACATTTATATGAAGTTGTTATCCAATAAATTAGCATTTGTGACATGGCGAATAATCTCTTGACACGTGGCTGACACCTGGAGCGTCTGCTAGAGTATCGACCAAGAGACACACCAGAAGCAGGACAGACCTGTCTTTACCACGACCAGACTGGTCGGTGGTTCCGCTGGCAAAACAACATTTATGGAAAGATCTTATGAATCCCGAATTTATCTCATGCAATCTTCTGAATATCCCATGATTCAGGGGATAATATCTGTAACAATATTGGGCAACCCTCCATGAGCCTATAAATAGCATGAGATGGCTCATGGGGAGGGACTTTTTCGGGGGAGCCCGGAAATCATAGAGATTATAGAAATTATCTGAGTAAACTTGTATTGTTTATGAGGAGTGTTGAAACTCATTGAACCCAAGTTCTCTGATCACACTTTTGATCCCATATCAATATCATTCTAAGTGGACGTAGGTCATTACCAGATCCTGGGGCCGAACCACTATAAATTACTGTGTTTTCTTTACTTTTGTCATTACGTTATTATCTATATACATTCGTCCATATCATTCATATTTTGACTCCGTGTCAGTTGGCTAAATCGTGGGTCAACAGAAGTTCAGTGGGAGTCGTTATATTTTTCTTGTTCTTTATGTGGATGAAAAATTTAGTAAGCGACAAGAACAACTTAGAGAGAGAAGAAATGTCAAACGTCCCTTATGCCAGTGTGGTAGGGAGTTTGATGTATGCTCAGGTTTTCACTAGACCTGATATTGCTTTTGTGGTAAATGTTCTTGGATGATATTTGTCTGATCCTGGGCGTGATCATTGGGTTGCTGCAAAGAAAGTTTTGAGATATTTACAGAGAACCAAGAATTTTATGCTTGTTTATAAGCAAGTTGAGAATATCCGAGTTGTTGGTTATTCAAGTTATGGTTTTGGTGGTTCTATGAATGATTTAAAGTCAACTTCTGGATATATTTTCACTTTGGCTGGCGCAACTATTTCTTGGAAAAGTGTAAAACAGACTTTGATTACTTCATCTACTATGTATGCTAAGTTTGTAGCTTGTTATGGAGCATCCTTGCAAGCTGTGTGGATAAAGAATCTGATTACAGAGATACGAGTAGTTGATTCTATTTCCTTACCTATTCTGATTTATTATGATAATAGTACTGCGATTTTCTTTGCCAAAAATAATAAGATCAGTGGTGCTTCGAAGCATATGGAGATCAAGTATCTTACTGTCAGAGACATAGTCAAGAAATGAGATGTTATAATAGAGAATTGCAAGACAGAATTGATGTTGGCGGATCCTCTAACCAAAGGATTAAGTGCATCATTGTTTAATAAACATGTTGTTGATATGGCCATTTTATAATCCTTTGATCTTTTTGGTTAGTGGGAGTTTTCTTTCTATTTTCTTTTATCCACCAGGAATTATGATTATTTGTAATTTCTTTATTGAACTTATGAACTACAAAGTTTGTTTCTGTTTTCTTTTGATCAATGAATAGTTATGCTTTCATTTATGTTTTGTTATATTCTCGAGAATGTTGAGTTGAAAGCATGTAGTTCATAATATTGTTGTTATCGTCATTTAAGTGTATTTGCTTAATGGCGTGAATATCATACTGTTTTATGCACAGTTAATGATATAACACAGACTTATTTATTAAACAGTGCTTTCGTTATTTCACTGGCTTATTTATTAGGCATCATGGTATCAGTGAAATGAGGACTGATAAAGAGATTATGTTATATAATTGATCACATGTTGGACATAATCTCTTACCACACTACAAGACTTATTGACCATGTCGATTTAATACTTTGGTATTTGTGATTATGAATGTTTTTTGTTGATTGGAAAAAAAAGTGATAATCATAGTTCAATATCAAGGATTAAATTGGATTGGTTGTTTTAGATACTATTAAAGAACTATTGTTTTAAAAAGTGGTCACAATATTTTTCTTGTTACCCAACCCATGAGTCGTTTTTAAATATATATATGTATTACAAAATTAATGTAGCCCAAGTGGGAGAATGTTAGACTTTTATTTGGGCTTACATTATTTATTTTAATGTTTTCTAAAATATAGGTTGATAAATAGTTCGTTGCTGATCTAGCCTATTTAATTTTAGTGATCTCTAGTTTATGGGCTTAGTATCTATAGTAGTCTAGTTGAGGCAGAAGTGTGGGCTTTCTAATAACTGAAATCTTTGATGAGGAGGCCCAATCCAACTAGGTTACTATAAGCTAAGTCTCCTCCCTAACTCTATATATATGAATAGTCTCATCGCTATTCTGTAGTCTGATAATCTGCTTCAGAAATAGAGGTCCTAGGGAGGAAGGCTTAGTTGGTTAGTATTGCACTAACAATCCACATTTTCTCCATGGCTGAATCATGTATGTTTTCTGTATTCTTTAATTGTTTATAGTGTTTTAAATTGTATGCAAAATTATTGATAAGATGTTATAGGAATATCTAACAGTTATATGATGGTCCCTTTGGCTACGAAGAGTAAAAATTGTGGTTTTTTTTTTGGATAATTATTATATAAATATTTTTCTTTAATGAAAAGTATTTTTCAAAGTATTTAGATATCAATAAAAAAAAATCTCATCTAATTTGGAAGCAAGAGCTTAAGTAAGCTTAGCAAAACAGAGTCGATATATATATATATATATATTCATCGTTTGCTTAACTTATTTTAAGTTGTTTTTAGAATTAAAATAATATTTTTGAGGAGCTGGAGTTCTTAGGTTTTTTCAAAAGACTATTTTGAGAAACTATTTTCTAAATTAGAATAAATTTTATTATTCCCAATTTACTCATCTTTTGTATTAATATCCAAACATGTCATATCATAACTGTGACAAATTAATAACAGATCTTACATATTTTAATGTAAATTATAAAATGTGAGATCCAAAATTAAACTACAACAATAAAAGTATTGTATGGTGTTAAGTATCATAGTGTAACGCCCTGGTTACTCCAAGACCGTTACTGTGAACTTTAAATCGTGCTTAACTCGCTAAACGAGTCATTTGGTTATAAACGTGCATCTAGGTGTTATTAATAAGCAAAGGTGAAAAATCTCGATAAAAAGGAAATGATATATTTTATTTTAAAAAATAAAACTCTACATGGGACCATAAAAACGTTTACAAGTTATTTACAATCCAAAATGGTCATTACAGTGTAAAAATTACAACCCGCCAACCTAAGCGGCAAAATGTAGGGATAACTCCTAGCTCCTCTGAGAAACACCTTGGCCGTGGTGGTCAAGTGGCCGCATATATACACATCGCCACCTAAGCTC
This sequence comes from Humulus lupulus, assembly GCF_963169125.1. Lineage (NCBI taxonomy): Eukaryota > Viridiplantae > Streptophyta > Magnoliopsida > Rosales > Cannabaceae > Humulus > Humulus lupulus. The sequence continues at coordinate 38,707,280 of NC_084795.1, forward strand.
TCTACTCAAGGCTGGGTGAGCTTTTCTTTCCCTTTACCTACACCACATAGCACCCGTGAGCCAAGGCTCAGCAAAAAAAAATATTTACTACATGTATACAATATCAATTGATGATTATGATAATCATACAAGGCTTGTAGCCCAAATCAAATAAGTGAAGTTTTGTAAAGATTCTGATAATCATGCTGGGGCTTGCAGCCCAATGAGATAAGTGACTATTAAGTCATACTCTGAATAGATGACTAATAAGTCTATCTCTAGGGATTTGAACCATAATCTGATGAGTGACTATGGAGTCACAAACTTGGGTAGGTGACTAATAAGTCAACCTCTAAGGATCTGTTCCCTGTATAGATGACTAATAAGTCTATCTCTAGGGTTCTGCTCCTTAAATAGATGGCTAATAAGTCAATCTCTGGGGATCCGCTCCCTAAGCCATGTGACATGTCGATCACCTTAGCCTTTTGGCTTTGGCTCTAAGTAACTAGCCTTTAGACAAGACAAGTGCTTTTGTTTTCATCGAACTTAAGGTCGGTCAAGCATTTCATGCTTATGATGATAATGCTTATGTCGATTAGATCTAATCTTTTTGGCTTGCGTTAAACACACTAATACCGTTCTTGACTCATAAGCCAATATCATATGACCAGTGCTCAAAACTACTGTCGAACTTGACTATTAAGCCATAGCTTCACAGTCAATACTGACACCATTGCTGATTTTGACTAATAAGTCAGTGCCACTCACAAGTAAGCAAGATTGCTAAGAATTTAATATGCAATCAATGTCCACATTTAAGGCACTCAACATGCCCCATTAATAATCATGTATGTCACATACTGGGTGCAGTTTTCTTACCTCTGGTTCGAGCGTGAAATAATAAAAGAACGACCTGAGAACGATCAGTCCTTAAGTCCCTTAGCAGTCACCTAGTCATAACCAAGTATGAGATTCCATTAATAAAATGAATAATAAAAGGTTCCTGGACCAAGACCTAGCCTCCGGAACATTGACTCCTACTAAACCGGATAGTAAGAACGATCCCAAGGTCTAAGGTTTGAGTTCCCATGAAAAAAAACACATTTCTGGCCAAATAGGCCCTTAAGAGCCATGGCCCTAATCCACCATGTCGCGACCTGCCTCCCAAACAGAGATGCCAACGTCCCTGCCTTCAGCACGCGCCGCGACCAGCCTCCTCATATGCCGCGACCCTAAGGCCCTTCAACACCACCCCTTCTTCTTCATCAAGCTTGGGCCGCGACGCTCTAGAGCAGAGTTGCGACCCCATCCGAAACCCAGCTAAACACCCATGTTTTCCTCTTTGAACTCATTTTAAAAACCTACTAAAATACTTCCAATTCCACAAAGCAAAGTTCACAATTATTACCACAACTTATCCATCATATATCCAACAAAACCTAACCTTTAAACCACTCAAAACCTCATCAAATTCAGTCCCAAAATATCAATCAAAACCCAGCTAAAACAGAGCAAAACCAGAGAAAATATGGCTGAGATTCTGACCTTCAACTCAGAATTGAATCCCCTTCACTGATTGAACATTAGCCTAGGACCTCAAGCTTCAATTTCCAAGTTTGAACCCTCAATCTTAGCTTAAAAAATCAAAGGAAAAGGAAAGAGAAGAGTGATAATTGTGGGAGAGAAAGCAAGCTCTATTTTTGTTTTGTTCCTCTACGGCCTTCTAACTCAATATAACCCATGGTCAAAAGACCAAAATGCCCCCAGGCCTAACTCACTTCTTAACAGCCTCAAGGGCAAAGTCGCATTTCCTATCTATCTTGTTAATTATAATTAACGTCCTCAAATTACCGTTATTCCCAATATTCTCAAATACCAATAAATCATATCTCATTACCCTTTAATTCTCAGTAATGTGCTAATCATCAAATTACCCCAAGACTCACCCTGAGCCCCGAAATTAACCTCGTTATGGCCAAACCGCTAACTTGCATTCAAAGATCGTCTCATGCCGAATAGCTCGAACAAATCCACATTATAATGTGGCCTCATCAACAATTCTCCAACATGCATGAACATATACAAATATGCCCCTCAACAAGCCACATTACCAAAATACCCTTATAATGAAAAGTGGACCCACATGCATGCATTTATCATCATATAATAATATAATTCACATAATCATGCATATAATCATTTAATGACATAATAAATCAATTATGGCCCTCTCGACCTTCTAATCCAACCATAAACCTCATTAGGGATTTTGGGGCATTACAATAGGATGAGCTTTATTCTACAAATATATTTATTTATTGTACTTATTTTTTAGGGTATATACATTTTTGGACATTTTATTTTGTCTCATTACCTATATGGATCTTGTGTTTTAATAAACTACTTTGTGGACCACGTGTTTTGTAAAATAGTTCAAATAGACCCCTAAATCTAATTTTGATCAAATTTTTTTGAACTAAAATTACAAATAATTCGTCAAACTAACAACTCAGAACAAAAGCACAATCATTATGCTTAACAAATGTGTTGTTATTCAATTTTTTGTTTATCAAAATCAAGTTCAGGGGTCTATTTAAACTATTTTACAAAACACATGGTCAAAAAAGTAATTTATCAAGACATAAGGTCCAACACAGGTAACAGGACAAAACATAGGGTCCAAAAAAGTATAAACCCTACTTTTTTATACATAGTATTATAACTAATAATATTTTTTTGAACTTTTTTTTGTCTATTACTTATCTAGTTTAGTACAGAGTTAATTACATTATGTAATGATTACTTATTTTTTTTTATTGTTATATTATTTATAATAATATAATGTTAAATTAATGAAATGTGACAAAATGAGTTTGTCACATTTTGTAACATGATTTGAGAGTTACAAATAAGTGGGACAAATGTGTGTGTCCAAATTTGTAACATAATTTTGGGAGTTTTGGACAAAGGTCTTGAACCTTGTTCAAGTCTAGTGATCCCTACTACTATTCACTTGATGTAGTGTGAGTGTTAGAGTGTTCTTCATATTTTCTATTGTTCTTATTTTATTTGTATTGTTATTGTCTTGAGTTTATAATCTTCTTCTATTTTACTTTTTCATATATCTATATTACTTGTATTTTTTGTATGAGAGTTGTAACTTTATTTTATCAATCTTATTGTTTGGTTTCTGTAACGCCCTACTTCCTTAGAGCCGTTACTAAGTGAGTTTTAAACGTGCAATTAACTCGCTAATCGATGTTTTAGGTTAAAAGTGTAGCTAAACAGTAATAAAAAGTCATATAATTTGAAAATGTAGCTATTCATTGAAGTTATAAAGCGTTATACATTTGGGATCCCAAAATACTGTTTAGAAATATTTACAACTAAAAAATATGATTAAAGTCGACTAAACGACAAAATTTGGATTAATACATAGCATCTCCTAAAAATACCCCTGGCCGTGGCAGCCAGGCAGGCCGAACATGTACACACTACTTCACGCTCTCTGTACTTATGGTTGATCGACCTTTCCCTTGCCCTTACCTGCACCATAGAGCACCCGTGAGCCGAAGCCCAGCAAGAAAAATCCACACAAGCAATCAACATATGCATAACTAACAATCAACATATAATAAAACCGCAAACAGGCTAAACACATAACAACCATGCCGTCCTAGGCGCTTTACCAAGCCTTGGGTTCGCGGTCTACACAGTGAGGATGTCCCAGGCATCTGAGAAGGGTCTCACCCTGGCGACTTGCACTTCGCGTGCTTAACACCGCTCCCGGCCCCTCGCCGTACTCGGCCTTCGCCGTTCCTGACCCTTGCCGTTCATGGCCTTACCGTTCTCGGCATTCACCGTTCCCGGCCCTTACCGTACATTTACAGACATGCAAAACATAGCATAAACTTAACAAATACTTAAACAAATACAAACATAATTAATGGGGATACACCCTGCAACACAATCACATAGGGTCATGACCTACAATACAAACTATACGGCCACACCCTTCTCTACGGGTACAACAATTTTCTTACCTATGTCCCAAGCTATCCGAGCACCACGATCACGAGCACAGTCCTCTAATCCGAGCCTTGAAGAAAATCCTAGTCACAACGCATGAATAAAGTCAACTATCAAGTTCTACCTCATCAAATAGTTTCGAGACATAACTCTAACCTCCGGGACCTTGGTTTCTACCAAACTGGGTAGTGGAAACTTTCCCGAGCCTTAACGTTCAAGTTCCCGAGCTAAAACCCTAAATTTTCCAAAATTCCTCTTTTGGGCTGCGGGCCAGCCCCCTTAAAGGCCGCGACGCGCCCCAAAACAGAGGCAAAATGCCTCACTGTTGGGCAACTCGGGCCGCGGCGCCCAAACCTTGCACTGTGGCGCTTGGGAAATTCTTCAAAGCCCCACTGGCCTATAAACTCAAGCCAGTCGCGGCACTGATGAACAGGGCTGCGGCGTGAGCCCGAAACCCAGAAATCCTATGCAAATTTTACGAGCTAACTTCCCTGAAAATCATTCTAAACACACCCCAACAACAAAATTGAGTCCCATAATCAACCTAATATACTTTAAGCAGTTCTAGAATCCCAGAAACTAACTAACCCATCCCAATTCACACCAACCTCAATGTTAAGCTCAAAACTCAACTAAACTCAATTTAAGCAGAATTGATCCTCAAAAACTTGAAAGAAACCTTACCTTAGTGAAGATTTCGAGTTTAATTCAGTTCTCCAACACCCTAGGCTTATCCTTCCCAAGTCCAAAGCTTAGTTCTGAATTTCTCCTTCAAAATCCCACAAGTCCCCTAAAGGGAGAGAGAGAACCGAGAGAAAAATAGAGAGAAAGAGAGCTTCTGTGTTTTTTTCTTCTTCCTTCTGATTCCTTCTACATAACCCAGGAATCACAGCTGTCTATGTGATCAAAATCCCCTCATAAACATAAGGTCCAAATTACCCCTTGACCTTATTTAAATCCTTAAGTAACCCAAGGAAATTTAGTCATTTGTCATACCCCGTTAAGTCCCTGAGTATTCTTATAAATCCCCATTAATCTCGACATGTCCAAATCATTACCAAACTACTACCTGTTACTCCATAAATCCCAAACTCATTTTACGTTCCCAAAATACCCCTAGGCTCCTCCCAAGCCGAGTATTTGATACCGTTGTGAATTTCTAGCTAAACCACTCCCTAGGATTGTCTCGGATCATGCATCACAAATATATCACCACTCACATGTGGTAACACTCACAATACACACAAATATTGCATTTATGCCCTCAACGGGCTAAACTTACAAACATGCCTCTAACAACCAAATGGGGCCCACATGCATATTTAATTCACCTAAACATGGATTTCTAATCACATACTCATCAAATTCACATATTAATACAATAAATCACTTATTTCCCTCCAGGCACACTAATTAAGGCCCCAAGTCTTATTAGCAAATTTGGGACGCTACAGTTTCTATATATTCCATTGAAATAACGTTGAAATGTTATGTTATATTAATTTATATAATATAATGTTAAATTAAATAATGTGGCAAAATGTGATCACACTTTGTAACATAATATTAAGAATTACAAAATTTGACATATGTGTGTGTCCAAATGTAACATATTTTGGAGTTACAAAATCAATTTCAAATTTGTAACTCCCAAATATTACCCAATAATGTGTAGATTGAGAGTTACACATTTGAGATTGAATTTTACAAAGCCATAATGTGATATGGATGTTGAAGATGTGATTTTAACTCTCATTGTGTGTATGGAGGTTACAAAATCAAGTGGGAAAGAGTTTGAGACGTTTTGGAAAAAAATGAAAAATTGGGAGGTTGAAACGACCACTGGTCATAGTCGTTAACATCCCAGGTTGCGGCCTAGGAGGCAGGGACTCATGGCCGCGGCCGCTAATGTCCCTGTCCGCGGCCTGGGACGTTGACAGCCAAATCCCATTTTTAAAATTTTCAATTTTTGACATTTCTAATATCCCAAGTAACTCCTAAATATTCATTCTATTTCCATAAACATCCAATTAAACATTGGTAATATCCAAGGGAGTTGGTGGAATTTGAAATTCAAAGGGTGTCTCAAAACTCTATAAATAGGAGCCTAATGCTTACTTGCAAGACATACCATTTTCTATCCACTAGAGCACTTGGCTAGAAATGTAATGTCCCAAAATCCCTAATGTGGCTTAGAGCCTCGATTAGGGGGCCAAGACGACCATAATAGATTTATTATGCAATTAAATGATTATATGCATGATCATGTGAGTTATATTATTATATGATGATAAATGCATGCATGTGGGTCCACTTTTCATTATAAGGGTATTTTGGTAATTTGGCCTGTTGAGGGCATATTTGTATATTTTCATGCATGTGTTATGACTTATGGATGAGACCACAATATAATGTGGATTTGTTCGAGCTATTCGGCATGAGACGATCTTAGAATGTAAATTAGCGGTTTGGTCATAACGAGATTAATTTCTGGGCTCGGGGTGAGTCTCAGGGTAATTTGATGATTAGTACATTACCGGGAAGTAAAGGGTAATGGGATTTGACATATTAATTGTTGGAGAATATTGGGAATAACGGGAATTGGAGGACGTTATTTATGATTAACAGGATTAGAGGAGAAATGAGACTTTTGCCATTGGTGGCTGTTAAGGAAATAAATTAAGCTTGGGGGCATTTTGGTCATTTGACCTTAGGATATATTTGAATTAGGATGGTTGTAGAAGAATTAGACAACAAAACAGAGCCTTCCTTCCTTTCCCATGATCATCTCTCATTCTCTCTTTTCCTTTGAATTTTTGAAGCTGAGATTGAGGGTTCAAGCTAGGAGATCAAAGCTTGAGGTTCTAGGCTAGTGTTCAGCCATTGAATGGGGTTTAATTCTGAGTTGGAGGTAAGGTTTCAACCTTTATTTTCTAGTTTTTGCTCTATTTTGAGCTAGTTTTTTAGCTTAAAGTTTTGATTATAGAAGTGGCTATTTGAGGTGGTTTTAAATGATTTAAAGCTTGGGTTTTCTTGGTTGAATGATGGATAAATTGTGGTAATACTTGGGTGTGAATTCTGGGTTGATTGGTGAAGGTTTTTGGCTAGTTTTAATGGAGAAAGTGGCAGGGGTGTTGTGTTTGTGGGGTCAAGTCGCGACCCGCCCCTGGTACCCAGCCAAAGTGCTCTCTAACTTGGGGATGCGCCGCGACTCACTAGGCCAAGTCGCGGCCCGCCCCTTCCTTTTGTGCTAGGCAAGAGTTTTCAAGGGCTTAGGCTCGAGGGTTCAATTCCTAAGGCTCGGGATCAAAACTACTAACCATTTTAGTGCGATTCGAGGTCCCGTGAGCGAGGTTTAGACCATGAACCTTCTATGATTTATTTTATTAATGGAATTCCATATTTGGTTATGACTAGGTGACCGCTAAGGGACCAAAGGAGTGATCGTTCTCAAAGGTCATTCTTTTATTATTTCTCGCTCGAACCAAAGGTAAGAAAAATGCACCCAGTATATGACATGCATGGTTATTGATGAAGCATGTTGAGTGCTCTATATATTGACATTGATTGCATAGTAAATGCATAGCAGCTTTGCTTATCTATGTATGACACTGACCTATGAGTCAGGAATCGGCAATGGTGTCAGTATTGACTTTGAAGCTGTAACTTATTAGTCAAGTTCGGTAGTAGTACTGAGCATTGGTCGTATGGAATTGACCTATGAGTCAAGAATTGTATTAGAGTGTTTAACGCAAGTCGAAAAGATTAGATCTAATCGACATAAGCATTATCAACATAAGTATGAAATGCTTGACCAACCTTAAGTTCAATGAAAACAAAAGCGCTTGTCTAGTCTAAAGGCTAGTTACTTAGCCAGAGCCAAAAGGCTCAAGTGACCGTAATGCCACATGGATTAGGGTGCAGAGCCCAAGTTCATGACTTATTAGTTACTTATCTGATTCAAGTTTGTGAATTACTAGTTACTTATTTGGTTCAAGTTCGTGACTCGATAGTCACTTATTTGGTTAGGGTGTGGAACCCAAGTGCGTGACTCATTAGTCACTTATCTGATTAGAGCTACAAGCCCCAGCATGGTTACCAGAATCATTGTTAATGTTCACTTATCTGATTGGGCTGTAAGCCCTAGTATGATTATCAGAATCATTTATTGATATTGTATACATGTAGTAATAAGTTTTCTTGTTAAGCCTTGGTTCACGAGTGCTATGTGGTGCAGGTAAAGGGAAAGAAAAACTCACCTAGCCTTGAGTGGAGAGCTTCGGTGGCGATGTGTACATATGCGGCCGCTTGACCACCACGACCAAGGTGTTTTTACAGAGGAACTAAGGGTTAACCTTATTTTTGCTGCTTAGGTCGACGGGTTGTAACTTTTACACTGTAATGACCATTTTGGATTGTAAATAACTTGTAAACGTTTTTATGGGCCCATGTACATTTTTATGTTTTAAATAAAATATATCCATTCCTTTTGAATCGAGATTTTTCACCTTAGTCTATTAATAACACCTAGATGCACGTTTATAACCAAATGACTCATTTAGCGAGTTAAGTATTGTTTAAAGTCCACAGTAACGATCTTGGATCAATCATGGCGTTACAACTTGGTATCAGAGTGTGCCAAGGTTTAGGGTTCCTGTAGACTTGCCGGCATGTACGCTCGTCACTGAAGACAAGCTCGACTCATGGTTTGGTAACTATTTATGTGGTTATGTGTTGAACTTCTTAAATAGAATATAAATGCTTTACTTGCTTACATGATATATATTGATAAGGCTGGGCCTTGACTACTGCATCTTAAGCAAGAACGTGCTTATTAGTACTGATATGACTAGAACATGCTTATTAGTATTTTTAATCGTTGAACTATTAACTGATAAGTGTTAAATGCTAAATGATATGATCAAGTGTCCATTTGTTTATCTGCATGATTGTGGAACATGGGTGATTATCTGTTTGATCTTGGACCGTAAAGCGACAAGAGGTTTAGTTATCACTGCCTTACTGGCCGCATTGATTGTTTTAGCACATTATAAGATGTAGTTATGATTCCAAGACAGATAGATTCATCAGCTGGCTAGGAAGATCAGGGCCAGAATGATAGACAGGGTCAAGAGAATGACCAGAATCAGATTCCATAGTTAGTTCCTAAAAAATGGCAACAGTTGTTTGTTGACTTACAGGCCAGAGTATTGAGCCAGGAAGAAGATATCTGCCTCTTGAGACAACAACAGGTTCCTGCAGGGAACGTTTTACACGAGGCACCACCTGCAGCGATGCCAGTAGTTGAGCAGCTGCCAGAGGCTGGAAGCAAATGGGAACCTCTTTATGAAAGGTTCAAGAAACAACAACCTCCAGTTTTTTAGGGTAGTGCAGGTCCAGCTAAGGCAAAGCAATGGATGAGCATGATTACCACCATCCTTGACTTTATGAGGGTGTCTGGTAATGAGAGGGTTGCCAGTGCCACATACGTGTTTTGTGAGGATGCCCAAATCTGGTGGGAAGTGATATCCCAGACAAAAAACATCAATGCCTTGAGTTGGGAAGACGTTCAGACTCTGTTCAATGAAAACTATTACAATGATGCCATCAGGGTTGCAAAGGCTGAAGAGTTTATCATATTACTTCAGGGGAGTTTGTCAGTGACTGAATATCCTCTAAAGTTTGATAGATTGGCAAGGTTTTCCATGGAGCTTGTTATCCAAAAAATTAGCATTGATGACGTGGCAAGTGATCCCTGGACACGTGGCTCACACCTAGAAAGGCTTTGCTAAAGTATCGACCAGAAGACGCATTAGAAGCAGTAATCAGCCCAGTCTGGTCGATGGTTCCGCATACAAAGCAACATTACTGTGAAGATCTTTGTAAATCCCGAATTTAACTCACACAATCTCTTGAGTATCCGATGATTCAGGAAAGAATATCTGTAACAATCTTTTGTAATCCCCCTTGAGCCTATAAATAGCAAAAGATAGCTCAAGGAAGGGACTTTTGGCTTTTGAATCATTCAAGACTATAGTAATTCTCCTAGTGATATTGTATTGTTCTTGAGAGGTTAGTGAAACTCATTGAACCCTTGTTCTTTGATCACTCCTTTGGTTCTTATATCAATAACAGTCTAAGTGGGCATAGGTTATTACCAGATCCTGGGGCCGAACCACTATAAAAATATCGTCTTGTTATTACCTTTTGTCATTACGTTCCTCTCTACACATTCATTCATATCAAGCATATTCTGACTCCGTGTCAGTTGGCCAAATCCTGGGTCAACATTCTGGTGCTTTCATTGAGAGCTTGATTTATCATTGCTGAGAAAACTAATGGCGAAAACTGGAAGAAAAGCTGGACAGGTGACCGCTGCTGCGCCATAAAATCCACCTCCTCCTCCCCTTGCAAGCGTGGCGGAGGATGAGCCAAGCGTGGCGGGGGCGTTGCAGAAGGAGCTGGCCAGTCTGAAAGCCAGTCAAGAGACTGCTGCCAGAGTTGTGGCACGGCAGCAGCAGGAGATTGAACGGCAGCATGCGGAACTAAGCGAAAGGCAGGCGGAGATGGACCGCCGCCAGAGCGAAGCCATGGCAGCCCTCGAGGCGGCCTTGCAGCTGGCAAGGAATCAGGCCGCACCTGTTTCGCAACCTGACCAACCTGGCAATGGGCCACCCCAAAGGGGTCCTAATCCAAGCCCACCGATCCAGCCTTCAAGTCCACAAAGGCCCGAGCAGCCTCAAGCGCCCCATGACGACGTCCCGCTGGACCCTGAGGCGCAGCCACCATCCCAGGCTGGTCGCGGCAATCCCCCGCAACAAAGGCAGAATAGGGCCGAGCATCATCCTCGTAGTCCTAGACGCCGTAGGGGTGATGAGCTAAACCTACCGAATAGAGGTTAGTATCGCCCTGTTAATAGGAGGGACTTAGAGTTAGGCTTTGCGGTCAGGGGTCCCCCACGGCACGATGATGCACGGGGACACCACGACTAGCGCAGGCCGCCCTCTAACGCTCGGGACGTTTCAGCCAGGAATGGAAATCGAGGGAACAGTCGATCCCACCATAGCCAGTCGAGGTTCAGAGATGGCCATGGATATAATGAGGCTGACTCAGGCAAGGGGAACGCTGGCCGAAGGAATGAAGAAAGAGGTAAAGGCAGGAGCCAGGTACCTCAAGATTACCAACCCAATAGATGGGATGCTGGGGGGCAGCCCAAACAAAATAATGTCTTCAACCGGCTCGGGGGTAGCGAGTAGCGGAGAAGAGATGAGGATTTGCGTGACGTACTTAACGATCACTGCGAGTGGCATGGCGAGAACGTCCCCCCAGCAACAGAGGCCACATCGATTCCTACCGCTGTACAGGCCCAGATATGGCGAGAACGTCCCCCCAACAACAGAGGCCACAACGATTCCTGCCGCTGTACAGGCCCAGATAGACGCCCTCAACCAGGCAGTGCAACAGTTGATCGGGGGAAGGACATCTTACATCGACCACGATAGGTGGAAAGGCACTCCTTTCGTACAGAGGATAGCTAATGCCGAAACTCCAAGCAAGTTCAAAATGCCTACACTCCCAAACTTTGACGGGTATGGAGACCCAGTGTCTAATGTCAACAAGTTTGAAATTCAAATGGACATTCAGAAAGTGTCTGAAGACGCTCGGTGCAGGATCTTCCCTGCAACACTTTCTGAAGCTGCGCAGGAATGGTTTTTTAAGTTCCCTCCCGCAAGCATAGTTTCCTGGGAAATGTTCGTAAGGGAGGTTTACGGACAGTTCTATGCAGGTCGTGTGCATCCAACTGAAGCTAACCAGCTGGTTGAAATTCGCCAGCAGGATGGGGAGTAAGTAAAGGACTACATCCAGCGCTTTATGTGAGCGGCGGCTGGAGCAAAAACGGTGGGGGACGAAGGCAAAATGATGGCCATTACCGCAGGGGTTAAACGTCGTTCTCCCCTTTGGAAATGTCTCCGAAAGGAAGGAGTGAGAACTACCCAAGAATTTTTGGACCGGGGTGATCGCTACATCAAGCTCGAAGAAGCCATCGCTGACGACGGAAAGCCCTCAAGCAAGGATAAGAAAGCTTCCGAACCTGCCAAAGCCGCCAATGGTTCCAAACCTAATGGCAATGGAAAAGGCAATGGCAATGGCAAGAATGGTGGAAAATGGCCGTATAACGAGCCTTCCACCTCCGACAATAAACGAGCCAAGGGTAATCGTTATGAACCTCGGTTCACTAACTACACTGCCCTCGTCGAGTCTCGGGGAGAGGTTTATCAGGGCACAAGTTCTAGTGTGCCTTACAAAAAACCTGGCCCCATTCGGAAGGATATTTCGAAGAGAGACACTACCAAGTTCTGTCGTTATCATAACAACTACGGACATGACACCAATGAATGTAACCAGTTAAAAGATGAAATCGAATTCCTTATTAGACAATGACACTTGAGAAGATACGTACAGGCCTCGGGAAATTCCCAACGAGAAGCTCTGGGTAGCAACGAGCAGGCGCCCACGTGCCAGCGCTCGCCACCCTTACAACCTGTCCCCGTGACTGGCACACTCTTAACCATCTGTGGAGGCCCGCACCTCGCGGGAAATAGCGGAAAGGCCAGGGAACGATATGCTTGGACTCTGCGCCACGACCAGGACATCGAGATGATGACTGTGGAGGACCGTGCACCAAAAAAGGCTCGGTTAGAGGAAGGTGAGATAACCTTCTCTGATGGCGACGCCCAACACGTCAGGTTCCCACATTCCGATCCGCTGGTCGTGGATATCCAGATGGCCAACATGATGGTGAAGAGAGTACTGGTCGATACAGGAAGTTCAGTGAATATCCTGTATAAATCAACATTGGAACGCATGAAATTGTCCGTTAAGGACTTGGAGCCCTGCAACCAAACGATTTACGACTTCTTTGGAGAAGGACTCGCCCCCGCCGGATTAATCAAGCTCCCAGTAACGACGGGTACAGCGCCTGCAACAAGGACATTACTTGCCACTTTTGTAGTGATCAATTATCCCTCGGCGTACAATGCCGTTATTGGAAGGCCCATAATGGTTGATCTACGGGCCGTCATCTCTATGTGGCACTTGGCCATGAAGTTCCCAATAGACACGGGGGTAGGACGCGTGTTGGGAAACCAGAGGGAAGCCAGGGAGTGCTACAACGCCTCAATCACAAAGGCGAAGAGTGGAACGTCGAAGAGCACTACCTCAGATAGGTTGCAGATGGCACTAGATACACAAGCCCAATCCAGTGATGAAGTCACCAAATACGGTGTTGCCCAAAGTGAGGATAAAGACTTGGATCCGCTTTGGGGATTTTGAAGAAAACGTTGGACCCGTCGAGGACCTGGAGGAGGTCCAACTCGACAAAGAAGACCCGACCAGAGTCGTAAAGGTTGGAAAAAACTTAGAGCCTACCACGAAGAACGCACTGGTGGAATTTTTGCGAAAGAACCAGGAGGTTTTCGCCTGGTCGCATAAAGACATGGTTGGGATAGATCCCGCAGTTATCAGCCATGTCTTGAATATAGACAAGACCTTTCCACCCGTGCAACAAAAGAGAAGGCTGCTCGATAATGATAGATCAAGAGCTTTAAAAGAAGAAGTCGAAAGACTAAAGGAGAATGGATTCATCAGGGTGGCATTTTATCCATCGTGGGTCTCCAATCCAGTGCTGGTTCCCAAGCCTAACGGCAAGTGGTAGACCTGTGTGGATTTTACAGACCTCAATAAAGCCTGCCCAAAAGACTGCTTCCCACTCCCAAGAATCGACCAGCTGGTCGATGCAACTGCAGGACACGAGATCCTCTCGTTCATGGATGCATATTCAGGCTACAACCAGATTAGCATGCACCCCCCTAACGAGGATCACACCAGCTTTTGGACTGATACGGGCTTATACTGTTACAAAGTAATGCCCTTCGGACTGAAAAACGCAGGTGCGACTTACCAACGGCTAGTCAACCACATTTTTAAGGAGTTAATCGGAGTAAACATGGAGGTATACATGGACGACATGCTGGTAAAGTCTAAGAAGGCAGAAGGACATGTGAGGGATTTACAAGAGTGCTTTAGTGTATTGAACAAATACCCGATGAAGTTAAATCCCCTCAAATGTTCCTTCGGAGTTGGATCAGTGAATTTTTTGGGGTTCATTGTAAATTCAAGAGGAATCGAGGCCAACCCTGACAAGATAAAAGCCCTGATCGACATGAAGTCGCCAGAAAGGATCAAAGATGTACAAAGTTTAACCGGAAGAATCCCAGCCCTAAGTAGATTCATTTCGAAATCAACAGACAAGTGTGTCCCTTTTTTCAATCTACTTAAAGGAAATAAGAAGTTTGAATGGACAGGAGACTGTGAGCAAGCATTCCAGGCCTTGAAAGCCCATATGGCACAGCCTCCCATCTTATCAAAGCCAATTGAAGGAGAAACTTTGTTTATTTACCTGGCGATTACTGAAGTTGCTGCTAGCGCGGTACTAGTACGAGAGGAGGAAGGCGTACAAAAAGCAGTCTACTATGTCAGCAAGAGACTGATCGGGGCTGAATTGAGATATCCACCAATTGAGAGGTTAGCATATTGCTTAATCCTGGCCTCTAGGAAGCTACGCCCATACTTTCAAGCCCATCCTATTACAGTTCTAACTGACCAGCCCCTTCGGCAAGTCCTCCAAAAAACAGAAGCGGCTGGACGATTATTAAAATGGGCAGTTGAACTGGGGCAGTTCGATATAACTTATTCACCACGAGCAGCAGACAAGGGACAAGTCTTGGCCGACCTTATTGCAGAGTTCACCGAACTCCCAGACAACGAACAGTGCGAACAGCCTAAAGCGCTTGAGCCTCAAGACAAAGCGCCTGAGCCTCAAGACAAAGCTCCTTCGTGGAAGTTATTCACGGATGGGTCCTCCAATGAAGCCCACGCTGGAGCGGGAGTGATATTGATAATGCAGGAAGGGCATCGATTTCACTGCGCCATCAGGTTCGACTTCACCGCGTCAAATAATGAACCGGAATACAAAGCACTCCTCGCTGGGTTGAGAATGGCGAAGGATATGAGCATAAAAATGCTTGATATCTACAGCTTGTGGTGAATCAAGTCCTAGGAGAATATCAAGCGCGAGGCTTGAAAATGGTGGCCTACTTAAATAAAACAAAAGACCTGCTGGCCCAGTTCACGAAGTACACCCTCCAGCAAATCCCGCGAGATCAGAATTCAAACGCAGATGCCTTAGCCAAACTCGCGAGCGCGAAGGATGCTGACACTTTGAACATCGTGCCAGTGGAGAGACTGAGTAAACCAAGCATACAAGCGGTCGAGTCCAGTATGGAGATTCAGATGGAAGATACATGGATGGCACCTTATTTGGAGTATCTGACAAATGGTACGCTGCCAACAGATAGAAACAAAGCCAGAACTCTACAAAGGCGAGCTGCTAGGTACATACTGGTCGATGGTGTTATGTACGGAAGAGGATATTCCTTGCCACTACTCAGATGCGTTACACCAGAAAAAGCTAAGGAACTCATGAAAGAGGTGCATGAAGGCTTCTGTGGGGATCACGCTGGGGGGCAAAGTTTGGTAAAGAAGATTCTAAGGCAAGGCTACTTCTGGCCAACTATGAACGAGGATTCGATGGATTTTGTACGAAGATGCGATAAATGTCAAAGGTTCTCCAAGATTCCACAAGCAGCTCCAAACTAATTGAAACAGATGCAAAGTCCGTGGCCTTTTGTAGTATGGGGGATAGATTTGATTGGATCCCTACCTACAGGGAAAGGCGGAGTAAAGTACGCAGTCATGGCAGTCGATTACTTCACCAAATGGGCCGAAGCTGAACCGCTCGCTACCATCACGACCAAGAAAGTCCTTGACTTTGTTATCAAAAACATTGTCTGTCGATATGGTTTGCCTAGAAAGATAGTTTCAGACAACGGAACCCAGTTTGACAGCGATTTATTCACCGATTTCTGCGAAAAACATGGAGTCATTAAAAGCTTTTCTTCAGTTGCACACCCCCAGGCGAATGGACAGGTTGAAGCCGTGAATAAAACTCTTAAGGACACCCTGAAGAAGCTAAGGGAGCGTGGCCAGAACAACTGTCTGAAGTCCTCTGGTCGTATAGGACGTCTCACCGAACAGCGACAGGACATACCCCATTTTCCTTAGCCTATGGATATGAGGCAATGCTGCCTGTCGAATTAGATCCCCCCTCACATCGACGCCTAACATACGACCAGGACCAGAACAGTCAACTGATGATGGAATCCCTAGACTCGATTGACGAGATACAGGAGAAGGCCCAACTCCGAGTTGCTGCATACCAGAAAAAAGTCGCCCGGTACTTTAACTCCAAAGTTAAGGAAAGAAAATTCAACGTCGGTGACCTGGTGCTACGACGAATTTTCTTAAATACCCGCGACCCTGCCGCTGGAGTGCTCGGACCTAATTGGGAAGGACCTTACCAAATTGAAGAAGTCCTTCATCCGGGCACCTACAAACTTGCACGCTTAAACGAAGATCTCATTCCACGATATTGGAATGGAGAACACCTGCGCAAGTATTATCAGTAAACAGCCCTTTTTAAAGGACTGGCTTGTATTAAATTTTTCTTTTTTACAAGTTTAGCAAAGAGGGTTAGCCACGCTATGTGGCTAATCGCTCGTATATGTAAGATTCTATTTCAGAATCACTCGTAAAGACATGTTTAGTCCATTTTTAATACGAGATTATAAGGGACTGTGCGCAGCCAGTCATTCTTGCCAACCTTTGTGAATTTATATTTACAAGTATTTGTTCATTACGTGTGTTGTTTTGCTGTATTACAAGTATCATTTTTCACACGAACAGGAATGTTCGAACAGGTCATGGTCAAGGCAAGTGACCAAGGACCTAAAGCTCCTCGATCACTTGGGGGGCATATAAGGCACATCGATAGCAAAGCGTACCATGAGGTACGTAAACACATGAACAAAATAAGTGAAAGCATGCTAAGGTACTTAGAGTATATTTCAAATTTTATATTTTGTCAAATCAAGCCAAAGTACTATGCTAAGTTCGGTCATACGGACAAATGTTATAATAAGCGAAAAATGTTACAGCATCATGCAATCTTTTACACCACAAGCATTACTGCTTGGATGTAATTGTTCAAATAAAAGAAAAGATTTACTGCCTGTGCAGCAAAGTTTAAAACAAAAATATTGTCTTTACATCACGACCCGTGGGTCGTGTAATTAAAAAAGAAAGAAAAAATAATGGAAAAGCTCAAGAGGCATTTGGGGCCGGAGGGTCATTAGCAGCATTCTGGTTGACAACATCCTCAACAGCCCCTTCTTCTTCTTCAGCACCAGCCAGGCTTGGGGAAGCAGGGATCCTCACTCTTGCCTCCTCTTCAGCCAGTTGGGCAGTGCAGCGAGCCAGCTCGGTAGCCCTGATATCCTCTGAAAGATAGCTGAAGTCGGCTCCCTAATTGTGTTTCCAGAAGTTGTAGAAACATCGGAGCGTCGTCCTCTTATACCTTTCCAGATTTTTTGAGTTGTCAAGCTCCAGCTGCTTTACTTTGCCTTGAAGAGTAGCGATGGCATCGTCCTTGGGTTTAAGCACCTCTTCCAATCTTCTGATTTCGCGAAGGTGGGTGCGGCTGGCATCCTGATAATCCTGCCTTGACTTTATCGCAGCTTCCTTTATAGCTTCAGCCTCCGACTACTTTGTCACCGCAGCGTCCCTCTGTTGAACCATCGCCTCCAACTCCTTGGCGTGCCTGGCCTCTACAGCCGAAAGCTCCTCGGCTGCCTTCACCTGATACCTCTCAATAGCCTTTGCCCTAGCCTGTTCGATGGTGGCTTGGGTGCGGGTGCGAGCAGTGGTGGCAGACAGTAAAGCCTGAAGACAGAGGATAAGAGTTAGAACCTGTGGCAAAGACTAAAAGACTGAAGCTAAAAAGATTAAAGAAGTACTTACACTGGCTATTTTGTTCAAGGTCCTGTTCAGGATCAGGTCGACCGTCATATTTTCTGCCTCAACCATTGCATCCTTGACACGGTCATTTTTACCGATGTACGCAATGCGGTCTTTGGCGGCTCGTATGGCACGGTTCGAGAGTTTGGCCCCAAGAGTTTCCTCCCGTTTGTCTTGTTCCCTTCTGGGCGCAGCCGGAGGAGGGTTCATTGGAGCAGGGGGAGTCTCCTTCTCAGCAAGGGCCAAAGGATGAACAGAAGTTTGCCCAGCAGGCACGTCTCTAGGAGGATCTTCTGTTCGACTCTTTTTCGCAGGACCCTGGCTCATCTCGCCAGTTTGTCTCCGTGATGACTTCCTTCGAAGCTGAGGAACTTCCTCTTCCTCCTCAGTCTGGTATAGGTCGAAGACATTGGGAGTGGCCATATTTGCACACAAGTAAAAAAATGCAATGGGTAAAGATAAAACCAGATGAAGACACTCTATCAAAACGAAAAAGAAGGTCACAAAGTTAGTACCCGAGCTACAACTACTGGTCGGTATACTATTGACTCTATTAGTCACACACTCATTATCTAGCATGAAGAACTCTGGCCCTAAATTTGGAGTATATGTAAAGTTGCCCTCCCCGTCAAACAAATGACAGGGAATTGGCAAGCTACTTAAAAGCAAAATAACTTTACCATTTTCATCAGAGGATTCCCCAGGTCCACAACTGGCTCTTTGGCCTTTTGTTTCCCCTTGCCTTGGGGAGCAGAAGGCCTTTCTGCGGAAGGATTGCCCGTGGGCTCCCTGATTGTAACCCCCGTTGGCCTCCTTCGAGGAGGGGACGCTGGAGGTTGCTGCTCGGGAACCCCCTCGGCAGTGGCATCGTCTACCATGGACCCTCTTGTTTCATGGCGAGGAGCCAGGAGGCCAGACAGCCTCAAGTTTTCATCGGTAACCAGGGACTTGACGCTTTTTTCTGCGTCTGTCATCTTGGCCAGTTTATTGGACCTCAACACCATGTCTGGTGTTGGGGTCGGACGTAACCATGGGCTTGAAAGACAGATTACAGTTTGAGAAAAATGAAAGGAGGCACCTTGATTAAAAGTATCGACCAGTCAAAAACGGCAGTTGTTGCTGGTTATGTCCGGTGTAAGGAAGTACTCCTTACTGTACTGCCCCACGTTCGATATATGCGTGGTGTCACTTAGGAACGTCCGATTGGTCTCCTTGTGACAGAAGTGGAAGAAACCCGTTCCATATTGTTGCGGGTTGGATTTTAGGTCGAAAAGATAATTAACCTCGTGGGGAGTAGGTTCTGGCCATTTTTTGAGTTTGTACAAGATATAGAGTGCGGCCAGCATTCTATATCTGTTTGGAGTAATTTGGAAGGGGGCGACACCGAAATAATTGGCCACCCCCTCATAAAAAGGATGTAGAGGGAGGTAACCCCCCGCCTCTAAGTGATACCGAGACCAGGCACTGTATATGCCCCCAGGGAGGTTAGCCCTTTGGTCCGCGGTAGGAATTGTAATGGAAACCCCTGTAAGAGGGTATTTCCTGAAGTAATTAGCAACCATCTAAAGGGTCACTGAGCTGGTCGGGGAAGTATACCACTCGACATCAGGCAGATTCTGATGGCGAGGGCGGGCCCTGGTTTGGATATTAGGGTCAGGAGCAGGATTTTCTCGACCACTGGTCGAGGGAGCCCTAGCCTGCGAATCAGGCTGGGCAGGAAGGTTTGGACTATTTTCAGACTCAGGTCTTTTCTTGCCTACAGATTTGGAACGGGCCATTTGAAGAGGATAAGGATGAGGTCTAGTAGAGGATCGTGAGAAGGGAATCTCGTGAACTCGGTCGGCCGGTTGTTCTTCGTCCTCGAGCAGCTGGGTGAGAAGGTCGTCGTCGATGGGCCGTTCACCTCCCCACAAATCTGGCATCAATGTCTGCAAACAGAAGAATGGGGAGGTGAGGATAAAGAATTTTTAAAGGCTTTTTAGAATAACGCTAGTCGTGTATAAAAGCCAAGCTTTTGTACAACAACATTCTAACGAAAAGCTAAAGTTTCTGCACGAATAGTTTTAAAGACGGATCAAAGGGTGAAAGTAAAAAGTTTTTTCAAGAAAGCTTTTTCAACTCCCCTTAGGGCGGGAAAAACCTATTTTCCAACTAGCCTAAAGATCGAATTTTTACTTCGATTTTACGTCCTAAAAGTATGATCCTGACTATTAAACTGACTCGTAACCCTTTTTTGCCTACAAAACATTCTATTCACAAGCGTCTCAAACCAGAAACAGATAAACTCAAATAGTCAACATACAGAAGCATGCACCACGAAAATTTGAAGCATGAGAATTCGGAAACTTACCAAGAAAATGATCGTGGAGATGGAAAAAGGATCTTTAGAGATCAGGGAACTCTCGGACTGAGTCTTGAAAATGTAGAAGAACGTTCTCCGGAGAAGTTTAAAACTCTGGTTTTTAGGGTTTCTTGTGAAGACAATGGCGTGCGTAAAAAGAAAAGGAAGATTTCGAAGGTATTATATAAGTTTGTCTGTGGCATTAAAAAGGTGTAATCATCAGTTTCCCTTTTTCGAAGTATGGGGAAGCGGAATGGCCGTCGAATTATTTCTGGGGAACCGAAAAGACGTGATTAGACAGAAGTAGGTTACTTTTTCCAAGAACACACGAAGGGTTCTGACACGTAAGGCGGGGTTACCGAAGAGTCGTTCGCTCAAAAGTTTATTTATTGCTCGTGATAAATAAACTTAGGGGGCAAATGTTATCCAAAAAATTAGCATTGATGACGTGGCAAGTGATCCCTGGACACGTGGCTAACACCTAGAAAGGCTCTGCTAGAGTATCGACCAAAAGACGCATTAGAAGCAGTAAGCAGCCCAGTCTTACCTGCGACCAGTCTGGTCGATGGTTCCGCATACAAAGCAACATTACTGTGAAGATCTTTGTAAATCCCGAATTTAACTCACACAATCTCCTGAGTATCCGATGATTCAGGAAAGAATATCTGTAACAATCTTTTGTAATCCCCCTTGAGCCTATAAATAGCAAAAGATAGCTCAAGGAAGGGACTTTTGGCTTTTGAATCATTCGAGACTATAGTAATTCTCCTAGTGATATTGTATTGTTCCTGAGAGGTTAGTGAAACTCATTGAACCCTTGTTCTTTGATCACTCCTTTGGTTCTTATATCAATAACAGTCTAAGTGGACGTAGGCTATTACCAGATCCTGGGGCCGAACCACTATAAAAATATTGTCTTGTTATTACTTTTTGTCATTACGTTCCTCTCTACACATTCATTCATATCAAGCATATTCTGACTCCGTGTCAGTTGGCCAAATCCTGGGTCAACAGAGCTGGCGCCAAGTGATGGGACCAGAAGGGAGAGGTTTCTCCAGGGGCTACAACCTAGATTAGCCCGGGATGTTCGTATCATCACTGTGGCTAGAGTTACCACTTATGCACAGGTGGTGGATAAGGCACTCACAGCTGAGAGCGAAGAGAATAAGATCTCGCGAGACAGTGCAGCCAGAAGAGAGTTGAGGAAGACAGATCCTCCATTGTGAGTTTAGGTAGGGGCGGAGGCCCCAGTGATCAGAAGAGGAAGGTTCCTAATACCTTCCCTACTCCAGGTCCTGATAGTCGACCACGTGGTATTCCAATGGGCTACCAGGGTGGCAGTGAGGCCTAGAGGAGTTATCCAGAGTGCCCTAGGTGCAAGAGACTAGGGCAAAGGCTTACTTCTTATGTGGGGCAGTGGGACATTTCAAGAAAGATTGTCTTAAAGCAAGGAAGGAAGAACCCAGGAAGGCAGACAGCTCGACCCCAGCTTGAGTGTTCGCATTGACTCAAGCAGAAGTTGAGGCTTCACCCTCAGTAGTTACAGGTTAGCCTTTTAGTGTTGGAACCCCTTATACTATTTTGATTGATTCTGGTGCTACACATTCTTTTGTTGCTAGTAGAATTATTGATAGGCTGTGTAGACCATGTGATTATTATGTTGCGGGGTTCGGGACCTTATTACCCACTGGGGAGTTGGTAGTATCCGGGAGATGGGTCAGATCTTTACCAGTGACAGTGGAGGGCAGATAGTTGTCTGTTAATTTGATAGAGTTAGTCATGACTGACTTTGACATGATTCTGGGTATGGATTGGTTAGTGAAGTATGGGGCAACCATAGATTGCAGAAGGAAGATGGTAACCTTTCAACTTGAAGGTGAGGATCCTTTTGTATTTTTTGGCACTGTGTATGGACCCCGTATACCTATGATATCTGTTTTGAGGGCTAGAGATTTATTGCAAGGAGGTTGCTTTGGATTCTTAGCCAATTTGGTGGATTCCACTCAGGCCATGCCAGTGGGACCAGAGGAGACCAGATTAGTGTGTGAATTTTTGGATGTGTTACCAGAAGATTTACCAGGGTTGCCACCACACAGAGAGATTGAATTTGTGATGGAACTGGCATCAGGGATGGAGCCTGTGTCTAGAAAACTTTCCAGAATGGCCCCAGCAAAGTTAAAAGAATTGTAAGTACAGCTGCATGAGATGTTAGATTTGGGTTTTATCAGACCTAGTTTCTCACCTTGGGGTGCGCCTGTTTTGTTTGTGAAGAAGAAAGATGGTTCTCTGAGAATGTGTTTTGATTATAGAGAACTGAATAAGTTAACAATTAAGAACAAGTATCATCTACCAAGGATAGATGATCTGTTTGATCAGTTGCAAGGTAAAAGAGTATTCTCAAAGATAGACTTTAGATCTAGTTATCATCAGCTGAGGGTCAAGGAGGGAGATATACCGAAGACTGCTTTTCGCACTAGATATGGGCTTTATGAGTTCTTAGTCATGTCTTTTGGATTGACTAATGCCCAGCTTCTTTTATGGATTTGATGAACATAGTGTTCAAGGGTTATTTAGACCAGTTTGTGATCGTCTTCATCGATGATATTGTGGTTTATTCTCAGTTAGAGTTAGAGCATGAGAAACATTTGAGGTTGGTTCTACAGAGACTGAGGGAACATAGATTGTTTACAAAGTTAAGAAGTGTGAGTTATGGTTATCTTAGGTAACTTTCCTTGGGCACATTGTCAGTAAGGAGGGGATTAAAGTGGATCCAACCAAGATTGAGGCGGTCAAAGATTGGCCAAGGCCAAAGAATGCTTCAAAAGTTAGAAGTTTCCTTGGAATGGCAGGTTATTACAGACGTTTCTTGGAAGGGTTCTCAAAGATTGCTACTTCATGGACTGGGGTGACACGCAAGAATAAGAAGTTTGTGTGGTCAAACAGGTGTGAGAACAACTTCCAGGAACTGAAGCAGAGGTTGATTACAGTTCCAGTTCTGAGTCTTCCTACACATCAGGAAAATTTTGTGATATACTGTGATGCCTCACATCAGGGTTTGGGTTGTGTTTTGATGCAGTTAGGGAAGGTGATTGTTTATGCCTCACGTAAGTTGAAGGAGTATGAACAGAGATATCCTACTCATGATTTAGAGTTGGCAGCTGTAGTTTTTGCATTGAAGGTATAGAGACATTACCTTTATGGGGAGAAGTGTGAGATCTACACTGACCACAAGAGCTTGAAGTACTTCTTCACACAGAAAGACTTGAATATAAGACAAAGGAGTTGGCTGGAGTAAGTAAAAGATTATGATTGTGAGATCTTGTATCATCCAGGAAAGGCCAACGTAGTAGTTGATGCTTTAAGCCGGATGGGTCTGGGACAGATTTTTAATGCGAGGCTGGTATCTAGAGAATTAGCAGAGGATATGACCAGAGCTGGTATAGAATTGCTAGTGGGCCAATTTGCCAATATTACGCTTCAGTCTACACTTTAGGAAAGAATCAAGGAAGGTTAGTTGAGTGATCTACAGCTGATCAAGATTAGAGAGGATGTTTTAGCTGGAGTGTCCAGAGATTACACAGTGTTTGATAGGGGTTTGTTGAGATACAAGGGATGGATATGTGTTCCGTTAGACACTACTTTGAGGCGAGAGATTCTGGATGAATCTCATACTACTCCTTACTCTTTGCATCCAGGCACCACATAGATGTACCAAGATGTGAGATCATTGTATTGGTGGCCTGGGATGAAGAGGGATGTAGTGGAGTATGTGGCTAAGTGCTTGACATGTCAACAGGTCAAGGCTGAACATCAGAGGTCGGCAGGGTTAATGCAGCCTCTTGATATCCCAGAGTGGAAATGGGAAGACATCACGATGGATTTCGTGGTGGGGTTACCCAGGACTATTGGTCAACATGATTCAATATGGGTTATTGTGGATCGCTACACCAAGTCAGCTCACTTTCTATCAGTGAGGACTACTTTTACAGTTGACCGGTACACAGATCTCTATGTGAGAGAGATCGTGCGCTTCCTTGGAGCACCAAGGTCGATCATGTCTGATCGAGACCGTACTTTTACTTCCAAGTTATGGGGAAGTTTACAAAAGGCCATGGGAACACAGTTAAAGTTCCGTATCGCTTATCATCCTCAGACAGATGGATAATCTGAGAGGAAAATTCAGATATTAGAAGATATGCTGCGAGCATGTGTGCTGGACTTTGGTGGATCCTGGAGTAAGTATCTACCTTTGATAGAGTTTTCCTACAACAATAGTTATCAGTCTACCATTGGGAATGCACCTTATAAGATGTTGTATGGTAGGAAATGCATATCTCCCATTTATTGGGATGAGACAGGAGAAAGGAGATACTTGGGTCTTGAAGCAGTTCAGAGGACCAGTGAGGCCATTGAGAAGATTAGAGCTCAGATGCTTGCTTCTCAAAGTAGACAGAAAAGTTATGCATATCCCAAACGCAGGAACATGGAGTTCCAGGTAGGAGACTATGTTTTCCTTAGAGTCTCACCATGGAAAGGAGTGAGAATATTTAGGAAGAAGGGCAAGCTGATCCCTAGATTTCTAGTTCCATTTGAGATCCTGGAGAGGATTGGTTAGGTGACTTACAGGTTGGCCTTACCACCAGCATTGTTGGTCGTGCATAACGTGTTTCATATCTCAGCTCTTCGGAGGTATGTATTTGATGTGACTCATGTTTTGAGTTACGAGGATCTGGAGCATGAGGCAAATCTCTCCTATGAGGAACAACCAGTCCAGATACAAGACAAAAAGGACAAAGTCCTCAAGAATAAAACTATACCTTTAGTTAAGGTATTAAGGAGGAACAGCAAGGTCGAGGAAACGACTTGGGAGTTGGAGTCAGATATGCAGAGTCAGTATCCCGAGCTGTTCAGGTAAATTTTGAGGATGAAATTTATTTAAGGAGGGGATAGTTGTAATGTCCCAAAATCCCTAATGTGGCTTAGAATCTAGATTAGGGGGCCAGGAGGGCCATAATTGATTTATTATGCAATTAAATGATTATATGCATGATTATGTGAGTTATATTATTATATGATGATAAATGCATGCATGTGGGGGCGCGTCATAGCTCACTAGGCCAAGTCGCGGCCCGCCCCTTCCTTTTGTGCCAGGGAGAATTTTTCAAGGGCTTAGGTTTGGGGGTTCAATTCCTAAGGCTCGGGATCTTATCTACTAACCATTTTTGTACGATTCGAGGTCCCGTGAGCGAGGTTTAGACCATGAACCTTTTATGATTTATTTTATTAATGGAATTCCATATTTGGTTATGACTAGGTGACTGCTTAGGGACCAAAGGAGTGATTGTTCTCAAAGGTTGTTCTTTTATTATTTCTCGCTCAAACCAAAGGTAAGAAAACTTCACCCAGTATGTGACATGCATGGTTATTGATGAAGCATGTTGAGTGCTCTATATATTGACATTGATTGCATAGTAAAAGCATAGCTTTCCTTATCTGTGTATGGCACTGACGTATGAGTCAGGAATCGACAATGGTGTCACTATTGACTGTGAAGCTGTGACTTATTAGTCAAGTTTGGCAGTAGTAATGAGCACTGTTCGTATGGAATTGACCTTTGAGTCAAGAACAGTATTAGTGTGTTTAACGCAAGCCAAAAATATTAGATCAAATCGACATGAGCATTATCAACATAAGTATGAAATGCTTGACCGACCTTAAGTTCGATGAAAACAAAAATGCTTGTCTATTCTAAAGGCCAGTTACTTAGAGCCAGAGCTAAAAGGATCAGGTGACCATAATGTCACATGGCTTAAGGTGCGGAGCCTAAGTTCATGACTTATTTGTTACTTATCTGATTCAAGTTCGTGACTCATTAGTTACTTATCTAGTTCAAGTTCGTGACTCCATAGTCACTTATTTGGTTAGGGTGTAAAACCCAAGAGCGTGACTCATTAGTTACTCATCCGATTAGGGCTACAATTCCTAGCATGATTACAAGAATCATTGTTAATGTTCACTTATCGGATTGGGCTGCAAGCCCTAGTATGATTATCATAATCATTTATTGATATTGTATACATGTAGTAATAAGTTTTCTTGTTAAGCCTTGGCTCACGGGTGCTATGTGGTGCAGGTAAAGGGAAAGAAAAGATCACCCAGCCTTGAGTGCAGAGCTTAGGTGGCGATGTGTACACATGCGGTCGCTTGACCACCACGACCAAGATGTTTCTCAGAGGAACTAGGGGTTAACCCTATTTTCACCGCTTAGGTCGGCGGGTTGTAACTTTTAACATTGTAATGGCCATTTTGGATTGTAAATAACTTGTAAACGTTTTTATGGGCCCATGACATTTTTATGTTTTAAATAAAATATATCCATTCCTTTTGAATCAAGATTTTTCACCTTAGCCTATTAATAACACCTAGATGCACATTTATAACCAAATGACTTGTTTAGCGAGTTAAGTACTGTTTAAAGTCCACAGTAACGATCTTGGATTAACTAGGGCGTTACAAGAAATTTCACCATAGGCTTGATAATTCCATATAGTTATTTCTTGTGAGGTTCCTTAGTGCTTGAGATAGGAGGAAATAAGTTTTTGGGCAAAGGTCTTGAACCTTGTTTAAGTTGGTGATCCCCTAATGCTCTTCACTTTGGTTGTGTGAGTGAGAGAGTTCTTTACATTGTTCTTGTTCTTATTTTTTTTCTTCTACTTCTATTGTTTCCTCTTTCTACTTCTTCTTTATATATTTATTTGTATATTTTGCTATAGAGTTGTATTTTCTATCTACATCTTTTCTTTAGTTATTGGTATCTTTTGTTATAGAGTTATTTCTATTAGTCTATTCATCTACATCTTTCCTTATTTATTCATATCTATTCCAATAGAGATTTTCCATTGTATCTTTTTATCTAGAGTTGTACTTGTTTTTCCTATTTCCATTGAGACAATAATATTATCTCTAATATTCAAAAGCTTATCCCTTTGTTTGTTTCAATGGAAGGAGAGACCATCAAGATCATGAACCAAGACCAAGTGAGGTTGGATAGGTTTGATGGATCCAATTTCACTAGGTGGTAAGGCAAGGTGAGATTTCTCTTAACCACACTTAAGATTTCCTACATCCTTGATTCCACCCTAGAACCTCTCCCGGTGCCAACCGACAAGGACACACCCGAAGTGAAAAATGCTAGAACCCAAAGGGAGGAGGACAATCTCCTATGTAGGGGCCATATCATTAACGCCCTTTCCTATAGGCTCTATGACCTCCATACCGAGACCAAGTCGGCAAAGGAGATATAGGATGCCCTTGAGAACAATTTCAAGGCAGAAGAGGAAGGTACCAAAATGTTTTTGATTTCTCAATAAATTTATCTCAAATTGTTTGGTGATAAACCAATTCTTCCTCAAATTCATGAGCTTCAAATAATTATTAACAAATTTAAAGTGGTAAAGATTGAGCTTCCCGGGGCCTTTCAAGTTAGTGTGATAGTGGAAAAATTACCACCAACTTAGAGGAGTTATAGAAAAATAATTCTTCATAAAAATTATGAATATTCTTTGGAGGAAATCCAAAAGTATATTCGAATAGAGGAGGAATCAATATGTAGAGAAAAACTTGTAGAGGGATCTAATGGAGAGACTTCCAAAGCAAATGCGGTGTCACAACCAAAACATCCCAAAAAGAAAATGAAAGGCAAAAAAGGTATGGAGAATCCTTTGGGTCCACAAACCAACCCAAACAAGTTCAAGGGCAAGAAAGGTCCTTGCTTTGTTTGTGGGAAAAATGCTCACTATTCTAGAGAGTGTAGGCATAGAAAAGACCAACAAGGACATAAGGTGAATGCAAGTGAAGAGGAAAACATTGTTGCTACCCTTAGTGAGGAGAATTTGGTCCAAGGCAAGGTGAAGAGATGATGGTATGACACATGTGCCACCGTCCATGTCACCTATGACAAATAATTGTTCAAGAAATTTGAAGAGTCAAAGGGCAACCATGAGATTCAAATAAGAAATGAGGGAAAATCCAAGGAACTTGACAAAGGCACTATTGAAGTTGTTTTCACCTTTGTCAAGAAAGTCACATTAGTGAACGTCCTTTATGTTCTCGAAATGAGTAGAAACTTGGTGAGTGAAGATTTGCTAGGCAAACCCGACATTAAAGCCGTTTTTGAGTTCGATAAACTCATACTTACCAAATCAAATATATTTTTGGGAAAGGGGTACTCTGTGACGGTATGGTTAACTTGTGCACCAATGATGTAACTTTCAATGTTATCAGTAAAGATGTTAATTCCACCTATATTTTTTAGTATGATTCTTTATTTTTGTGGCATCTTAGACTATCACATATAGGTTTTTCTAGGGGTGCACACAGGTCGTGTTTTCGAGTTTCAGGTACATCGGGTTCGGGTTTTGCAGATTTCAGGTGGAGGAAAGTGGTACCAAATCCGGTCCGAAATTTTTGGGTTTTGGGTTTGGTCGGGTTTCGGGTGGGATTGGTCCAAAAATGGGATTTGGGCCGAAAATGGGCCTTGGTAAAAAAAATTCAAAAATACCATTTTTTTGACACTTTTTTAATTTCTTTTTTGTTTTTCACAAGTTTTTTTTAACTTTGTTTTTAATTTGGTAATGTTGAATTTTTTACAAATTGGGTCTTAGTAATTTTTTTTTTAAAAAGCATTAATTTTTTCGAAAATTAATTTTTTGTAATTATGTTCGGGTTCGGGTGTAACCAGAACCCATGTGTCCTTCATTTTAAAACCCGAACCATGTCGGGTTCGGACCAGATTTCACTCGAAGTCGACGAGTTTTGCAAAAAATTTGGTTTTCGGGTGGCAGGCCGGGCGAGTTTGCGGGTTTTTCGGGTCAAATGTTCACCCCTTATATTTTTCAACCATGAAAAGAGTAGTTAAATGTGGTATGATTGCATGCAATGTTAAAAACTATGGAAAATGTGAAACATGTGTTAAGGCTAAGATGATAAAGAAACCATTTCCTAGTATAGAAAGATCATCTCATTTACTTGATTTAATCCATAGTGATCTTTGTGAATTAAATTGTGTTTTAACTAGATATGGTAAAATATATTTTCTTACTTTCATAGATGATGTTAGTAGATATAGATATGTTTTTCTATTAAAGCATAAAAATGAGACTTTTTATGTTTTTAAAGTTTATAAATTGGAAGTTGAAAACTAAGTTAATAATAAGATAAAGGTGCTAAGAAGTGATAGAGGAGGTGAGTACTTCTCTAATGAATTCAATGCATTTTGTGAAGAAAATGACATAATTCATAAGTGCACCGCACCTTATACACCACAACAAAATGGTGTTGTCAAAAGGAAAAATAGAACTTATTTGGAAATGATAAATTCTATGTTGGTGTTTTCTAAGTCAAATTTTAACTTAAGGGGTGAAACGTTGTTAATCGCTTGTCACATTCTTAATCGAATACCGTTGAAGAAAAATGAGATATATCCATATGAGTTATGGAAAGGAAGAAAACCTGTTATAGGGTACTTCAAAGTGTGGGGGTGTCTTTCATATTGCAAGAAAAATGAACCTGGTAGAACAAAGTTAGGTTCAAGAGCCATAAAGTGTGCTTTTGTTGGTTATGCCAACAATAGTAAAGCTTATAGGCTATTAGAACTAAAGTCTAATGTTGTGATAGAATCTAGAGAAGTTGAATTTTTTAAGAATATGTTATGTGATAACAATTCTCAAGCTTCAATATCTCTAAAGGAGAATTTGTTATTTGAGAACAATTCTCAAGCGCCTACTTCCAAAAATGATTCTCAAGAGGAAAATTCTCAAAGAAATGTAGAGCAACCCATTGAACTTAGAAGAAGTCAAAGGG
Organism: Humulus lupulus; assembly: GCF_963169125.1. Lineage (NCBI taxonomy): Eukaryota > Viridiplantae > Streptophyta > Magnoliopsida > Rosales > Cannabaceae > Humulus > Humulus lupulus. The sequence goes on from NC_084795.1 coordinate 38,737,464, forward strand.
TAAGAAAAGAGAAAAGTCTAGGATTGGTTGAGATAGACTTTCAACTAATTTCTTTCTACATGGTGGAAGGAAATAGAGAAGAAGTCATTAGGAACATTCCAATTGTACTTCTCGTTGAGGAAGTCATTCAATTAAGAGATAGTGCATTTTGGAAAGAAGTCATCAATGATGAGATGGATTCTATTCTTTCCAATAACACTTGGAAATTGGTAGACCTCCCACTGAGGTCTAAGTCAATTGGGTGTAAGTGGGTATTTAGGAGGAAATACCACACTGATTGAACTATCCAAACCTTTAAAGCTATATTAGTAGTTAAAGGGATTAGGCAAAAAGAGGGTATTGATAATCTTAATACCTATGCGCTTGTTGCAAGAACAACTTCAATAAGAATTTTGTTCGCTCTGGCTTCTGTACACAACTTGTATGTTCATCAAATGAATGTCGAAACGACATTCCTTAATAGTGACCTCAACGAGGAGGTCTACATGGAACAACTCAAAGGGTTTGTCCTACCAAATAATGAACATAAAGTGTATAGACTTATAAAATTCTTATATGGATTGAAACAATCTTCAAAGCAATGACATAAGAAATTCGATCAAGTCATTTTGTCTAATGGATTTAGACATAACAATGGAGACAAATGTTTGTATTCAAAAACTTGTAAGGGATATGTGATCATTGTTTGTCTACATGTGGATGACATGCTTATCTTGAGTGATAGCATGAAAGGGATTAAGAGTTTTCTAATCATATGTTAGGAACTAGTTTCCTAATACGCAGCGGAATGGTGTTGGGTTGGCCAAGTATACAACAAAATTTTTTGTAACATATTTAAACTACCTTTAAATATGCGGATCCATTAATATACAATCATTAATCATAAGCAAGAAAATAATAGAAAACATACCTCTTGATGCCTATCAAGTGTCATTGCTATCTTTTCGTAATTTGAACGAACTTCCTATCCAAGCTGCTCCCAGGTACTCACACCAAGATCTTCCACAACGTTCTCTAGACCTCAAGAAGTGTGTGGGCACTTAGAGAATAAAGGATGGTAAATTTTTTATTCAACTTGATGTACTCAACACATGAGATCAAGATAATAGGCCTGAGATTGGTTCTGTATCTTTTTCAGGGAGAGATAGAAAAGTATTGTTCTTTTCTTTAAAGTGAATAAAAGAGTGTCATTTTATTTTCTGATAAGTCTAACTTAAATAGAAAATATTTAAATTTAAAAAATAAATTTGTAACCAATTTACAATTTATCTTTTAATTAATTAATTATGTCATTAATGAAAATATCAAAAAACAGACTTTTGAATTTTCCATTAATTAAATAAATAAAAGTGAAAAATCTATCCCTGAAAAATATGTGGCTCGCGCCATGCACAGTCCAGGGATTGTGTGTGTCGTGTAGCACCCTATATTTTAGGGATATTTGATTTTTTTCACAATTATTTAATTATTTATTCAAACTACTTTATCTGATAAAATCCAACAACCTAATAATTAATTTAAATTTGAATTAATTATCTTTTTAACTAATTATCAAATATAATTAACTATTTGAATAAATATCAATCTTTTAAATTCAAATCCAATTTGAACTTATCAAATTATTATCTCTCACTCAAATAAAGATATTTAATTAATTCTACCAATTAATTAAAACCAATTTTAATTAATATTAATTTAAAAAATTATAATTAATTAATTATTTAATATAATTTCTAAAATTATATATTAATTATTAATTAATTTTGTTAATTACAACTAATTTGTAATTAATTAATCACTATTATCACATGATTGCATATTTGGCCCGAAGAACAAATTTATTCTTAAATATGTTTTTTCACTATTTTTCCATTTATATCAACTCTTGCCTTGAATAGTGTTGATAGAGCCGCAGTGGGGACCTATGGACCTATAATTCCAAGCTCCAATAGATTTGAGATTATTAATTAAACTCTTTAATTAAATAATCTTAATTTATTAATCTCATGATTACTCCACTATAAATATGAGACTGCACTCTTGTAATTATAGATATTTAATTTACTGAGTACTTTATAATAATAAAGCGTCCATTGATATAATCATTACATACAAATTAACTCTCTAATAATGGTTCATAATTACCATTGTAATTATATCTTGTTTCCTTAAGTACCATTGACTCTACTAGTAAAGGTTAATTCATAACTAAATTAAGAATTTGAGCTCAATAACATTTTCAGTCCCAAAAGTCAACCCTTAAGAGAACCATTATTCATTCTCTTATGAGAAGGTATAGATTCTATATCTGTATACTATGTCCCCAACCATTTACATTAATGAGTTCTCAAAATAAAAGTTTCTAGCCTGATCATTCTGACAGACCCTAACGAGTGAATCAAAGAACTCATATAACATAAACAGGAGTTCATAGTAACTTCAGGATTAAGATATATTTGTATATGATCATCATATGATATATTTAATTAATACTTCGAAACGGTATTTAACTAAGTATTGATAAACATAACTGGTCCAATTCTATATATTCTCTAATATATAAAGTACATCCACTAAAGTGTCCTACTACACTAGTGATTCAAATCTAGATCACATGTATTCATAATACAAGTGGACCGTACTTGCAGTAATTAATCTAAAGATTCAATAACTTTATTTTATTGCAAACTATTCAAGTTCATTTATCTCAAACACAATCCTCCCGTACCAATACGTGGTTGAGATCACATATATGAACTTAGGAATTTTTCTGATATTTACTTAATATTACCACATAATAATATATTCCATAAAATATATGCATAGCAAATTCAATTTATTTATTTATTTCTTAAAACAATGCCTACTACATATGCTTCCAGGATACAATTCCCAACATTATCAACATTCAAGATGAAAGATTTTGGAGAAGTTGATACCATACTTGGTATCAAAGTGAAAAAAAATAGTGGGGGTTTCGCTTTGGGACAAGCCCACTGTATTGAGAAAGTATTGAAAAAATTTAACCATCTTAAGGTTAAATAAGTCAATAATCCATTCGACCATAGTGTAAAACTAGAGAAGAATGAAAGAAGAGCGGTGGCTCAACTGGAGTACACAAGTGCTATAGGGAGTCTTATGTATGCCGCCCAGTGTACTAGAATATAGCATTTGCGGTAAGTAAACTTTGTAGGTTTACAAGTAATCCAAGTGTGGATCATCGGAAGGTTATTGGGAGAGTCTTAGGTTATCTTAAGAAAACCAAGGGACTAAGCCTTCACTACTCCAAATTTCCTTCAATCTTAAAAGGGTATACAGATGCAAGTTAGATATCCAATCTTGGGGACAATTTTTCCACCACCGGTTGGGTATTTTTATTAGGGTTCCAAGAAACAAACATGTATATCTCACTCTACTATGGAAGCAAATTTCATAGCTCTAGTTGCCACCGGTAAAAAGGTCGAATGGTTAAGAGATCTCTTGATAAAGATTCCTCTCATCAAAGAGAATGTATCCACCATATCAATATATTGTGATAGACAAGCAACATTGGCTCGGGCATACAACAGAGTGTACAATGGGAAGTATAGACATATTAGTCTAAGACACAGATATATAAGAGAATTGATTCAAAAAGGAGTCATCTCAATATCCTATGTGAGAACAAGTGAAAACTTGGCGAATCCTTTAACTAAGCCACTAACAAGAGATTTAGTGGCTGCCTCATCTCGACAGATGAGACTTAAACTCTCTAAAGAGATTCACGATTGATGGTAGCCTATCTTAATACTAGTTCCTTAACTAGTGTTAGGTTCAATAGGTAATAAAACGTCGATCAAGTGAATATTAGTAGTACTCATAATAATCTCATATGAGATATGAGTACTTGTGAGTTACCAAATTGAGAGTTAAAACTGAGAGGTTTTTTAATAGAACTAAGTCTTGAGAAGAAAAGTGTTTTAAGGTAACACAATATTGTAAGATTTTTACCTATATAGACCTAGGGGTGGTGCCACCCATCATCAGAATTGAGAGTATTCTCAAGATCGTCTACAAATGGAAAGTGCATGTGACCATTAATGGTGCAAAGCGAGACATTGAGGTTTCAAGTGAACATAGCAAAGGTGTGTGTGTGTTATCACCAGTTTTTTATTAAGGAAAGTTGGTTCAATGCCTAGTGCAACCAAATTTTCAACAAACTTTGTGGTAATTACACCATAGTAAAGTTCAAGTTGAAAGACACTTTACATTATGTACCAGTGAAATGGCTTCTATAAGAGAGAGTAATTATTTAATTAAGTAGGGAGAATATTATATTTTAATATAATGTTTGATTGATTAAATAAGTGTTACAAAAGGTGATTATTTAACCTAAGTGGGGGAATGTTAATTATTTTATATAATATAATGTTAGATTAAATAATGTGATAAAATTTTATTTGTCACACCTTGTAACATATTTTGGAGTTACAGAATCAGTTACAAATTTGTAACTTCCAAATATTACTCGATAATGTGTAGATTGAGAGTTACACATTTGAGATTGAATTTCACAAAGCAATAATGTTATATGGTTGTTGAATATGTTCTTTTAACTCATGTTATGTGTATGGAGATTACAAAATCAAGTGGGAAAGAGTTTGGGACGTTTTGGAAAAAACTGAAAAATTGGGAGGTTGAAACACCCACCGGTTGTGGCCGTTAACATCCCAGGCCACGGCCTGGGAGGCAGGGACTAACGATCGTGACCGTTAATTTCCCTCGCCGCGGCCTGGGGCGCTAACATCCAAATCCCATTTTTTTAATTTCAATTTTTGAATGTTTCTAACATCCCAATTAACTCACAAATCTTCATTTTAATTTTATAAACATCCAATTAAGCATTGGTAACAACCAAGGGGGTTGGTGGAATTTGAAATTCAAAGGTGTCTCAAAACTCTATGTATAGGAACCTAATGCTCACTTGCACGATACATCATTTTCTATCCACTAGAGCACTTGGCTAGAAATTTCACCATAGGCTTGATAATTCCATAGTACTATTTCTTGTGAGATCCTTTAGTGCTTGAGATAGGAGGAAAAAAGCTTTTGGGCAAAGGCCTTGAAACTTGTTCAAGTTGATGATCCTCAATGCTCTTCACTTTGGTTGTGTGAGTGAGAGAGTTCTTTATATTGTTCTTGTTCTTATTTTATTTCTTCTATTTCTATTGTTTCCTCTTTCTAGTTCTTCTTTATATATTTATTTCTATATTTTTCTATAGAGTTGTATTTTATATCCACATCTTTTCTCATCTTGTCCATTGTATCTTTTTGTTTAGACTTGTACTTGTTTTTTAATATTTCCATTGAGATAATAATATCATCTCTAAGATATTATATATATAAAAAAGTAATAGCCGGATTGAGTTATTTCATTTAATGCAATATGGTTTAAAATTAGAATATCATTTTCTTGTCTTAAAAAATATATATTGTATCAAGTGTTAAGATTAAAATGACGTGTAAGTCTATAAAAAAAATTGATTCAATATGTTTGGTCTTTATTAGCAGTAATTGTTTAAGTTGGTTAGTCTTGTTAAATTAGTTATGAGTTGTTACAGAGTTAGTTCAATACAACTAACTTTAGTTTAGTCTTGTATTTAACTTATATAATGAGCTCATTAACCTTTTGTAGCTCACTTTTTTATTTCAATAAAATCAAGATTCATTTTCTCAAATATGGTATTGTTTATCCATCAATCAGATGCGGGTGACGTGGCAAGGATTTTCGGCACATGGCAGACACGTAGCAGAGATATGGCTTGCCTATCGACTAGCATTATTTCTACACGAAGAGATCAAGTTCCATATGCGACCAGTTCGGTCGCATACTCCGTTTATTTATGTAAAGATCTGTACAGTTGTGATGATATCCGAGAATATCTCTTCATTATGACTTGCAGATCTGATCATTAAGGATAGATATTATTTCCTAATTCATGTAACTCTTCCTGAGCCTATAAATACTCAAGAGATAGCTCAAGGAAGGGGATCAATCTTTTTTACTTTGAGAATTATATTACTATTATCCATCGTTGTGTTGTTTTCTTCTTCGAAGGTTCATGAAACTCAAGAACCCTAGTTCTTTGATCACACCTTGGGAGCTCAATATTAATAATAGTATTAAGTGGACGTAGGTTATTACCAATCACTGGGGTCGAACCACTATAAATCCCTGTGTTCTTTATCTTTCCATTAGATTATTTTCAAGCTCTATATCATTTTCCTGTCGTTTCCTAGACTCAGTGTAGTTGACCAAAATCAGGGTCAACAGGTATCATATGCAAACTAATTCTTTCCCCAATTACATGGCGCAAACTAGGGCTTCTGCCAGGACCACCTCTGACACCCCAATGTCATACGGCCACCTTCAAATCCGATGGCGCTAGCTTCTTTCTCTACTACTTAGACCGATGTAATGCCACCATCAAATTTAATGGACCCTGCAATGCCCTGGTTTGCCAAGACTGTTACACTATCTACTTTTAATAGTGCTAGACTCGCTAATCAAGTCATTTGGCCATAAACGTGTAACTAAAAGTGATTAACAGATTGGGGTTATAATTTTTGGTCAAAAGGAATGATCATTTCATTAAAATATTTAAGTTCATACATATGATCCCAAAATAAACATTTATAAAGTCATTTACTAAAAAAAAAGGACATTTACAACACAAGCCGGCCTAAGCGGAAAATTTTGGGTTCAACCCTAGTTCCTCTGTGAATCCTTGGTCATGGTGGGCGAGTAAGCTACATATGTACATGTCACCACCGAAGCTCTCCAACTCATGGCTAGTCCAGCTTCCCTTTCCCCGTACCTGCACCACATTGCACCCGTGAGTCAAGGCTCAACAAGAAACATACTCATAAGCAGTTAACAACATATTACAGAATCATAATTAGCATGCCTAGCGGTAATAGCCCTACTCATGCATGCATTCAATCTAGAGTTACTGTAGAGTCACACTAGGGCTCCTTGCCCTAGATAAGTGGTTGTAGAGTAACACCGGGGCCCATTGCCCTAGAATAAGTGACAGTAGAGTCCCCCTGGGGTCCATTGCCCTATCCTCTATATAACCAACCTTAGGGCTGGCCAAGCGTACTTGACATAAATCTTCCACGTGACCATAGGGTCGGTCAAGCATATACCACGCTCCTAATTAGGCCTAACCATATCGATCTGCGCTCAGCGTGCTATGGCCGCCCTTGACTTATAAGTCAATCCTTTTCAACTAGATAATGCAGACAAGCATACATCATTTAACAATTATCCAAATACACATGATTAATCAAAAATTCACAAGCATAACCATAATAACTCTCATTCACAGGGGCCCGTGCCCTAATCATAACCATGTTCAGCAGCCAGGCCAAGCCCTAATCACTTATATCATGTATAGGGTGCAGTTTTTTTACCTTTGGTGTAACACCCTGGTAAGCCAAGACCGTCACACTTTGTATTTTAAATAATGTTTAACCCACTAAATGGGTCTTTGGGCCATAAACGTGCATCTAAACATAATTAATGGGCCAGGGTTAAAATCTAGGTCAAAAGGAATGGATATTTTATTAAAAACGTTAAACTGTACATGGGATCTCATAATTATGTTTACAAAGTTGTTTACAGTTCCAAAATAGTCATTACAATTCAAAAGTTACAATCCACCACCCTAAGAGGAAAAAATAGGGTTTAACCCTAGTTCCTCTGAGAAACCTTGGCCGTGGTGGTCAAGCGGCCGCATATGTACACGTTGCTAACTAAGCTCTCCACTCATGGTTGGGTAAGCTTTTCTTTTCCTTTACCTACACCACATAGCACCCGTTAGCCAAGGCTCAGCAAGAAAACTTATTACTGCATGCATACAAGTACAAGTATGTTTATATAATCATTATGGGGCCTGCAACCATAATCAGATGACCATAAATTCAACCTGGGGTCCTTTGCCCTGACTAGATGACCTTGGAGTCATCTTGAGGTCCTTTGCCCTAGCCATGTGACCATAAAGTCACCCTGGGCCTTTTGCCCTAGCTGTGAATAACTAGCCATAGAACTAGTCAAGCGCTTTAGTTTTCTACGACCATTGGGTCGAATGAGCGTGTAACACTCTCTTGATTAGATCTACTCATATAGACTAGCATCCGACACACTATTGCTGCTCTTGACACATAAGTCAATGCTTTACGACCTGTGCTCAACACTATTGTCGTTCTTGACTGATAACTCAGTGCTTTATGACCAGTGCTTATCACTATTGTCGTCCTTGAATGATAAGTCAATTCTCTTCTCAAGTAAATAATACAACCAAGAATTCATAATGCAACAGATATCCATAATAGAGCACTCAACATGCTTCATCGATAGTCATGTATGTCACATAATGGGTGCAGTTTTCTTACCTCCGGCTTGAGCGTAAAATAAATTAAGAACGACCCTTGAGCACAATCCTAACCTTGAGCCCTTAGCGGTAACCTAATCATAACCAAATATGAATTCCCCTCAATAATGAGCAATTAAAGATTCTCGGACCAAATCCTAGCCCCGGGGACCCCGAATTCTACCAAACCAGGAAGTAGATTCGATCATGAGCCTTAAGGTTTGAAACCCCAACCTTAAAACCTATGTTGGCTAAAAAGAACTAGGTGGGTCGTGATCTAGCCCCAAGGGCCAAAGCGCGCCTCCCAGATAGAAAGCCCCCTGTCTGGGTGCCAGGGGCTGGCCGTGGCTTACCCTAGAGGGTTGCAGTGCGCTATCAGGATAGTGCTCCTTCTAAGCCTTGGGGTTCTCACAGGTCGCGGCGTCCAAGAACACAGCCGTGACTTGACCTTGCGAACCCTGCACCCTTGTTTTCCTCAGCTCAAAACCCACCACCAAACACTTCCAAACAATCCCAAAATCAAAACTAAAACTCAATACAACATTATCACCAAACCAACAGTAAAACCTAAGCTTTAACACATTTAAAACACTACCAAAATCCCAATTCCATAACCAAGCTTTCAAACTTATAAACAACCAAAACTATAAAGAAAACCAACCAAAAATAGAATTTATAAACCCCACCTCAGCTATGAATCAACACCTCCTAGTTGCAGCAATTCAATATTAAACCCCAAGCCTTAGATCCTCAAGTTTAAATCCTTAATCTTAGCCAGAAAACCAAACCGAGAGAGAGAAAGGGAGAGAATGATTGAGAGGAAGAGAGAAAGAGCTAGAGTGTTCTGTTTTTGCTTCTTCAGCCAAAGGAAAAGGTGGCTAAGTCACCAAATTCTGCATTAAATGACTAAAATGCCCGTAGGGCCATCCAACTCTCTCAAAGCCCCTCAAGGGTAGTTTTGTCATTTGCCACATACCCCGTTAATCATAATTAATGTCTCAAAATTCTTGTTACTTCTAATATCCTCAAATAATTAACAAATCATTTCCCATTACCCGCTCAATCTTGATAATGTACTAAGTACCAAATTAACCCTAGGCTAACCCCGAGCCCGATATTTGACCCTGTTATGACTAAACCGCTAACTTTCTTCCTAGGATCGTCTTATGTCAAGTAACTAAAACATATCCACATAATAATGTGGTCTCATACATATATCACATACATGCTATATAAACATACAAATATGCCCTCAACGGCCAAAATTACGAAAATGCCTTTCTAATAAGAAACGACCCCATATATAAGCAAATACAACCATATAATAATAAAACCCACATAATCATGCATATAATCATATAATAACACATTATACCAATTATTGCCTTCCTAGCCCCCTATTCCAGACACTAAGCCATATCTGGGAATTTGGGACGTTACAACTATCCCCTCCTTACAGGAATTTCGTCCTCGAAATTTTACCTGAGTAGCTTGGGATACTGACTCTGTATATCTAACTCTAGCTCCCACGTCGCTTCCTTGACCTTGTTTTTCCTCCATAATACCTTAACCAAATGTATGGTTTTATTTCTCAGGACCTTGTCCTTCCTGTATAGTATCTGGATTGATTGCTCCTCAAAGGAGAAATCTGCCTTAAGCTCCAGATCCCCGTAACTCAACGCATGAGTCACGTTTGATACAAATTTCTGAAGAGCTGAAATATGAAATACATTGTGTACGGCTGATAGTGCCGGTGGTAAGGTAAACCTATAGGCCGCTTGACCAATCCTCTCCAGGATCTCAAATGGACCTACAAATCTAGGGCTCAACTTGCCCTTCTTCCCAAATCTTCTCACCCATTTCCATGGTGGGACTCTAAGGAAGACATAGTCTCCCACTTGGAACTCCATGTTCCTGCGTTATGGATCAACATAACTTTTCTGTCTACTTTGTGAAGCAAGCATCCGAGCTCTGATCTTCTCAATGGCCTCACTAGTCCTCTGAACTGCCTCAGGACCTAAGTATCTCTTTTCTCCTGTCTCATCCTAGTGAATGGGAGACCTACATTTCCTACCATACATCATCTCATAAGGAGCCACCCCAATAGTCGACTGATAGCTATTATTGTAGGAAAACTCTATCAAAGGCAAATACTTACTCCAGGACCCACCAAAGTCTAGCACACATGCTCGCAGCATGTCATCTAATACCTGGATTGTCTTCTCAAACTGTCCATCTGTATGAGGATGATAAGCAGTACTAAACTTCAACTGTGTACCCATGGACCTCTGCAAATTTTTCCAAAACTTGGAAGTAAATGTGGGGTCCCGATCTGACATGATCGACCTCGGAGCCCTATGAAGGTGCACAATCTCTCTCACATAGAGATTTGCGTACTGGTCAACTGTATAAGTTGTCCTCGCTGGTAAGAAGTGAGCTGACTTGGTGTATCGATCCATGATAACCCACATTGAATCATGTTGACCCACAGTCCTGGGTAACCCTACCACGAAATCCATCGTGTTGTCCTCCCATTTCCACTCTGGGATGTCCAGAGGCTGTAATAGCCATGTTGGTCTCTGATGCTCACTCTTGACCTATTGACATGCCAAGCATTTAGCTACATATTTTGTCACATCCCTCTTCATCCCAGGACACCAATATAACGATCTCATATCCGGATACATCTTCATGGTGCCTGGATGCAAAGAGTAAAGAGTAGTATGAGATTCATCTAGAATATCCCGTCTAATAACAATGTCCTTCAGAACACAAATGCGACCATTGTATCTCAGCAAGCCTATACCTGACACTGTATAATCTCGAGACATTCCAACTAGAACGTTGTGTCTAATCTTTGTCAGTTGTGGATCACCCAACTAACCTTCCTTTATTCTTTCTAACATCGTAGATTGTAGCGTAACGTTGGCCAACTGGCTTACCAGTAATTCTATACCAGCTCTGGTCATATCCTCTGCTAACTCTCTGGATATCAGTCTCGCACTGCATATCTATCCCGGACCCTTCTGTCTTAAGGCATCTACTACAACGTTGACCTTCCCTGGGTGATACAGGATTTCACAATCATAATCTTTCACCAACTCCAGCCAACGCCCCTATCTCATGTTCAAGTATTTCTGTGTGAAAAAGTACTTCAGGATCTTGTGGTCAGTATATATCTCACACTTCTCCCCATAAAGGTAATGCCTCCATACCTTTAATGCAAAGACCACTGCTGCCAACTCTAAATCATGAGTGGGGTATTTCTGTTCATACTTTTTCAACTGGCGCGAGGCAAAGCAATCATGTAATGACCTGAATTAGCTAACAAGGCTTAGGGCCTTGATTAGTGTGCTTGGAGGGCAATAAATGAATTATTATGTTAATAAATGAATTAATGTGAATATATGATAATGATGCATGTTTAGTTGAGTTAAATGTGCATGTGGGCCCCGTCTGGATTTTAGGGGTATATATGTGATATATCTGTGCAACACGATCCGAGACAGTCCTGGGGAGTGGTTAGCCAGAAAGTCACAACGAGGTTGAGAATCCGACTCGGGGTGAGTCGAGGGGTAATTTTATGCATTACTTATTATATGGGGTTATCAGGTTATGAAAATAAATATTTGGAGATATATTTGAGGATAGAATGTCTAGGAGGGAATATTGGGGAAAATTTACCATCTTGCCCTCGGGGACGTTTTGGTACCCCGAGCCTTGCGGTAACCACATAGACTAAGTTAAATAAAACAAAGGGAAGAATCATTTAGAGGCTTGTAGAAACCAACACTTATTTTCCTTCTAGCTGAAGATAGTTCTCATCTTCCTCTCTCTTTCACTCTCTAAGACAAACTCAAGGAAAATTCTGGTGGAAGCTAGTTAAAACCAGGAATTGGGCTGGGAAATCTTAGGAGCTAAAAGCTTGAGGATTAAGGATCAAACTCAGAGACTAAACTCAGCAAAGGTAAGCTCTAACCATGGGAATTAAGCTTGAATTTCTGCTGTGTTTTTAGGATATGCATGTGATTGGAACTTGATCTGTTCTTGGGTATTTTAGTTGAGTTTTGGAGCAGGTTTTGATGGGTTTTGATGTTGAAACTGGGCTAGAATATTGGTGTTGATTGTATGGAACTGTTAGCTTGATTATAGGATGAGTTGGTCTGAGGAAAATGCCGGAGAAAGGTGAAGAATTCTGGGTTTGGAGAGGAGGGCCGCGGCCCGTGTGCGCGCGCAGCCATGGGAGGCCGAGATGTTTGAGGCGCGCCGCGCCGCTTGGTGATGGGCGCCACGGCCTGTGTGGGTTACAGAGAGGTGCTAGCCTCTGTTTCGAGGCTAGTCGTGGCGCTTGTGGGTAGGTTCGCAGCTCTTAATGCCAGTTTGTGTTTTTAAGGGTGTTTAGGCTTGGGAACTCAATGGTTAAGGCTCGGCATGGATTTTATCACCCAGATTGATAGAATTCAAGGTCCCGGAGGTTAGAGATGTGGCTCAAAGTTATTTACTAGATTAGAACTTGATGGATGGATATTGTTAATGTGTTGTGACTAGGGTTTCGGTGAGGCTCAAGTTAGAGGACTGCGCTTGGGACATCGGTGCTCGGGGAGCTCGGGACTCAGGTAAGAAAACCCTTGTTCCCATAGAGCTTGTATGCAGGGCTGAGCCCAATGTGTTTGAATTGCAGGGCGTGGCCTTTGATTGAATTGGTTAGTATTCAATATATGTTTGTTATGCTATGAATGCAATTATTTGAATGATCGGCAAGAGTCGGGAACGGTGTAGGCTGAGGTTGGCAGGGGCCGGGAACGGCGTTAGGCACATTGAGTGCAAGGCCGAGTACGGTAAGGGGGCGAGAGCAGCGTTGAGCACGTGGAGTGCAAGTTTCCAGGGCGAGTCCCTAAAGGATACTTGGGATATCCTCACGGTGTGGACCGCGAACCCAAGGCCTGGTAAAGCGCCTGGGACAGCTAGGCCGTATGTGTTTAGCCTATTGATGGCCAGTTTATATACTTGGTATATATGTTGCATATGTTATCTGTTTGTGGGTTTTCTTGCTGGGCTTCAGCTCATAGATGCTCTATGGTGCAGGTAAGAGCAAGGAGAAAGCCAATCAACCATGAATGTAGCAGGCGTGAAGCGGCATGTACATGTTTGGCCAGCCTGGCTGCCACAGCCAGTGGATTTTGGGAGATGTTTGTAAATAAACTTAGATTTTGTCATTTAGTCAACTTGGTTAAATTTATATGTTGTAAATGTTTCTAAACTGTATTTTGGGATCCCAGTTGTCAAACTTTTATGATTTTCAATGGAATGGAATTATTTCTAAAGTTTTTCCTCTGTTTATGGCTTAATTACACTATTTGACCTATAACCTTGATTAGCGAGTTGAACGCATGTTTTTAAACTCACTTAGTAACGGCTCTAAGGAAGTAGGGTGTTACAAATCACCTTCCCTGACTACATAAGAACACAACCCAAACCCTGATGTGAGGAATCACAGTGTATCGCAAACTTCTCCTGATCTGTGGGAAGACTCAAAATTGGAGTTGTAATCAACCTCTGCTTCAATTTCTGGAAGTTGTTCTCACACTTGTCTGACCACACAAACTTCTGATTCTTGCGTGTCAGTTCAGTAAATGAAGTGGCAATCTTTGAGAATCCTTTCATGAAATGCCTATAATAACATGCCAACCCAAGGAAGCTCCTAACCTTTGAAGCATTCCTTGCCCTTGGCCAATCTCTGACTGCCTCAATCTTGGCTAGGTCCACCTTGATCCCTTCCTTACTAACAATATGACCAAGAAAGTTACCTGAGATAACCAGAATTCACATTTCTTGAACTTTGCAAACAACCTATGCTCCCTCAATCTCTGTAGAACCAACCTCAAATGTTGCTCATGCTCTAACTCTAACTGAGAATAAACCAGAATATCATCGATGAAGACGATCACAAACTGGTCCAAGTAATCCTTGAGCAACATGTTCATCAGATCCATAAAAGCAGTTGGGGCATTAGTCAACCCAAAGGACATGACTAAAAACTCATAATACCCAACTCTAGTATAAAAGGAAGTCTTCGATATATCTTCCTCCTTGACCCTCAGCTGATGATAACTAGATCGAAGGTCTATCTTTGAGAATACCATTTTACCATACAACTAATCAAACATGCCAGTTATCCTTGGCAGAGAATACTTGTTCTTGATTGTCAACTTGTTCAGTTCCCTATAGTCAATACACATCCTCAGAGAACCATCATTCTTCTTTACAAATAGGATTGGTGCATCCCACGGTGATAAACTAGGTCTAATAAAACCCAAGTCTAACAGCTCTTGCAGCTGTACCTTTAGTTCCTTTAACTTTGCTAGGGCTATTCTATAAGGTGTCCTAGACACTGGCTCCATCCCTGGTGCTAGTTCAATCAAAAATTCAATCACCCTATGTGGTGGTAATCCTGGTAACTCTTCTAGGAACACATCCAAAAACTCACAAACCAACCTGGTCTCCTCTAGTCCCACTGGCATGACTCGAGTGGTGTCTACCACACTGGCTAAGAATCCTATGCAACCACCTTGCGATAAATCTCTAGCCCTCAACACATATATCATAGGTACACGGGGTCCATGCACAGTGCTAACAAATACAAAAGGATCCTCACCTTTAGGCTCAAAGGTTACCATTTTCCTTCTACAATCCATGGTTGCCCTATACTTCACCAACCAGTCCATACCCAAAATCATGTCAAAGTTGGTCATAACCTATAACGCCATGGATAACCAAGACTGTTACACTGTGTGTTTATAATTATGCAAGTCTTGCTAATCAAGTCGTTTAGTTGAAAATGTGACCCTAAAGTCAGAATCGAGTTAGGGTTAAAAGATTTTGGTCATAAACAGATAATTTTTTATTTAAATAAACGTTTAGTACATAGGATCCCAAAAACAGGGTTAAAGGACAAATTTACAAACTTCCAAAAGTCAAATACAAGCGAAGGCCACTCTAATGGAAAAATACACATTTTAGGTTTTCTGTCCCTGTACAATCCCTCTGCTGTGGCGGACGAGTAGCTAACAATGTACACCTCGCCCCCAGAGCTCTCCAACTCATGGTTGATCCATCTTACCCTTGCCTTTACCTGCACCACGTAGCACCCGTGAGCCGAGGGCCAGCAAGAAAACCAATATAGCATAGCATAAACAATACTGACAATCAAATGATCCATAAATTAGTTAACCAGGTATTCAACATGTTATGACAGACACATAATCAATGATGACAATCAACAAATCACAACCCATTCATCCAAGTATTCAACGAGCCATAAACATCAAATTTGCAATAGTAAACATATTATTACTCAATAGTTTATCATAATCATCATACAATACTCAGGGTCGACGCCCTTAGGCCGCACCCTCTATTTAACTTACTGACTCTAGCTCGCTTAGGCCGAGCTCAGTGTTAATCTTAGCTAATCCCAGCTCTCAGTGGCTGAGCCGCGTCTTGTGCGCAAATATCAGCACCGACACTCTTAGGCCATTTATTTCATGCTCTCACGGCATATCATAATCATACAACATTTGTATTCAATCATAGGGAATCTCAGTGCCAACACATCCACACAAAAGGGTGCAGTTTTCTTACCTTTAAGTCCGAGCGGAGTGAACGAAACGATTCCGAGCACGATCCTTAGCCCCGAGCCTTGGTGATAAACCTAGTCACAAGGGCCATTGGTATCCATCAACTTCCAATAAAAATAAAATACCTAGGAGAGAGAAACTAGCCTCTAGGACCTCAATTTCTACTAAACTGGGTAGTAGAAATTGTCCTGAGCGCCTAGGTTTGAACCCCCGAGCCTGACCAACTCTTGAAACAATTCTTAGGTTAAAATTCCTAGGCAGGTCGTGACTTGTCTTAGTGGGTCACGTCTTGCCCCCAAGTCAGAGAGCAAGCACCCAAGCCAAAGAGAGAGGCGAGCCGCAACTTGGCCTAGTGGGTCGCGACGCGCCCCCAAGTTAGAGGCCACACCCAAGCCAAAATGACCACACGCGCCGCAGCACCCCCAAGCTGGGTCGCAGTGCACCCCCTTCGAACCCAGAAAATCTGGGTTTTTCACATGTATCTCTCAGCCAAGAACACTAAGACTAAACCCAGAATTTTCCCAACACATCTCCTCTATTCAACACCAATCCAACTACGAATTCAAGATTAAATCACATATTTCTAATCACCGAAACCCTAGCAATTAAACCAAAGTCACCATCCCAATTCATTAGCCAGAAATCATCCTCAAAGAACCCAAACCAACTATAATTCCTAACACAAACTTAACAAAATTCAGAGATGAAAGTTCAGAATTTTACCTCAATTATGACTGACTTTCTCACAGGCTTCAACCTCCAAAATTCGAGCTTAAGTCTTAGCTAACCTCCTAGTTCTAGAGCTTTAATTCACCCAACTTGAATCCCCTCTAGCTAACCTTCTAAGACTCCAATTCCAAGCCTAAGCTCCTGCCATTTTCTTTCCTAGCTTTAGAGCAAATTGCGAGAGAGTGAGAGAGTGAAAACCGTGAGAGAGAAAGAGAGAGTTCTGATAATTCCTTCAGTTTCTAGTTTTCTCCATTCTTCCTAAGTTCTGAGTATATCACTTAGTTTCTAGGCAAAAGACTATTTTGCCCTCCTAAGTTTACTTATTCCTCAAGTGTTCCTAGGGGTAAAATGGTCATTCTCCCTCAGTTCCCGCTAATTCCTCAAATGTTCTTATTATTTACCAATTAATCCCATCATCCAATTAATTACCAATTATTTATCCAATATCTAATAATCCCCAATATATTCCCTAAATTCCCAAAAATACCCCTAAGCCCCTCCCAAGCCGGGTATTAATCCCCATTGTGACTATTTCGCCAATCCGCTCACTAGGACCGTCTCGAGCCATAAGCTGCAAATATATCCACATAATAATGTGTTCTCAACAATTTATCACATATAATCACATTTATTCCCTCAACGGGCCAAAATTACAAATATGCCCTTAAAAGCTAAACAGGGCCCACATGCATATTTAATACTCATAAACATGCATTTTACATATCCACATAATCATATAATCATGCATGCCACATAATCATGCATTTAACCATTAAATCACACATATACCAATTATGCCCTCCCAGCACGCTAATCAAGGCCCCTAAGCCTTATTAGCAAATTTTGGGTCGTTACATAACTCGGGATACTGTAGGTCGTTACAGAGCCCTACTGAGAATTTCGCCCTCGAAATTTACCTGAATAACTCGGGATATTGATCCCACATCGCTGATTCAAGCTCCGAGGTCGCTTCCTCGACCTTGTTATTCCTCCATAACACTTAAACTAGCATAATTGTCTTGTTCTGTAGAGCCTTGTCTTTCCTGTCTAAGACTTGAACCGGTCGCTCCTCATAAGACAAATCTATTTGCAATTCTAGGTCCTCGTACTTCAACACATGAGTTGTATCCGAGACGTACTTCTGAAGCATAGAAACATGGAATACGTCATGAACTCCCGACAACAACGGTGGCAAAGCTAACCTGAAAGCCACATGTCCGATCCTCTCCAGGATCTCAAAAGGTCCAATAAATCTAGGGCTTAGCTTGGCCTTCTTCCCAAACCTTCTCACACCTCGAAGTGGTGAAACTCGCAGAAACACGTGGTCCCCAACCTGGAACTCCACGTCCCTACACTTGGGATTGGCGTATCTTTTCAGTTTTCTCTGCAAAGCGAGCATTCGAGTTCGGATCTTCTTGATAGCCTCATTAGTCTTCTGAACCATGT